>NC_133655.1:113958741-115158741 GCF_009905375.1 Apium graveolens
ATCATTTGGAAAACTTTTTGCAAAGTCTAATCATTGTATACCCCAAAAATGAGATCATCAACATAAATCTGGACCAAAGTAAGTCCTTTCCATGGTTGAGGTAGAACAGTGTTTGTCTATAGTTCCTCTAGGAGCTTGCTTAAGTCCATAGAGTGCTTTATCAAGCCTGTAGACATAATCTGGATATTTGGAATCTACAAAGCCCGGAGGTTGTTCAACTATACTTCTTCCTCCAATTCTCCATTGAGAAAAGCACTTTTCACATCCATTTGAAAGACAGGAAACTTTTTATGAGCAGTATAAGCCAAAAATATCCTTATGGCTTCTAACCTAGCAACTGGTGCAAATGTTTCATCATAATCAATTCCCTCCTGTTGAGAATATCCTTTTGCAACCAGCCTTGCTTATTCCTTGTAATTATGCCATCACTGTCAGTTTTGTTTCTGAATACCCACTTTGTACCAACAACAGATCTATTCTTTGGTCTTGGCACTAGGGTCCAGACTTTGTTTCTTTCAAATTCATTTAACTCTTCTTCCTGCATTGCTTGCACCCAATCAGCATCTTGAAGAGCTTCTTCCACTTTCTTTGGCTCAGTCTGAGAAAGAAATGAATTGTAAAGACATTCATTTGAAGTACCTATTCTAGTTCTGACACCTGTATCAGGATTTCCAATTATCAAATCAGGTGCATGTGATTTAGTCCACTTCCTTGCAGATGGAAGGTTTTCTCTAGAACTGGATGCTCCCCCATGATCCATGCTGTCTTCATTTTCATTTTCTAATGCTCCCCCTGAAACTATGCTCTCGACTTGGATTCTTCAGAATTTAGATTTTTAGAATTATCAGAACTTGGCTTATCAGAACTTGACGAATCAGAACTTGAAGAGCCAGATGTATGTTCTGATGCTTCTTGAGATGTGGTAAGATCTTGAGTATGCTCCCCCTGCATAGGTGCATCTTCCTTTGGCGTAGTCACCACAGTTTTAATAACATCAGAGTTTAATCCATCAGAGTTTGCAGTATCAGGACTTAGGTTGTCAGGATTTTCAGTATCAGAATTTGAGTCTTCATTTTCAAATCTCAGCTGATCATGATCAATAAAATCTTCAAGTCCAGTAATCTTCTTGTCATCAAAAGAGACATTGATAGATTCCATGACCACTCTTGTTCTCAAATTATAGATTCTGAAGGCTTTTGTGGAAAGTGGATATCCAACAAAGATTCCTTCATCAGCTTTTAGATCAAATTTGGATAGATGTTCAGGATGAGTCTTAAGAACAAAACACTTGCATCCAAATACATGAAAATACTTCAGATTTGGCTTCTTTTTCTTCACCATCTCATATGGTGTCTTTTCTTGCTTGTTAATGAGTGTTGCATTTTGAATAAAACAAGCAGTCTGCACAGCTTCAGCCCAAAAATAGGTTGGAAGCTTTGCTTCTTCAAGCATTGTTCGTGCAGTTTCAATGAGTTCTATTCTTTCTTTCAACAACTCCATTTTGCTGTGGAGTTCCAGGAGCAGAGAATTCCTGCTTTATTCCATGGTTTTTGCAGAACTCTTCCATTATCAAATTCTTGAACTCAGTACCATTATCACTCCTTATTGTCTTCACAGAATCTTGACCAATTTATCCATTTGTTTGACATGATCAATCAAGATAGATGCAGTTTCACTTTTTGTGTGCAAGAAATACACCCATGTGTATCTGGTGAACTCATCTACTATGACCAAGGCATATTTCTTCTTTGCAATAGACATGACATTCACTGGACCAAATAGATCAACATATAGTAGGTGATAAGGCTCAAGAATTGATGATTCAGTCTTGCTCTTGAATGAGGATTTTCTTTGTTTGGCCTTCTGACAAGAATCACAAAGTCCATCAGGAGCAAATACTGACTTTGGCAGTCCTCTCACAAGATCTTTCTTGACCAACTCATTTATATTGTTGAAATTTAAATGAGAGAGTTTCTTGTGCCAATTCCAGCTTTCTTCAATTGATGCTCTACTCATCAGGAAGATTGCAGAACCATCAGTACTTGTTGAAAGCTTAGCTTCATAAATGTTACCACGCCTGTATCCTTTCAGAACAACTTTGCCTGTTGATTTACTCACAACTTCACAGTGTTCTTCAAAGAAATCAACATGATAACCTCTGTCACAGATTTGACTTATACTCAGCAGATTGTGTTTAAGTCCTGAGACCAGAGCTACTTCTTTAATGATGACATTCCCAAGATTGATATTGCCATATCCCAATGTTTTCCAATGTTGCCATCTCCATAAGAAACACTTGGGCCAGCTTTCTCCACAAAGTCTGATAGCAGGGCTTTATTTCCAGTCATATGTCCTGAACATCCACTGTCCAGAACTAGGATGTTTTCCTGTTGCCCTGCAATCACAAAGACCACTAATGATTAGTTTTAAAGACCCAGACTTGCTTGGATCCTTTGGCCTTATCAAGTTTGTTAACATTTGCAGCGGATTTAGCATCAGAGTTTATGTTAACATTTTTCTTATTAGAATTAACACTATCAAACTTTGAATCAGAATTTACACTAGAAGGAACAATGAAAACTTTCTTTAAAGAAGGTTTTATTTGATAATACATAGTACAAACTATGATATTCCTTACAAGTCTAAATGGAATGCCATAAACTACCACAATGAAAACAAGGATTTGTGGCTTATATCTAACAGACTGACTCTTAACTCCTGACTTTGAAGGTAAGGAGTTTATGTTCTTATTCTTCCTGCAAAAAGAAGCCAGATGGTTAGAACTTCCACAGTTATGACACGTTTTCCTAGGAGCTTTAGGAACAGGTTTATAATTATGCTTTTATTCACACCTTCCTTTCCATTCCTATTTTTCCTAGGTGATTTTACCTTGTTTGCATTCTTAACATCTTTCAGCTTATGCTTAAGCTGCTTCTTAGTCATTAAGCCTATGTTTACTTCAGCTGTCTTTTCCTGTTTTAGTTTGTCAGAATTTAATCCCTTTTTAACTTCTGATTTCTCATTATCAGACTTTACAACTACAAACTAACAGGTTTTAACTTTAGCTTTTGCTTAACAACAGGCTTAATTTCTACAGTTCCTTTATCATTCTTATCCTCCCATAACCTAAGCCCTATTTCCAGTTTTCACTACTTAACAAATTTTGAGTTGTTCTGCCAGAGTTAGTCCAAGTCCTGATAACCTCTCTTTCCTTTTCTAACTCAGTTTTTAGAGATTCATTCATTTTTAGCACTTCATCCCTAACATAAAAAGCATCATCTCTATCTTTCTGAGTTTGATGGAACATAACTAACTCTTTTTCTAAGAAATCATTTCTTTTCTTAAAAGCAAGATTTTCAGAAGTTAGTCTTTCACATGTTAAAGTTTGATCTCATAACTGACAAACATGGTTTTAAGATATCTTCTCAACTCATTAATATCATCAGTATGAAAAGCATAAGTAGTCTGAGGTACCTTTGATTCAGCAGCTTCAGAACTGCTTTCACCACTTGCCTTATCAGCATTTGCCATCAAGGCAAACTCTCCTCACTTTCAGAGTCTGAGGTGTCTGTCCAGCTTTTCTTTTTTGTGACAAGAGCCTTGTCTTTGTCACTCTTCACTTTCTTGCAATCAGGAGATATGTGGCCTTTCTCACCACAGTTATAGCATTTGACATTGGTATAATCTCCTCTGTCAGACTTCCTTCTCTGCCCTCAGATCTTCTGAAATTCTTCTTACCAGAACTTGTGCCTTTCCTGGAAAACTTCTTTCCCTTCCTGAACTTCCTGTATGCAATCTTTGTGATCCCTTTCACCATAAGAGCACAAGCTTCATCATCTCCTCATCAGCATCAGTCTCAGGCAAGCTTTCAGATTCTGAGTCATCATCACTTTCAGAACTTGATGACTCAGTATCAGACTTTTTTGTGAAAAGAGCTTTACCCTTGTCTTTCCTTGAGGTAGCTGCCCTTGGGGGATTCTTCTTCAGCCTTAAGAGCAACTGTCCTTGACTTTCCTCCTTTCCTCTTGCTTCTTTGTTCCATCTCAAGTTCATGAGTCTTGAGCATTCCATAAATTTCATCAAGATTTGTTTCATCAAGATTGTAGTTGTCTCTTATTGTTGTAGCCTTCAAATCCTAGCATTCAGGAAGAGCTAACAGGAATTTAAGGTTTGAATCTTCAAGATCATACTCCTTATTAACCAGTGACAAATCATTCAAGAGTTGACAAATCTATCATATAAATCAGTCAATGACTCATTAGCCTTTGAGTCAAAGTGTTCATACTCTTGAGTGAGTATTGTCTTCCTGTTTTTCTTAATCGTATCAGTTCCCTGACACCTTATTTCCAGGGCATCCCATATCTCCTGTAACACCCCCAGATCCGGGGTCAGGGATCCGGGTCGTCACGGTCTTTCTTTCCACAATTATCACTTAACTTAATTAATAATAAACAACATCAAGCTGTGACCCCACACTAACACACACTGCCATACGTCATAGTCTCATAGATGAAATTGAAATAGGTACAAGTCCTTGAATCCACAATTAAAAGTTATTACAACCCAAAATGATTACTTGATAAATTTACAGTTAATTGCCATTATCTGCCACAAGTTATAATTATACAATATTTGGTTCCCAAAAGTAGAACGTCTGATCTACAGGTAGATCTACCTCTGCAGCTATAGCAGCTACGATCTCAACGGGAAGGCGCGGGGCGCTTCCCACGCTCTTGCGCTGGGTCTGCTGGAGCCTGGCCATCTTTCCTAACTGTTGTTGTGTGAAGAAGAAATGAAGCAAGAGTGAGCATTACAGCTCGCAAGATAATATATAGTGTTAACAATGATACAAGTATCTGAATGAATACTTACTAGAATCCTTTATCATGTGTAAGGTAATTACTTACTGGATATAAGTTTAAAAGAAGATGAAGTTACCAATTACTTCACTATACTTATACCATTTTTAGAAATCTATTTGAACTACTACTGCTCAAAGTATAATAAGATTCAAGAGGTCATCCTATAGATGAGACCATAAATTAAAACTTGAATATATCCAATCTTTGAAATATTTTTTAAAGAAATGAAGTTACGAGATACTTCATTCAATAGAAACACCAATAAAACTGTTTGACCCTGTCAATGCTTCGGCAACCACCCATTCGTAGCCTTTCGATCGAAATGCTACGGGTAGTGTTGCAGAATTATCCAACTGGATGATGAACTCATTACGGGAGTTTGCCGCGCCCAGGAAGACCACTTACGATGATCAGTCGTAGTAGTACAACCCCACCATTTTTTACATGTAGAGGAGAACCTGTCGGATTTACTTGTCAACCGAACACTGAACTCCTAAGGAATGGACCGCCTTAGCGGAACTTCCAGGACATTTGGGCCAATATAATAAGGCTGGGCCGGCGCTACTCGACCACTTACGCCACTCCTAGTTCAGATGAAATCCATGACTCTGAAACGTAAAGCTCGTCCCCACTTTCCCCAAGTAGAAAACTTGTTGATACGGCTCCACCAAGAAGTCGTATCTAGTTGGAAAGGAAACTCACCGATATTTCCCAGGCGATGCCTGTTAATGGATTAACTTGTTCCAAGAATTTTACTTCCCGAGTGTTGGGTAAGTAATCAAAATTCTTTTATCAAGACAACAACCTTGTTGCAAATATAAAACACACCACAGAGCCGGATCCCTCAGGTTTTGAGCGAGTATTTAAATCCCCTTCAAAAGGAGGATCTTAAATATAAAAATGAGTTTTGGGATCCGCTTTAACTTTTAAAATCATTTTGAAGACTCGAAAACATTTTTAAGAATGTTTGGAGTGATGCTGATTTAACAAAATAAATCAGTCCCAATATATTAGAAAATATCTGAATATTATTATTTAAATAATATTCTCATAAAGAATAATCTTATAAAATAATTGAAGTAGAAGTTTTAAAAGTTATACTTGAAATGAATATTAAATAACCAAAGATATACCTATACGAAAGTACTATCTTTATTTGAATAATCAAAGTGAGTTTGATTATCGACACCTTATTCTTTAATAAAATAAAGAATATATCTCAGCAAATAATCGGAGTCATAGATCCTCAAATGAATATTCAAATAATATTCAATAAATAAAATAAGCTGAGTCATAAGCCCTCGAATGAATATTCGAAATAATATTCAATAAATAAATAAGCTGAGTCATAAGCCTCGAATGAATATTCGAAATAATATTCAATAATAAAATAAGCTGAGTCATAAGCCCTCGAATGAATATTCGAAATAATATTCATTAAATAATATAAAGTTATCGAATAAACCTTATTCGATTAATAGTTTTGAAAACTATAACCATATATATATATATATAAAATCTACTCGGGATCCTCGACTCCCGGTTTTAGAAAATGTTTTCACCTTTGGGTCCCTATACTAAGGGTATATGCAAATTACCGCTATTCTCTAGCATAGGTATTATCAACTGAACCAACAGATATATATGGCAAGAATACGAAATAGGCATGCATATGTACCATATCACATGCTACAATATATCGCAAGAATTTGCTAATTTAACCATCATGCATCTATCACAAGATAATGCATATACAAGTGTATACATCACAACAACAGTATAACGGATAGAAAACTTGCCTGAAGCGACTGAGGGTGATTAATGGCTTGGGACGAGTCTGGTAACCTATAAACACATGTGAGTTGGAATTAAACCAAAGTCACTTGTAAATCTATACTTTAACCAAATTAGACTCTAACGCTCGCTTTGCGCTTACTGATTCTCTTAAGTCACTCGAGTACCCTCGGCTCCACCATTTTTAATAATTTAACCATTATGAGTTTTAAGGCGATTCCTTCGCGAGTGTCTTACCAACTGCCTAACACACTTAACATAATTGTTTCATACATTAATTAACCCTTTAAGGTCTTTAACCTATGTTTCAAAGTAAGGCGAGGGTAATGGTTCGTTCGCGAAACGTCTTTACTTAAACGGCCGTTTCTCCTAAACCGTACATCGGAATCAAACGAACCACATATCAAACGAAGCTCGTAACATGAACTATCTAAACATGGCAATGGTCAAAACCTAGCAGGGAGTTCTCGGGTCCTAATGTTATGTACAAAAGCAGTCTAAAGTAAATCGGACATTACGACGGCTATGTTTACTCGATTTCCAAATTTTATACCATTCCAAATTCAATCATCAAACAACCCCAATCCATTCATACAATCAAAGTCCATCCATATCACATTACAACAGCCCCAATCAACTCATTATTAACAATTATACTTGTTCCTAAAACTTGAATTTAAACTATACTAAATCCTTTAACCAAACCTTAAGATTTCAACATTTCATTCACCACCATTCCAACCCAACTCTAAACCAACCATCATTAAGCTACTCTATTACCATAACAACCAAAATCATCCTAATATACCAAGTAAAGCTAGGGTTTGGAGATTATATACCTTCCTTGAAGTGGTGTGAGTAGCTAGGAAGCCTTAGGAAACCTTGAGGAGTCTTAGGGATGCTTGAATCTTTAAGGAAAAACAAGAAAAATCAAGTTAAAAACCTTGAAATCACTATTCATTGTCTTCTTCATTGATTTCTTGGAGAAGATTGAGAATGAATTGGAGGCTTAAACTCATAAGATAGCCATAACTATGCATAAGGAGTACTAGAGAATTATCTTACCAATTTAGGAAGCTTGGAACTTGGATTTTGAAAATCTTGCTTCTTGAAAAGGGAAAAAGCCGAGAGCAAGTTCTTGGTGAAGAGAAATAGAATTTTTTTTGTTTTGATGAAATGATTTGTTTTGGCTTGGTGGATGTAGTTTTGTTTTTGTTTTGGTTAATTACCTTTTTAGCCTTGAACTTTGTGTGGTTTTAATTCAACCCATCTCCTTCCCTTATGTCATCATGTGATGTCATCCTCCCCTCTTTGTCCTCTTTTCATTGGTTGGGTGACATCATCCTCTCTAATCTCTTTGATTAACTTCCTAATTATTTGCCTAATGACCGCTGATCTGTTATACGGTTCGCTTAACTTTCGCTTTTGTTTATCGTTTGAGGGATCATACCCGGGATCTTATTACTTAGGTTCCCTTAACATTTCTCAATACATTATATTCCTTTTTATGATCCTCTATTAAAATCCTTGAATTTAAATCCTTTTTATCCTGTTACCTTATACTCAATTCTTTCCGTATCTAGTGGATTTCCGGGAAAAATCAAAGTGTTCGGAATTGGATTCTGACGATCTTTACATACACTTATATACCATATAGAATACTAATAAAATCTCAGAATATCCATAAAAGAAACCCTACGTAGTGTGGCATGAACAGTTTTCTTATTCAGCAATTTCAGCAAAACACTATTCATAAGGGTTACAAAAAGTTCAAAATTTTGGGGGTTATTACATCTCCTTTACAGTCTTGCAGTTCATTACCCTATTTGACATTACATTATCAATGACACTATGCAGTAAGTGTCGTACCTTAGCATCCTTAGCAATTGATGCGATATCTTCAGCAGTATAATCACTCTTCTCATTTGGTACCGTCTTTGCTGCTTCACCTGCGACTGCAACCCCGAGCTTGGTTGGTTTGTGAGGCCCTTCCTTGATTCTATCAAGATATTCTGGATCTGTTGCTTCCAGAAACATGGTCATCCTCACCTTCCATATGGGATATTCAGATGGTCTCAATATGGGAACTCTGATGGTCTCATATCGACTTTGAATTTGTGTCTTTGGAGGTTCTTCAGTTTTGGTGGGTTTAGTTGGAGTTTCTGTATCAAACATGATTGTATATAGATCTTAAACTGTTTGTACGCTAACAGATTGGCTCTGATACCACTTGTTAGGTCACACACACTGTAGAGGGGGTGAATACAGTGTAAAGTACAATTAAATCGAACTTTAATAACTCAAGTAACAGAAAACAAACTTTATTGAAACAATAAACTCTGTTACAGTATGGAACTATTACCTCTCAGTGATGAACAAATATCACGAGAGCTGCTAGGGTTACAATCAATAATCTTCTCGAATATGATAACACTTATAGTGTAAACCCTATTTGTGTGTTTATATACTACACAGTTACAAGATAATCTTCTAATTGATATAGAATATAATTCTGCTTCCTAAAATATATCAATCAGATATCTTTTCTTCCAAGTATTCTATTCTTTATAGAATTCCTTCTTCATGCATATCTCTTCTTATGTTTGTCTCGATCTTCTTTCCTTTAATCAGCTGCTGTCCTTATCTGAACGTCCTTCAGTACTTAAATTCTGATATCCATCTTCTGATAATTATCTCCTGATAATATATGTACTGATATCCTTAAGTCCTGACTTCCAGTAAGTACTAATTTATCCTATTTAAGTAAGATCTGAAAACTAAACATAAATCATATTAGCCATGACATTATCAAATATATCTAACAGAAACTGCAGCTCAAAGTTCTGATACTTTGAAGAAGAAATCTGTAAGTTCTGAAGCTGCTAAAGCAACTCCTTCATTGGCAAGGAGATTGAAGAAAATGAAGGCTATGAGGTATTTGTCTAAGGCTCCATCAGAAGATACTGAAGAAGCTGAGGAAGGGGATCAGGAATCTCTGATCTCACAAGAATCGATTATCATTGAAGCCCTTCCAGCTCAAGCCAAAGAAACTGCTACTGATACAGTTATAACCCCTCTTGTCTCACCTATTAAAGCTACACATGATGCTAAAGAACACACTGAAAATTCTGAAATAGATATTCATAATTTGAATATACCAAATGTTCTTTATCTGGAAGCTCCATCTACAGAAGCTCAGCAATTTCCAACTCAATTTCCAATTTTAAATGCTGAGATACCATCTACATCAACCACACCAGCTCTGGAGATAAATTCTGATGTTCAGAATTTAAATGAAGCCGTTCCTGAATCTCCAGTTGCTTCACACAATGTTTTGTTGTCTAAACATAATTAAGTCTTCCTCAAGTTCTGAAGACAGTGTTTCTGCTGAGACTCCAGTTCCTATACTAGGAAAGGAAGAATTGGTGAAGAAATTTGTTGAGAAGGAAGCACCTATTCCTTGGGAGGATACTCACAGAGGTGTGGAGTGGACCAAAAAGTGGAATGACACTGATTTCATTCCAAGTTCTAACATATGGACAGAGCATATTGCTAAAGCTGATGAGTTTCTCACAAATGTTGATTTAAAGACACAACTCAAGATCATTGCTCTATCTACCAAACATCTTCAAGGTCTATATTCTTCTACTCATGAGAAGGTTGATATACTAAAGGAACATGCTGATAAGCTAGATCTACAGCTTAAGCTTGACAAGAATAGATATATCAGACCTACTCTTGAGAAAATTGAAGCCATTGAGAAGATTCAAGAGAAGCAACAGGCCCAAATTGATGAGGTCCTGGATAACCAAGTTTCTCAGAAAGCTCAATTGGAAGAATTCCAATCTTCAGTTGAACTTCTTATTTCTCTCTTACTTCCTGATGATGCCAAAAAGGGGGAGAAGGTAGTTAAGTCCAAATGCTCACCTACTGAAATACTGAAGAAAAAGGATGATAAAAGTGATGACCAGGGAAATTCTGATAAGAGTAGAGGTCAAGGAAAAGTTCAAGGAAAATCTTCTACACATAATAAGTCAAGTTCTGATAAACAAAGTCTGAAGTCAAGTTCTGATAAACAAAGTCTAATGTCAAGTTCTGATATTCTGATTCAGTCAGGATTTAAAGACTCTCAGAAGTTTTTACAAACTCTGAAGCTAAAAGGGAAGCAGACTACTGTTTATTACAAACATCCTAAAATCCAGACACTTGATAAGGAGATAGCTAGAAGATTATTTCTGAAACAAAATCCTGAAATGGATTTGGAAACTCTCAAGGTGGAAGAAGCTAGATTTGCAGCTGAGAAGACAAATCTTAAGTCTAAAGCTTCTGATGCAAAGAAACCTTCAAGGCCTAAGGAAAAAGGCATTGTGATCAGGGAAAAGTCAAATTCTGAGATTTTAAAGTCCAAGACTAGATCATAAACTGAGATTGATCCTAAATCAAAAGGAAAAGAAAAGGTTGGTGAACCTTTAAAGATTGAGAAAAAGATAAGTTCTTCCATTCCAGTCTATCAAACTACAATGCATGATGATGATTTGATAGAAGATGAAACTGTTCAAATTCTGAAGAAAATAAAGATAATTGAAGAATCTAAAACAACCTCTGACACTGCTCAAGTTGTTCAGAATGAAGAACAACAAGCTATAGAAGAAACAACAAATTCTGATCAAGTTAATTTGGAAAAGATGACAATTGCTGATAAGAAGAAGCTGTTATGGAAGAAAGCTACTCCAGTTGAACCAAAATCCAATCTCTTGATGAATCAACTTGCAACATTTGGATTAAGATCCAAGCAACCTAGAGATAAAGCTGGATTAGGTTTTGATGAAGAGAAAATACAAACAGGAGTAGAAGTTACTCTAAGAGATCCTTTTATGTTGACAGACAAACTATATGAACAAATCAAATAAAAGCACCTTGACAAGGTGTTGTCTGCTCAAATTGTGATAGATGCTCATGATAAGGAAAATCTAAAGGAGAAATTGATTTTATTTCTCTATGATGGATTAACTTACAGACTAGCTGATACTGATGTGCTAAAGAAGTCTGTCAGAGAACTTTAACATATTCACTATCTTCTGGAAGTAAAATCTGATGTTACAAGAAGATGGTCAGAATATATTTTGAAGGCTATAAGAGATCTATTCAGAATATCTGGTACAAATACTTCTCAGTATATACCAATGATTACTGAAGATGATGGAAGAGAAATTCCTATGGTGAAGAATTCTGCTAAGGTGGAAGTTATTCTGAAAGGAAAATGCTTATGTTATAATGAAAACTCTTCACATCCTAGAGTTATCAGACTTTGTGATGGACTTGAAAGAACATCAATTCAAGCTCTCAGAACTGCCATTTATCAGATTGGTGATAGTAAAGATGAAGAACTGATGCAGGTCAAATCACAGTTAGTTGAAATTCTGAGGAAAGCTGAAGACAAGTTGGTAAGAGATTTTGTTAAGAATCATTATGGATTCAGATTGATCCAGTGAAGTTGGTAAAGCTAAAAGGACTGTAAGTTGTAGTTAATAGTCTTATTAAACTCTTATTGCATTTAAACTTAAATGTTTTTGACATCATCAAATCTATTAACTTGTATATTTTGCACAATTTACAAGTTGGGGGAGATTGTTAGATATATTTGAGATGTCATGTCTAATATGTTTCATGTTTAGTTTTCAGATCTTAAAAACAGGAAATATCAGTACTTACTGGAATCAGTACTTACTGGAATCAGTACTTACTGGAAGTCAGAACTTAAGGATATCATGACTTATATTATCAGAAGATAAATGTCAGAAGATGGATATCATAACTTAAGTACTGGAGGACTAACAGTTAAGGAAGGAAGCTGATTTACAGGAAAGAAGATCGAGACTAATACAAAAAGAAGATATGCATGGAAAGAGTTAGACGACTTAAAGAATTGTATAAGATATCTGATTGATATATTTTAGGAGACTGAATTATATTCCATATCAATTAGAAGTTATCTTGTAACTGTGTACTATATAAAAACACAGACATAGGTTTACACCATATGTGTTATCATTATCGAGAAGATCATACATTGTAACATAGCAGCTCTCGTGATATTTGTTCATCACTGAGAGAGAACAGTTCCATTGTAACAGAGTTTATTATATCAAATATATCTGTTTACTGTTACTTGTGTTCGAAATCGATTTGATTGTATTTTATACTGTATTCAACCCCCTTCTACAGTGTTGTGTGACCTAATAGTCCACTTCCTCCAGCTTCAGGGTATGGAGGCATCACATAAGGGGGTTAGTGGTCATGATCGTCAAGTCATACCCAACGGATTGAGGATTCACAGGTGCATGTAACTGCTGAAATTAGGGATTTATCCCTTGAGGAGCCGGGGGATTCGTCCCTTGTATATGAGCCTCAGTTGCCCCTACCAGGGTTCCTCCTTGGGTGTAGGCAAAGGTTGAGTGTGGTGGTACTTCCACCACTGATGCGATCATTCACGATGGGACAGGAGTGTCTGTTCCATTATTGTTTCTGCTCCGTGTATTCACCATGGTTATTGTAGTCTTCCCACATGCGGCGCCAAATATTATGGAATAAAAACCTGAGTGCGTTAGTATTTAATGCTAGGGTTTGTGAGCTTCGAGCTTCAATGGCTGCTCTTGCGTTCGGGACTATCATTCCTTGAAAGATGCCTACGTATCTCTATGTAGTAGAGAATCAAGCCAAAAATGTAGTTCTAGGACTTCTGTTGGGAGACTTGGTGGACAAGTCTCCAAATTAGATGGTGATTAGGAGTCCTATAAGGGAAGGACCTCTGGAACCTTCTGTGTAGGATTTTGAGTCCATTTAGGACACATGTCTTTGCTCTTCCAGTTGTATTGGGCTTAGTTCGTGAACAGCTTGTGTTCGTGGACCTTGACGACCTCTGCTGGTGGGCATTATCTACATGGGTTGTCCTGAGTCTGCTACGAGCTCGGACCAGACAGTTTTGTACTGGACTTCAGATAAGAAGCCCAAGTGTAATTAATGCGACATTTAATTTGTCTTTAAGATGTATTTTTTATCCACATCAATGATAGTTCTGCAAGTCAGGCCAACAATAAAGAAAATGCAGACAACTCTAGTCAACAAGATCACATCAAAAAATGGGATAAGAGTCACACAAGAGATGTTATAATTGGTGATCCAAATGCTGGAGTGACGACTAGGAGTGCCACTGTAAATGGATGCTCGCATGCATGCTTTCTTTCTCAAATTAAGCTTAAGAAAACCGGGGAAGCTCTACTTGATCCTGTCTGGATAACTGCTATGCAAGAAGAGCTAAATCAATTTGAAAGAAATAAAGTTCGGGAATTGGATCCTGCACCAAAGAACAGAAGTATCATTGGAACAAAATGGGTGTATAGGAAAATATGGATGAAAATGGAATTGTGACAAGAAACAAAGCAAGACAAGTTGCCAAAGGCTGCTAAGAAGAAGAAGGAATTTACTAAGATGAAACTTTTGCTCAAGTTGTAAGACTTGAAGCAATAAATATTTTTCTTGCATTTGCTGCACATTCAAATTTCAAAGTATATCAAATGGATGTGAAAAGTGCATTCCTTAATGGTGAATTAGAAGAAGAAGTCTATGTGGAATAGCCACCTAGCTTTGAAAATACAGGATTTCCAAACTTTCTATATAAACTATTGAAGGCTCTCTATAGATTGAAGCAAACACCTAGAGCATTGTATGACACACTGTCAGAATTTCTACTCAAATATGGATTCACTAGGGGGACAATTGATAAGACTCTACTCTACAAGCATCATGGTGATGACATTATCCTAGTTCAAATCTATGTGGATGATATCATTTTTGGTTCTACAAATGAAAAGCTATGTCAAAGATTCTCAAGACTCATGTAGAGTGAATATGAGATGAGCATGATGGAAGAACTAAGTTACTTCCTTGGTCTTCAAGTTAGCTAAAGAGGTGATGGAATATTTATCATCCAAACCAAGTATGTCAAAGATCTATTGAAAATTTTTGGGATGGTTGACTACTCACCTGCATCAACACCTATGTCTACAGCTACCAAGTTGGATGAAGATAAGAAAGTAAAAAGTGTAGACATTTCAGATTATAGAGGAATGATTGGATCTTTGCTGTACTTAACTCCTATTAGACCAACCATCATGTTTGCAACATGTCTATCGCTAGATTTTAAGCAAATACTAAAGAATCACATTTGATGGTTGTCAAGAGGATTTTCATATATTTGAAGGGGACACCAAACTTAGGATTATGGTATCCTAAGGGAACTGGTTTTGAAGCTGTTGGATACACATGTAGATTTTGCAGGATATCGGGTAGACAGAAAGAGTACAAGTGAAAGCTGTCAATTCCTTGGTCAAAGTCTTGTATCTTGGTACAGTAAGAAATAACAATCTGCGTTAACTTCCACAGCCGAAGCTGAATACATAGCTACTGGAAGTTGTTGTGCTCAAGTGCATTGGATTAGAAATCAATTAAGGAGTTATGTCCTAGTGTTACATAAAATTCAAATCATGTGTGACAATACTAGTGTCGTATCTATTGTTGCTAATCCAGTTAATCATTCTAGAACTAAGCACATTGATGTAAGGTACCATTTTAATAGAGAACATGTAGCAAATGGTACTATTGAGCTTATTTTTGTTCCAACAAAAATATAATTAGCTGATATTTTCACTAAACCTTTGGATGAAGCAACTTTCACTAGACTTGTAGGTGGAATTGGTATGTTAAATTCTTCATCCTAAATGCAGGAACTCAGTTAATATGTTACAGCAGATTAATTTATGATAAATCAAAATTAATTTTTTTTAGTTAGAAATTAACTGGAATATGATTTATAAATATTTCAGGACTCTCTGTATATTTATTTTTCAAAATTCAAATTTTAACTTGGAATTTTCTAATTCTAAGAAAAGCTGTCTAAATGTTAATTTACATTTTCAGTATGTGAAATTAATGCAAGACACAACTGAGAAAGAACAAAAGTATGTAGAGAACTGAGTTCTGGAGATGTCTAAATGACTTCTCGATAAGTCTTTTCCATGACTTCTTGATGGACTTCTAGATAAGCCTCTTTATGAATTCTCGATAAGTATAATAGAGATCTCGAAATACATATTAATATGGAGTTCTCTACAGGTACAAATTTTAGACTTATCAATAACTCAGAACTGGAATAATTTAATCTAATAAATTATTTCATTAAAATACTTTTGATATATATTCAATTCTAATTTTATGTTAATTTATTCAATATAAGTTGGAATAATTCAGTCCAAGTAGGGCAAACTGAGTATTTATTTTTACATCTCGATAAGTCACTATCTAGTTCTTGATAAGAGTCAGGATAGTGACATCTCGACATAAGTTTTTTAATTCACGTAACTTCTCGATAAGCCAATATCAACCATTTATTCCTTACTTCTCGACAAGTCACATCTCTAGCCTATAAATACCCAAACATCTCGATACAACCCCCCATTTATGCTTTCGAGATCTCAATTGACCTAATTTCTGCAAATTTTCACCGCTCTAACTCTTTTTAAGCCTTTTATTCCTCTAAACACTTACCCAATCAAACTCAAACATTTTTAATGGCAACCAACAATGTTAGAGTTGTTATCCCCAAGGATGGAACCAACTACTTGGCATTTGTGGATAGGGGTGAGCAAACAAAAACCGAAAAACTGAAACCGGACCGAAAAACCGAAAAACCGCACCGAAAAAAACCGAAACCGACAAAAACCGAAAAAAATCGTAACCGAACCGACCGGACGATTTGGTAACGGTTACAGTTTTATCCTTAAAACCGAACCGAAAAACCAAACCGCTAATATTATTTTAAAATTTTTAATATATATTTATTTACTTATCTATTTATACAAATATGAGTATATGATACTTGCCAAATTTATATAAAATTTTTAAAAACCTTTTGTTGTTGGGATGTACATGGATCATGATAGTCATTTACTTGCACTTGCCCTTACTCGATAGTCATTAATATTATAGCTCTATTAATTCAACAATACGAATCCCTCATTTAACGATGCTACTTGTTTGTTACATTATACTAAACAATTAATTTTCTTAGATTTATATTAAATAACGTCTATAAATATTCTTAGTATTATATTAAATAATATTTTTTTAAAAAAATAAAAACCGAAAAAAATGGAAAATGATAAACGGTTAACCGAACCGAAAATAACCGTTCCGAACGGTTCGGTTACGGTTAATAGCGAGAAACTGAACCGAACCGACATACACGGTTTGGTAACGGTTTTCGGTAAAAACCGAGCCGAACCGAACCGTGCACACCCCTATTTGTGGATGCAAACCAAGCACCTGATAACTTCAAGTGTTTTGTCAAATTCCTTTCTGAATCCTATCTCGCAGGAGTTTTGACTGCTAATCTTGTGTTGTACTTGGATGTGCTTAATGAGTTTTGGAATTCAGCTATTATAAACACAATTGTTCATGAGAATCAAGCAGTCTCATTGGTGGTTAACTGCACAATTCAAGGTGTTGCTGTGGAGTTCGGTGCTGATGATGCCAACCAGGCCTTGGGCATACCCGGAGACAGCATTGTGGAGGCTCCAACAACACCGGAGTTGGCTGAGTTTATGGATTTCATAAACTACAGTGAGAATATTTATATATTCAGACTGAACAAGGAGGATCTAAGGAGAGAATGGTCCTTCATCTTTAACTCCATCATTAGAGCTTTCACATACAGGAAGACGGGATATGATAACTATTAGGGGGAATACACACAAATATAGAATCAAACAAATAATGCAAACACACACAATATATGACGCGGAAAAACCCACATCCTAACTTATATTATTAATCTAAACAATTATTAATAATACCATCAATCTCACCAAAAGGTATTCACTCACGCGATACTTAAGTCGAACAATACTCAAGCATACATCAAAACAATAACATGTCTATGTATATATAGCCATCACAAACTTGACAACCAAGACTAATAACCTGATCCCATTATAATAATAATTATCTACCCACACAATTATTACCCAACTCAATTATGATAATAATTGTCTACCCATATAATTATTACCCAATCCAATTATGTTTTCTATCACCAAGCTCATACTACCTATTGGGTTTAACCCCAACAATCCTCCCCTTCAACCCAATATGGTTTCATGCACAACCGAATTAAAGGTCACCATCAAGCCATCGACATCGATCCGTCAATACCTCCCCTCGAACAATAACCTCTCCTTCTAGCACAAAAAGACTTATCTTATCTTTTCGACCTTTGAGTATCTCTAAATCTCCTTTAATGACTTCCAACGTACTGTTCTTTATCATAACAGTATATCCTAAATCAACTAATTTACCCAATGAAATTAGATTTTGATTTAACTCCGGTATGTATTTTACTTGCGTTAACTTTTGAACACGACCATTGTGACGTTTCACTATTACCTCAACAATGCCAACAATATTTACCCTTTTACCGTTTGGTAAAGTTACCATCTTTTCCTCACACTTTTTGTAGAACGAGAATCACTCCCTCCTAGAACATATGTGATGAGAACATCCCGAGTCAAGCACCCATTCTTCTTTTGATCCCTTCTCCTCTTCAACCAAAAGAACATCTTCATCAGCTTCTACAAGCGAAACACTACCGCTCCTTGATTTTTATTCAACTCTCTCAAGTCTTCTCTTGCCTTTGGACACATAAATTTATATGACCCAATTCCTCACAATAAAAAACACCTGATATTAGGATTATGTTTCTTAACATACTTCTTTTCTGTGTCACGTGAACATACTATGAATGCACTACCATCAGATGTGTCACTTGATTCTTGTTTCATCAATCTTTCGGCCTCCAAATGAACAACAATAGTCTCATACAAATCCAACTTCATTTTACGAACGAATAAAGAAGTCATCAAAGTATTATACTTCTTCGGTAGAGACACTAGTAGAAGAACAACTTTGTCCTCATCCTTCAATTTTTCATCCAAATTATTCAGCTGGTTGATTAAGCCATTAAAACAATTCAGATGATGTCTTAAATATCCGTCTTCTTCCATCTTGATCCCAAACAAATCTTTCCTGAGAAACAGCTTGTTGGCCAAAGACTTTGAGTGATAAGTATTTGTTAACTTCTCCCATAAATTCTTGGGTTTATCCTCTTCAAGAATATCATACTTGATTTCTGGTGCAAGAGCCAACCTGATTGTTGATGTTGCACGTAACTTCATGTGTCCCTATTTTGTATCATCAACTTCAGTAGGATTTTTCTCTCCGAGAGTCGCATATAACCCTTGTTGAACTAAAAAATCTTTCACCGTGCTTTGCCATAAGGTGCAATTGTTTTTTCCATTAAATAATTCAATCTCAAATCCCCCAACCTTCTTCATCATGAACTTTGGTTCTTGATACCACTTGTTAGGGGGAATACACACCAATATAGAATCAAACAGATAATGAAAAACCCACATACTATATGACGTGGAAAAACCCACGTCCCAACTTGTATTATTAATCTAACTAATTATCAATAGTACAATCAATCTCACCAAACGGTATTCACTCACGCGATACTTAAGTCGAACAATACTCAAGCATGCATCAAAATAATAACATGTCTATGTATATATAGCCATCACAAACTTGACCACCAAGACTAATAACCTAATCCTATTATAAGAATAATTGTCTACCCATACAATTATTACCCAACTCAATTATGATAATAGTTTTCTACCATACAATTATTACCCAATCCAATTATGTTTTCTATTACCAAGCCCATACTACCTATTGAGTTTAACCCCAACAACAACACCTCCAGTATGGTGCAGAAGCTAGTGCATTCCATAACATACAAGAGGCACCTTAATGTTGGTATGTTGATCCTTGAAGAACTCATCACAAGGTTGGCCATGCTTTTGGTAAATATAGGTAAATAAATTTTCTTTCTTAGGTTTATAATGTCCACTTTAAATCATAAAGTAGCTAACATTCATATGCTTGAAGGAATAAATAGAAATCAAATAGGCAATTGTAAATAGGTGTCCAAAGTTCTATTTGGTTCACTAACTACAAAGAATCAGGTAAAGGTAGCTCTAAATGTCACTAACTTCATGTTGTAGAGATTTAGAATCTACCCTTACCCTATGCCTGATATGAGGTCTAGTGTAATTTATAGTACAACTATGGCTCCTGCACCTGTAGAAGAACATAAACAGGATAGCACACAGGGGCCTTCCACAGCTGAGACCTTTCTTTCACAACCATTAGAAGCTAGGAAGCCAGCTGCTTCATCCTCTCAAAAAGATGGAGCTAGTAAAAAGAAGAGAAAATAAACATCCTGTTAGTGTATACTGAAAATATTTATTTGAAGTATGTACATTTATTTCTGGCCAGTTTATTTGAGAATCATTTGAATGTTTACATGTTGTCTAATATTATATATTATGAACAATCTAGTATCAAATGGGATACAGAATATTAGATTGTCAAATACGGTTATATAATATAATAAGGTTCACAGCACAGGTGGTGTTGGACAATCCACTGGTATGGCTGTAGTATTATTTAGATTAGTTTATATTGACTAATAAATAATGCTAGTATACTTTGTGTATATTGAACATGATCAATTTAGAATTGTTCCCTTAATACTGATTAAGAAGGAGAACTAAGATTCTATGTTATTATTAATGCTTAGGTTCTTAATCCGAAAATAGTAATTGACACGTGTATATTATTTACATGCTTTGATTTATATATGAAATAATTCTTTTGAATTATATCATTATATTTTGGATGATGGAATTATATACATGGTGGATATTATTTATTAAAGGAATCCATGTCCTGATAATATTCGGGTTAATGATGTCCCCTTGAAAGCTCAAAAAGATTTAATTATGTGAAACCCTGCAGGTGGAATTTATTCTGGCATAATTAAATAAAGGTTGAGTGGATGATCAAGGATAAAAGATATTAATTAAATAAATTATCAGTAATTTATTTAATTAATGGACATATGATATTTTAAACATGGGGAATTTAATAACCAAATAATATTGGAACCGAATTAATTAAATTACGGTATTAAGAAAGGTAGTGCAAATATTAATTCTTTAGTGGATTGAATTAATATTTAATTACATTGGGCTAGGCTCAAGATGTAATTAGAAGGCCCAACTTAATTATCCATGGTCCCTATTGTAGCCTATATATATTCTTATTCTCTTCTTGCTTGGCAATTATATGAAAACATATTGTAGCCACCTAGGAGCAAGAAGAGAGGATAACTTGAAAAGACGGAGGCCACACTTCGCTCAAGGGAATTTGGGAATACAATAGAAGAGCGTGGAATCAACCATTAACAAGGTAATCCTCTTTTCGTAATCTTTATCGTAAAACGTAGTAACACCCTAAGTCCGTGGTTCCCAACAATTGGTATTAAGAGCCTGGTAATGGGTTCTACGTTTTATGATATAATGTCCATGTCGTAATTATATATGCGTGTATATAGTGTTTTGCTTGTATTGGTTTTGATGCAGGTTGTTAATCCACTATTATGGCCATGTATATTTTAATTATGTGTTTGGATCCCACGCGGTTTAATCGTGGTTAATTTTTGTTTTGGTTTCCACGTGGTTTAATCGTGGTTGTAATTTACACGAGGGTTGATCGTGTTAGAATAGATTTTACAAAATTAGTTTTGTATTAGATCTATTTTTTTGTAATTGTTCCGGGTATTTATTAACAAGTTATGTGCGATCGGAAATCAATTCCGGTAGTTTTTTGTTCCGCTGTGCGATTACAAGGGGCTGCTGTTGATGTTTGGATCGAACAAAATCAATACAAAACTGACAGAAAAGCAACAGGCGCGCGCTGCGGCCGCTGCGGCAGCTGGGGCTGCTGGGGCCGCTGCGGCAGCTAGGATTGCTTGGGCTGCTAGGGCTGCTGGGGCTGCTGGGGCTGCTGGGGGCGTCGGGACGCGCTTGGGGCAGATTTTTTTTTGAGAGCTGGATTTTTTTTTCAAGGGCCATAATAGTGAAAAATTTATTTTAATTTTTTCCATTAAATTTTAATTATTGCTTTAATTTATTGATTATGTGTGTCGTTAATTATGTGTGTAATTCTTTTAAAATTGCATGTTTAACTTAATTAGGACGACATGGACATAAATTTTATTTATTGCTTTAATTAAATGTTTTATGTTGCTAAAATTATGTGTGTATTTTGAATGCATGATTAGACATAATTATAACAACATAGGGCCCCATTTAATTTTAAAATTCCTCAATTTTAATAAAAAAAAATTCTAAGTGGGTGAGGGAATTAATATGAAATTAAATCCCATGGTCTCCATTATTGGTTGTAGGTAATTTAACATAAAGACGAATATAAATTATATATACGTCACTCATCGTGGCATGTAATTTATGGTGTCTAGAATGTTATTAATATTACTAGAACAAACTTCTTAAATTAATAAATTTTGAAAGGAATAAATACGGATTTTTTTATTTCTAATTTGGGGCGATTTTGTCAAAAACGGGTTCATCGAACTTGTAAGACTGTGGGTTTTAAGCGACACCGATGTGACTCCTCCACTACCTGGAAATCAAACCATTGATGAATATTGAATTGAAGTATTCTATTCAAGGCAAAATTACGAATATTGGAAGGTATACACGCCACCCATCGTGGCGTACCAAGTTCCATAGATTTCAAATAATTTAAGATTTGATGATGGTATACACTTAGCTATGAAAAATAATATAGTCCACCCCAACGTGGCATATTGTTTAGTAATAGGACCGAAGTAACATTTAAACAAAATTAGGTGGTATACATGTCACACATCGTGGCGTACCAGAAGCTTATGGTGTTTATATGTTAGTGCATTAAATTTTAATAATTGTTAGAGGAATCAATAGATCTTAATATTTAATGCACCCTTATTTATGTGATGTTTTTATGCATGATTCTCAGGATAAAATGGGTTTTAATCCACTATTCACCATACTTAAGGATAACAAACTTACCGGACCTAACTATATTGAATGAAAACGAAATTTGGACATTGTGTTGACTGCTGAGGAGTACAAGTTTTGCACTTATGAACCCAAGCCTGAACAGCCTGCTGTTGATGCTCCTGAAGATGAGAAAGAGTATTATAAACGGTGGATTAAGGCTGATGAGATGTCGCGATGTTACATTCTGGCATCAATGTCGGGTGTTTTGCAGCATCAGCATCAGTCTATGGCCACTGCTTCAGATATGCTCTTTAATCTCAAGGAACTTTTTGGAGATCAGAATAGGGCTGCTAGGCAAGTAGCCATGAAGGCTTTAATGAACACTCAGATGGCTGAAGGCACACCTGTAAGGGATCATGTTCTCAAGATGATGTCGCATCTGAATGATATAGAGATCCTTGGTGCTGAACTTGACGGCGAAACCCAGATTGACATTATCCTTATGAGCTTGTCCAAGAGTTTTGAGCAGTCCCGCTTGAATTACAACATGAACAAGAGGCAGTATAGTCTCGCGGAACTGCTGACAGAACTTCAGGCAGCTGAAGTATTATTTCGGCTGAGTGTTCAAGTGAATGTGGCTGAGAAAGGTTCTTCCTCTAAGCCGAAAGGTATTAAGAAGAAGAAAAAGGCTCAGACACAGAAAGTTGTGAAGGCAGTGGGAGTTCAGGGCGGTGTGAAAAAACCTAAGGGAAAGTGCTTCAGATGCAAACAGTCAGGTCACTGGAAATAGGATTGTCCTCTTCCTAAGAAGACAAACAATACTGGTATATCTCTTTCTCTAGTTACAGAAACATTTATAGCGGCTATATCTATGAGCACTTGGTGTGTAGATACAGGAGCCACTGATCATGTTTGTAATCCTATGCAGGGGTTCCAACTATCCAGAATGCTTAGAGATGGTGAGATATACGTGTTCATGGGAGATGCTACGAAAGTAGCAGTGGTTGCAGTAGGAGTTATTCATTTATCTTTTGGTTCTGATAGGATTTTGGTTTAAACAATTGTCTTTATGTACCTTCTTTTAGAAGGAATTTAATTTCGGTTTCTAAACTTGCTTTGGATGGTTATAATGTTTGTTTGGATCGTAATGTTTCTATTATGATGAATAAACGAATTATATGTTCTGGTACATTGCAAGACAATTTGTATATAATTAATCCTAGTCAACCTGCACTGCAACTGCAATTTAGGGAATTGAACAACACATCTTCTAACTCTACTAAAAGAAAGGAACCTTCTAGTTTGAACCAAACATATCTTTGGCACTTGAGATTAGGTCATATTAACTTGAGGAGGATTCAAAGACTGGTAGTAGACGGGCCTTTAAGCTCATTGGCAGTGGAGCCATTTCTAGTTTGTGAATCCTGCTTGGAAGGTAAAATGACTAATAGGCCTTTCAAGGCAAAAGGGAATAGAGCCAAACAACTGTTAGAATTGGTTCACTCTGATTTATGTGGACCCATGAATATCCAAGCAAGAGGTGGTTATGAATATTTCGTCACTTTCATTGATGATTATTCTAGATATGGGTACGTTTATTTGTTGCACCGTAAGTCTGAGTGCTTTGATAAGTTTAAAGAGTACAAAGCTAAAACGGAGAAGCGACTTAATAAAAGTATCAAGTCACTACGATCAGATCGTGGTGGCGAATACTTGCTTGGAGAATTTAGGGAATATTTATCGAAAAATGGGATAGAATCCCAGTTAACTGCACCAGGCACACCCCAGCAGAACGGTGTAGCAGAAAGAAGGAACCAGACTCTTTTAGAGAGTGTTAGATCGATGATGAGTTATTCGGATTTACCCAAGTCATTTTGGGGACATGCCTTAGAGACAGCAGCTTATCTTCTGAACTTAGTACCTTCTAAGTCGGTTCCTAAAACCCCCTTAGAATTGTGGACCGGGGATAAACCGAGTCTAAGACATATTCGAATATGGGGTTGTCCAGCACATGTGCTGAACAAGAACGCGACTAAGTAAGAATCTCGTACAGAAGTAAAGTTGTTTGTAGGCTACCCCATGGGAACGAAAGGATATTTATTTTATAGTCCGAAGAATCGGGATGTCATTGTTAGCACCAATGCAAGATTCTTGGAGGAGGACTATATAATGAATCACAAACCCATGAGTAGTATCGTTTTAGAGGAACTAGTGGGAGGGACAAATAATACCCATGAAGTTGTAGTACAAGTAGAACAACCACAACATAATGTACAACCTGTCACTAATACCGCACCAGTGCCTCGTCGTAGTGGGAGGGTTGTTCAACAGCCTGATAGATTCATGTTTTTGAGAGAGTCTTCAGACTTGGTCCCTGGTGAACATGATATATAAGCTTAAGAGGTCTATTTATGGACTTAAACAAGCTTCTAGAGACTGGAATATTCGTTTTGATCAGGCAGTCCAATCATATGGATTTGATCAAAGTCCAAGTGAATCGTGCGTGTATAAGAGAAGTGAAGGTAATGCAGTGGTTTTTCTAGTACTATATGTAGATGATATTTTACTCATTGGAAACAATGTTGAGATGTTGTCATCAGTAAAGGCATGATTGTTCAAATAATTTGACATGAAGGACTTAGGTGAAGCGGCATACATCCTTGGGATCAAAGTTATAAGGGATCGCAAGAAAAGGATGTTGGCTTTATCTCAAGAGCCCTACATTGATGAAGTATTAGCTTGTTTTAACATGCAGAACTCCAAGAAAGGTTTTTTACCTTTTAAGAATGAAGTTGCTCTATCTAAGAAGCAGTGTCCTTCGACATCTAAGGATATAGAGAGCATGAAAGCAGTTCCTTATGCTTCAGCATGTGGAAGCTTAATGTATGCTATGTTATGTACGAGGCCTGACATCTGCTTTGCTGTAGGCATGGTTAGTAGATATCAGTCGAACCCAGGTCAGGAACATTGAAGTGCAGTAAAAACTATACTCAAGTACCTGAGAAGGACTAAGGAGTATATATTAATTTACAAAGCCTCAGATCTATTTCCTTTGGGATATACTGATTCAGATTTCCAATCAGATAGGGATAAGAGGAAATCAACCTCGGGATATGTTTTTACTTTGGGAGGTGGAGCCGTTATATGGAGGAGTGTAAAGCAGAAATGCATTGCAGACTCCACCATGGAGGCCGAGTACGTGGCGGCCTCTGAGGCTGCCAAGGAGGTTGTATGGTTCAGGAACTTCCTTTTGGACTTAGATGTGGTACCTAATTTGCCTAGGAGCTTGACGGTGTATTGTGATAACACTGGTGCTGTGGCAAATTCAAAGGAACCGCGAGACCACAAAGTAGCTAAACATATTGAACGTAAGTATCATCTCATACGAGGAATCGTAAAGCGAGGGGATATAGTTGTGGCTCACATATCATCAGAAGACAACCGAGCAATCCTTTCACAAAGAGCTTGCCAACCAAGGTTTTTGACAAGCATGTGGAAGCGATAGGAGTCAGATGGATGGACACATAGATATTTATGTAATAGTGGATTAAATAAACACTGATGTACACATAGAATATTTTGAGTATAAGTGGGAGATTGTTAGTGTATACTGAAAATATATATTTGAAGTATGTACATTTATTTCTGGCCAGTTTATTTGAGAATCATTTGAATGTTTACATGTTGTCTAATATTATATATTGTGAACAATCTAGTATCAAATGGGATACATAATATTAGATTGTTAAATACGGTTATATAATATAATAAGGTTCACAGCACAGGTGGTGTTGGACAATCCACTGGTATGGCTCTAGTATTATTTAGATTAGTTTATATTGACTAATAAATAATGCTAGTATACTTTGTGTATATTGAACAGGATCAAATTTAGAATTGTTCCCTTAATACTGATTAAGAAGGAGAACTAAGATTCTATGTTATTATTAATGCTTAGGTTCTTAATCCGAAAATAGTAATTGACACGTGTATATTATTTACATGCTTTGATTTATATATGAAATAATTCTTTTGAATTATATCATTATATTTTGGGTGATGGAATTATATACATGGTGGATATTATTTATTAAAGGAATCCATGTCCTGATAATATTCGGGTTAATGATGTCCCCTTGAAAGCTCAAAAAGATTTAATTATGTGAAACCCTGCAGATGAAATTTATTCTGGCATAATTAAATAAAGGTTGAGTGGATGATCAAGGATAAAAGATATTAATTAAATAAATTATCAGTAATTTATTTAATTAATGGACATATGATATTTTAAACATGGGGAATTTAATAAGCAAATAATATTGGAACCAAATTAATTAAATTACGGTATTAGGAAAGGTAGTGCAAATATTAATTCTTTAGTGGATTAAATTAATATTTAATTACATTGGGCTAGGCTCAAGATGTAATTAGAAGGCCCAACCTAATTATCCATGGTCCCTATTGTAGCCTATATATATTCTTATTCTCTTCTTGCTTGACAATTATGTGAAAACATATTGTAGCCACCAAGGAGCAAGAAGAGAGGATACTTGAGAAGACGGAGGCCACACTTCGCTCAAGGGAATTTGGGAATACAATAGAAGAGCGTGGAATCAACCATTAACAAGGTAATCCTCTTTTCGTAATCTTTATCGTAAACCGTAGTAACACCCTAAGTCCGTGGTTCCCAACACATCCATGGTAGTTGTTATTGAGAGTGGTGAGGACCAAACACAAACAGAGTCAAACCTAGTCAGAAAACCAAAAAAGCAAAGGAAGGTTGAGTTGACCACTCAAATGACCACCTCTGCATCTTCTCAAAAAGATGCAATTGTAAAATAGGGCAAAAATAGACTCTAGTGGCACCTTCTCAACAAGGTGTCATAATTGAATCAAACATTCTCTCCAATGCATCATGTCAAGAGTCTGCACCCCCACTTGAGCACTCTCAAGAGGGTGAAAGAAGTCATTTGGTTGGCACACACAGTGAGAGCACATCAATTGAAACTCCCTCATTCATTCATGAGAGTTTCCAAAAATCAATCCTGAAATTACTAATCTCATTTCTCAAATTTCTTCATCTTACAATGAGAGGCTTGAATCCAATTCTCAATCCTTGCCAACATCAAGTGACACAGTTCAAGAAACTATGATTACCACTCAGATACAATCTTTGGATGGTGAGAGGCTACATGCTGAGGTAGACCTCGATGACACCATAAAAAATAAAGGGGTTTCATCAGTTTTTACTGAAGACTCTGTGCAGGTTCCAATTACACCTTCATGTGCACAACAGTCTTCACAGAATGAAAGATTTGAGGGTAGTACTCTTTAGGGGGAGCTACTCAAATCCTCTATAATTTAATTGGAGGTTTCTTAAGCAGAAACAACTCCCCTCACAACCCTGGCTGATATTGCTTTATCAATTAAAGCTGGGAGTATAATTGCCAATGATCCAGTTATTGGGGAGGCAAGCACTCAAGCACATTCAAGTGCCAGTCCCCTGCAAGAGGGACAAGGGTTTGAGACCATGGTACATGATAATAACCTGGTCAAATCCCCTTCAATTCCAATGGAGGTTTACTCTACTAGTGAAAACACACTATCACAACCATAGTTCATGCTGTGATTCAAACTGTGACACCTGTCACGGGAACAGTCTCATCAACCCTTCCATCAACCTCAAACACTACAACTTCCGCCCCATCAACCTCAACAGATCTCAACCAACCTTCAACCTCAACACAACAACCCAACCTCATCTCTCAATGGCTGCAAGATGTTAAAGCTCAACCTACTATAGTGGATGATCTTCTAGTTGATCGACTTGCAGGCCTGACAAACACTACTTAACAGCTCCTCACAATTGATATATCCAATCAAGAGTATTAAGAAATTTTACTTTCATACATGGAGGATGTTGAAGAACAATGAGCTAAAATTGCAGATGAAACTAATAAAAATTGTAAAGCATAATGTAATATAACATATAATTGAGGAATTATAACTCAACATGAAAACAGAAACAGATAAACAATATTAAAATGTGAAGCACAGGATCCCTAGAGATGAAGACATGATACATACAAAGAATCAAATATGCAAATGACCCTCTAAGTCCACACTCAGGTTATGGGAAGAAGTTCATTAACATGTTCAAGCCTCCATAAAGAATAAGACATCAAAGGACTTCTAGAAGTATTTACATGGTTTGATTTAAAGTATTGAAGATCAGTGGTTCAGTGTCTAAAGCTAGAAATAACTTTCAAGGATGTATCAGCTCTACAGTTCAAAATGAAGTGAATTATATCAACCCATGTTAGTTGTTTATGAACCAGACCAATGCACTAAACATCAACAATACAGAAGAGATTCAATTCAGAAATAGAATGAAAATTAGAGTTGATACAGCTATTGGAGACAAGGAAATTTCTCTAAGGCAAATACTAGTCGCATGTTAATCTATAAGTCGCAGGTTGGATAACAAGTCGCAGCTTGATACTATTAGTCGCATGTTGGATAACAAGTCGCATATTGAAATATCTAGTCGCAGGTTAATCCACCAGTCGCAGGTCGAATGCAAGTCACAGGTTAAATCTAAGTCACAGGTTGAGATAAGGTCACAGTATGATAGCTTAATCGCAACTTGGATCTACTAGTCGCAGGTTGAAGTTTTACTTGTCATTAGTTAACACTTTGATTAATTTCAAGAATGATTTGCAGCATAAACAAAAATGATATGTGTTGTAAAATGTGCCACCCGTCCAAAGTTTGTGAAGTCTACAAAGGAAGCAATTGAAGTAATAAATCAGTTGGTTATCTTCTTCAGCTTTCAACAGAGTGTTTACGGGAACTCCATTAAAGCACTTCATTTATTAAGCTTGTAAACATATTGTTGTGCTGTTGAATTTATTGAAGCTAATCAATTTATTGATTAGATTGTAGCAACACTAGTACAGAATGGTCCTTCTGCGTCGCACTTTTTGCGTCGATTAAATATAGAATCGACGCTTAAACACTCTTCAAGCGTCAGTTGTAACTTTAACCGACGCCTTAACGCATTTGTGCATGATCTGTTGCGTCGGTCTTTCATGCAACCGATGTTTTTGACAATCTATAGCGTCGGGCTTTAAAACGCCGACGCCTAAAACTCTATATAACATCGGTCTTTATAATGCCGATGTTGTAGCTTCTACGTACAGCTTCGGCATTTAAAATGCCGATGCTGTAGGGTTGGTTTAAAGCTTCGGCTTGTAACTGCCAACACTACAAATTTGGTTTAAAACATCGCTTTTAAATGCCGACGCTCTAGATTTGGTTTAAAGCGTCGTCTTCTGAATGCCGACGCTTTAGGGTTTATTTTAGTGTCGGTATTGAAATGCCGACGCAATATGTTGTGATATTTTTTTAAAAAAATCTTAACAAAAAATTTAAATAATAAATTTTTTAAGTATAGTTACATATATGAAATAAAATTAATAAAATTGTGGATGGGAAATTATTAAAATTGTGAATAAGAAATTACAGAAAACGTGTTGATAGGGATAAATAAATCCTGATTGTATAATTAAATATTGCATTAATTGTATAAGGTATGGGCTGCTAGGCCCAATAAGAAGATGTATGACATTCAGACCAGAAAGGTTAACATATCGATCAGGCCTGATGGACCAGATCAGGCCTGATGGAACAAAGAAGGCCCAAAAACCCTGATTATTTATTAATTTCGTAATTAATAAATAAGGGAGAAAAACAGCTATTAAGATAAGTCCTAGTGAGGATATAAATCCTTGTAGATTGGCCTCCAAGGAACCTCATGGGATAAGGAATCAGCTTCCTACTCCTTAGGACTCCTAAGTCTATCCTAAATCAGAGACTTGACCACCAAGTCTCCTATACCAAGTCAAATTCAAGGACTCCCAACATCTATATAAGGGGTCTCACCCCACAGATCAGAACTACGTTTTTTTTGGCTTGATTCTCTAATTCACAGAGATACGTAGGCATCTCGTAAAGGCAGAATTAAGTTACGAAACACGAGAGCAGCCATTAAAGGCCTTGAGCTCCCGAATCATAGTTATAAATACAACAAATAATAATCTTAGTTTTTTATCCATAACACGTGTGTAGGACAAGATACCTGTATTGTGTCCGGACATAATTTCACTATACGATTTTATTAAAATGTCCGGATGATATTAAATAATCTTCCTGGTGTTGGGAAAAAATAATCAAAAAATATAACGGTTTCGGTCGTATCTCTATAAAAAACATTGTGCAGATATTGATCTATTGTTCAGTCATAATTTTACTGTTCAATTTTTTTAAATGATTTTTTAATTCGACGATCAAACCAAATATATGATATTAAGTGCCCTTTCTAGTGTTGGGAACACTACGCCATAAATGGCTTTATACAACATAATTATGTGATGTTGCCATATATAATGTTGATGTATCATTATGAAAATCTACCATATTACAACATGTTTTAATTATGTTAGCATAGGTCTCGTAAAGTGTAGTCGATCCATTTATAAATTAAAATATTCCTTTTTTAAAAAAATAATTAAAATTATGTTGATGTGTCACATGTGGGTCCCATATGGGGTTCCTGACTTGTCGCTGATGTCCCAGCATGTGGGCCCCACCCTGCTGACGTGGCAGGTAGGGGGTCCCCTGTGTGGGCCCACTCTGCTGACGTGGCAGATGGGGGGGGTCACCACATATGGGCCCCACTCTGCTAACGTGGCAGGAGGGGGGTCCCAGAATGTGGTCCCCATTCTGCTGACGTGGCGGGTGGGGGGGTCCCATTTCTGCTGACGTGGCAGCGGTGAGGTGGCAGCCCAAGGAAGGTATTAAGCAAAAATTTTGTGAAATTTTGCACAACCTAGGAATTGAACCCATGACCTCCCACATAACAAAATGAGGTGCAATCCACTACACCACATAAGACAATGTGTTTTATTCCACATTATTTGAATATAATCTTATTGAAATAACTCATTTTTACTTAAAATAAAAGACTCTTTAACTCCTTTAATTTTTTTAAATTAAAATTTCGACGATCCGTCTATACATGTGTTAGAAACTATCGATTTTAGTGGTGTACCATCATTATTATGATTTTATTTATTTATTTTGTGAGATAATATAGCAGTCAAAATAGTCAGAATAGACTATAAGCCCTGTATGCGCTACTGTCCCGAATGAAGTATCGATTCTTTTAAAATGAAATTTCGATGATCCTTCCATACGGATGTTAGAAACTATCTATTTTAGTGTGTACCATCATTATTATGATTTTATTTATTTATTTTGTGAGATAATATAGTAGTCAAAGCAGTCAGAATACACTAAGCCATGTATGCGCTACTGTCCCGAATGAAGTATCGATTCTTTTAAAATAAAATTTCGACGATCTGTCCGTACGGATGTTAGAAACTATCAATTTTAGGGGCGTACCATCATTTTTAGGATTTTATTTATTTATTTTGTGAGATAATATAGCAGTCAAAGCAGTCAGAATAGACTAACCCCTAAACTGCGCTATTGTCCCAAATGAATGAAGTCTTCATGTGATGGAGTAATCAAATGTTTCTATAGTAAAGCTTCATCAGAACAAAGTTGGCTATGGCACAAGAAACTCTCGCACTTGAACTTTAAGACAATGAACTCTCTGATTAAGAGAGAATTAGTGAGAGGACTACCACATATGGAATTCTGTCAAGAAGAACTCTGTGAAGCATATGAAAAGGGGAAATCAAAGAAAGCATCACAGAGAAGCAAGGAAATGACAAGCATAACTGAACCTCTTCAGTTAATTCACATGGACTTATTTGGTCCAGTGAATGTGTTGTCACTATCAAGGAAAAGATATGCTTTAGTGATGGTCGATGACTTCTCCAAATACACATGGGTGTTGTTTTTGCAATCCAAGGATGAAACACCTCAGCTGATAGTAGATCATATAAAGAAGATTGAGTTGGAAGCGAAATTACCTGTCAGGAAGATCAGATCAGATAATGGGAAAAAAATCAAGAATGCATTTCTAAATGAATTATGTACAGAGAAAGGTATTTCGATACAGTATTCAGCCCCAAGAACTCCACAACAAAATGGAGTAGTAGAAAGTAAGAATCGTACCTTGGTTGAAGCAACAAGGACTATGCTAAGTGAATCAAGACTTCCTACTTCCTTCTGGGCTGAAGCTGTCAACACAACATGTTACACTCAAAATCGTATTCTGATTAATAAAGATCATGACAAGACTCCTTATGAGATAATGGCTGACAAGAAACCAACACTGGAATACTTTCATGTGTTTGGTGCTAAATGTTTTGTCCTGAAAGAAGGAAATGAGCATCTGGGAAAGTTTGATGCTAAAGCAGAAGAAGGCATATTTCTTGGCTATTCTCTTGAATCTAAAGCTTACAGGGTTTATATGATTACTGATCAAAAGGTGATTGAAAGCCTTAATGTAACATTCGACGACACCAAGTTAGCAATCATGCAAAGAGAAAAGGATTCTGAATCTCTGGAATTTGAAAATCTATCAGATGATCCTTTGGATATAGAAGAACCTGAGATTGCTAGAGCTATACCTACAGTATATAGCAATGCTGATTCAGGATCAAGTGGTAGTAATGGCGGAAACATTGAATATGATAATCATACAGGAACACCTTCAGGAACTACTACACAAAGATCATAATCATCTAGTCATGGTGACAGCAACTCAGGGGGAGCAGGAAGAGGATCTACAATTCACACTCAATATCATGCTAAACAAGGGGAAACATAAAGATCTTATCTGCCTCGATAAAGAGTTTGGAACAAAGACCATCCCTTTGAGCTGATCATTGGTGATCCTGACACAGGAGTGAGAACTAGACATGCCACTCAAAATGAATGTCACTTTTCAGGGTTTCTTTCAGAAATGGAACCTAAGAAAGTGGATGAGGCACTTGAAGATCCAGATTGGGTTATTGCTATGCAAGAAGAACTCAATCAGTTTGAGAGGCAGAAGGTATGGAAGCTGGTACCCCGACCAAAAGATAAATCAGTGATAGGCACTAAATGAGTATTCAGGAACAAGTTAGATGAAGATGGAGTTGTAACGAGGAACAAGGCCAGATTGGTAGCTAAAGGTTACTTTCAAGAAGAGGGTATAGATTATGATAAAACCTATACACCAGTGGCTAGACTTTAGGCAATCAGGATATTTCTGGCATTCGCATCACATTCATATTTCAAAGTCTATCAAATGGATGTGAAGAGTGCATTCCTGAATGGGGAGCCAGAAGAAGAAGTGTATATGGAACAATCTCCATGTTTTAAAGATCCAAATCTGGCTGATTTTGTATACTTTCTATTCAAAGCTCGCTATGGTCTTAAGCAAGCTCCAAGGACATGGTATGACACTCTCTCTGAGTTTTTACTTGAAAATGGTTTTACTAGAGGTGTTATAAATAAAACTCTATTTCATAAAATGCATAAATCTGATATGATGTTAGGCATCAATGATACTATAGAAGGTCAAACTCTGTTACAGTAAGTTTAATCTACTCTCTCAGTGATGTATGATATCACTAAGAGCTACTAGGGTTACAATGAATAATATTCTCGTGAATGATAACACATATAGTGTAAACCCTAAGCTGTGTTTATATAGTACACAATTACAAGATATCTCCTAATTGATAGGATAATAATTTTGTCTCCTAAAATATATCAATCAGAGATTATCTACTGCAGTCCTATAGCTGTACAACTCTCCATGCATAACTTCATTTATTTAATCCAGATCCTCTCCTGTAAATCAGCCGCTTTTCATCCCTGAAGTGTATCCGTACTTAAGTCCTGATATAAGTTCTGACGCCTTAAATTCTGATAACTTCTTGTCTTTAGTAAGTTCTGATTTCTAGTTAAGTTCTAATATTCTGATAATAAGTTATGAAACTAAACAAATCAGATTAGACATGACATCACAAATATATCTAACAATCTCCCCCAACTTGCAAATTATGAAAAATATACAAGTTAATAGATTTGGTGATGTCAAAAACATTTAAGTACAAATCCAATGAGAGTTTATTTAGACAACTAACTACAACTTATAGTACATGTAGCTTTACCAATATCACTGGATCAATCTGAATCCAAAGTGATTCCTTGTAAAGTCTGTTACCAGCTTGTCCTCATCATTTCTCAGAACTTCAACTAACTGTGCTTTGACTTGCATCAGTTCTTCATCTTCATTATCACCAATCTGATAAATGGATGCTCTGAGTGCATGAATTAATGTTCTTTCAAGCCCATCTTCAAGTCTGATAACTCTGGGTTGTGAAGAGTCTTCATTGTAATATAAGCATCTTCCTTTCAGAATTACTTCTACCTTAGCAGAATTCTTCCTCATAGGAATTTCTCTTCCATCATCTTCAACTATCTTTGGAATAAATTCTGCAACCCTTGATCCAGAGATTCTGGCTTTATCCCTTATGGTCTTCATCAAGAATTTTGACCATCTTCTGGTAACCTCAGACTTTATCTCCAAAAAATAATTAATGAATTGAAGTTCTTTAAGAGATTTGGTCAGCACATCTGATTCTGACATTCTGTATGTTCTTCCATCTTTAAGAAATAAAATCAGCTTTTCCTTAACTTTACTCTTATCATGAGTATCCAGTACCACTTGGGCAGATATAACCTTGTCAAGGTGTTTCTGTGTAACTTCCTCAAGTGGTTTGTTAGTTAATAAAAATGGATCTTTGATAGTTACTTCAACTCCTGTTTTGATCTTGGCTTCGTTTGATCATAACTGAGATCTGTCTCTTGCTTCTCTGGCATTCAATCCAACAGTCATGAAATCAGATAGCATTTGACTTTTCTTAGGATCTGATGGTTTAACATCTTTTCATAGGAGTTTCTTCTTATCAGCAATTGTCATCTTGTTCAAATCAACTTGAGCTCTCTCAGAGGTTGATGTCTTGATAATTTGTTCAGGATTTGCAGATTCTTCTGTAGCTTGTTGTTCTGAAATATATTCACTCTGAACAACTTGAGCTAGGTCAGAGGTTGTCTTATATTCTTCTGTCATCTTCTTTCTCTTCTGAGTTTCAACAGTTTCATCTTCAGCAGCTGTATCATCAAAGATTTGAACCATATTTTTCTGATTATATTTACTTGTAAAATCTGTATTTAATTCCAGAATTATCCAAAAATTATGAAACTCATATTTATTGAAGTTTGAAATATTTTGAGAATTTTAAAATTATTTTGGAAATTTTCGGGATTAATTTCACCCGCGAGTTATTTCGTTTAATTGTTAAAAAGGCGGGTAAAAGTGCACTTCAAAAATTATTTTAAAATTTTGAAAAATTACGTTTTTATAAACTTCAGGATATTTCTAATATTTTAAGACTATTTCCGTGATTTTATGAAATTGTTTTAAGTGCAGCTCGGATCCTTAATTGTTAAATGCAGGTACGAGTTACATTTCAAATATACTTTGAAAATTATGAAAAAATTATCTTTAATAATTATGAATTATTTGTGATATTTTAAAACTATTTCCAAAATTTTCTGAACAATTTTCGTGCGCAATATTAATCGATAAATTTTAAATCAGTGTCAAGCAGGGTTCTTTCGGTTATAAAAACAAATACGTGTCCTTTATTTGGACACGCGGTTGGATTACAGGGCTCAAGAGGGGGACTCATTCTTTTTTTTCTTCTGTGGGCTGAATATCAATCTCTCTGCTTGGTCTCTCTCATTTTCTGATTCCTTTACCCTTCCTTTTCAATAACAGATATATACACTTATGTATATATATATAAGCTTTCGGTTTCTCTTTTCTTGGTATTATTTCACCGGCTGCGGTTCCTTTTTCCGTTAAATAGAGCCGCCTGTTCCTTGTGTTTTCTGATCGCCGCCGCCCCTTGCTTTCCGGCGAGGTGGCTGTGGTGGCGAGTGAGATTCGTTGTGGTATGTGATAAAATTTTCTGGGTTGTGCTTCCTATCCTTGCCTGGCTGCTGTTCTGCTCCGTTTGTATCATGTGATGCCGTGGTTGTTGTGTCCGATTGTTTTCCAGTGTGTGTATACACGCGGGTGTATATATAATTGTGTGGATGGTTGTACTGATTAGCTTGAAAATCTCTGAAATTTTTCGGGATATTGATGTTTATGTTATTCAAAATTTTTAAGAAATTATCGGTGAAATTCGTTTGGAAACCCGAATTAATCGGGTACCAACGTATTTTACTGCCGCCAGCGATGAATTACGATGAGCTGACGGTGGACTGTGATGTTTATTCTGAGTCCTAATATTTTAAAATAAATAAATTAGTTCGTGAAATTATCTTTGAAACGAAAATTTGATTTTACATTAAAGTTAAGTACGTAATTTAGTTGACGAATTGTGATTGGATTGATTGATGGGTTGAACTGGTAGTTGGAATTGTGGTTGTGAATTTGATTGTTGTTGGTTTGACGTCGATTGATGTATCGACGGGTAGTCCGATAAACAGAGGAGACGCTGCCCGATTTCTGGGAAATTTACCTACAAAAATACGGGAGCGTATCCAACAATTATCGGGACGTCGAATGGTTATATAGATATATATATATATATATATGTTCTATATGAAACTTGATTGCACGATGTGATGAAATAATTTGCTAAAATCCATAACCCTGATTTTGTAAAATTACAAGTATACGTATTTTCGTAAAACGAACACCAAACCAATTTCTCGAGAACGTGAACCCTGACTATGAGGTGTGTTGTTATATTATAATAATCCATATAATTACGAGTCGGGTTTGAATATCGTTGGGTAAAAATTAGTATCGAGAATATGTCAAGCATACCTACACGTCTAACATAGGGTATTTCGACCCTGTAGGTTATAATCGGGAACCTGAAAGTGGACGATGGACTAGAGATGACTTAGTAGTCAGTCGACGAGCTCAATAGAGTTTCAACAGAAAACCTGAGCATCGGAGTCGAATCTAATGTGGTCTAGTGGTTGGACGTGAAAGCCTGAGCGGTAGAGTCGGCTCAGAATTGATCAGTAACAGTTGTAAAGCCCTGTGAGGCAAGTACTTCTAAACCTTTTTCAAGATATAATGCAAATGTTTCTAAATTCTCTCGTGAAATATTGTTAAGTATTCAAAATAGCTCTGTTTTATACTGTAAGTACTTTGAATCATACAACCTTGAACCCGAATCACCTCATTTGATTCTTGAGCCATAAGCCTTAAATTTTTCGTAAACCATCCTTTGTAGATTTTCAGATACCAAATCACACAAGTATGACATTACTCCCCAAATGTATAACTATCAAACACCAAATACTGGAACCAAATTCGTTGAAAACGCAGAAACATTTATACTCCAACCATTCTTTATAACATCAAAAGACTATACCTTGAAAAATCAGTATTCGCCTAATACCTGATCATTTTTACAAACTAAAAACCGTTTCCTATACATACCCTGTTATACCCTTGAGATATCCATGAGTTTCCTTACATTTTTATTCAAATGTTTAACCATCACTGATTATGATCTTGTTTTATCGAATTATATTATTTATCATATTGAACTGCTTTAGGATTGGATAGTTTTATATATGTGGACCAGATTCGTGGTCAGACCATACCAATGGTCAAGTTAGGCCAATATGTGCCTTGGATCCAGTAATTAGAGCAGTGTTGTGTGCTTGCTCGGGGTTAGTGCGTGACTGATCAGCAGCCTAACCTTGGTTTTTAAAACTTAAAATGAATATCCAATTCTAATGATTGCTTAGCAATAAACTTGATTCTTCTGAATCATCTCATTTGATCATTGATTAGCTTCAATTATTATAATTGTGACTTGTTGAGCTAGTTAACTCACCCTTGCGATTCTTTTTATATATTTTACAGTTGAAACGGATATGGATGATAGTAAAGTTCCTCAGTCCAAAGTTCGGGCTAAGGTTCCAGTTTGAGTCGGATCAAGCTAGCAAGGAGCTTCATACGGTAGAGAGATAGTATGATTGTAAAAAAAAAATTTATTATCAGTTGTAAGTTAAATTAGTAGGGATTTGGTACATTATAATAGAAGTTAAGGTTGTGGCTTATTTTCATACTTCAACCTGTTGCGATCAGTGGTTATGTAAAGCAGGGTCATTGAAAATAGTATTTCTTATACAGGTTTATATATTGTGTATGTGTTGTGGACCCCAAACTTCTGACCCGGGTTTGGAGGCCGCTACAGGTTGGTATCAGAGCTATAGGTTATAAGTCACTGAAACAAGCCTATATTGTCGGGATTGGGTAGAGGGTTAGGATTAGGAACAGGAAATAGAAAGATAAGATGTTGTGAGGTTGAGTGCGATTGTATAGTGGGTCTCCGGCACGGTTCGTGTTGTGATTCGAGATTTTTAACTTACGACGTGATTCCTGGACAACGACAATGGTAGATCCTGATTTCCCTGTATCATCTGATCGTTTGGAGCTTTCCGTTCGAGGATCGTCATCTTCTTTCAGATTTGATTTGCAACTTGTTCCTCCATCAGTATTAATGGTATTATCTTCTGTTCTGACAGTTGCGCATCTCCAAGTTATTATACGCTATTCTATCACCTCTTGATACGAGACTACCTATTCAAGAACCTCCATTTGCTTATTCTTGTTTTTTTTCTCTGTACATCCAATTATGAATTTATCTTTTCAGTTTACTTTACACCATGTTCTATGCTTTCAGTTTAAAACTTATCTTATGGAGTAACAGTATTTACGAGGATGGATCCGATAGTTACAGTAAATGGTTAGTGCATGAGATATTAATAAAGATGAAAAGAAGTTTAGAAAGAAGATTCAAGTGTTCTAGAGAATAGCTGTTATCAGGTTAAAAGAAGCCATTAGTGATTAGGCCACCCATGACTAGCTTATGGAATGGAGTAGATAAGTGTTGAAAAGAGAGAGTTAAAGGAGATTATGGATCTGGAGATTTCCTGAAGTTAGATAGTGGTGTTATGATGATGGGACATATATTTTAACAAGGTGATGTAACATTAGCCAATTTGTTGACAATTGGATAGCCTGTTCTACTTAACTACTGCAACGATAATGTCGGGAGTATTACCAGTATGGAAGCTTTGATATGGAGCTACGAAGAAGATAACATGCAACGACAACTGAAGTTTTCGTCGATTAAGGAAGGCAAATGGACCCAATAAAGGAGAGAAGGTAGATTGAAGTGAACGGACCTTTATATGATCATTTCTTACCTTGTTATAGGTAAGAAGGACAACAACCAACTCATATAGTAAGGATAACCAGATTTGTGATTTTCAAAATTTTTAAATAAGTTTTCGAAAAAGATTTCCCCTTACAAAATTTCTAAAAACCTTTTTGAATAAAATAAGTTTTAAACATTGGTTGTCAAGTTACTACTTGAGTTTCTTGTTTGTCAAAAGACTCGGATTACCTAAAAGGATACTTATTTTAGATTTAGTATTGTTAATTCAGAGGACAAAGTGATCCGCGATTATGAAGAAGTTGATTATTCCTAACAGAAAGGTACAAATATTGTTTGATAAGATTAACAACAAAAGCAGCGTACGGAGCAATTACTTATCCAATTATAGGGCAATCCAAGTTCAAAGAATTCATTGATCTAACAGAAGCCTGAGTATGACTGAAAGAGATTGAGAAGATTTCCAGATTTTCTTAAAAAAAAGAGAGAATATTATTAATAAAAGGATCTCTATGACTATTCAATCCGATGAGGATAACTGTGCTAGATGTTGATCTAGTAGTCTTAAACATACTAGATATCCCATGTTTGAATTAGTTGTTTATGTGGAAACTCATTAACACAAGCAAATTCTGATTTTGAGCTCAGTCAAGTTTACTTTGTGTATCTTATTACTAAGTCACAAACTAGATTATTGCTTCTTATCTGTTAGATTCTGATGTCAGTAAATCTTAAGGATGAACTAAATGCTGATAAGCCTCACTTATCAAAATAAAAGAAAATAAAATAAAAGTCAGGTACTCCTTTGAGATCTAGAGTAAATATGTGGAAGGGAAGACCTAAGTGCATTGCTGGTATTAAGTAATATGCATTAGAAAAGCAAATAAATTTTCTTGGTGACTTTTCACATTCTCTGATTACTGGAGAAATACTATGACAACAACATAAATTCTGATAAGCAGTCGTGACTCACTTACACTGAGAAGCCACTGTAAAAAGGAATTTCAAAAGATGCATAAAATGAGCAGAAACAGTTGAGGTGGACTTTTGCATAAATTTGTTCTATAGTAGACTTCATGATTGATGACAGATTTTAAGCACTTTTCTGAGTAATGCTTTATTTCTAAGATGTACTGAAGTTTATCAGACTTTAATCTTTATCTGATATTCTGCTGAATGCACACACTTTCACTCCATATGAATGATGAAAATTACTGTGGTGATTAAGTTATTTTTGACAAATAGTTAAGTGTCATTTGCATAAATTCTGAGGACAAGTTCTGATGGAAGTTCTGATGATCAAACTTTGAAGAAAATAAGTCAGTATTTGTATGAAGAATCACAGAAAAAGATATTCACTTTTCGAGTTCAGAAGCCATATTTTGATGACTGTTAAAATTTGATATAAGTTAAGTTCTGATATTAAATCCTGATAGAATCCTTGATGCTTACGTGGCATTATACTTTACTTGACTTATTTGTGGTAAAAACTGAATAAGTCATATTTAAATCAGAATATATTTGGGTAAGATAAAAACAGTCATAATCATTATGTGTTAGTGGTAAACGTGTTTGTCCTGAAAAACTGCATGTGCACGATAATTATTGCTTATTTTACGTGCCCATTAACTCATGCTTTACTTGTTTACTGACTGTTCACACGTTGCCAGGTGTAAAGTGTATCACATGCTTCAAAAATATAACTGATGAGTGGAGAGAGTATATATATAGGGGTTAGATTTTCTAATCTTTTACTTACTTTTCTATTCTTCATCTCTTTTATTCTCTCTCTCTCTAATATTCTCTGAAGTGTTTTCTCTCAGGACTTTTATCAAACACCTTGCAAATACTATCTTTCTCACTTAATTTCTACAGAGATGGCACCAAAAGACTTGATTTTCAATGGAGCCAAGTTTGTTCCTAACAACTACTCGTCTATTCTTAACAAGGCTGACGTTCCATTGGAACTTCACTTTATTCAGGATTTCCTTACTAATTCTGATATTGGGTATGCTTTGACCCAACCTGAAGAATTCTCTGGCACCCAAGTGCTGGAGTTTTGGAGAAGTGGAATCTATGATGATGGTGGTGCTCAAGGGTCCCCAAGTATTATTTTTACAACAGGGGAGGATGAGCATGTCGTGACTTTGGCTACAGTACGCTAAACATTGCAGTTGCCTGAGAACTGTGCTTATACAACTGTTGAGGAGCCAGTTCTTCAAAATATGATGGCCAGTCTGGGGTATGAAAAGACATTAGTAAAGCTGGGTCAATTGAAGAGATCCAACATAAGGAAGGAATGGAGTTTCTTTTTTGACTGCATTATAAAGACCTTCGCCAATAAATGTTCTAATTTTGATGTCATCCCCATACTCAGTCAATAAATCGGGTATGCTCTCATTAATCAAACTGATTTTGATTATGCAAGTGTTGTTTTAGGCTTTATTGGGGATAGGATGACAGAAGATAGGAATAATGTCTATTTTGCTAGATTTTGTCAGCTTATCTATAGTTTTTATTGTGCTGATAAGCCCCAATTAGCTAGTGAATTACTTCCATCATTTAGACTAGCTAAAAGAGCTTTTAATGTCTTATTATCTACTGATAATAAGAAGGCTGTGTTAAGACCCCTCCGAATTCCTCTAGCTGCAAACAAACCTTAATAATCTATGATCCAGTTACATACACTGCATTATCCTGATGTCCAACCATCTGAACCTCAACCATCAGCACCTACCACCACTACCCAAACACCTCAATCATCTCAACCTGAATAATCAGCACATACCATCAGATCTTCATCTTCCAGGCCAAAGAGGACAAAGTATGTTCCTCAACCTCCACAAAAGAGAAGGAAGATGATTCTCAGAGATGAATCTGATAGTGATAAAGAGGAAACATTTGAAGCACGGGTTCATGCATCAGAACCTGTGATAGTTGAAGCTGAGAATGTTACTTCTCAGAAAGAAACTGTTAGGTCACACACACTGTAGAGGGGGTGAATACAGTGTAAAGTACAATCAAATCGAACTTTAATAACTCAAGTAACAGAAAACAAACTTTATTGAAATAATAAACTCTGTTACAGTATGGAATTGTTACCTCTTAGTGATGAACAAATATCACGAGAGCTGCTAGAGTTACAATGAATAATCTTCTCGAATATGATAACACTTATAGTGTAAACCCTATGTCTGTGTTTATATACTACACAGTTACAAGATAATTGCTAATTGATATGGAATATAATTCTGCTTCCTAAAATATATCAATCAGATATCTTTTCTTCCAAGTATTCTATTCTTTATAGAATTCCTTCTTCATGCATATCTCTTCTTATGTTTGTCTCGATCTTCTTTCCTTTAATCAGCTGTTGTCCTTATATGAACGTCCTTCAGTACTTAAGTTCTGATATCCATCTTCTGATAATTATCTCCTGATAATATAAGTACTGATATCCTTAAGTCCTGACTTCCAGTAAGTACTGATTTATACTGTTTAAGTAAGATCTGAAAACTAAACATAAATCATATTAGCCATGACATTATCAAATATATCTAACAATCTCCCCCAACTTGTAAATTAGCATAATATACAAGTTTAACAGATATTTGATGATGTCAAAAACATTAAGTACAAATGCATGAGAATTAGACTAGATAACTACAACTTACAGTCCTTAAAGCTTTACCAATCTTTAACTTCTGATAACAACTTCAGTCTGTACAAATATCAGAATTTAAGCAATTGTAGATCTTGACTTGGCTTCATCTTCTGATCTCTTTGATGTCAGGAGTTGTTCTGAGATAGTTCTTTAACAAACATCTCTCAGCATATCTGAGTTCATCAATGCTCCTCCTTTTAGCATCTTTAAGTTCTGCAGTATCTTCACCAATTTGAAAGATTGCAGCCCTGAGATCATTAATCTTAGATTTTCTTATATCCTGATCCATTCTAATCAAATATGCTTTATCAGACTCAAGATTGAATTCCACAGCCCTATAACCCAGAAAGGTAGTTTTAATCTTAGCAATGTTGGGCTTCATTTCAACTATATCACCCTTGTGATCTCTGTACTTTGGAAGATATGTGCTGTCAGACTTAACAGAATAAAGCCTTTTCTGTCTCTGAATCTAATCCTTCAAATAGTTTGCAGCACTTTCTGTTAATCTGTCATTCACTTGAAGTAAGAACAGTACATGCTCCAGTTCTTCAAAATACTTCAATGGAATGGCATTTTGCCTTATATGATAAACCCTACCATCTGTCATGAAGTACAACAAGATGTGTTCTTTCAAGTAGGTATGGTAAACCATTTGTACAGATTCCAGTTGATTCAATCTCTCAGGAGTTGCTCCAATACCTGGTTCACTCAATGAAGTTGGATCATTGGTAGTGTTTTGTATTCTTCTTTCATCAGCACTTCCCAATCCAGTTTTATCTCTTGCTTCCTTTCCAGTAACTACTCTTGCTTCAAAACCACTTGCAGCAGTCTTCAAAGGTTGAGTCTGTTTTGCTTTAGTGAATCCTGGTAGGAGTTTCTTTGATTTATCTTCTGATATCAAGTTAACTTAAGCTATGTCAGAGGTTACTTGCTTCTTCAAAATATCAGAACTTACTGTCTCTTGACTCTGAACAACTTGAGCCATGTCAGAGGTTGTCTTAAAAACTTTTCTTGAGGTCAGAGCAAGATCAACATCTTCATCAGTAATTTCTTCATTCTCAGGAGGCACATAAACCTTGATAGGTTCACCAACTTTTTCTTTACCCTTGGATCTTGGATCTATCCGCGGTTGTGATTTAGCCAATGTTGCTTCAGTATTTGTCCTTTCTTTTATCACAATGCCTTTGAGTTTTGGAAGTGTCTTTTTACCAGAAGCTTCGGATTTAGATGTGACTTTTTCTGATTTAAGTCTGGCTTCTTCTTCCATTAAACTCTCCAAGTCCATTCCTGGATTTTCCTGAAGAAATAACTGTCTTGACATTTCTTCATCAAGATCTAAAAGATCATCATAACTTATCCTTTTACCAGTAGCAGAACTAATTCTTTTTCCAGTATCAAAACTTATCCTGTGACTTATGATTTCAGCTTTTCTTGATGAGAAACCTCTACCTTGACTATGACCTCCACCCATTCCAGAGTTTCCTTGGTCATCCTTTTCATCATCCTTCCCCTTCAGTATCTTATCAGTTTTGGATTTGGACTTAATTACTTTCTCCCCCTTTTTGGCATCAGCAGGTAATAGAAGAGAGACAAGCAATTCCACTGAGGCTTGGATTTCATTAAGTTGAGATTGCTGAGAAGCTTGATTTTTCAGAATATCATCAATCTGAGCTTGTTGGTTCTCTTGAGTCTTCTCAATATAAGCAACTCTGTCAAAGGTAGGTTGGAAGAACTTTTTCTTATCAATCTTCTGAACTTGTTCTTGCTTTATGAATTCTTCCCGTGAGTGATGTAACTCTGCATGAGTAGTTGAATGGAGACCTTGTAAATGTTTAGTACTCAATGCAGTGACTCTAAGCTGTGTTTTGAAATCATCAGTATTTAACATTTCATCAGCTTTTGTCAAGTGCTCAGCCAGATGCTGTGCAGATGGAGCACAGGTAACTGAGTTTCATTCCTTAGTCCACTCCTGTCCTGCAGGAGTTTCACTCCAAGGCACTGGTGCTTCTCTTGTAACAAACTTCTTAACAAGTTCAGATTTAAGAACAGTTTGTTGAGGGGCATGTTCTGAAGGACCTGCTTCATCAGCATCTGTATTTGGAGCAGCATCACCAGTATCTCCAGCATTTGCAGCATCAGAACTTATAGAATCAGTATCTTCTGATAAAACAACAGTATGAGTAGCAATGGAGGCTTCAGCAGCATCCTCTAATTGCTGATCTGGTTCCAAGTTCAGATCAACAGCCATATCCTGATGCTCACCTATATTCTGATCATCAGCATCTAGATACAGAGAAGGTGTAGTAGATAATTCTGGAGTTTGAGCAGCATCAGTAACAGGTGTTGTTGATGGATTAGTTGCTGTTGGAGCTTCTAAGTAAAGTACTTCAGGCACAACCAAGTTCTGGATATCAATATCAGCACTTGTGCCTGAATTAACAGGAGATATAGTCTTAGGAGACACAGATGGTGTGTTGGCCTTATCAGTAGCAGCTTCCTTAATTGGAGTTAATGGAGAAGCAGTGGCTTTAGCAGATTCTGGTTCTTGTGAGATCAGAGATTCCTGATCTCCTTCCTTAGCTGCTGCTTCCTCATCATCTGAAAATGGCCTTTTTGCCCTCTGTTTCTTGTATCTCTTTGAAGGTATGGATTCCTTGGGAGGTTCATCAACAGTCATTCTTCTAAGCCTTTTGAGAAGCTTAGATCCCCCAATTGCAGAATCCTTCTGAGAAGGAACTTTCTCAGCTTCTTTATCAACATGTTCTGAAGTAGGAACCTGTTCCTCACTATCAGATTCATCTCTCAAAACAATCCTCCTTCTCTTCTGAGGTGTTTGGGGAACAGTCTTTGTCCTCTTAGCCTTAGAAGATGAAGGCTTCACAGTAGGTGCTGAGGATGAAGGTTGAACTGTCTGTGAAGTGGAGAGATATGATTTGAGATATTGCCTGAGGGTAGTTTGAGTAGTATGAGTGGTATGTTCTGATGATTGTTGTGGAGTTTGAGATGTGGTGGTTGGTTGGACATCAGGATAAACAGATCTGTAGTTATCAGGATCAGCATTTACTAAGATCTGTTTTACAGATTGAGGAATCTGTAAGGGTCTAACCACCTTTTTCTTAACATCAGTATTTACCAAATCATTAAAGGCTCATTTTGTAATTTTGAAAGATGGAGTTAAGTCAGTGGTAGGTTGGGGGTCATCAGCACAACAATGGTTAAAAATAAGCTGACAAAATCTAGCAAAGTAGACAACATTCCTATCTTCTGTCATCCTATCCCCAATAAAACCTATCACAACAGTTACAAAATCAAAATGAGTTTGGTTAATGATAGCATACCCGATGTGCTGACTCATTATAGGTATAGCATCAAAGTTGGAACACTTATTCCCAAAAGCTTTGGTGATGCAGTCAAAGAAGAAGCTCCATACTTTCTGATATGAGCCCGTTTCAACTGCCCAAGCTTTTCCAAACTCTGCTCATACCCCAAACTAGCCATGAACTTTTTAAGAGCTGATTCCTCCGGGGTTGAAAAAGTACATCCTTCTGGTAGATGTAGGGCTTTGCGAATTGTACCAGGAGTTACCCCATATGTAAAATCACCCACTTCGAAAAAAATACTAGGAGTACCATTTTGACCACCATTATCAAAGTTTCCAGTCCTCCAAAATGTCAGAACTTGTTGGCTCGAAAAGGTTAAAGGTTGGGTCAATGCATACCCGATTTCATTGTGTACAAGAAGATCTTGCACAAAATGCAACTCAGACGGAGCTTCAGCATTATCAAGAATTGCAGCATAGTTATTTGGAACAAATTTAGCTCCATCAATGATCAAATCCTTAGGTGCCATGAAAATAATCGAGATTTAAAAGTGCTTGTTAGGTGTTTGATAAAATGTCTATATGAAAAACCAACGTCAGGAGAAGAAAGAGAGTAAAAGCAAATAGAGAGATAAAGTATAAAAGTGAATAAAAGATTAGAAAATCCTCTCTCTGTCTAACTTATACTTTAAAAAAATGTAACCTTTGGACACCTGTCAGACATGCAGTAATAATGAATAGTTAATGGGCACGGGAAAACAGTAATCATTACATACCCACTTGCAGTTTTTCAAGGGAAAACCGTTCCACTTACCCAGTAATTCCATTACCCAAGGTAAATCAGTTTTAATTCAAAATTGAAACTGTTCCCACTTATTCAATTATTTTTTTTCTGCAACACCAATATTCTGAAAAAAAATTCGAGTGAGAATGACCAAAATAAATCAAGTGAGCAAGTACTGATAATGTAAAATCAGAACTTAATTTAAATCAAAATTTATATGGTCATCAGAATATGAATATTTATTAGGATTTATCAATGCATTACAAAACATCTCAGAGACAAGAACTTGCAAAAAAAATTCACTAATATATTAAGAGAATACATTCATGAAATTTAAATTACATCAGAACTTTTACAAGATTGTCCTAAGCTGCTAAACCTAACGTCAACAGCCTTTGTCCTAGCTCAAGAAGCAGGGCAAGGCTGACGATGAAGAAAAATAGGAAGAAGAAAATAAATCATTTCTTCTTCCTACTCTCGACAAACAAAATAGCGAGTCTGATGATTCGCTCTTGCTGGCGGAGAGCTTCCAGCCTTTCCTCCTCCAATCGCTCCAGATGGCGATGGTAATCCATGTAGAAGAACAGGAGGTGGGTGAGTACCTCCTCGGGAACGGAGTCCCATATCTCATCAGGAATGGCAGTGACGTGCCATTCCTGCTGCCAGGCTTCACAGCTCAGCTCCATGTTGAATGTTTCATAGTTCAAAAACATATTGTAATTGACCATGGTGGTTTTGATATAAAGAGTATGAAGGTGAGTTTGTGATAAAAGAGTTGATGTGAAGGCTGATGTGAAGTGGTTGTTTATATAGGCAAAAGAATGCCAGGAGACGCAAAGAAATTTAATGCTAACAAGTAGAGTTAATTCTACCTCGTCTCCCTAGACTGGGAAGACGAAAAACAGTCATTGGAAGTGTAAGCCAGGGTTTAATGCGCACAAGTAACAAGTAAACATTATTGTACATGTACGTGAACCACTATCCCGAATGATATTGACTGTTAATATTCTACCCAAACATAGTCTGATTTAAAATGAGACTATTTTTAGATTTTATCCACAAATAAGTCAAGTAAAGGATCAGAATTTAATATCAGAACTTAGACTTATATCAGAACTTAACAGTTATCAGAATATAATTTCTTAACTCGAAAAATGAATGCCTATCTTAGTAAGTCCTCACAAAAATTCTGATATAGATTCTTCAGAACTTAATTATCAGAACGTGCAATCAGAACTTGTCCTCAGAATTTGTGCAATGTGACACAGAAACTGTTCATCTAAAATAACATAGATCACCACAGTAATTTTCATCATTCATATGGAGTGTTTAGTGTGTGCATTAAGCTAAATATCAGACAAAGAGTAAAGTCTGATTCACTTCAGTACATCTTAGAAATAAGGCATAACTAAAACTTTACTAAAAGTCTGTCTTTATTCTGAAACCTACTATTGAATGAGTTCATGCTTGAGTCCACCTCAACTATTTTGTGCTAATTTTGTGCATCTTTTTAAATTCCATTGTACAGTGGCTTCTCAGTGTAAGTGAGTTACGACTGTTTATCAGAATTTATGCTATTATCAGAATATTTCTCCAGTAATCATAGAGTGTGAAAAGTCACCAAGAAAATATTTTGCTTTTCTGATGCATATTTACTTAATACCAGCAATGCACTTGGGTCATCCCTTCCACATTTTTATTCTAGATCTCAAAGGAGTACCTGATTTTAATCCATGATTCTTTTCTTTTTCTTTTGATAAGAGAGGTTTATCAGCACTTAGTACATTCAACAGATTTACTAGCATCAGAACTTAACATATGAGAAGCAATATTCTAGTTTATGACTTAGTAATAAGATAGACAAAGTAAACTCAACTAAGCACAATATCAGAATTTGCTTGTGTCAATAGATTTCCACAGAAATAATTACTTCTAACATGGGATCCCTAGTTTATTAAAGACTAATAGGTTAGCATCTAGCACAGGTATCCTCATAGGATTGAATAGTTACATAAACAGACATATCACTATCAGAGTTTAGAAAGTTACATCAGACAACAGTCAGTACTTAAGCAAATTTTCAATTAAGCACAGAATACACAAAGAGAGTAATTTCTGTAAATACTGATCATAAAGTCTGATGCATCAGAACAAAACTAAACAGATTTCTGTAAATACCAATCTTGTAAAAGTAGCTTCACACAATGGTTTGTGAAGATATCTGCTAGTTGTTGATCTGTTGGAACAAAGTGTAATTCCACTGTACCTTCATCCACATGTTCCCTGATGAAGTGGTACCTGATGCTGACGTGCTTTGTCACTGAGTGTTAAACTGGATTACCTGTCATAGCAATAGAACTTTGATTATCACAGTAAATTGGGATTTTGAAATATGTTAACCCATAATCCAGTAACTGATTCTTCATCCAAAGAATCTGTGCACAGCAGCTTCCTGCAGCAATGTACTCTGCTTCTGCAGTTGACGTGGAAATTGACTTTTGTTTCTTGCTAAACCAAGAAACCAATCTGCCTCCAAGAAATTGGCAGCTTCCACTTGTGCTTTTCCTGTCAATTTTGCAACCTGCAGAATCTGCATCTGAGTAACCTATTAGTTTAAAATCTGATTCTCTGGGATACCACAAACCCAGATCAGCTGTTCCCTTAAGATACTTGAAAATTCTTTTCACAGCTGTTAAGTGAGGTTCTCTTGGATCTGCTTGAAATCTTGCACAAAGATAGGTAGCATACATGATATCAGGTCTACTAGCAGTGAGATAGAGTAGAGAGCCAATCATACCTCTGTAATCAGTAATATCTACTGATTTACCAGTATCCTTGTCCAGTTTTGTTGCAGTGGCCATAGGAGTGGATGCACTTGAACAATCTTGCATTCCAAATTTCTTCAGCAAGTTTCTGGTATACTTAGTTTGACAAATAAAAGTGCCTTCTTCATTCTGCTTGACTTGAAGGCCCAGAAAATAGCTAAGTTTCCCCATCATACTCATCTGATACCTTGACTGCATCAGTTTGGCAAACTTTTTGCAAAGTCTGTCATTTGTAGACCCAAAAATGATATCATCAACATAAATCTGGACCAGAAGTAAGTCCTTTCCATGGTTGATGTATAACAGTGTTTTGTCTATAGTTCCTCTAGGAGCTTGCTTAAGTCCATAGAGTGCTTTATCAAGCCTGTAGACATAATCTGGATATTTGGAATCTACAAAGCCTGGAGGTTGTTCAACATATACTTCTTCCTCCAATTCTCCATTGAGAAAAGCACTTTTCACATCCATTTGAAAGACAGGAAACTTTTTGTGAGCAGCATAAGCCAAAAATATCCTTATGGCTTCTAACCTAGCAACTGCTGCAAATGTTTCATCATAATCAATTCCCTCCTGTTGAGAATATCCTTTTGCAACCAGCCTTGCTTATTCCTTGTAATTATGCCATCACTGTCAATTTTGTTTTTGAATGCCCACTTTGTACTAACAATAGATCTATTCTTTGGTCTTGGCACTAGGGTCCAGACTTTGTTTCTTTCAAATTCATTTAACTCTTCCTGCATTGCTTGCACCCAATCAGCATCTTGAAGAGCTTCTTCCACTTTCTTTGGCTCAGTCTGAGAAAGAAACAAATTGTAAAGACATTCATTTGAAGTACCTATTCTAGTTCTGACACCTGCATCAGGATTTCCAATTATAAAATCAGGTGTATGTGATTTAGTCCACTTCCTTGCAGATGGAAGGTTTTCTCTAGAACTGGATGCTCCCCCATGATCCATGCTGTCTTCATTTTTATTTTCTAATGCTCCCCCTGAAACTATGCTCTCTGACTTGGATACTTCAGAATTTAGATTTTTAGAACTATCAGAACTTGGCTTATCAGAACTTGACGAATCAAAACTTGAAGAGCCAGATGTATGTTCTGATGCTTCTTGAGATGTGGTAAGATCTTGAGTATGCTCCCCCTGCATAGGTGCATCTTCCTTTGGCATAGTCACCACAGTTTTAATAACATCAGAGTTTAATCCATCAGAGTTTGCAGTATCAGGACTTAGGTTGTCAGGATTTTCAGTATCAGAATTTGAGTCTTCATTTTCAAATCTCAGCTGATCATGATCAATAAAATCTTCAAGTCCAGTAATCTTCTTGTCATCAAAAGAGACATTGATAGATTCCGTGACCACTCTTGTTCTCAAATTATAGACTCTGAAGGCTTTTGTGGAAAGTGGATATCCAACAAAGATTCCTTCATCAGCTTTTAGATCAAATTTGGATAGCTGTTCAGGATGAGTCTTAAGAACAAAACACTTGCATCCAAATACATGAAAATACTTCAGATTTGGCTTCTTTTTCTTCACCATCTCATATGGTGTCTTTCCTTGCTTGTTAATGAGTGTTGCATTTTGAGTAAAACAAGCAGTCTGCACAACTTTAGCCCAGAAATAGGTTAGAAGCTTTGCTTCTTCAAGCATTGTTCATGCAGTTTCAATGAGAGTTCTATTCTTTCTTTCAACAACTCCATTTTGCTGTGGAGTTCCAGGAGCAGAGAATTCCTGCTTGATTCCATGGTTTTTGCAGAACTCTTCCATTATCAAATTCTTGAACTCAGTACCATTATCACTCCTTATTGTCTTCACAGAATCTTTGACCAATTTATCCAGTTGTTTGACATGATCAATCAAGATAGATGCAGTTTCACTTTTTGTGTGCAAGAAATACACCCATGTGTATCTAGTGAACTCATCTACTATGACCAAGGCATATTTCTTCTTTGCAATAGACATGACATTCACTGGACCAAATAGATCAACATATAGTGGGTGATAAGGCTCAAGAATTGATGATTCAGTCTTGCTCTTGAATGAGGATTTTCTTTGTTTGGCCTTCTGACAAGAATCACAAAGTCCATTAGGAGCAAATACTGACTTTGGCAGTCCTCTCACAAGATCTTTCTTGACCAACTCATTTATATTGTTGAAATTTAAATGAGAGAGTTTCTTGTGCCAATTCCAGCTTTCTTCAATTGATGCTCTACTCATCAGGAAGATTGCAGAACCATCTTAGCTTCATAAATGTTACCACACCTGTATCCTTTCAGAACAACTTTGCCTGTTGATTTACTCACAACTTCACAGTGTTCTTCAAAGAAATCAACATGATAACCTCTGTCACAGATTTGACTTATACTCAGCAGATTGTGTTTAAGTCCTGAGACCAGAGCTACTTCTTTAATGATGACATTCCCAAGATTGATATTGCCATATCCCAATGTTTTTCCAATGTTGCCATCTCCATAAGAAACACTTGGGCCAGCTTTCTCCACAAAGTCTGATAACAGGGCTTTATTTCCAGTCATATGTCCTGAACATCCACTGTCCAGAACTAGGATGTTTTTCCTATTGCCCTGCAATCACAAAGACCACTAATGATTAGTTTTAAGGACCCAGACTTGCTTGGATCCTTTGGCCTTATCAAGTTTGTTAACATTTGCAGCGGATTTAGCATCAGAGTTTATGTTAACATTTTTCTTATTAGAATTAACACTATCAGACTTTGAATCAGAATTTACACTAGAAGGAACAATGGAAACTTTCTTTAAAGAAGGTTTTATTTGATAATAATCATAGTACAAACTATGATATTCCTTTCAAGTCTAAATGGAATGCCATAAACTACCACAATGAAAACAAGGATTTTGTGGCTTATATCTAACAGACTGACTCTTAACTCCTGACTTTGAAGGTAAGGAGTTTATGTTCTTATTCTTCCTGCAAAAAGAAGCCAGATGGTTAGAACTTCCACAATTATGACACGTTTTCCTAGGAGCTTTAGGAGCAGGTTTATAATTATTGCTTTTATTCACACCTTCCTTTCCATTCCTATTTTTCCTAGGTGATTTTACCTTGTTTGCATTCTTAACATCTTTCAGCTTATGCTTAAGCTGCTTCTTAGTCATTAAGCCTATGTTTACTTCAGTTGTTTTTTTCTGTTTTAGTTTGTCAGAAGTTAATCCCTTTTTAACTTCTGATTTCTCATTATCAGACTTTACAGCTACAAACTTAACAGGTTTTAACTTTGGCTTTTGCTTAACAACAGGCTTAATTTCTACAGTTCTTTTATCATTCTTATCCTCTCCATAACCTAAGCCCTATTTCCAGTTTTCACTACTTAACAAATTTTGAGTTGTTCTGCCAGAGTTAGTCCAAGTCCTGATAACCTCTCTTTCCTTTTCTAACTCAGTTTTTAGAGATTCATTCATTTTTAGCACTTCATCCCTAACATAAAAAGTATCATCTCTATCTTTCTGAGTTTGATGGAACATAACTAACTCTTTTTCTAAGAAATCATTTCTTTTCTTAAAAGCAAGATTTTCAGAAGTTAATCTTTCACATGTTAAAGTTTGATCTCTATAACTGACAAACATGGTTTTAAGATATCTTCTCAACTCATTAATATCATCAGTATGAAAAGCATAAGTAGTATGAGGTACCTTTGATTCAACAGCTTCAGAACTACTTTCAGCATTTGCCTTATCAGCATTTGCCATCAAGGCATAATTCTCCTCACTTTCAGAGTCTGAAGTGTCTGTCCAGCTTTTCTTCTTTGTGACAAGAGCCTTGCCTTTGTCACTCTTCACTTTCTTGCAATCAGGAGATATGTGGCCTTTCTCACCACAGTTATAGCATTTGACATTGGTATAATCTCCTCTGTCAGACTTTCCTCCTCTGCCCTCAGATCTTCTGAAATTCTTTTTATCAGAACTTGTGCCTTTCCTGGAAAACTTCTTTCCCTTCCTGAACTTCCTGTATGCAATCTTTGTGATCCCTTTCACCATAAGAGCACACAGCTTCATCATCTCCTCATCAGCATCAGTCTCAGGCAAGCTTTCAGATTCTGAGTCATTATCACTTTCAGAACTTGATGACTCAGTATCAGACTTTGTGAAAAGAGCTTTACCCTTGTCTTTCCTTGAGGTAGCTGCCTTGGGGGATTCTTCTTCAGCCTTAAGAGCAACTGTCCTTGACTTTCCTCCTTTCCTCTTGCTTCTTTGTTCCATCTCAAGTTCATGAGTCTTGAGCATTCCATAAATTTCATCAAGAGTTGTTTCATCAAGATTGAAGTTGTCTCTTATTGTTGTAGCCTTCAAATCCTAGCATTCAGGAAGAGCTAACAGGAATTTAAGGTTTGAATCTTCAAGATCATACTCCTTATTAACCAGTGACAAATCATTCAAGAGTTTGACAAATCTATCATATAAATCAGTCAATTACTCATTAGCCTTTGAGTCAAAGTGTTCATACTTTTGAGTGAGTATTGTCTTCCTGTTCTTCTTAATTATATCAGTTCCCTGACACCTTGTTTCCAGAGCATCCCATATCTCCTTTGCAGTCTTGCAGTTTATTACCCTGTTTGACATTACATTATCAATGGCACTATGCAGTAAGTGGCGTACCTTAGCATCCTTAGCAATTGATGCGATATCTTCAGCAGTATAATCACTCTTCTCCTTTGGTACCATCTTTGCTGCTTCACCTGCGACTGCAACCCCGAGCTTGGTTGGTTTGTGAGGCCCTTCCTTGATTCTATCAAGATATTCTGGATCTGTTGCTTCCAGAAACATGGTCATCCTCACCTTCCATATGGGATATTCAGATGGTCTCAATATGGGAACTCTGATGGTCTCATATCGACTTTGAATTTGTGTCTTTGGAGGTTCTTCAGTTTTGATGGGTTTAGTTGGATTTTCTGTATCAGACATGATTGTATATAGATCTTAAAATGTTTGTACGCTAACAGATTGGCTCTGATACCACTTGTTAGGTCACACACTGTAGAGAGGGTGAATACAGTGTAAAGTACAATCAAATCGAACTTTAATAACTCAAGTAACAGAAAACAAACTTTATTGAAACAATAAACTCTGTTACAGGATGGAACTGTTACCTCTCAGTGATGAACAAATATCACGAGAGCTGCTAGGGTTACAATCAATAATCTTCTCGAATATGATAACACTTATAGTGTAAACCCTATGTCTGTGTTTATATACTACACAGTTACAAGATAATTGCTAATTGATATGGAATATAATTCTGCTTCCTAAAATATATCAATCAGATATCTTTTCTTCCAAGTATGCTATTCTTTATAGAATTCCTTCTTCATGCATATCTCTTCTTATATTTGTCTCGATCTTCTTTCCTTTAATCAGCTGCTGTCCTTATCTGAACGTCCTTCAGTACTTAAGTTCTGATATCCATCTTCTGATAATTATCTCCTGATAATATAAGTACTGATATCCTTAAGTCCTGACTTCCAGTAAGTACTGATTTATCCTGTTTAAGTAAGATCTTATAAGTAAACATAAATCATATTTGCCATGACATTATCAAATATGTCTAACAGAAACTGCAGCTCAAAGTTCTGATACTTTGAAGAAGAAATCTGTAAGTTCTGAAGCTGCTAAAGCAACTCCTTCATTGGCAAGGAGATTGAAGAAAATGAAGGCTATGAGGTATTTGTCTAAGGCTCCATCAGAAGATACTGAAGAAGCTGAGGAAGGGGATCAGGAATCTCTGATCTCACAAGAACCGATTATCATTGAAGCCCTTCCAGCATAAGCCAAAAAAACTGCTACTGATACAATTATAACCCCTCTTGTCTCACCTATTAAAGCTACAGATGATGCTAAAGAACAAACTGAAAATTCTGAAATAGATATTCATAATTTGAATATACCAAATGTTCTTTATCTGGAAGCTCCATCTACAGAAGCTCAGCAATTTCCAACTCAATTTCCAATTTTAAATGCTGAGATACCATCTACATCAACCACACCAGCTCTGGAGATAAATTCTGATGTTCAGAATTTAAATGAAGCTGTTCCTGAATCTCCAGTTGCTTCACACAATGTTGTGTTGTCTAAACATAATTAAGTCTTCCTCAAGTTCTGAAGACAGTGTTTCTGCTGAGACTCTAGTTCCTATACTAGGAAAGGAAAAATTGGTGAAGAAATTTGTTGAGAAGGAAGCACCTATTCCTTGGGAGGATACTCACAGAGGTGTGGAGTGGACCAAGAAGTGGAATGACACTGATTTCATTCCAAGTTCTAACATATGGACAGAGCATATTGCTAAAGCTGATGAGTTTCTCACAAATGTTGATTTAAAGACACAACTCAAGATCACTGCTCTATCTACCAAACATCTTCAAGGTCTATATTCTTCTACTCATGAGAAGGTTGATACACTAAAGGAACATGCTGATAAGCTAGATCTACAGCTTAAGCTTGACAAGAATAGATATATCGAACCTACTCTTGAGAAAATTGAAGCCATTGAGAAGATTCAAGAGAAGCAACAGGCCCAAATTGATGAGGTCCTGGATAACCAAGTTTCTCAGAAAGCTCAATTGGAAGAATTCCAATCTTCAGTTGAACTTCTTATTTCTCTCTTACTTCCTGATGATGCCAAAAAGGGGGAGAAGGTAGTTAAGTCCAAATGCTCACCTACTGAAATACTGAAGAAAAAGGATGATAAAAGTGATGACCAGGGAAATTCTGATAAGAGTAGAGGTCAAGGAAAAGTTCAAGGAAAATCTTCTACACATAATAAGTCAAGTTCTGATAAACAAAGTCTGAAGTCAAGTTCTGATAAACAAAGTCTAATGTCAAGTTCTTATATTCTGATTCAGTCAGGATTTAAAGACTCTCAGAAGTTTTTACAAACTCTGAAGCTAAAAGGGAAGCAGACTACTGTTTATTACAAAAATCCTAAAATCCAGACACTTGATGAGGAGATAGCTAGAAGCTTATTTCTGAAACGAAATCCAGAAATGGATTTGGAAACTCTCAAGGTGGAAGAAGCTAGATTTGCAGCTGAGAAGACAAATCTTAAGTCTAAAGCTTCTGATGCAAAGAAACCTTCAAGGCCTAAGGAAAAAGGCATTGTGATCAGGGAAAAGTCAAATTCTGAGATTTCAAAGTCCAAGACTAGATCATAAACTGAGATTGATCCTAAATCAAAAGGAAAAGAAAAGGTTAGTGAATCTTTAAAGATTGAGAAAAAGATAAGTTCTTCCATTCCAGTCTATCAAACTACAATGCATGATGATGATTTGATAGAAGATGAAACCGTTCAAATTCTGAAGAAAATAAAGATAATTGAAGAATCTAAAACAACCTCTGACACTGCTCAAGTTGTTCAGAATGAAGAACAACAAGCTATAGAAGAAACAGCAAATTCTGATCAAGTTAATTTGGAAAAGATGACAATTGCTGATAAGAAGAAGCGGTTATGGAAGAAAGCTACTCCAGTTGAACCAAAATCCAATCTCTTGATGAATCAACTTGCAACATTTGGATTGAGATCCAAGCAACCTAGAGATAAAGCTGGATTAGGTTCTGATGAAGAGAAAATACAAACAGGAGTAGAAGTTACTCTAAGAGATCCTTTTATATTGACAGAAAAACTATATGAACAAATCAAACAAAAGCACCTTGACAAGGTGTTGTCTACTCAAATTGTGATAGATGCTCATGATAAGGAAAATCTAAAGGAGAAATTGATTTTATTTCTCTATGATGGATTAACTTACAGACTAGCTGATACTGATGTGCTAAAGAAGTCTGTCAGAGAACTTCAACATATTCACTATCTTCTGGAAGTAAAATCTGATGTTACAAGAAGATGGTCAGAATATATTTTGAAGGCTATAAGAGATCTATTCAGAATATCTGGTACAAATACTTCTCAGTATATACCAATGATTACTGAAGATGATGGAAGAGAAATTCCTATGGTGAAGAATTCTGCTAAGGTGGAAGTTATTCTGAAAGGAAAATGCTTATATTATAATGAAAACTCTTCACATCCTAGAGTTATCAGACTTTGTGATGGACTTGAAAGAACATCAATTCAAGCTCTCAGAACTGCCATTTATCAGATTGGTGATAGTAAAGATGAAGAACTGATGCAGGTCAAATCACAGTTAGTTGAAATTCTGAGGAAAGCTGAAGACAAGCTGGTAAGAGATTTTGTTAAGAATCATTATGGATTCAGATTGATCCAGTGAAGTTGGTAAAGCTAAAAGGACTGTAAGTTGTAGTTAATAGTCTTATTAAACTCTTATTGCATTTAAACTTAAATGTTTTTGACATCATCAAATCTATTAACTTGTATATTTTGCACAATTTACAAGTTGGGGGAGATTGTTAGATATATTTGAGATGTCATGTCTAATATGTTTCATGTTTAGTTTTCAGATCTTAAAAAACAGGAAATATCAGTACTTACTGGAATTAGTACTTACTGGAATCAGTACTTACTGGAAGTCAGAACTTAAGGATATCATGACTTATATTATCAGAAGATAAATATCAGAAGATGGATATCATAACTTAAGTACTGGAGGACTAACAGTTAAGGAAGGAAGTTGTTTACAGGAAAGAAGATCGAGACTAATACAAAAAGAAGATATGCATGGAAAGAGTTAGACGACTTAAAGAATTGTATAAGATATCTGATTGATATATTTTAGGAGACTGAATTATATTCCATATCAATTAGAAGTTATCTTGTAACTGTGTACTATATAAACACAGACATAGGTTTACACTATATGTGTTATCATTATCGAGAAGATCATATATTGTAACATAGCAGCTCTCGTGATATTTGTTCATCACTGAGAGAGAACAGTTCCATTGTAACAGAGTTTATTATATCGAATATATCTGTTTACTGTTACTTGTGTTCGAAATCGATTTGATTGTATTTTAATTTGTATTCAACCCCCTTCTACAGTGTTGTGTGACCTAATAGTCCACTTCCTCCAGCTTCAGGGTATGGAGGCATCACATAAGGGGGTTAGTGGTCATGATCGTCAAGTCATACCCAACGGATTGAGGATTCACAGGTGCATGTAACTGCTGAAATTAGGGATTTGTCCCTTGAGGAGCCGGGGGATTCGTCCCTTGTATATGAGCCTCAGTTGCCCCTACCAGGGTTCCTCCTTGGGTGTCGCAAAGGTTGAGTGTGGAGGTACTTCCACCACTAATGCGATCGTTCACGATGGGACAGGAGTGTCTGTTCCATTATTGTTTCTGCTCCGTGTATTCACCATGGTTATTGTAGTCTTCCCACATGCGGCGCCAAATATTGTGGAATAAAAACCTGAGTGCGTTAGTATTTAATGCTAGGGTTTGTGAGCTTCGAGCTTCAATGGCTGCTCTTGCATTCGGGACTATCGTTCCTTGAAAGATGCCTACGTATCTCTATGTAGTAGAGAATCAAGCCAAAAATGTAGTTCTAGGTTGAGGGATAGAGCCCTTTATATAGAGGTGAGTCTAGGGTTAGACTTCTGTTGGGAGACTTGATGGACAAGTCTCCAAATTAGATGGTGATTAGGAGTCCTATAAGGGAAGGAACTCCGGAACCTTCTGTGTAGGATTTTGAGTCCATTTAGGACACATGTCTCTGCTCTTCCAGTTGTATTGGGCTTAGTTCGTGAACAGCTTGTGTTCGTGGACCTTGACGACCTCTGCTGGTGGGCATTATCTACATGGGTTGTCCTGAGTCTGCTACGAGCTCGGACCAGATAGTTTTGTACTGGACTTCAGATAAGAAGCCCAAGTGTAATTAATGCGACATTTAATTTGTCTTTAAGATGTATTTTTTATCCACATCAATGATAGTTCTGCAAGTCAGGCCAGCAATAAAGAAAATGCAGACAACTCTAGTCAACAAGATCACATCAAAAAATGGGATAAGAGTCACACAGGAGATGTTATAATTGGTGATCCAAATGCTGGAGTGACGACTAGGAGTGCCACTGTAAATGGATGCTCGCATGCATGCTTTCTTTCTCAAATTAAGCTTAAGAAAACCGGGGAAGCTCTACTTGATCCTGTCTGGATAACTGCTATGCAAGAAGAGCTAAATCAATTTGAAAGAAATAAAGTTCGGGAATTGGATCCTGCACCAAAGAACAGAAGTATCATTGGAACAAAATGGGTGTATAGGAAAAAATGGATGAAAATGGAATTGTGACAAGAAACAAAGCAAGACAAGTTGCCAAAGACTGCTAAGAAGAAGAAGGAATTTACTAAGATGAAACTTTTGCTCAAGTTGTAAGACTTGAAGCAATAAATATTTTTCTTGCATTTTCTGCATATTCAAATTTCAAAGTATATCAAATGGATGTGAAAAGTGCATTCCTTAATGGTGAATTAGAAGAAGAAGTCTATGTGGAATAGCCACCTAGCTTTGAAAATACAGGATTTCCAAACTTTCTATATAAACTATTGAAGGCTCTCTATGGATTGAAGCAAACACCTAGAGCATTGTATGACACACTGTCAGAATTTCTACTCAAATATGGATTCACTAGGGGGACAATTGATAAGACTCTACTCTACATGCATCATGGTGATGACATTATCCTAGTTCAAATCTATGTGGATGATATCATTTTTGGTTCTACAAATGAAAAGCTATGTCAAAGATTCTCAAGACTCATGCAGAGTGAATATGAGATGAGCATGATGGAAGAACTAAGTCACTTCCTTGGTCTTCAAGTTAGCTAAAGAGGTGATGGAATATTTATCATCCAAACCAAGTATGTCAAAGATCTATTGAAAAATTTTGGGATGGTTGACTACTCACCTGCATCAACACCTATGTCTACAGCTACCAAGTTGGATGAAGATAAGAAAGTAAAAAGTGTAGACATTTCAGATTATAGAGGAATGATTGGATCTTTGCTGTATTTAACTCTTATTAGACCAACCATCATGTTTGCAACATGTCTGTCGCTAGATTTTAAGCAAATACTAAAGAATCACATTTGATGGTTGTCAAGAGGATTTTCAGATATTTGAAGGGGACACCAAACTTAGGATTATTGTATCCTAAGGGAACTGGTTTCCAAGCTGTTGGATACACAGATGTAGATTTTGCTGGATGTCGGGTAGACAGAAAGAGTACAAGTGAAAGCTGTCAATTCCTTGGTCAAAGTCTTGTATCTTGGTACAATAAGAAATAACAATCTGCGTTAACTTCCACAGCCGAAGCTGAATACATAGCTACTGGAAGTTGTTGTGCTCAAGTGCATTGGATTAGAAATCAATTAAGGAGTTATGTCCTAGTGTTACATAAAATTCAAATCATGTGTGACAATACTAGTGTCGTATCTATTGTTGCTAATCCAGTTAATCATTCTAGAACTAAGCACATTGATGTAAGGTACCATTTTAGTAGAGAACATGTAGCAAATGGTACTATTGAGCTTATTTTTGTTCCAACAAAAATATAATTAGCTGATATTTTCACTAAACCTTTGGATGAAGCAACTTTCACTAGACTTGTAGGTGAAATTGGTATGTTAAATTCTTCATCCTAAATGCAGGAACTCAGTTAATATGTTGCAGCAGATTAATTTATGATAAATCAAAATTAATTTTTTTTAGTTAGAAATTAACTGGAATATGATTTATAAATATTTCAGGACTCTCTGTATATTTATTTTTCAAAATTCAAATTTTAACTTGGAATTTTCTAATTCTAAGAAAAGCTGTCTAAATGTTAATTTACATTTTCAGTATATGAAATTAATGCAAGACACAACTGAGAAAGAACAAAAGTATGTAGAGAACTGAGTTCTGGAGATGTCTAAAAGACTTCTCGATAAGTCTTTTCCATGACTTCTTGATGGACTTCTAGATAAGCCTCTTTATGAATTCTCGATAAATATAATAGAGATCTCGAAATACATATTAATATGGAGTTCTCTACAGGTACAAATTTTAGACTTATCAATAACTCAGAACTGGAATAATTTAATCTAATAAATTATTTCATTAAAATACTTTTGATATATATTCAATTCTAATTTTATGTTAATTTATTCAATATAAGTTGGAATAATTCAGTCCAAGTAGGGCAAACTGAGTATTTATTTTTACATCTCGATAAGTCACTATCTAGTTCTCGATAAGAGTCAGGATAGTGACATCTCGACATAAGTTTTTTAATTCACGTAACTTCTCCATAAGCCAATATCAACCGTTTATTCCTTACTTCTCGACAAGTCACATCTCTAGCCTATAAATACCCAAACATCTCGATACAACCCCCCATTTACGCTTTCGAGATCTCAATTGACCTATTTTTTGCAAATTTTCACCGCTCTAACTCTCTTCAAGCCTTTTATTCCTCTAAACACTTACCCAATCAAACTCAAACATTTTTAATGGCAGCCAACAATGTTAGAGTTGTTATCCCCAAGGATGGAACCAACTACTTGGCATTTGTGGATAGGGGTGAGCAAACAAAAACCGAAAAACCGAAACCGGACCGAAAAACCGAAAAACCGCACCGAAAAAAACCGAAACTGACAAAAACCGAAAATAACCGTAACCGAACCGACCGGACGGTTTGGTAACGGTTACGGTTTTATCCTTAAAACCGAACCGAAAAACCGAACCGCTAATATTATTTTAAAATATTTAATATATATTTATTTACTTATCTATTTATACAAATATGAGTATATGATACTTGCCAAATTTATATAAAATTTTTAAAAACCTTTTGTTGTTGGGTACATGGATCATGATAGTCATTTACTTGCACTTGCCCTTACTCGATAGTCATTAATATTATAGCTCTATTAATTCAACAATACGAATTCCTCATTTAACGATGCTACTTGTTTGTTACATTATACTAAACAATTAATTTTCTTAGATTTATATTAAATAACGTCTATAAATATTCTTAGTATTATATTAATTAATTTTTTTTTAAAAAAATAAAAACCGAAAAAAACGGAAAATGATAAACGGTTAACCGAACCGAAAATAACCGTTCCGAACGGTTTGGTTACGGTTAATAGCTAGAAACCGAACCGAACCGACATACACGGTTTGGTAACGGTTTTCGGTAAAAACCAAGCCGAACCGAACCGTGCACACCCCTATTTGTGGATGCAAACCAAGCACCTGATAACTTCAAGTGTTTTGTCAAATTTCTTTCTGAATCCTATCTCGCAGGAGTTTTGACTGCTAATCTTGTGTTGTACTTGGATGTGCTTAATGAGTTTTGGAATTCAGCTATTATAAACACAATTGTTCATGAAAATCAAGCAATCTCATTGGTGGTTAACTGCACAATTCAAGGTGTTGCTGTGGAGTTCGGTGCTGATGATGTCAACTAGGCCTTGGGCATACCCGGAGACAGCATTGTGGAGGCTCCAACAACACCGGAGTTGGATGAGTTTATGGATTTCATAAACTACAGTGAGAATATTTATATATTCAGACTGAACAAGGAGGATCTAAGGAGAGAATGGTCCTTCATCTTTAACTCCATCATTAGAGCTTTCACATGCAGGAAGACGGGATATGATAACTATTAGGGGGAATACACACAAATATAGAATCAAACAAATAATGCAAACACACACAATATATGATGCAAAAAAACCCACGTCCTAACTTGTATTATTAATCTAAACAATTATTAATAATACCATCAATCTCACCAAAAGGTATTCACTCACGCGATACTTAATTCGAACAATACTCAAGCATACATCAAAACAATAACATGTCTATGTATATATAGTCATCACAAACTTGACTACCAAGACTAATAACCTGATCCCATTATAATAATAATTATCTACCCACACAATTATTACCCAACTCAATTATGATAATAATTGTCTACCCATATAATTATTACCCAATCCAATTATGTTTTCTATCACCAAGCTCATACTACCTATTGGGTTTAACCCCAACAATCCTCCCCTTCAACCCAATATGGTTTCATGCACAACCGAATTAAAGGTCACCATCAAGCCATCGACATCGATCTGTCAATACCTCCCCTCGAACAATAACCTCTCCTTCTAGCACAAAAAGAATTATCTTATCTTTTCGACCTTTGAGTATCTCTAAATCTCCTTTAATGACTTCCAACGTACTGTTCTTTATCATAACAGTATATCCTAAATCAACTAATTTACCCAATGAAATTAGATTTTGATTTAACTCCGGTATGTATTTTACTTGCATTAACTTTTGAACACGACCATTGTGACGTTTCACTATTACCTCAACAATGCCAGCAACATTTACCCTTTTACCGTTTGGTAAAGTTACCATCTTTTCCTCACACTTTTTGTAGAACCAGAATCACTCCCTCCTAGAACATATGTGATGAGAACATCCTGAGTCAAGCACCCATTCTTCTTTTGATCCCTTCTCCTCTTGAACCAAAAGAACATCTTCATCAGCTTCTACAAGCGAAACACTACCGCTCCTCGATTTTTATTCAACTCTCTCAAGTCTTCTCTTGCCTTTGGACACATAAATTTATATGACCCAATTCCTCACAATAAAAAACACCTGATATTAGGATTATGTTTCTTAACATACTTCTTTTCTGTGTCACATGAACATACCATGAATGCACTACCATCAGATGTGTCACTTGATTCTTGTTTCATCAATCTTTCGGCCTCCAAAAGAACAACAATAGTCTCATACAAATCCAACTTCATTTTACCAACGAATAAAGAAGTCATCAAAGTATTATACTTCTTCGGTAGAGACATTAGCAGAAGAAGAACTTTGTCCTCATCCTTCAATTTTTCATCCAAATTATTCAGCTGGTTGATTAAGCCATTAAAACAATTCAGATGATGTCTTAAATATCCGTCTTCTTCCATCTTGATCCCAAACAAATCTTTCCTGAGAAACAGCTTGTTGGCCAAAGACTTTGAGTGATAAGTATTTGTTAACTTCTCCCACAAATTCTTGGGTTTATCCTCTTCAAGAATATCATACTTGATTTCTGGTGCAAGAGCCAACCTGATTGTTGATGTTGCACGTAACTTCATGTGTCCCTATTTTGTATCATCAACTTCAGTAGGATTTTTCTCTCCGAGAGTCGCATATAACCCTTGTTGAACTAAAAAGTCTTTCACCGTGCTTTGCCATAAGGTGCAATTTTTTTTCCATTAAATAATTCAATCTCAAATCCCCCAACCTTCTTCATCATGAACTTTGGTTCTTGATACCACTTGTTAGGGGGAATACACACCAATATAGAATTAAACAGATAATGCAAAACCCATATACAATATATGACGTGGAAAAACCCACGTCCCAACTTGTATTATTAATCTAACTAATTATCAATAGTACAATCAATCTCACCAAACGGTATTCACTCACGCGATACTTAAGTCGAACAATACTCAAGCATGCATCAAAATAATAACATGTCTATGTATATATAGCCATCACAAACTTGACCACCAAGACTAATAGCCTAATCCTATTATAAGAATAATTGTCTACCCATACAATGATTACCTAACTCAATTATGATAATAATTTTCTACCATACAATTATTACCCAATCCAATTATGTTTTCTATTACCAAGCCCATACTACCTATTGAGTTTAACCCCAACAACAACACCTCCGGTAAGGTGCAGAAGCTAGTGCATTCCATAACATACAATAGGCACCTTAATGTTGGTATGTTGATCCTTGAAGAACTCATCACAAGGTTGGCCATGCTTTTGGAAAATACAGGTAAATAAATTTTCTTTTTAGGTTTATAATGTCCACTTTAAATCATAAAGTAGCTGACATTCATATGCTTGAAGGAATAAATAGAAATCAAATAGGCAATTGTAAATAGGTGTCCAAAGTTCTATTTGGTTCACTAACTACAAAGAATCAGGTACAGGTAGCTCTAAATGTCACTAACTTCATGTTGTAGAGATTTAGAATCTACCCTTACCATATGCCTGATATGAGGTCTAGTGTAATTTATAGTACAACTATGGCTCCTGCACCTGTAGAAGAACATAAACAGGATAGCACACAGGGGCCTTCCACAGCTGAGACCCTTCTTTCACAACCATTAGAAGCTAGGATGCCAGCTGCTTCATCCTCTCAAAAAGATGGAGCTAGTAAAAAGAAGAGAAAATAAACATTGTAACACCCCCAAATCCGGGGGTGCTCTATTTCCCTTAGTAACACCCAATCTTAATAAACAATCAACTACTCTGTACTGTGACCCCACAATAAACACACACACCACAAGTTATAGTCTCTGAGATGAATATCCAAAAATAACACGAGTCATTTTATTCCAAAATTCTATGCCATTACACCTTAAAAGGGTTTCTGAATAGATTTACATTTCTTTGCCATTATTACATTTAATAAAGATACATAAGTCTGGTACATCAAAAGTTGAAATCCTAGCCTATTGGTAGTTCCTACCTCAGCTACAGCGACATCAACTCCTATAGGAAACTGCGGAACGTTTCCTATCCGCTCGCGAATTGGGAGCTTGGTCCTGTTCATCTTTTCTATCTGTTGTTGTGTGATGAAAGAAGAAAGCAAGGGTGAGCAACAAGCCCACCAAAATAATATGTATAATGATTAACAATGTATGAGCATTCTCATAGTACTCATGAAAGTCTTGGTCAAGAAGAAATGAACCAAGCTGATATCTTAACGCGACCAAGTCGCAAAATATTCAGTATATGTACATATATACTTTTCACAATCTTTAAAATCCTCTGACATGTATAATATACACAGAGTTCCAGTTTATAACTGTATAAAAATATCGTTGCAAGGTGATCTCATATATCCAACCTTGTCTCAATGTTTTTCTAAAAATCTTTGTCATGCATAAGATAATCATTAACTAGATATAAGTTTAAAAGATGAAGTTACAAGATACTCCAATATACTTATATCTTTTCTGAATACTACTTGAACTACCACCGTTCAAGTTATAATTAGTTTCAAAAGTTCATCACACTGATGAGACTACAAGATAAGACTTGAATAGATTAAATCTTTGAAATATCATTATAAATAATGAAGTTACGAGATACTTGATTAAGTCCTGATATATATACACACCTATATATATATATACATTCCATACACTCCTTGAAAACCTCTGTTATGAAAATTATAAACAGAGTTGCAATATCCAATGAATTTGGAAAGGAGAAAACCATGGCATAAACCTGATATCTTGCTGATCAGGCAAAGATACCAATAAGTAACCTTTTCTACTAGTAGATGGATGAATCCCCCACCGGTCATCACCCTGGCCACATAAGGACCTAGTGCTGGACCGCCACCCGGCCTCTTACGCATTGATGGACTGCCACCCAGCCACTTACACTTTGATAGACCGTACCCCGGCCTGTCGCTTATGCCGACTCAATTAGATGGACTTACTTCCCGAATGTTGGGCAAGTAATCAAATTGTTTTCTCAAAACAGCAACCACGTTGCGAATGTAAAATACACCACAGAGCCGGATCCCCCAGGTTTTGAGCGAGTATTTAAATCCCCTTCGAAAGGAAGATCTTAAATTTGAAAATGAGTTTTGGAATCCGCCCTAACTTTTAAAAATCATTTTGAAGACTCGAAAACATTTTTAAGAATGTTTGGAGTAATGCTGATTTAATAAAATACATCAGTCCCAATATATTAGAAAATATCTAAATATTATTATTTAAATAATATTCCCTTAAAGAATAATCTTTATAAAAATAATTGAAGTAGAAGTTTTAAAACTCATACTTAAAATGAATATTAATAACCAAAGATATACTTATACGAAAGTATGATCTTTATTTGAATAATCGAAAATAAGTTTGATTATCGAAACATTATTCTTTAATAAAATAAAGAATATTATTTAGTAAATAAGCGGAGTCATAAGTCCTCGAATGAATATTCAAAATAATATTCATTAAATAAAATAAGCGGAGTCATAAGTCCTTGAATGAATATTCCAAATAATATTCATTAATAAAGTTATCGAATAAAACTTATTCGATTAATAGTTTTGAAAACTATATCTATATATATATAAATAAATAAATATATATATATATATTATACTTGGGAACATCGACTCCCGGTTTAGAAAAATGTTCACCTTTGGGTCCCCTATACTAAGGGTAAACGCCACTATTGCTTATCTCTAACATAGGTATTATGCAACTAATAAGCATTTGAACCAACAGATATATAAATCAAGAATACGAAACAGGCATGCATATATACCATATCACATGCTACAATATATCGCAAGAATTTGCTAATAACAAATATACATTTATCACAAGATCATGCATATACACATATACATCACAACAACAGTTATACGGGTAGAAAACTTGCCTGAGCGACTGGGGGTTATAAATGGCTTGGGGCGAGTCTGGTAACCTATAAACAACATATAAGTTGGAATTAAACCAAAGTCACTTGTAAATCTATACTTTAGCCTAATTAGACTATAACGCTCGCTTTGCGCTTACTGATTCTCTTAAGTCGCTCGAGTACCCTCGGCTCCACCATTTTTAATAAATTAACCATTAAGGTTTTTAAGGAGATTCTTTCGCGAGTACCTTACCAACTGCCTAATACACTTTACATAAATGTTTCATACCCCAATTAGTCATTTAAGATTCTTAACCAAGGTTTCAAAGTAAGGCGAGGGGTAATGGTTCGGTCGCGAAACGCCGTTACTTAAAATGGTCGTTTCTCCTAAACCGTACATCGGATTCAAATGAACCACATATAAAAAAGAAGCTCATAACATGAACTATCTAATAATGGCAATGGTCAAAACCTAACATAGAGTTCTCGGGTCCTGATGTTAAGAGCAAAAACAGTCTAAAGTAAATCGGACATTACGACGGGTATGTTTAAGTGATTTCCCAAATTTTTACCATTCCAAATCATATCAATCCAACTACCAATCAACAACAACTCAAGATACAGATCAATGCTACTTATTTCAGTCATAATAAGCTCAAGGATCTCAATCCAATCATATATTATAACATCTCCAAATTCAACTAAACTACTTAACAATTAAGCTCGAATCATGCTTATCATTCAAATTACTACTCATCCATCCAAACCATCTCCAAACTTCAACATTCAAACTTATTACTAAAGGGTGTGAATATTTATACCTTTCTTGGAGGGTGGAAAGTTACTAGGAAGCCTTATGGAGCCTCCTACAAGCTTGATCTTTCCAAAGAAATCAAGAACACAAAGTTAGGCTTTAAAGTTTCTAAAAATCCGATTGAAAGAACTGTAAAAATGAGGGTCTTACCATGCTTATTTGGACGAGACTTGTGAACAAGAGTTGTAGGCCATCTCAATACCTTTCCAACGAGCTATAGAACACAACATTTGAATGAGTATTGAAGGAGATATGGCAGTTTGAAGTTACTATATTTATTTTGGCCGAGAGCTTGATGAAGAAAAAGGAAGAGCTTTTGTGTTTTTTTGTGATTTGTTTTGATTTGCCTTGGTTGGTTGACTTTTGTTTTGTTTCAATCATTTTTAACCATGAAAAATTGTGTGGTTATAAATCAACCACACTTCTTTCCCTTATGTCATGCTTTGGTCATCATGTGATGTCACCCTCCACACTTGTCCTCTTCTTGTTGGTTTGATGATATCATCATCCCTAACCTCCTTGATTAACTCTTAATTGCTTGCCTAATGACTGCTGATCTGTTATACGGTTCTCTTAACTTTCTTTTTCGTTTATCGTTTGAGGGATCATACCCGGGATCTTATTACTTAGGTTTCTTTAACCTTTCTCAATACATTATATTCCTTTCATGATCCTCTCTTTTAATCCTTGAATTTAAATCCTTTTTATTCTGTTACCTTATACTCAATTCTTTCTGTATCTGGTAGATTTTCGGGAAAAAAATCAAAGTGTTCGAATTTGGATTCTGACGATCTTTACATACACTTATTTATCATATAGAGTACTAATAATATCCCAGAAGATCAATAAAAGAGCCCCTACATAGTGTGGCATGAAAAGTTTTCTTATTCAGCATAATCAGCAAAACAATATTCATAAGGGTTTCAAAAATTCCAAAAATTGGGGTTATTACAGTCTCCCCTCCTTAAAAGGATTCCGTCCCGGAATCAGATAGAAAATGAATAGGGATACTTTCTTAGCATTGCACTTTCTAATTCTCAAGTAAATTTTCCCACATTGTGGTTATTCCATCAAACTCTGAATAGTTTGATAACCCTTCTCCTTAGCACTTGTTCCTTTTTCAATCTATAACCCTTCCTGGTTGCTCCATATAGGTTACGTCGTGTTGCATGTCTATGCGCTCATATGCCCTTATTTGTCTGGCATCCGAATTATACTTCCTTAATATTGATACGTGGAACACGTTATGAACTTGCTACATGTTCGGGGGTAGGGCTAGCTCATATGCTAACTTCCCAGTACGTCTTAATACCTAAAAGGGTCCAACAATTCGTGGGCTTAGCTTTCTTTTCTTTCCGAACCTCATCCATCCTTTCCAAGAGAATACCTATAACAGCACTAGGTCCCCTACTTCCTATTCCTTGTCCTTTCATATCAAATCAACATACTTCGTGTGCCCATCTTGGGCTACTACCAGCCGTCCTCTAATTAAATCTATTATATCCTTGGTCCTTTGGACCACTGCTGGTCTAAGCATCTTGCGCTCTGCAACATCATCATATCATAAGGGAGATCGACATTGTCTTCCCTTAAGGATCTTATAAGGTGACATCTCGATAATAACATATGATCTATTTTCATAAGAAAACTCAATCCGCGTTAAGTGATCATTCTAAATTCATTCAAGTCTATTGCACAGACTCTCATCATAGCTTCTAGCACTATGGCTTTTGCTTCTCAATACCCATTCTTTTCCAGTTTGTAGTCATTACTATCTTCCGTACATAATACTATACTGGTTACACTTTTGCTCGTTAGCGTTTTATAACCTTTTAATAACCACATCAACCTTAGTATCACGAACGCGTTAGAATCGGAATACCACCGTACTGATACTACTTCCTTTAACTGCTTCCATCTTCGAAAGCTTGGTCCTACATATAGAAGTAAAAGAATTTATTGAGAGGTCACTATGATCATGAACACTTGTTATATCGCATAGTTAGTACAGAAGGTGGCCAGCCTTTAGTACTTGACAAGCAATTAAACAATAGATGGTATCCTACTAGGCTTCTATCACACAGATAGATAGTCATTCGGCAATACCTCCCCTTCTGGAAGGGTTGTTCTTCTCAGCTTACATGAAATGAAAAGAAGAGAAAAGAACGAACTGAAGAGAATCGTATATTCGTAAAAAAAAAAAATTATTGCCATAAAATATCTGGCTTAGAATTTACCTTTGAACTATAGAGGTTTGTCATAGGAGAACAAAACATATATGTATTTATATCAACATTAAGTATTATAGCATCGTATTTCACATGCCTAAATATTTTTGCTATTCCGTCCATCATTCTATGGACCCATGCTCTTCCTCGAGCTTATACATAATCACCTTTGAAACTTCCTCGATATCGAAAATGGAATCTGGGATCTCATTCTAGACATCATCGTTACTAGAATTCTATGCTTGTACCGCAACCTTCCTCATATAGTAACACGACTCTCTTTTCATAAGAGGGAATAAATATTCAATAGGTAGATACTCTACTTAATTAGTCTATCAATGATAACTTATGCACTACCACGACCCGATTAGTGGTACTCAATCTCAACATCCATTCCAATACAACTCTCACGGTTGTAATCAGCTCATTACTCGCAGAATCATTGTTGCATTACTATGGTCCACCACTGACCTACTGTCGTCATTCACTTTCCATGAAATCTTAATATCTGACCATACAGAGTCCATACATGTCGTATAGAATACTTCTAAGGAGTTAATATAATCACCAATCATAATTCATGAAGAACACTCCAAACTCTGACGTACTTTCATGACATGAAGTAGATAAAATTGCAGAAGAGTTTCAATCAAAGCAACGATTGCAGGTTAATACCCTTCTTAATCATATGCCTTCAATAGAAGACTTAACTCAAAGGTTCGTTTAGTCCTTCTTGAAACATGGTCCTGGATTATCTCAAGATAGTACCTTCTAAGATAGATAGCCCGCTCATGGCGATTACCTGAATTAAACCTTTACCTAACTACTATTATGGTTGAGTATTGCACAGTCATCAGAAGGAATGTCAATCTTCCGAACTGTAATACAACCTTCCTGGCTTCAACCATCATCACTGTATTCCTCTCGCACGAGCGCGTATAATTATCCTCTTACATTTAAAGTGTCGGCCACCTCTTTGGCCTTTCCTAATAGTAAAATTTCCTTACAATCAATGTCATTTTAACCACCTCCAACTAAATTTTCTACCTCATTTCAATCACTGCTTATGTGAAAATGTTTTTCTTAAATCCTGGTGAGAGAAATTTTTTTACCATTTTCCATAAGTTATTGCCTTAGTCTTTAGAGGTTAATCACTGTCACGACTGACTCTCAATTATACTTAGAACATCTTTTATCTTAGGTCCTAATTGTCCTGAACAATTTCGACCTTTACTGGTTCGATCCATACTTTCTCGTGGTTTAACACGTGCCCCACTTGGCATCATTATAATTACGTCACATTTCCTTTATCAAAATTTCTATTCTTGAGAATTTTGAATATTACCTTTCTCCTTGTAAAACCTCTAAGGTTATCCTTGAATCGTTCCTCCTGTATTCCCTAGATACAGGGCATATCGAAATACCCTTTACTAATACTAGAACCATTGTCTATGTACTTCTGAAAAATTTCTTTACTGATCTTTAAAGGTTGTTGCTACCTTGATCCTTTCCAATTCATACTGTCAAAACTCATGTTGTCCCTATTAAGGGTGGAATGCCAACCTTTATGCATTCCCCTAGGATTCATTTTAAGTTACCGATGTTCTATCTTTAATGCCACCTTTAAAAAGGTACATGCATCCTTCCATGGATAAATCAAGTCATATATCCCTGATAAGGGTGTCTTATTTAATCATTCCCACCTCGATAGTATATGCCTAATTTCACAATAACATCTGTATTCAAAATGAGGTCAATCAATATGGCCTCCAAAAGATAACTATGGTTATCTACTTTTCTTAATTGATTTGGTAACGATAACAAGAATGTTCTGGAAGATATTGGTCGTGTTCAACGTGAACTTCTTCTTAATAATTCCGTATTTACTTTTGTTGTTTATCTCAACAGTCATCTCAATGTTGGGATATCTCTCATACCTGGCATCTCCCTTCCTGGGTATCAAGCCACCGGTCTTACACTTCACATTCTTGAAGGTCACTTCCTTCATCCAATTTTCCTAATTTCTTACTTCCTTGTCTCCTCAGTCTATCCGCGTCTCAATATTTATCCTTCGAACTATCTCAAGGTTTCCTCAAATCCTCCCAACTTACAGGGGATAAAATATATGTATCTCTTATTCCTTCAATCATCAACTTTAACTCATGGTGAATCACCCTCATCCTGACGATTACATACTTTTCTATTTCTATTGCTACGAGTCTTTAGGGTTTCCTCATACCCAACTCCCTTATCATTCCTCAAACTCTATTACCTTTATATTCCTTTCCACTTCAGTTTCTTTTTATTTTCCTTTCTCTTATCATTATTTCATGAACCCACTAATCATTGACTTCAAGCATCACATCATTCGGGGATTCTTGTCATCAGAACGAATCTTGATAACTTTTACAACTTAGCTTCATATTTCATCATACTCGTCCGCCTTTGTTCTAACTCTAAAGCTTTTACACTATCTCCATAACCTTGGGAATTACTTTCCCGAAAACAATTGACTGAACTTTAATCAGTTTATTCTAACCTCTGGCTCCGTGCCTTTCTTGGTCTTTCACCAGTGGTAGCCCTTCTCTTAGGAGGGTAAGTGACAAAAATAGTCTTTTGTGATTCGTCCATCATTTAGAATCTAAAATGATTCCTATATTTCCTTTAGCCAGGCTCTTGCCTCGACTGGGTCAGCTTGTTCCTTGGAACTCTAAGAGCTTAGCGACTTAAAGAACCTGAAATAATTTCTCACCGCATTGTTTCCTCAAGGTGGTGGTTGGGAATAAAAGTATAAGTTCTGTTTAGACAGGTCCATGAATTGTCGTATAGGAGTACCGTCTCGGGTCCCCTTTCCTTACTCGACTCCCGTTTCCATAGTCTGAACGTTCCCTCATTCTCCCCATAATCGGGGTCATCCTACATGTTTTAAATCCTCATTTTCCACTCCATTATGTTATGGGTTCCTTCTATCTTGATGGCGACCTCCCTGACTATCACGTTTAGGGTTTGCTCTAAATCTTATTCCTCAAACTAGCTTTCATCTAAGATTTCATCTTTAAGCTCTTGAACATTTGGAACCCAAATTCTGTAGGAATACCTCATTATTCCCTTATCATCTTTCTCGGTATTAATCTCTTATCTATTTGTTGGCTCTCTGCCTTCATTCATCACTTTTTCTGGCATAATATGTTCTTTTCCAATAATTCGGGCTGTATTGCAATCTCAAACAGCTTTTCGGTACCGGCTCCGATTACCTTCATATCTATTTCCATTTTCTCAAAATCTCTTATCAACTTTCCCAAAGACATTATCATCTTGAGTCTCTCCTTTACACTAAGGGCATTAGTCACCATTTTGGCTTTCCCTGGATGATAAAGAATCTCATAATCGTAATCCTTGATTAGCTCTAATCACCTCCTCTGGCGCATATTGAGCTCTTCCTGCGTGAAAATGCACTAGAGCACTTATGGCTTGTGTAAATCTCCCACTTCTCTCCATACAAGAGTGCCTCCAATCTTTAGGGCAAAACTATTGCCACGAGCCCAAGCTCAGGTGTGGGGATATCGAATTTTATATTCCCTTAGATGTCTTGACGCGTACGCGATTACCTTGTTGTGCTGTATAAGAAGCACCTTAATTCCTTATGCGAAGCGTCACTACAGATCACAAAATCTTCTTTTCCATCCGGCAATGCCATCATAGGGGCCGTCACCAATCTTTGCTTCAGTTCTTAAAGTTCAAACTTCTCAATCTTATGAGTAAGCCGCGTTAAAGGGGCTACTATCTTTACAAACTTGAACGAACCTCCGGTAGTGACCGGCCAATCCTACCTCTGGTAGTTTCCCTAACCATGGTCATTAATTCCTCAATGGTCCTTTATTCATTCTTGTTAGGATCCTCCACGAGATTCTCCTCAGCAACAATCCCATCTAGGACAACATCCTCAACCACTACATCCTCAATATGAACATCATCCGGTCCTGCGTTAGGACGCTCTATCGGATCCACAATCCGATCTCCAATTAGTAATAAATCATCATCGCGCTGTTCCTCCACAACCTTAGGGTTCGGAGTCCCACTACCATCTACGATAATGAACTACGCTTCTATCACGATATTTATAAGGGTTCTCATAAGGGTTTTAACTGTCAGTAGTACATTAGGTAGCCCGACTATGAACTTGGCAAGAGTTCTTATTATCTTAATGAACTTATTATCTTAACGACACATCATCTCTAAGGTTTATAATGCTTAGCTCTGATACCATTTCTGTAACACCCCCAAATCCGGGGTCGGGGATCCGGGTCGTCACGAGTTCCATTTCCCTTAGTAACACCCAATCTTAATAAACAATCAACTACTCTGTACTGTGACCCCAAAATAAACACACACACCACAAGTTATAGTCTCAGAGATGAATATCCAAAAATAACACGAGTCATTCTATTCCAAAATTCTATGCCATTACACCTTAAAAGGGTTTCTGAATAGATTTACATTTCTTTACCATTATTACATTTAATAAAGATACATAAGTCTGGTACATCAAAAGTTGAAATCCTAGCCTATTGGTAGTTCCTACCTCAGCTACAGCGATATCAACTCCTATAGGAAACTGCGGAACGTTTCCTATCCGCTCGCGAATTGGGAGCTTGGTCCTGTTCATCTTTTTTATCTGTTGTTGTGTGATGAAAGAAGAAAGCAAGGGTGAGCAACAAGCCCACCAAAATAATATGTATAATGATTAACAATGTATGAGCATCTCATAGTACTCATGAAAGTCTTGGTCAAGAAGAAATGAACCAAGCTGATATCTTAACGCGACCAAGTCGCAAAATATTCAGTATATGTATATATATACTTTTCACAATCTTTAAAATCCTCTGACATGTATAATATACACAGAGTTCCAGTTTATAACTGTATAAAAATATCGTTGCAAGGTGATCTCATATATCCAACCTTGTCTCAACGTTTTTCTGAAAATCTTTGTCATGTATAAGATAATCATTAACTAGATATAAGTTTAAAAGATGAAGTTACAAGATACTCCAATATACTTATATCTTTTCCGAATACTACTTGAACTACCACCGTTCAAGTTATAATTAGTTTCAAAAGTTCATCACACTGATGAGACTACAAGATAAGACTTGAATAGATTCAATCTTTGAAATATCATTATAAATAATGAAGTTACGAGATACTTCATTAAGTCCTGATATATATATACACACCTATATATATACATTTCATACACTCCTTGAAAACCTCTGTTATGAAAATTATAAACAGAGTTGCAATATCCAATGAATTTGGAAAGGAGAAAACCTTGGCATAAACCTGATATCTTGCTGATCAGGGAAAGATATCAATAAGTAACCTTTTCTACTAGTAGATGGATGAATCCCCCACCGGTCATCACCCTGGCCACATAAGGACCTAGTGCTGGACCGCCACCCGGCCTCTTACGCATTGATGGACTGCCACCCAGCCACTTACACTTTGATAGACCGTACCCCGGTCTGTCGCTTATGCTGACTCAATTAGATGGACTTACTTCCCGAACGTTGGGCAAGTAATCAAATTGTTTTCTCAAAACAGCAACCACGTTGCGAATGTAAAATACACCACAGAGCCGGATCCCCCAGGTTTTGAGCGAGTATTTAAATCCCCTTCGAAAGGAAGATCTTAAATTTGAAAATGAGTTTTGGGATCCGCCCTAACTTTTAAAAATCATTTTGAAGACTCGAAAACATTTTTAAGAATGTTTGGAGTAATGTTGATTTAATAAAATACATCAGTCCCAATATATTAGAAAATATCTAAATATTATTATTTAAATAATATTCCCTTAAAGAATAATCTTTATAAAAATAATTGAAGTAGAAGTTTTAAAACTCATACTTGAAATGAATATTAATAACCAAAGATATACTTATACGAAAGTATGATCTTTATTTGAATAATCGAAAATAAGTTTGATTATCGAAACATTATTCTTTAATAAAATAAAGAATATTATTTAGTAAATAAGCGGAGTCATAAGTCCTCGAATGAATATTTAAAATAATATTCATTAAATAAAATAAGCGGAGTCATAAGTCCTCGAATGAATATTCCAAATAATATTCATTAATAAAGTTATCGAATAAAACTTATTCGATTAATAGTTTTGAAAACTATATCTATATATATATAAATAAATAAATATATATATATATTATACTTGGGAACATCGACTCCCGGTTTAGAAAAATGTTCACCTTTGGGTCCCCTATACTAAGGGTAAACGCCACTATTGCTTATCTCTAACATAGGTATTATGCAACTAATAAGCATTTGAACCAACAGATATATAAATCAAGAATACGAAACAGGCATGCATATATACCATATCACATGCTACAATATATCGCAAGAATTTGCTAATAACAAATATGCATTTATCACAAGATCATGCATATACACATATACATCACAACAACAGTTATACAGGTAGAAAACTTGCCTGAGTGACTGGGGGTTATAAATGGCTTGGGGCGAGTCTGGTAACCTATAAACAACATATAAGTTGGAATTAAACCAAAGTCACTTGTAAATCTATACTTTAACCAAATTAGACTCTAACGCTCGCTTTGCGCTTACTGATTCTCTTAAGTCGCTCGAGTACCCTCGGCTCCACCATTTTTAATAAATTAACCATTAAGGTTTTTAAGGCGATTCTTTCGCGAGTACCTTACCAACTGCCTAATACACTTTACATAAATGTTTCATACCCCAATTAGTCATTTAAGATCCTTAACCAAGGTTTCAAAGTAAGGCGAGGGGTAATGGTTCGGTCGCGAAACGCCGTTACTTAAAACGGTCATTTTTCCTAAACCGTACATCGGATTCAAACGAACCACATATCAAAACGAAGCTCGTAACATGAAATATCTAATCTTGGCAATGGTCAAAACCTAACATGGAGTTCTCGGGTCCTGATGTTAAGAGCAAAAACAGTCTAAAGTAAATCGGACATTACGACGGCTATGTTTAAGTGATTTCCCAAGTTTTTACCATTCCAAATCATATCAATCCAACTACCAATCAACAACAACTCAAGATACAGATCAATGCTACTTATTTCAGTCATAATAAGCTCAAGGATCTCAATCCAATCGTATATTATAACATCTCCAAATTCAACTAAACTACTTAACAATTAAGCTCGAATCATGCTTATCATTCAAATTACTACTCATCCATCCAAACCATCTCCAAACTTCAACATTCAAACTTATTACTAAAGGGTGTGAAGATTTATACCTTTCTTGGAGGGTGGAAAGTTACTAGGAAGCCTTATGGAGCCTCCTACAAGCTTGATCTTTCCAAAGAAATCAAGAACACAAAGTTAGGCTTTAAAGTTTCTAAAAGTCCTATTGAAAGAACTGTAAAAATGAGGGTCTTACCATGCTTATTTGGACGAGACTTGTGAACAAGAGTTGTAGGCCATCTCAATACCTTTCCAACGAGCTATAGAACACAACATTTGAGTGAGTATTGAAGGAGATATGGCAGTTTGAAGTTGCTGTGTTTATTTTGGCCGAGAGCTTGATGAAGAAAAGGGAAGAGCTTTTGTGTTTTTTGTGATTTATTTTGATTTGCCTTGGTTGGTTGACTTTTGTTTTGTTTCAATCATTTTTAACCATGAAAAATTGTGTGGTTATAAATCAACCACACTTCTTTCCCTTATGTCATGCTTTGGTCATCATGTGATGTCACCCTCCACACTTGTCCTCTTCTTGTTGGTTTGATGACATCATCATCCCTAACCTCCTTGATTAACTCTTAATTGCTTGCCTAATGACTGCTGATCTGTTATACGGTTCGCTTAACTTTCTTTTTCGTTTATCGTTTGAGGGATCATACCCGGGATCTTATTACTTAGGTTTCTTTAACCTTTCTCAATACATTATATTCCTTTCATGATCCTCTCTTTTAATCCTTGAATTTAAATCCTTTTTATTCTGTTACCTTATACTCAATTCTTTCTATATCTGGTAGATTTTCGGGAAAAAAATCAAAGTGTTCGAATTTGGATTCTGACGATCTTTACATACACTTATTTATCATATAGAGTACTAATAATATCCCAGAAGATCAATAAAAAGCCCCTACATAGTGTGACATGAAAAGTTTTTTTATTCAGCATAATCAGCAAAACACTATTCATAAGGGTTTCAAAAATTCCAAAAATTGGGGTTATTACAAACATCCATGGTAGTTGTTATTGAGAGTGGTGAGGACCAAACACAAACAGAGTCAAACCTAGTCAGAAAACCAAAAAAGCAAAGGAAGGTTGAGTTGACCACTCAAATGACCACCTCTGCATCTTCTCCAAAAGATGCAATTGTAACAATGGGGCAAAAACAGACTCTAGTGGCACCTTCTCAACAAGGTGTCATAATTGAATCAAACATTCTCTCCAATGCATCATGTCAAGAGTCTGCACCCCCACTTGAGCACTCTCAAGAGGGTGAAAGAAGTCATTTGGTTGGCACACACAGTGAGAGCACATCAATTGAAACTCCCTCATTCATTCATGGGAGTTTCCAAAAATCAATCCTGAAATTACTAATCTCATTTATCAAATTTCTTCATCTTATGAGAGGCTTGAATCCAATTCTCAATCCTTGCCAACATCAAGTGACACAGTTCAAGAAACTATGATCACCACTCAGATACAATCTTCGGATGGTGAGAGGCTACATGTTGAGGTAGACCTCGATGACACCATAAAAAATAAAGGGGTTTCATCAGTTTTTACTGAAGACCCTGTGCAGGTTCCAATTGCACCTTCATGTGCACAACAGTCTTCACAGAATGAAAGATTTGAGGGTAGTACTCTTTAGGGGGAGCTACTCAAATCCTCTCCAATTTAATTGGAGGTTTCTTAAGCAGAAACAACTCCCCTCACAACCCTGGCTGATATTGCTCTATCAATTAAAGCTGGGAGTATAATTTCCAATGATCCAGTTATTGGGGAGGCAAGCACTCAAGCACATTCAAGTGCCAGTCCCCTGCAAGAGGGACAAGGGTTTGAGACCATGGTACATGATAATAACCTGGTCAAATCCCCTTCAATTCCAATGGAGGTTTACTCTACTAGTGAAAACACACTATCACAACCACAGTTCATGCTGTGAGTCAAACTGTGACACCTGTCACGGGAGCAGTCTCATCAACCCTTCCATCAACCTCAAACACTACAACTTCCGCCCCATCAACCTCAACAGATCTCAACCAACCTTCAACCTCAACACAACAACCCAACCTCATCTCTCAATGGCTGCAAGATGTTAAAGCTCAACCTACTATAGTGGATGATCTTCTAGTTGATCGACTTGCAGGCCTGACAAACACTACTTAACAGCTCCTCACAACTGATATATCCAATCAAGAGTATTAAGAAATTTTACTTTCATACATGGAGGATTTTGAAGAACAATGAGCTAAAATTGCAGATGAAACAGATAAAAATTGTAAAGCATAATGTAATATAACATATAATTGAGGAATTATAACTCAACATGAAAACAGAAACAGATAAACAATATTAAAATGTGAAGCACATGATCCCTAGAGATGAAGACATGATACATACAAAGAATCAAAGATGCAAATGACCCTCTAAGTCCACACTCAGGTTATGGGAAGAAGTTCATTAACATGTTCAAGCCTCCATAAAGAATAAGAGATCAAAGGACTTCCAGAAGTATTTACATGGTTTGATTTAAAGTATTGAAGATCAGTGGTTCAGTGTCTGAAGCTAAAAATAACTTTCAAGGATGTATCGGCTCTACAGTTCAAAATGAAGTGAATTATATCAACCCATGTTAGTTGTTTATGAACCAGACCAATGCACTAAACATCAACAATACAGAAGAGATTCAATTCATAAATAGAATGAAAATTAGAGTTGATACAGCTATTGGAGACAAGGAAATTTCTCTAAGGCAAATACTATTCGCATGTTAATCTATAAGTCGCAAGTTGGATAACAAGTCGCAACTTGATACTATTAGTCGCATGTTGGATAACAATTCGCATCTTGAAATATCTAGTCGCAGGTTAATCCACTAGTCGCAGGTTGAATGCAAGTCACAGGTTAAATCTAAGTCACAGGTTGAGATACGGTCACAGTATGATAGCTTAATCGCAACTTGGATCTACTAGTCGCAGGTTGAAGTTTTACTTGTCATTAGTTAACACTTTGATTAATTTCAAGAATGATTTGCAGCATAAACAAAAATGATATGTGTTGTAAAATGTGCCACCCGTCCAAAGTTTGTGAAGTCTACAAAGGAAGCAATTGAAGTAATAAATCAGTTGGTTATCTTCTTCAGCTTTCAACAGAGTGTTTACGGGAATTCCATTAAAGCACTTCATTTATTAAGCTTGTAAACATATTGTTGTGCTGTTGAATTTATTGAAGTTAATCAATTTATTGATTAGATTGTAGCAACACTAGTACAGAAAGGTCCTTCTGCGTCGCACTTTTTGCGTCGATTAAATATAGAATCGACGCTTAAACACTCTTCAAGCGTCAGTTGTAACTTTAACCGACGCCTTAACGCATTTGTGCATGATCTGTTGCGTCGGTCTTTCATGCAACCGATGTTTTTGACAATCTATAGCGTCGGGCTTTAAAACGCCAACGCCTAAAACTCTATATAGCATCGGTCTTTATAATGCCGATGTTGTAGCTTCTACGTACAGCATCGGCATTTAAAATGCTGATGCTGTAGGGTGGTTTAAAGCGTCGGCTTGTAACTGCCAACACTACAAATTTGGTTTAAAGCATCGCTTTTAAATGCCGACGTTGTAGATTTGGTTTAAAGCATCGTCTTCTGAATGCTGTCGCTTTAGGGTTTATTTTAGTGTCGGTATTGAAATGCCGACGCAATAGGTTGTGATATTTTTTTAAAAAAATCTTAACAAAAAATTTAAATAATAAATTTTTTAAGTATAGTTACAAATATGAAATAAAATTAATAAAATTGTGGATGGGAAATTATTAAAATTGTGAATAAGAAATTACAGAAAACGTGTTGATAGGGATAAATAAATCCTGATTGTATAATTAAATATTGCATTAATTGTACAAGGTATGGGCTGCTAGGCCCAATAAGAAGATGTATGACATTCAGACCAGAAAGGTTAACATATCGATCAGGCCTGATGGACCAGATCAGGCCTGATGGAACAAAGAAGGCCCAAAAACCCTGATTATTTATTAATTTCGTAATTAATAAATAAGGGAGAAAAACATCTATTAAGATAAGTCCTAGTGAGGATATAAATCCTTGTAGACTGGCCTCCAAGGAACCTCATGGGATAAGGAATCAGCTTCCTACTCCTTAGGACTCCTAAGTCTATCCTAAATCAGAGACTTGACCACCAAGTCTCCTATACCAAGTCCAATTTAAGGACTCCCAACATCTATATAAGGGGTCTCACCCCACAGATCAGAACTACGTTTTTTTTGGCTTGATTCTCTAATTCACAGAGATACGTAGGCATCTCGTAAAGGCAGAATTAAGCTACGAAACACGAGAGCAGCCATTAAAGGCCTTGAGCTCCCGAATCATAGTTATAAATACAACAAATAATAATCTTAGTTTTTTATCCATAACATTTGGCGTCGTCTGTGGGACAAACACAACAACCCTGGCGAGAACACGGAGAACAACTAGCGCTCTGGAGGAGGGAACACCATCAGGGACAACCCAGGTGATTTCGTCAACCGTGGAGATTCCTCCCCACTCAACTTATGCATCTACTCAAGCGGAAGCCCAGATAGGGGCAACTCAACCTCAGCCACAAGGGACGGCTCCCCCGACTATTCAAGGTACAAATCCTCAAGTTCAACAAGTACACATATCTATAAATTCTCGACCCGTCGGGTATGAATATTCAACTGTTTTTACTACTAGCCCCCTTATGGGATGCCCCTTTACCCTGAGGTTGGAGGAAGTGGATATGCTGGGCGAAGTGAAGCACGAGGGCAATCGCCCCCCTATATACGAGGTTTGGCTCCTATCCCCGAGGATCGGGAATTTTCTGGTCCTTACACTGAGAGAGATTCTGAATCTTCGGATGATGAAGTGGCCCCAAGAAGGAGACGTCCTGGCAAAGAGCCAATGGCCGATGGAAGGCAACGCACTCGAAGCACCCAAGGGGCGAATCCCCAGGAAGTGCAGGAAAGGATAAGGGCTCATGAGGCTGAGATCCAAAGGCTGAGACGTGACTTGGAAGCTCACCAGGCCACCAGACCACAGATGCCTCCTAGGGGGAGAAATCCTCCTCCTGTCATAGACCTGGATGGTCCGGTGTGAAGAAGGGCTGTCATCCCAAGAACTGATCCAAGAAATCTCCTACCCCTTGGAGATCCTGATGATCCAACTCCACCCTTCACAGAAGAGATAATGAATGCCCATATATCAAGGAAATTCAAGATGCCCACTATCAAATCCTATGATAGCACGGGAGACCCCACTAATCATGTTAGGACATTCTCCAATGCACTGCTGCTGCAACCCGTGAATGATGCTATAAAGTGTCGGGCCTTCCCTCAAACCCTGTCGGGTATGGCTCAAAGATGGTACAGTCGCTTGCCCCCAAACTCTATTGGATCATTCAGAGAGTTAAGTCAGGCTTTTATTAAGCAGTTCATCAGTGGAAGAGTCCATGAAAAAAGTTCAGCATCTCTTATGATTATTGTGCAGGGAGCTAAGGAATCCTTGAGAGATTACCTGAATCGTTTCACAAAGGAGGCTTTAAAAGTCCCGGACCTTGATGATAAGGTAGCCATGATAGCACTGCAACAAGGAACTAGGGATGAGTTTTTCAAGATGTCCTTGGCCAAACATCCCCCTGAAAGTATGTTGCAGCTCGAAGAGAGGGCAGGGAAGTATATCAAGGTTGAAGAAAGCATGAGGAAGACCGTAGTAAGTAATGAGCCCACTGGAGGCAAGAAGCGAAAAACTGATCTGGAGTATATCGCTAAGGACAAGTATCCTAGAACCGAACAAAACCCTGATTCAACCCCCAAGAAGGGAGGACCTGGGCAAAAGTTCACCGAATACGCTAAGCTGAATGCTCCTAGAAGCCAGATCTTGATGGAAATCGAGAAAGATCGAGATATTCGTTGGCCTAAGCCCTTGAAGGCTGATCCAACCAAGCTAGATAAGAGCAAGTATTGCAGATTCTACAAAGATGTTGGCCATGACACCGTTGAGTGTAGGCAATTGAAAGACGAAATTGAGTTTTTGATTCAAAAAGGAAGATTGAACAAGTATACTGGAGAAGGAGGGGACAGGAATAATAATGGAAGGAAGAACTTTGAAGATCGTAGGAGGGACCAGGACGATCAGGGGTGGAATCCCCAACCTAGAGGGCCGGTTATAAATGCAATTTTTGGAGGGCCGCGACCTCGAGGGCCTGTGATAAACACGATCTTTGGAGGTCCAACTGCTGCTGGATTGTCCAAAAATTCCAGAAAGGCATATACTAGAGAGGTTATGCATATTGTTGGAGAAGCCCCGAAGAGGGCCAGGACAGAAGTAACATTGGCTTTTGATGATTCAGACCTAGAGGGTGTAAAGTTTCCTCATGACGACCCGCTGGTCATAACACCAATAATAGGAAATAGCCCGGTGAAGAGGGTTCTTGTGGATAATGGTGCTTCTGTGGATATATTGCTCCACGACGCCTTTCTAAGGATGGGGTATAACGACTCCCAGTTGACACCAACCGACATGCCAATATATGGATTTGTTGGAGTAGAATGTCATGTGGAAGGGATAATCAAATTGCCAACCACCATAGGTACGGAACCAAGGCAAGCAACGCAGATGTTGGATTTCGTGGTGGTAAAAGCTAGTTCAACTTATAATGCTATCATGGGGAGAACAGGGATACATGCCTTCAAGGCAGTCCCCTCTTCCTACCATTCAGTTATGAAGTTTCTCACCCGAAACGGGATTGGAGAAGAGAGAGGAGATCAAAAAATGGCTAGAAGCTGTTATGTGGCCTCTTTGAGGGCAGATGGAGTCGGGGGGCAGGTTCTTCCTATTGAAGATATGGATGTCCGAGAAAATGATGAGAAGAGAGGAAAGCCAGCAGAAGACTTGGTTTCCGTTCCTTTAAACCCCGAGAATCCTGAGAGGATGACTTTCATTGGAGCCACATTAGAGGAGCCCCTTAGAGGGAAGTTGGTGAAATTTTTGCAAGAAAATAGTGATGTGTTTGCATGGTCAGCAGCTGATATGCCAGGCATAGACCCAGAATTGATTACTCACAGGTTAAACGTGGATCCAAGTCGGAAGACAGTGAAACAAAAGAAAAGAAATTTTGCCCCGGAAAGACAAGAGGCTATAAAACAGGAAGTAGAAAAGCTCTTAGAGGCTGGTTTCATTGAGGAGATCCAATTTCCGGAGTGGTTAGCAAACCCTGTAATGGTGAGGAAGGCTAATGGAAAGTGGGGGATGTGTATAGACTTTACTGATCTGAATGATGCATGCCCTAAAGACTGTTTTCCACTGCCAAGGATTGATACTTTGATTGATGCCACTGCTGGGCATGAGATGCTGAGTTTCATGGATGGATTTAGCGGATACAACCAGATCAAAATGCATAAGGATGACATTCCAAAGGTATCATTCATCACTGACTTTGGTGTTTATTGTTATCTTGTTATGGCGTTTGGTCTCAAGAATGCAGGAGCCACCTATCAAAGGTTGGTGAATAAAATTTTTAAGGACTTTATTGGAAAAACTATGGAAGTCTATGTTGATGACATGTTAGTCAAGAGTCTAGTAAAGACTGATCATATAACCCATTTGAGGGAAGCTTTTGAGGTCCTGAGGTACCACAAGATGATGTTGAATCCTACGAAGTGTGCTTTCAGAGTAGGATCTGGGAAATTCTTGGGATTGATGGTCTCAAAGAGAGGAATTGAGGCTAACCCCGATAAAATAAAGGCGATCCTGGACATGGAACCACCAAAAACTGTCAAGGATGTTCAGAAACTCACCGGAAGGGTTGCTGCGCTAGGACGATTCGTCTCTAAGTCAGGAGACAAGTGCCTATCATTCTTCAAGTTACTAAAGAACATCAAGGACTTTGTATGGAATGAGGAAAACCAGAAGGCATTTGAAGAGTTAAAGAAGTATATGGCTCAGGCCCCGTTGTTGGCCAAACCATCTTTGAATGAAGTTTTATTCTTGTACTTGGCTGTTTCAGAGAGCGCCTTGAGCGCGGTGTTGGTTAAGGAGGAACTGAAAGTTCAGAAACCCGTATAGCAAAATTTTGCATGGTGCTGAGTTGAATTATTCAACTATTGAGAAATTCGCTTTAGCCTTGGTAATGGCTTCGAGAAAGCTGTGTCCTTATTTTCAGGCTCACCAGATTGAGGTGCTAACAAATCAGCCCCTGAGAAATATCATTCACAGTCCCAAGGCAAGTGGGAGATTGATTAAGTGGGCAATAGAGCTGGGAGAGTTCGATCTCAAGTATAAGCCACGTACGGCAATAAAAGCCCAGGCACTAGCTGACTTCGTGGTGGAATGTACCATACCCAACCAAGAAGTCGGGGGGCAGGAAGATGCCATACCTCAAGACAAGTGAGTCGATAATGGGGGCAAAGAGAAGGATGATAAAGAATATTGGGTTCTCTATTTTGATGGAGCATCAAAAACAAACTCCAGTGGAGCAGGATTGGTTTTGCAAAGCCCTGATGGGTCTTAATTGAGTATGCTATGAAGCTAGACTTCCTAACCACAAATAATGAGGCAGAATATGAAGCCCTAATAGCTGGCCTTGGTCTAGCTGGGACACTTAGAGTCAAAAACTTAAAGGTCCCTGGAGACTCGAAGCTGATCATATCCCAGGTAAAGGGAGAATTTGAGGCAAGGGATGATACGATGGCTAAGTATGTCCACCTAGTAAGGGCTGTGATGACCCAATTTAATGAATTCCATGTTGAACACATTCCAAGGGATGAAAATGCTAAGGCAGATGCGCTATCAAAGTTTGCTTCATCTGAGATAGAAGAAAGTTCGGGAAGTGTGTACTTCCGTGTTTTGAAGACACGAAGCATAGATGTTAAGCTTGTGGCTCCCATAGGCCTGGGGACGTCATGGATTGATCCTATCAAGGCTCACATTCAAACCGGTTGGTTGCCAAGTGATGCAACTGAAGCACGGAAGTTAACTGTTCGAGCATTAAGGTACTCTTTGATAGATGGGATTCTTTACAAAAGATCTTTCGTGGTTCCCTACTTGAGGTGTCTCAGGGCCGATGAGGCACGCTTGGCTCTTGAAGAAGTGTATGAAGGTATTTGTGGACAACACTTGGGGGGCAGGGCCTTAGCTCATAAGATAACTCATCTAGACTTTTATTGGCCAGAAATGATGGACGATGCCAAAGAATATGTGAAGAAGTGTGACCGCTGTCAGAAGCATGCACCTGTTGTTAGACAACCTCCCGAGATGCTGACATCTATCAACTCGCCCATTCCCTTTGCTATGTGGGGGATGGATATTCTGGGGCCTTTCCCTATGGCCACGGCATAAAGGAAGTTTCTGATTGTAGCCATTGATTATTTCACCAAGTGGATTGAAGCCAAACCCTTGGCCAAAATCACAACTAAGCAGGTTGCACAATTCCTGTGGGAAAACATTATGTGCCGATATGGAATTCCCCGTATCCTCGTCACTGACAATGAAACGCAATTCAACAACGAGGAATTCAAGAAGTATTATGAAGAAAATGAAATTGAGTTACGATTCACCTCTGTGGCTTACCCACAAGCCAATGGGCAAGCGGAAGTAGCAAATCGAATAATCCTGGATGGACTAAAGAAGAGGATCGAGAAGTCAAGAAATAATTGGGTAGATGAGATACTTCCCATATTATGGGCCTATAGGACTACCTGTAGAGTCACGACAGGAGCAACTCCTTTCATGTTGGCATATGGGGAAGAAGCAGTAGTTCCCGTGGAGATATCACATTCCTCTCCAAGGATTCAGGCTTTCAATGCTGAGGAAAATGAGGAAGGACAAAGGTTAGCTCTGGACTTAATCAACGAAGTACGAGATGGGGCATATGCAAAGATAGTAGAATATCAGAAAAAGGCTTCATTCTACTACAACTTAAGGGTTAAAGAAAGGTTTTTTAAACAAGGTGACCTAGTCTTGAGAAAGATAGAAGCTTCTGGTGTAGGACAGAAAGGAAAGCTTGCCCCGAATTGGGAAGGGCCGTACAGAGTCAAGAATGTTCAGGGTAGAGGAACCTACAAGCTAGAGACTATGGATGGTTTTGAAGTCCCGAGAACTTGGCATGCTCAAAACCTGAAGGTTTACTATGTGTAAGGCAGCTGGATACGATTCTCACTCGTCAGGATGGCGAGTAGGTTGAAAAGCACCTTGAAGCTTTGCTTGCTTAGGATTTATATGTTCTAGTTTTATTACGAAGTTTATTAAGACTTGTGTAATGGACGAATCCCAGACAATTTTATGAAATTCATGAGTTCTTCGAAACATGTTTATGGCCTAACAAGTAAAAACCAAATGCATGGATGCAAGCATAAAAGGTGATAAATAAAATAGATCTGATAAATATTATAAGAGTTCGATAAATAAAGTCTCGAAAATAGGATAAAAAACAAGCCACGCAGGGCTGAAAAAGCTCTAAGGAGCTGAAGTACCCTCGGCATCCATATCATCATCCTCTCCGCTCTCGCTGGATGTCTCTGTCGTCTCGGAGGAGGAGGAAGAGCTATCGTCCTCAGCAGGTCTGGAAGAAGACTCGGGAGGACGAAGGAGTGGATCCTGAGGAACATGATCCGAGACAACTACTCGGGTACGAAACCTCTGTAGCAAAGCCTCGTCATCAGGGCAGACATAGTCCGCCGGGTTAATATCAGGACAAGCCTCGTTCACGGTCCCAAGGGCCGTGTCCCAACCAGTCCTAAAAAACCCGGGAAAGACTGAATCATCCCTAATCCTCATGGATTGGGCAAACTCCTCCGAGTCCAGATAGTTGTCTATAGCTTTATCCTTCTCCGCCTGAAGTACCACTAGCTCGGCGTTGGACTCTCCGAGTTCTTCCTCCTTGCGCTTGAGCTTCTTCTCCAAGGTAGCATACTTCTTCTGTTGCCTCCTGAGGGCATTATCGGCCTTATCAGAAGCCCGCTTTCATGACTCAGCTTGCCTCACAGCGCCTTGAAAATAGGCGTTAGACTGAAACAAAGCAATCAACAAAGTATAAGACAAGAAAATGCTACAAGAATGAAAGATAAGTTCAAAAGAGAGAAGGCATACCGAAGCCAGAGATTGGGCTCCCATGAGCTTAATCCTCTCAAGGTCAGGGGTGGCCACTACGTCAGTAAAATCCTTGGGAGTCACGCTATGGTAGGACCAATCCCAAGCATGTTTCGTAGAACCAACCACGGTATCCCCTCGGCCGAATCCCTAGAGAGGCGGGAAGGCGCCTGTGGCAGCAGCAGCAGGGGCAGCAGCAGTGATAGGAGCACTATGGCCCTCAACTCCTTCAGTTGAAGCCTCCCCCATAGGCTCTTTATGCTTTCTCAAGAAGATAGGCTCTGTCGCCTTTCCCCGGGTGTCTAGGCCTGCGAGCCGAGCTTTCTTCATCCTAGCAGTCTCTTCAACCGGAGGAACATTGTCCTCGTTAATCTCCTTAGCAGCTGCGAAACAAAGCAAAAGACAAAATAAGTGATGTTAATAATGCATGAAATGAAATAAAGTTGAGAAGGGAAGAAAAATACCCTGTTGAGAAACAGAGGATAGTCCCACATGAATGAGGGAGAACTCCTCTAAGAGAGTCCAGCTGGTGGTAGTGCCATCGTCCTGAGTAAGCCCATTATAAATAATAGTTTCCTCAGGAGTTAAGTGAATGGATTTGAGGCTACCATCACTGACCTTTCCGAAGGAAGATCGGAAAAGTGTGCCCCAGTCACCATTCTCCCAACGTAACCCAATGAAACTATTCCTCCAATTTTGGTAGTTATCAGGAATGGAGGCGCTGTTAAAGATATGTTTACTTTTGGGCCTTTGCTTGATATAGACCCAGCCACAAATACTGGAAGAGCTATTATAGCACTGAAAGACCTTCCTAAAAATAGCTACAGAAAGAGGAAAGCCCTCCCTAAGGCAGCAGACCATAAAACATAAAATGTTCCTCCAGACGTTTGGAGGAAGCTGACACGGGTTGATTTGTAAATCAGCTAAAAGATGAGGAATAAAAGGGTGGAAAGGAAACCTAAGCCCAGCATTAAGGGCATCTGTGTAAATGAAGAGAGTGTCGGGTCTCCAGTGGCAAGTACGGTCACCACCAGAGACTGGAACTAATCTAAGAGGAGGAAGGACGTTATAACGTGCATTTAGTTTATCAAAATCTATGTTGTGCCAAGTATTACAATGATTAAAAGAATCGAGATGTGCAGTGGAGGGATATTCATCCCCCCTAGTGTTAATCATATCGATTAAAGACATATACGAAGAACGGATCTCGATATCCTTACCTCATTTTGAAGCCGAGGCTATCTTGGCCGCCCTCTCGGAACTCTTGTCAGCCATTAGTAAAGCTGGAAAAAGCCTGGGAACTTTGAAAGGAAGGAGGCTGGAAAGTAGAGGAGGAAGGTTGAGAGAGGAGGAAGTTGGAAAGTTTGAGAAATGAAAGAGTGAAGAATGAAGAGTGTGAGTGAGAGCACACTCCCCCCCCACCTATATATAGGAGGAAAAAGAGGAAATTGGGCCTAACAAAGCCCATTCAGACCCAAAAATAAGAAGCTTCTGGAAGCATCAGGAAATTCCTGGAAAATCCAAAGGAAAAAACTTGAGTTTTAAAAGATTCTGGAAGAATCCAGAACAATCCTAGAGTAATCTGGAATTTGGGCTTAGAAAACAAGCCCAGAAAAGGGCCCAGATATTTGAGGTTAAAGGCCCATGAGCCAAAGTCCACTTAAAACAGCCCAAAAGAGTAAAAGCCCAGAAAAAAGGCCCAAAAATTGATTAGAAAGACCAAGATTGAGGCCTAAATATTTTCCAAAATACAAGCCTAGAAAAAGGCCCAACTATCCAGGAGAAGGCCCGGTTCAGAAATCATGAGCCCAAATTTAGGGCCTAAATCAAATATGTGGAGTTACAAAAAATATATATATATTCCTGACCCAATTCGATCAGGGTTCGTATTATATTCCTAGTCGGATGAATTGAGGATGAAATGACTGCGACCAGGGCTGAGAAAAGGGGATATTTCGACCAGAACTTGACCCTATTCGACCAGAAATTATATAGAAATTCTGGTCGAAATTCTTGAGGTCGAAATAGTTTCGATCAGGGCTATCTATGGAGGTTAATTCTGTCAAAATCTTGATTCCTGACCGAAAAGGTCAGGATCCTAATCGAAAATCTTATCCTTGAAAATACTGTCGACCAGAAAGCAAGGCAAGATCCTGGTCGAATGGACCCTGCCCGAATTTACGTCGACCTGGGCAATAAAAGAAGGTTAATTCGGTCAACAGACAAGAATCCTGACCGAAAGGGAAGAAAATTCCTAGTCGACAAAAAAAGGAGGGGGGTGAAAATCCTGGCCGAAATTCGACCAGGAGTTGAGGTCGAAAGCATCATGCTCGAAACCCTGTCGACCAGGGCAATCTGAAGGTTAATTCGTCCAGGATCCTGGTCGAATGGATTCCTGGTCGAAATCTGTATTAAAAAAAAAGAAGAAAAAAGGAAAAAGAAGGAAATTCCTTAAAATATTTTCTGAAAAATACTAATATTTTCAGAAATAAGGAATAAATCCAGGAAATTAAGGATAAATCCCAGAAATTAAGGGAAAAATCCAGAAAATTAAGGATAAATCCCAGAAATTAAGGGAAAAATCCAGAAAATTAAGGATAAATCCCAGAAATTAAGGTAAAAATCCAGAAAATTAAGGATAAAGCCCAGAAATTAAGGGAAAAATCCAGAAAAAAAAGGATAAATCCCAAAAATTAAGGGAAAAATCCAGAAAATTAGGGAAAAATCCAGAAATTAGGGAAAAATCCAGAATATCAGGGAAAATCCAGAAAATGAGGGAAAAGTTCCTGGAAATTAAGATAATTCCTGAATTAAAAGAAAAATCGTTGTAAATGTGTAGGTCGCTCCACACTTTACGCAAAAACGAAACCCTGTAAGGGAATGAATAGACTTAACTTCTGCGAAACCTAATCAATGTTTCCCAAAAGTTGGAGGGCAAATGATAGGAATAAATAAATCCTGATTGTATAATTAAATATTGCAATAATTGTACAAGGTATGGGCTGCTAGGCCCAATAACATATCGATCAGGCCTGATGGACCAGATCAGGCCTGATGAAACAAAGAAGGCCCAAAAACCCTGATTATTTATTAATTTCGTAATTAATAAATAAGGGAGAAAAATAGCTATTAAGATAAGTCCTAGTGAGGATATAAATCCTTGTAGATTGGCCTCCAAGGAACCTCATGGGATAAGGAATCAGCTTCCTACTCCTTAGGACTCCTAAGTCTATCCTAAATCAGAGACTTGACCACCAAGTCTCCTATACCAAGTCCAATTCAAGGACTCCCAACATCTATATAAGGGGTCTCACCCCACAGATCAGAACTACGTTTTTTTTGGCTTAATTCTCTAATTCACAGAGATACGTAGGCATCTCGTAAAGGCAGAATTAAGCTACGAAACACGAGAGCAGCCATTAAAGGCCTTGAGCTCCCGAATTATAGTTATAAATACAACAAATAATAATCTTAGTTTTTTATCCATAACACGTGTGTAGGACAAGATACCTGTATTGTGTCCGGACATAATTTCACTATACGATTTTATTAAAATGTCCGTATGATATTAAATAATCTTCCTGGTGTTGGGGAAAAAAATAATCAAAAAATATAATGGTTTCGGTCGTATCTCTATAAAAAACATTGTGCAGACATGGATCTATTGTTCCATCATAATTTTACTGTTCAATTTTTTTAAATGATTTTTTAATTCGACGATCAAACCAAACATATGATATTAAGTGCCTTTTCTAGTGTTGGGAACACTACGCCATAAATGGCTTTATACAACATAATTATGTGATGTTGTCATATATAATGTTGATGTATCATTATGAAAATCTACCATATTACAACATGTTTTAATTATGTTAGCATAGGTCTCGTAAAGTGTAGTCGATCCATTTATAAATTAAAATATTCCTTTTTTAAAAAAATAATTAAAATTATGCTGATGTGTCACATGTGGGTCCCATATGGGGTTCCTGACTTGTCGCTGATGTCCCAGCATGTGGGCCCCACCCTGCTGACGTGGCAGGTAGGGGGTCCCCTGTGTGGGCCCACTCTGCTGACGTGGCAGATGGGGGGGTCACCACATATGGGCCCCACTCTGCTAACGTGGCAGGAGGGGGTCCCAGAATGTGGTCCCCATTCTGCTGACGTGGCGGGTGGGGGGTCCCATTTCTGCTGACGTGGCAGCGGTGAGGTGGCAGCCCAAGGAAGGTATTAAGCAAAAATTTTGTGAAATTTTGCACAACCTAGGAGATGAACCCATGACCTCCCACATAACAAAATGAGGTGCAATCCACTACACCACATAAGACAATGTGTTTTATTCCACATTATTTGAATATAATCTTATTGAAATAACTCATTTTTACTTAAAATAAAAGACTCTTTAACTTCTTTAATTTTTTTAAATTAAAATTTCGACGATCCGTCTGTAAATGTGTTAGAAACTATCGATTTTAGTGGTGTACCATCATTATTATGATTTTATTTATTTATTTTGTGAGATAATATAGCAGTCAAAACAGTCAGAATAGACTATAAGCCCTGTATGCGCTACTGTCCCGAATGAAGTATCGATTCTTTTAAAATAAAATTTCGATGATCCGTCCATACGGATGTTAGAAACTATCTATTTTAGTGTGTACCATTATTATTATGATTTTATTTATTTATTTTGTGAGATAATATAGCAGTCAAAGCAGTCAGAATACACTAAGCCATGTATGCGCTACTGTCCCGAATAGAGTATCGATTCTTTTAAAATAAAATTTTGACGATCTGTCCGTACGGATGTTAGAAACTATCAATTTTAGGGGTGTACCATCATTTTTAGAATTTTATTTATTTATTTTGTGAGATAATATAGCAGTCAAAGCAGTCAGAATAGACTAACCCCTAAACTGCGCTATTGTCTCGAATGAATGAAGTCTTCATGTGATGGAGTAATCAAATGTTTCTATAGTAAAGCTTCATCAGAACAAAATTGGCTACGGCACAAGAAGCTCTCGCACTTGAACTTCAAGATAATGAACTCTCTGATTAAGAGAGAATTAGTGAGAGGACTACCACATATGGAATTCTGTCAAGAAGGACTCTGTGAAGCATATGAAAAGGGGAAATCAAAGAAAGCATCACAGAGAAGCAAGGAAATGACAAGCATAACTGAACCTCTTCAGTTAATTCACATGGACTTATTTGGTCCAGTGAATGTGTTGTCACTATCAATGAAAAGATATGCTTTAGTGATGGTCGATGACTTCTCCAAATACACATGGGTGTTGTTTTTGCAATCCAAGGATGAAACACCTCAGCTGATAGTAGATCATATAAAGAAGATTGAGTTGGAAGCGAAATTACCTGTCAGGAAGATCAGATCAAATAATGGGACAAAAATCAAGAATGCATTTCTAAATGAATTATGTACAGAGAAAGGTATTTCGATACAGTATTCAGCCCCAAGAACTCCACAACAAAATGGAGTAGTAGAAAGGAAGAATCATACCTTGGTTGAAGCAACAAGGACTATGCTAAGTGAATCAAGACTTCCTACTTACTTCTGGGCTGAAGCTGTCAACACAACATGTTACACTCAAAATCGTATTCTGATTAATAAAGATCATGACAAGACTCCTTATGAGATAATGGCTGACAAGAAACCAACACTGGAATACTTTCATGTGTTTGGTGCTAAATGTTTTGTCCTGAAAGAAGGAAATGAGCATCTGGGAAAGTTTGATGCTAAAGCAGAAGAAGGCATATTTCTTGGCTATTCTCTTGAATCTAAAGCTTACAGGGTTTATATGATTACTGATCAAAAGGTGATTGAAAGCCTTAATGTAACATTCGACGACACCAAGTTAGCAATCATGCAAAGAGAAAAGGATTCTGAATCTCTAAAATTTGAAAATCTGTCAGATGATCCTTTGGATATAGAAGAACCTGAGATTGCTAGAGCTATACCTACAGTATATAGCAATGCTGATTCAGGATCAAGTGGTAGTAATGGCGGAAACATTGAATATGATAATCATACAGGAACACCTTCAGGAACTACTACACAAAGATCAGAATCATCTAGTCATGGTGACAACAACTCAGAGGGAGCAGGAAGAGGATCTACAATTCACACTCAACATCATGCTAAACAAGGGGAAACATAAAGATCTTATCTGCCTCGATAAAGAGTTTGGAACAGAGACCATCCCTTTGAGCTGATCATTGGTGATCCTGACACAGGAGTGAGAACTAGACATGCCACTCAAAATGAATGTCACTTTTCAGGGTTTCTTTCAGAAATGGAACCTAAGAAAGTGGATGAGGCACTTGAAGATCTAGATTGGGTTATTGCTATGCAAGAAGAACTCAATCAGTTTGAGAGGCAGAAGGTATGGAAGCTGGTACCCCGACCAAAAGATAAATTAGTGATAGGCACTAAATGAGTATTCAGGAACAAGTTAGATGAAGATGGCATTGTAACGAGGAACAAGGCCAGATTGGTAGCTAAAGGTTACTTTCAAGAAGAGGGTATAGATTATGATAAAACCTATACACCAGTGGCTAGAATTTAGGCAATCAGGATGTTTCTGGCATTCGCATCACATTCATATTTCAAAGTCTATCAAATGGATGTGAAGAGTGCATTCCTGAATGGGCAGCCAGAAGAAGAAGTGTATATGGAACAATCTCCAGGTTTTGAAGATCCAAATCTGGCTGATTTTGTAAACTTTCTATTCAAAGCTCTCTATGGTCTTAAGCAAGCTCCAAGGACATGGTATGACACTCTCTCTGAGTTTTTACTTGAAAATGGTTTTACTAGAGGTGTTATAAATAAAACTCTGTTTCATAAAATGCATAAATCTGATATGATGTTAGGCCTCAATGATACTATAGAAGGTCAAACTCTGTTACAGTAAGTTTAATCTACTCTCTCAGTGATGTATGATATCACTAAGAGCTACTAGGGTTACAATGAATAATATTCTCGTGAATGATAACACATATAGTGTAAACCCTAAGCTGTGTTTATATAGTACACAGTTACAAAAATATCTCCTAATTGATATGATAATAATTTTGTCTCCTAAAATATATCAATCAGAGATTATCTACTACAGTCCTATAGCTGTACAACTCTCCATGCATAACTTTATTTATTTAATCCAGATCCTCTCCTGTAAATCAGCCGCTTTTCATCCCTGAAGTGTATCCGTACTTAAGTCCTGATATAAGTTCTGACGCCTTAAGTTCTGATAACTTCTTGTCTTTAGTAAGTTCTGATTTCTAGTTAAGTTCTAATATTCTGATAATAAGTTCTGAAACTAAACAAATCAGATTAGACATGACATCACAAATATATCTAACAATCTCCCCCAACTTGTAAATTATGAAAAATATACAAGTTAATAATTTGGTGATGTCAAAAACATTGAAGTACAAATCCAATGAGAGTTTAATTAGACAACTAACTACAACTTATAGTACATGTAGCTTTACCAATATCACTGGATCAATCTGAATCCAAAGTGATTCCTTGTAAAGTCTGTTACCAGCTTGTCCTCATCATTTCTCAGAACTTCAACTAACTGTGCTTTGACTTGCATCAGTTCTTCATCTTCATTATCACCAATCTGATAAATGGATGCTCTGAGTGCAGGAATTGATGTTCTTTCAAGCCCATCTTCAAGTCTGATAACTCTGGGTTGTGAAGAGTCTTCATTGTAACATAAGCATCTTCTTTTCAGAATTACTTCTACCTTAGTAGAATTCTTCCTCATAGGAATTTCTCTTCCATCATCTTCAACTATCTTTGGAATAAATTCTACAACCCTTGATCCAGAGATTCTGACTTTATCCCTTATGGTCTTCATCAAGAATTTTGACCATCTTCTGGTAACCTCAGACTTTATCTCCAAAAAATAATGAATGAATTGAAGTTCTTTAAGAGATTTGGTCAGCACATCTGATTCTGACATTCTGTATGTTCTTCCATCTTTAAGAAATAAAATTAGCTTTTCCTTGACTTTACTCTTATCATGAGTATCCAGTACCACTTGGGCAGATATAACCTTGTCAAGGTGTTTCTGTGTAACTTCCTCAAGTGGTTTGTTAGTTAATAAAAATGGATCTTTGATAGTTACTTCAACTCCTGTTTTGATCTTGGCTTCGCTTGATCATAACTGAGATCTGTCTCTTGCTTCTCTGGCATTCAATCCAACAGTCATGAAATCAGATAGCATTTGACTTTTCTTAGGATCTGATGGTTTAACATCTTTTCATAGGAGTTTCTTCTTATCAGCAATTGTCATCTTGTTCAAATCAACTTGAGCTCTCTCAGAGGTTGATGTCTTGATAATTTGTTCAGGATTTGCAGATTCTTCTGTAGCTTGCTGTTCTGAAATATATTCACTCTGAACAACTTGAGCTAGGTCAGAGGTTGTCTTATATTCTTCTGTCATCTTCTTTCTCTTCAGAGTTTCAACAGTTTCATCTTCAGCAGCTGTATCTTCAAAGATTTGAACCATCTTGCACACAGGATCCATCAAAATTTGAGGAATCTTCATTTTCTGCTTCTTGACTGTCTCCCCAACTTTTCCTTTTCCCTTGTCTTTGGGATCAATAGTAGTTTGTATAACGACTCGTGTATTTTTGAATTATTTAAATATGTGATTATGGAAATTATTAAATGAATAAAATATGTGTATTGGCTTTGACCGCTATGTGTTGTTTAATTAATGCGTGATTTTTCGTGTACCGGGTTGTCTGTGTGATTAAATATGGAGTCGTACTGAATTATTTTCAATTTCAAAAGTGGATTTAGTACAAATTTAATTGCATAAATATTTGAAATGTCTTTAAAATTATTATTTTTAAGGTTCCATAATTACAATAGTTATTTTTGGGATTTTATAAAATTAAGAAATCAATATTTCATCAATTATTTAACACTGTGTGATTTTCTGATTATATTTACTTGTAAAATCTGTATTTAATTCCAGAATTATCCAAAAAGTATGAAACTCATATTTATTGAAGTTTGAAATATTTTGAGAATTTTAAAATTATTTTGGAAATTTTCAGGATTAATTTCACCCGCGCGTTGTTTCGTTTAATTGTTAAAAAGGCGGGTAAAAGTGCACTTCAAAAATTGTTTTAAAATTTTAAAAAATTACGTTTTTATAAACTTCGGGATATTTCTAATATTTTAAGACTGTTTCTGTGATTTTATAAAATTGTTTTAAGTGCAGCTCGGATCCTTAATTGTTAAATGCGGGTACGAGTTACGTTTCAAATATACTTTGAAAATTATGAAAAAATTATCTTTAATAATTATGAATTATTTGTGATATTTTAAAACTATTTCCAAAATTTTCTGAACAATTTTCGTGCGCGATATTAATCGATAAATTTTAAATCAATGTCAAGCAGGGTTCTTTCGGTTATAAAAACAAATACGTGTCCTTTATTTGGACACGCGGTTGGATTACAGGGCTCAAGAGTGGGACTCATTCTTTTTTTTCCTTCTATGGGCTGAATATCAATCTCTCTGCTTGGTCTCTCTCATTTTCTGATTCCTTTACCCTTCCTTTTCAATAACAGATACATACACTTATGTATATATATATAAGCTTTCGGTTTCTCTTTTCTTGGTATTGTTTCACCGGCTGCGGTTCCTTAATCTGTTAAATAGAGCCGCCTGTTCCTTGTGTTTTCTGATCGCCGCCGCCCCTTGCTTTCCGGCGAGGTGGCTATGGTGGCGAGTGAGATTCGTTGTGGTATGTGATAAAATTTTCTGGGTTGTGCTTCCTATCCTTGCCTGGCTGCTGTTCTGCTCCGTTTATATCCTGTCATGTCGTGGTTGTTGTGTCCGATTGTTTTCCAGTGTGTGTATACACGCGGGTGTATATATAATTGTGTGGATGGTTGTACTGGTTAGCTTGAAAATCTCTGAAATTTTTCGGGATATTGATGTTTATGTTATTCAAAATTTTTAAGAAATTATCGGTGAAATTCATTTGGAAACCCGAATTAATCGGGTACCAACGAATTTTACCGCCGCCAGCGATGAATTACGATGAGCTGACGGTGGACTGTGATGTTTATTTTGAGTCCTAATATTTTAAAATAAATAAATTAGTTCGTGAAATTATCTTTGAAACGAAAATTTGATTTTACATTAAAGTTTAGTACGTAATTTAGTTGACGAATTGTGATTGGATTGATTGATGGGTTGAACTGGTAGTTGGAATTGTGGTTGTGAATTTGATTGTTGTTGGTTTGACGTCGATTGATGTATCGACGGGTAGTCCGATAAAAAGAGGAGACGCTGCCCGATTTCTGGGAAATTTACCTACAAAAATACGGGAAACAATTATCGGGACGTCGAATGGTTATATAGATATATATGTATTCTATATGAAACTTGATTGCACGATGTGATGAAATAATTTGCTAAAATCCATAACCCTGATTTTGTGAAATTACAAGTATACGTATTTTCGGAAAACGAACACCAAACCAATTTCTCGAGAACGTGAACCCTGACTATGGGGTGTGTTGTTATATTATAATAATCCATATAATTACGAGTCGGGTTTGAATACCGTTGGGTAAAAATTAGTATCGAGAATATGTCAAGCATACCTAGACGTCTAACGTAGGGTATTTCGACCCTGTAGGTTATAATCGGGAACCTGAAAGTGGACGATGGACTAGAGATGACTTAGTAGTCAGTCGACGAGCTCAATAGAGTTTCAACAGAAAACCTGAGCGTCGGAGTCGAATCTAATGTGGTCTAGTGGTTGGACGTGAAAGCCTGAGCGGTAGAGTCGGCTCAGAATTGATCAGTAACAGTTGTAAAGCCCTGTGAGGCAAGTACTTCTAAACCTTTTTCAAGATATAATGCAAATATTTCTAAATTCTCTCCTGAAATATTGTGAAGTATTCAAAATAGCTCTATTTTATATTGTAAGTACTTTGAATCATACAACCTTGAACCCGAATCACCTCATTTGATACTTGAGCCATAAGCCTTAAATTTTTCATAAACCATCCTTTGTTGATTTTCAGATACCAAATCACACAAGTATGACATTACTCCCCAAATGTATAACTATCAAACACCAAATACTGGAACCAAATTCGTTGAAAACGCAGAAACTTTTATACTCCAACCATTCTTTATAACATCAAAGAACTATACCTTGAAAAATCAGTATTCGCCTAATACCTGATCATTTTCACAAACTGAAAACCGTTTCCTATACATACCCTGATATACCCTTGAGATATCCATGAGTTTCCTTACGTTTTTATTCAAATGTTTAACCATCATTGATTATGATCTTATTTTATCGAATTATATTATTTATCATATTGAACTGCTTTAGGATTGGATAGTTTTATATACGTGGACCAGATTCGTGGTCAGACCATACCAATGGTCAAGTTAGGCCAATGTGTGCCTTGGATCCAGTAATTAGAGCAGTGTTGTGTGCTTGCTCGGGGTTAGTGCGTGACTGATCAGCAGCCTAACCTTGGTTTTTAAAACTTAAAATGAATATCCAATTCTAATGATTGCTTAGCAATAAACTTGATTCTTCTGAATCATCTCGTTTGATCATTGATTAGTTTCAATTATTATAATTGTGACTTGTTGAGCTAGTTAGCTCACCCTTGCAATTCTTTTTATATATTTTACAGTTGAAACGAATATGGATGATAGTAAAGTTCCTCAGTCCAAAGTTCGGGCTAAGGTTCCAGTTTGAGTCGGATCGAGCTAGCAAGGAGCTTCATACGGTAGAGAGATAGTACGATTGTAAAAATAAATTTTATTATCAGTTGTAAATTAAATTAGTTGGGAAATGGTACATTGTAAGAAAAGTTAAGGTTGTGGCTTGTTTTCATACTTCAACCTGTTGCGATCCGTGGTTATGTAAAGCAGGGTCATTGAAAATAGTATTTCTTATACAGGTTTATATATTGTGTATGTGTTATGGACCCCAAACTTCTGACCCGGGTTTGGAGGCCGCCACAGGTTGGTATCAGAGCTACAGGTTATAAGTCAGTGAAACAAGCCTATATTGTCGAGATTGGGTAGAGGGTTAGAATTAGGAACAGGAAATAGAAAGATAAGACTTTATGAGGTTGAGTGCGATTGTATAGTGGGTCTCCGGCATGGTTCGTGTTGTGATTCAAGATTTTTAACTTACGACGTGATTCCTGGACAACGGCAATGGTAGATCCTGATTTCCCTGTATCATCTGATCGTTTGGAGCTTTCCGTTCGAGGATCGTCATCTTCTTTCAGATTTGATTTGCAACTTGTTCCTCCATCGGTATTAATGGTATTACCTTCTGTTCTGATAGTTGCGCATCTCCAAGTTATTCTACGCTATTCTATCACCTCTTGATACGAGACTACCTATTCAAGAACCTCCATTTGCTTATTCTTGTTTTTTTTCTTTGTACATCCAATTATGAATTTATCTTTTCAGTTTACTTTACACCATGTTCTATGCTTTCAGTTTAAAACTTATCTTATGGAGTAACAGTATTTACGAGGATGGATCCGATAGTTACAGTAAATGGTTAGTGCATGAGATATTAATAAAGATGAAAAGAAGTTTAGAAAGAAGATTCAAGTGTTCTAGAGAATAGCTGTTATCAGGTTAAAAGAAGCCAATAGTGATTAGGCCACCCATGACTAGCTTATGGAATGGAGTAGATAAGTGTTGAAAAGAGAGAGTTAAAGGAGATTATGGATCTGGAGATTTCATAAAAGTTAGATAGTGGTGTTATGATGATGGGACATATATTTTAACAAGGTGATGTAACATTAGCCAATTTGTTGACAATTGGATAGCCTGTTCTACTTAACTACTGCAACGATAATGTCGGGAGTATTACCAGTATGGAAGCTTTGATGTGGAGCTATGAAGAAGATAACATGCAACGACAACTGAAGTTTTCGTCGATTAAGGAAGGCAAATGGACCCAATAAAGGAGAGAAGGTAGATTGAAGTGAACAGACCTTTATATGATCATTTCTTACCTTGTTATAGGTAAGAAGGACAACAACCAACTCATATAGTAAGGATAACCAGATTTGTGATTTTCAAAATTTTTAAATAAGTTTTCGAAAAAGATTTCCCCTTACAAAATTTCTAAAAACCTTTTTGAATAAAATAAGTTTTAAACATTGGTTGTCAAGTTACTACTTGAGTTTCTTGTTTGTCAAAAGACTCGGATTACCTGGAAGGATACTTATTTTAGATTTAGTATTGTTAATTCAGAGGACAAAGTGATCCGCGATTATGAAGAAGTTGATTATTCCTAACAGAAAGGTACAAATATTGTTTGATAAGATTAACAACAAAAGCAGCGTACGGAACAATTACTTATCCAATTATTGGGCAATCCAAGTTCAAAGAATTCATTGATCTAACAAAAGCCTGAGTATGACTGAAAGAGATTGAGAAGATTTCCAGATTTTCTTAAAAAAAAAGAGAATATTATTAATAAAAGGATCGCTATGTGGAATGATTCGAGGTTATTCTAAATTGAAAGAGGAAACTCGAGGTTATCTGGTAGGGACGCCATTATGATCGAATTGTTAAAGTATTATACGTGTAGGTGCGATGTTAAAGACGCAAGACTTAATAAGTAAGAATTTATCATAATGCTTAATTTGTGAAGGCATTTCAGCGTACTTTCTAAAGTTGATATATGACACAATTGGGATATGATCGAACAAGCTCAAAAGATGAATACCAGTGAAATGTAGATGATGACCAATGGTATTGTTCTTGTCTTCAATATTACAGCGTATATTCCTATTTAATTCCTAAAAATGTATGAACTTCTTTTCTTAATAAACTCCTTATGATGATATCAAAAAGGAAGATATTGCATTCCTTTCAAATTTAATTGTTTCCCTCAAGTTTTGCTTTCTGATTGGGACAAACAGTGTTATGATGAGACGCTCTGTCGGGATGACGAAGAGTCGGGTGGGACGCCACCTAATCATGTGTTGTATGCCATATGGTATGAAAGACTGGCCATCTTAAGTACCAATGTGGTTGCCTCATTCATATCCAAATCTTTGTTTCTTCTTTCTTTTCAACTGTAATTTTTGTTGAATTGTGAATCCTTCTGGTTGTTTCGTTGTACTGTCATTCTTTGCAAGAGTTTTTCTAACAGAAATCAACGTATTATGGACTAAGCGGGCAAAGTTCCATCTACCTTTCACGCATGGAAAGCAAACAAGGGCATATAACGAGAATTGCAAATCACTAGCCCCAGTCGGGGATGCACTAAGAGTCGAGGGAATCTACTCCAATGAGGAATACGTCTCCGAGAATGAGAAATTGCGATTTTCTTGTGAAATATGTTATTCAGAATCTGAACGTGGTGATGTAAATGATTATCGTGGATACTTTATGCGTTAAAGTATTGAAAGATGTGAGAGAAACTTGATTGTTTAGCTCCCAAGGTTTTGTTAATAAAATGAATTACCCTGTTGAATTGATAAGATTGCGATTAAAGGGCTAGCAAGTCAAGAGTGTGTAATTGTTAAATAAGTAAGACCAGTGGTGGAATTGAGATTTCTGGCAATAAGTTGTGAAGAATTGATATCATTTAAAATAAGAGGATTTGACATTATTCTAAGGAATGGATTAATTATTTAAGTGTAATGCCCAGAAAAACCAACATGATGAAGAGATAGTCCTGAAGACGTCAAATGAAAAAAATGATGAGGTATAAAGGAAGAAGGAGGGTAAAGAATTTGTTAACGATGATTACGGTGATCAAGATGTGTGCATTATGGTGATTAGGAGATAAATAAAAGTCAGAAGCAAACAAAATTTGAATATTTTATAGAAATTAAAGAGTTTCAAGATATGTTTCCAGATGAGTTTTCAACATTTCCTCCAGATAGAGAAATGAAGCCCGCGATTGACTTAACACCTGAGATGAAGCCAGTAGTTAAGGCCTTACCCAAAATGGCACTAGTTAAAATGAGAAAGTTAGCAAAGAGATGCAAGAGATGTTAGAAGAATGAGCGATTAGACCTAGTGTACCCCTAAGGCCTAAAGTGCACCGGTATTAATTGTTAATAAGAAAGATGGAAGTATGAGACTATGCGTCGACTAGCGAAAGCTCAACAAGTTTACTATCAAGAGCAAGTATCTGTTACCTCGAACCAATGATTTATTTGATCAGATGAAAGAAGCAGAGTATTTTCTAAGATAATTTAAGTTTTGGATTTTATCAATTGGAGATTGAACTTATGGACATATCGAGAATAATTTTCAAAACTAAGTATGGCTGCCATAAAATTCTAGTATTGTCATTTGGATTAACCGATATATCAGTAATATCTGAACTTGATGGACAGAATCTTTAAGGAATATCTGGATAAGCTGTAGTTGTGTTACTTAAAGTCAACGGAGAACCATGCAAGGTATTTAATAATAAATGGGAAGTCGAAGAAGAAAGAAATTGTATGCAAAGTTTACAAGGTGAAAGTTTTGATGGCAGGAAGCATAATTCTTAGCATAAATAGTCAGTGAGGAGAAGGCAAAAGGGGATCTAACATGGATTAAAGTTATTATAAATGAAGAAAGACCAAAAGCACCAACAAAAGTAAGAAGTTTTACCATGAGATGGTTATTATTAATTTGTGCAAGATTTCTTGAAAGTTGTAATACCTTTGACGAAGCTAATCAGGAAAAGCAAGAAGTTTTTATGAAGGGCGAGGAAAAGCGAATGTATTGGCAAGCGATAAGCAAAAAGGAGAGAATGAACATAGAAACTGCACCAGAGAACTTAACTATAGAACTCTGGAAGTTAGAATTGGAAGCTAAAGTTCACAATCCAAAAGGAACAAAGATGGATAGTATGACCTTTCAGTTGAAGTTGTGAAGGGAAAGATAAGATGTCAAGAGAAGATAATGGATCACAATGTTAGTAGTTAGTAAAAGGAAATTTATGTGCCCAGGAGGATGATCACAATATCCCCAGGTTTTCTTCCAGCACTTGGATGCTACAAGTAGAAGAATTAAGAAATCAGATCCCACAAGGAATTCACAATATTAAGTATTTAAGCTATTGAAGAAATGCCAAGATATACGGAAATATAAAGAAAAAAATAGTGATAACCAGGTATAAGAAGGAAATTTCAAGATGAATTAGGAAGTGTGGACATGTCAAAGGATTAAGGCGAAATATTAGAGGCCTAGTAGATAAGGCAGACCCAGGAAGTGTTTTACAAGAAACGAATGGTGAAGTGTACCAGTGATTTTAAGGGAGAAAAATGAATGAAAGTATAAAAGTATGTACTGATTTTCGAGAGTTTAACAATAAGTGTATCAGGTGATTATAAGAAATTAAGGATCATGGTGTATAAGGAGTACTTAGATAAGTAAACTGTATTTATTGAAAATATCCTCAGTTACTCAAAGAATAAGGAAATCTGCGTGGAATGCCTAAGGATTTTTCTCCAAGGATCAGAAGGAAAGCAACTATGCGTTGAGTTTTTAAAAATGAAATTTTGACTAAGGTTAACAAAAGACTCTGATTAATCCATTAACAATTACCTAAACAAAGCCGTATGGTAACAGATGCCTTATGCCAACAGAAAAGATTAAGGGTAATTAAGACCACCGAGGAGTTAATAGATGAATTGGAAAGAGTGGAATCTGAAGTTCAAATACTTAAAGGTGATAATACGTGAATATATGAGATTACTTTTCAGCCTAACTGATGAAAAAGAGTAAAAAATGTTTAAATATTTGGAAACCAAGTTAAAGACGAGCACCGCCTATCATCCTTAAACGGAGAGTCAAAGTACGGAAGTGATTCAGGAGATGTAAGATATGTTGAGAGGTTGAGTTTTAAGGAAACACTGGAATGATCATTTATCAGCGATGTCAGCTTTGGAATGCCACTATACTAAGATTCATGTGAACGCAGGTGTAGGTCCCCATTTCTATTAAAATAAAGTGGGAGAAAGAAAGTTGTCAAATTCTAAGTTAAATCGGCACACCAAGAGCGTAGTGATATTGATTGAAGCAGCTCAGAGTAGACAAAGAAAGAAGGCGAAAGTATATCGAGAGAGAGTATGAATATAGAAATAGGACCGGTAGTGTTAGTAAAAGTTTCGTATTGAAAGAGATTGGATAAGTCTGAGTAGAAGAGAGAAGTTACCCCCTAAAATTAGTAAACCATTCGAGGTATCGATAAATATGGATAAAGTTGTTCATGAGTTGTTGTTACCGTCATAACAGTATGTACATATAATGTGTTTGGCCTGCTGTTAGGTCTCAATATATTTGTAGAAGGGGGGGTTGAATACAAACAATGCCGTTTAATCGAATAGAATGCGGAATAAAAAAGTGAAACAAAATTCAAGTTAAATAAAACTATTATTAAACTTGAAAGGTGTTACAACAACGGTATCGTTTACAAGGGATTAATCTCAAATAAATTATTCCAAATCTAGAATAAATTCGACATGAACTTTTTCTATTTTTGTAATAAAAGGATCAAATGCTAACTGTAATTTGAGATTAAGTTCTAGGGATTTTGATCCGCTAGATAGTTACACAAGAACAAGAAAAAGATTTCTAGTGGATTAGATTTAACAATAAATACTAGAAATAAATGATCTGTGAATTTGCAATAAGTTCTCTGCTGGTTTCTTTTGTTCTGTGTTCTTTTGAATTTGATATTCAATGCATACTCTCTGTTGAAAAATCAGCTGCTGTTGTTAAGTAAACAAAACAATCCACTTGATCCAGAAAGACTTTCGGCAAGACAATTCATTTGAACTAGAAAGACTTTCGGCAAGACAATCCATTTGAACTGGCAAGACAATCAAATGAACTGGCATGACTTTCGGTATGATTATTGATTGTCATACCGATTGTCTTGCTAATACAAAAGATAGTCTTGCTGAATTAATATAGAATATTAATTCAAAATCAATTCTGAAAATACATAATTTAATTTAGAATTAATTAATAAATTAATTCAATTAATCAATAAATTAATCTTTGCAGATTTAATTTATTTTCTTAATTAAATTATACGATTTAATTAATTAATAGAGAATTAATACTACTCTAGAACAGCAACCCTTCTTCTGAAAATCTTCTGAAAGTCACTATCAATTATGAATCAATTCCACCACTTCAATGCTGACACTCGATGTACTGTCTGGTTCATGAGTGACTAACTTCCGTGACGTTTCTTCATGCCTTGACCTTAATACTCTTGATTTTCTTCAGACTAAATCCTTGTAATTAATTGATACCCTGACGAGATCTCTGTCACTTGATTAAATCCACAATCTTGATTTATATCACTGAGTCTTGATCAATTTCTTGAGCTTCTTCCAGTGAATTAAGTCATCAAGTCTGTAGAAGAACAATGTTACTTAATCCTTTGACATATGTTACTATGAGAGATCTCTCGGACGATAGGACCACTATTTACTTGTTACATCCTTATTTGAGTTGAGTTAAATCCTCGAATAAACAAATAGGCTATGACATATGCCTTTCAATACCTAGAGGATAACTCAACTAACAAATAAGAAAAAGATATAAACAGTAATGCAAAGTAAATAGCAGAAAAGTTTTGGATTATATTTAACATTTTTCAGATTCCAAAAGAAATTTACAAGTGAATACAAGATAGATGTTCCTCTAGTCTGAACATATAACTACATTAGTCTATCTTAATTCATAAAGCTCTAATCATATTATATTGAGTTTTGAGCTAATTGAATTCAGTTGTCTTCCCTTCCGAATTCACCTTCTTCCAAATCTTGAAGCAACTCCTTGTCAAAGACACGATCCTTTTCTGAAGTGAAGCTGTCTGGCCTGACTGGTTGAACTCCAACTGTCTTTAGCTTATTCTTGAGTTGATTGTACCTTTTAATATTCTTTTCACAATAAGCTTGAATCAGATCAGCTGCTTGAGTTTTCAACATGGATGAATATCCAGCAGTTCTTAAGTGATGTTCCATCCAGACAAGATGCTTAGCTGAGTAGTCTTTAAGAGATTGTTGACCACTTGAGGACTAGCCCTGCTGGCAAACTCTTTGAGCCTTTTTCGAAGAACTTCATTCAATTCTGAGCTTCTTTTGACTTTGTTGAGAAGAACCCAAATCTCTGACAAAGAACGATTCTCAAACAGATGAAGTGATACCTTGAAAGATCCTTCGCTCTGACAATATACAAATATGCTCATTTCATTTAGAGATCTGTCAAAGGTAGCTATGATCCTTGAGACGGCAGTCTTTATAGCATTCATGTACATGTCATTGTTTGGATTAGAGATCTCCAGCTTGTCCAGAAGATGTAGAAAATGCCTATCATTGTTTATGCTCAGCTGAGGCATATCAAGTACTCTCCTAGCTTCATCCCATTTTTCACCAATCTTCAGTCTGACATCTCTTCTCCTTTCTTGAGCTTTAATGTCATGAAGACGTTGCTTTTGAAGAGTTTCTGTTCTTTGGATGTCTTTCCTCATGTCAATGATCTGGGATGCCTTTCTGAGTTCAGCTTCTTATCTTTTCAACTCTGACTGCTACTGCTGAAACTCTTTCTCAAATAGAGGATCCACTTGAGCTTCCTCTTCCCATTCTCCAAAATCACTTTCCTCCTCAGCTTCAAAGAAACCATCTTTATCTTCCAAGACTGGTTCAGTGGGAACATCACAAATATCAAAGTCATCATGTTCTCCACTATAGTAGATATCATCAGGCTTCCCTGTGCCTCCAGCAGACGAATCTTTTTCTTTTCCCTTTTCACTTCTCCCTTTCTTCTCCCCCTTAGTTGAGGAATCCTCTACAGACTTTCCCTTAGATCCTTCATGACCTCCATCACCTCCAGAGCCTGAGCCTCCACCAGACGGCCCTTCAAAGAAAGTCCTTTGTTCTTCATTAGGGCAGTGAGAATTTTTGATCATGAAGTACAAGTGCTTCATCCCTTCATTCAGATGTTCCATACCCGTCTCTATCTTCAGAAATCTGGAGAAATCCAGTGAATGATTCATTTCAACCAAGTCTTCAAGAGAAGTCATTCTTGTATGGAGAGAGCAGAAGTTTGAAATGTCTTCAGCTGATAACGTTGGAGATGCCTGGATTGAGTTAAGCTTTGGTACAACAGATATCTTCAAATCTGATATTTCAGTCCTGATGAGAGCCAGCTGATTATTGACAGAGGTGGAAGAAGAAGACCGTTCAACCACTTGTGCTTTGAATGATTTAGCTTCAGCCTGTCTTTTTGCAAGTTGTTCCTTGAGATCAGCAATTTGAGCTAACAGATTTTCAGTGTTTGTGTCTGTGTGTGCGCTCACCTGAATATCTCTCCCGTTTGATTCACTCAACTCACGTGCTTGTGTATCTTTCAATATAATTGCTCGTGAGGAGTCTTCCTGATGCTGATATTCTGTACCTGCATTTAAAATCACCCTAGCCTCTTCAAGAGAGGTCAGTGGTGGTGCAATGGGAATTCGCGAGTCCCGATCCTCAGTCAAACCTATCTTTTCATGTGAAATAGATGTCTGAATTACTTCAGGGATAGATTGACCGAGTTGCCCTCCACTTTCTCTAGATAAATCTGCGAGTGGAGAATCCCGTGAGGGAGCCAGAGGTGTTGGTTCTGGGAGGGGAGAAAATGACTCTATTAAAGGTGGCTGAGAGTCAGATTTTCCCTCAGAAGCATGTGACTGTTCTTCTGCCATAACTATGGCAGGCACTGTAACCGACTCAATGTGCACTCCTCGCTCCGTGTCCTGAGTATCATCTACTGGTCTGTATGCTTCCATTGTGAGTAATGGAATTATGCTTGACTCAGTACAGGATGCCATGGCCCTATGGCGAATTTCAATAGATTCATCCTGTTGAGAGAATGTCTCTAGTAACTGTTCAGTGGCCATTTCAAAGTCCATGTCTTGTTGGGAAGACAAGGATGCGCTTTCAGATACATCAGTAAATGTTCTTCTTTTCTTGGGTGGAGGCAGAGCTGAGGGTTCATTCACATCCACTAACATACTACTTCCTACTAACCTTCTAGGCAACATTTTAGACAGTGGGGGAGAGGTTGAGATAGGTTGTGACTCTGTGTTTGGCTCTATGACCTGGGATTGAAGATGTGGTTCTACAACTTCATGGTCAGTCCTATCAACCACTGGGGGTCTTTCAACAGAAGGAGGAATAGTTTGAGTTTGAGGAATTATTACCTGTAGAGGAAGAGCATCTGATATTTGAGCCTGGGTGGTTTGAACCACTGGAGGTTGAGCTTGCTGTTCATGACCGGGAAGATTGAAAATAGGTAAAGGAATGTAAATGGCCATGAAAGTAGATACAAGTACTGGAACTTGCATGAATTTGAAGGTTGTGTCTTGGCGAGTGTAAATCTTTTTGCTCACTGGAGGAGGTTCAGTTACTGAAGAGTTAGCAAAAAGAGCTTTATGCTCAGGTGAGAGAAGATGTTCTGCTATGAGCATGAGAAAACGAGCGTAGTAGCACGAAACCCTATGATTTGTAGAATGATCACGTAAAGAAGTAGTGAGATGTCTCAGAAGAATGGGTAAAAGTAGTTTGCCAAAATTGATCATTTGATTAAAAACAACCGCAAGACCAATATACTGCAGAGTGGAAGTGATGTTGTGAAAGTTGGATTTAGTGCAGTTGGAAAACACTTTAGAAAGTGTATCGAAGAAAATGTCCCATTCAGAAACCAAATTGGATTTAGACAACTTGGTTAAATTAATCACCCCTGATAGTGAATAGCAAGGAAAAAGTTTGAAATATCATTTTCACAGGGCAAATTACAGAAATTGTCCAATGGAAAATTTAACGCACGATTGATGACTGTTTCATCAACTACATACTGTGTGTTTGCCACGGTGAATGAAAAAGATTTAAAATCATCGGCCACAGTAGAGGTTGTGCAAATCAGTCTGAGCAGATCAATATTTAAAATCACATTTGATTTAATAGCAGAGCTAACAATCGAATGGTCATTTAAAAATCTAATCCATGGCTTAAATTTTTCCACATCACATTTATCTGGATTAAAATAACCAACAAGATTATGTGAAACAATTTGGAAATTGAGAGCCATTAAAAAATAATAAGACACACACTTTCAGAATTTTAAGAGTAATATTAAGAAAATTCGAATTAATTAAATTAATTTAATAATTTGAATTAAATCAATTATATCCGAAAAATTTAGAAAGAATGTATCTCGTTAAAGTTCTTAACTCTCAACACAAGATCTGAAAAACGCACACGACACAAAACAAGATTAACTAAATAACACACCCAAAAATAAACAAACACAAAACGATTTTGAGGGGAACAAAACGAAGTGAAAATTTAAAAACAAATAAAAATGGGCAGCACTTCTGTATGTATATACGTGTATGTATATATCACAGAAGTGAAGTTTTGAGAAGCTGAGTAAAAACTCGAGCAAAAAGACAATGGAGGTCGTTTTGATTAAGATCGAATAGAGAGAGAGAGAGAAATACGAGAGAAAAAAGAAACTGATGGAATTTGAAAAAACAAGAACTAAATAAATTTACAAAACAACAAAAAAAATGTTAAGAAGACAACTGGTATGACAATCGAGGAAAGTCACACGGATTGTCTTCCCGATTGTCTTCCCAGGCAATTGAGAAACAAAAAAAATACTAATAATATAACTGGAATGACAATCCGATAGTCATACCGATTGTCATACCAGTACTAAATAAAAATAAATATTATCTGAAATAAATTTTATTACTGGCATGAAAATTAATAATCATACCGATTGTCTTGCCAGTTATAAAATTAAACTGAATTTAGAATTAAAAACAATAACAAATATATATATACTGAAATGACTTTCAGCAAGACAATTTCAATTGTCTTGCCGATTGTCATTCAAGTATAAAGTTAAAACAAATATATATATATATATATATATATTTATATATATATATACCGAAATGACTTTCAGCAAGACAATTTCAATTGTCTTGCTGATTGTCATTCTAGTATAGAATAAAAAGAAATATATATTATATAAAACAAATATAAACAGTTTTTAACAAATACAGAACATATTAAAAATTACAGAGAACTACAATAAATACTAATATAGATATGGCAGAAAATATTTACACAATGAAAATATTTTAGAGATAATTATATTTTCAGTCTAAAAATAGATTTCTTTTGAATTTTAGCAAATAAAATTCATAGAAAAATATTTTTAGAGAAAATAAAATATTCCGAGACATTAAAATTAACAAGTTGAATAAATAAAAAAATAATAAAAAATAAGATAATAAAACTTACATAGAAATAAGCAAGAAATTATGGAAAATGATAAAATAAATTTACAAATGAATTTTTCATTTATGAAAAATTCATTTGTAAATTCACTCAAGAACAGATTTCAGATATTCACAAGTTTAATCACTAAAGCTATTCAACATACCCAATTTACCAACTAATTTGGTAAATGTGGATTCAGCAAGAGGTTTAGTGAAAATATCTGCTATTTGTTCTTCTGTTGGAACAAAAAATAGTTCAACAGTACCATTCATGACGTGCTCTCTAATAAAATGATACCTGATGTCAATGTGCTTGGTCCTTGTATGCTGCACAGGGTTGTTGGTGATGGCTATTGCACTTCTATTGTCACATAGAATAGGTATTTTGTTTAATACAGAGCCATAGTCCCGTAGCTGATTCCTAATCCACAAGATTTGAGCACAGCAGCTTTCAGCAGCAATATATTCAGCCTCGGCCGTTGAATTTGAAACTATTTGTTGTTTCTTGCTGTACCATGAGACTAGTCTGCTACCTAGGAATTGACAACTCCCTGAGGTGCTTTTCCTATCAACAACACTTCCTGCGTAATCTGAATCTGTATATCCAACAAGGTTAAAACCAGATTCTTTAGGGTACCAAATACCTAGATTCGGTGTTCCCTTAAGATATCTTAAGATTCGTTTAACAGCAACGAGATGAATATCTCTAGGATCCGCTTGGAACCTTGCACATAAGTATGTAGCATACATAATATCTGGTCTACTTACAGTAAGATAGAGTAACGAGCCAATCATACCTCTGTAGCTTGTGACATCTACCTTAATGAAGTTTTCCCATGGTCCAAGCTTGACAGCTGTAGTTGATGGAGTCCTTGCTGATGCAGAATCCTCTAGACTATACTTTTTGAGGAGTTCCTTGAGATACTTGGATTGACAAATAAAAGTTCCATCTAACCTTTGATTTACTTGTAATCTAAGAAAGAACTTCAGCCCTCCCATCATGCTCATTTCAAATTTGCTGTGCATTAACTTAGCAAATCTCTTATAGAGATTATCATTAGTAGACCCAAATATTATATCATCCACATAGACTTGGACTAATATAGTATCATTCTTATGCTTTTTAGAAAAAAGAGTTTTGTCTATGACACCTCTAATAAAGCTATTTTCAATAAGAAATTCAGAGAGAGTGTCATACCATTTTCTCGGAGACTGTTTGAGTCCATAGATAGCCTTGAAAAGAAAGTAGACAAAATCCAAATGATCTGGATCTTCAAAACCAGGAGGTTGCTCTACATATACCTCTTCATCCAGCTTTCTATTCAGAAAGGCACTCTTGACATCCATTTGATAAACTTTAAAGTTAGAGAATGCTACAAATGTCAGAAATATCCTGATGGCCTCTAGTCTAGCCACTGGAGCATAGGTTTCATCATAATCAATGCCTTCAGCTTGAGAATACCCTTTAGCTACCAGTCTTGCTTTGTTTCTTGTAACCACACCATCTTCATCTAGTTTATTCCTGAATACCCACCGAGTACCAACAGTTTTCTTGTGTGTAGGTCTAGGTACCAGTTTCCAGACTTGTTGATGTTCAAACTGATTGAGTTCATCTTGCATAGCAATCACCCAACCTGGATCATCAGTGCTTCCTCAATCTTCTTGGGTTTCATCTCAGAAAGAAATCCTGAGAACAGACACTCATTTTGAGTAGCACGTCTAGTTCTGACTCCAATATCTGGATCACCAATAATCAACTCAAAAGGATGAGCTTTATTCCAGAAAGTCTGTCTTGGAAGATTTGATCTTGATGATTCGCCTTGAAATTCATTGGGATGTTGTGTCCTACTAGTTGATCCTTCAGCATCTCCCCATGAGTTGTTGCCATGTTGACTTGAAGATTCTCCGTCAGTAGTAGTGGTATCTCCATTGTTGCCAAAGTTTCCATCACCATTACCTTGAGTATCATCATGATTAACAGGTTCTTCACCAGCAACAACCTCAGGTTCTTGATCATGTTCTGATTCTGAATCTGACATATCATCAAACTTCAGTTTCTCAGAAGGATCTTCAGTTTGGATACTAGGGAGTTTAGTGTCATCAAATGTAACATTGACACTTCCAGTTACTTTGTGTTGATCAAAGATATACACCCTGTATGATCTTCTTCCATATCCAACAAAAATACCCTCATATGCCTTTGCCTCGAATTTACCACGATGATCATCTCCATCCTTGAGCACGAAGCATCTGGCACCAAATACATGAAAGTATTTGATAGAAGGTTTCTGTTCATTCAAAATCTCATAAGGAGTTTTTTTGAAGTCTTTGTTGATTAGAGTTCGATTCTTAGTATAACATACAGTATTGACAGCTTCAGCCCAAAAGTACATTGGAAGACCTGATTCACTTAACATCGTTCTTGCAGCTTCAATCAATGTACGATTCTTCCTTTCTACCACTCCATTTTGCTGAGGGGTTCTAGGAGCTGATAATTGTTTGGTAATCCCTTTGTTTGTACAGAATCCATTGAGAAGTGAATTCTTGAATTCTGTTCCATTATCTGACATTATTGCTCTAACAGGGACATTAGAATCTAACTCGATCAACTTGATATGATCAATCACAACTTGTGGTGTTTCATCCTTAAAGTGAAGGAATAAAACCCACGTATACTTGGAATAGTCATCAACTATCACAAGACAATTACACTTCTTTGACATCGAAAGAACATTAACTGGTCCAAATAAATCCATGTGCAATAATTGCAGAACACCAGTTATGGAGGATGTGTCAGTGCCTCTGTGACTTGCTTTCTTTGACTTTCCTTTCTGGCAAGCCTCACACAGTCCTTCTGGGGAGAATTCCAGTTGAGGCAGACCTCTGACCAATTCTCTTTTGACAAGAGAATTCATTGTTTTGAAATTGAGATGAGAAAGTCTCTTGTGTCATAGCCAACTCTCATCAGACGATGCATTTGCATAGAAACAATTGACTTCAGGATTGCTTCCAGAGTTCATGTCAGCTACGAACAGATTTCCTTTCCGGATTCCCATCAAGGAGGGTTTTTCATTTTTCTTGTGCAGAATCTGACACTTCAGCTTGTCGAATAAAACATTGTAGCCGTTGTCATAGAACTGACTAATGCTAAGCAGATTATGTTCAAGTCCTTGCACAATATATACATTTTCAATGATAACATTTCCAGCTAGCAAACAGCCATATCCCTCGGTTAAACCTTTGCTATTATCTCCAAAGGTAACCACTGGGCCAGCTTTCTCAACCACATTTGATAGCAGGGCTCTATCTCCGGTCATATGTCTTGATGATCCGCTGTCAAGAATCCACACTACCGGTTGTACCTGTTTAATGCCCTGCAATACAAATGGATTAGACCTTCTTTGGAACCCAAGCTTAGCTGGGTCCGGCATACTTGTAAAATTGGCCTTTATCAGGAAAAACAACATTCTTAATTTTAATGTTCTCAACTTTCTCAATGACTGGACATTTGACCTTGTGAACAACCTTGACAAATTTCTGTTTAGGCTTAGGCACAAATGTCTCCTTTCTAGCTTTAGGAGGACTAGCAGTCTTAGACCTATCATGCTTCCTATTATTCACATGTTGACGAGGGATAGTCTTATCATTAGAAACATTCTTACCATTAAAATAAGCATACATCAAATTAAAAGCACAAGACATACAATCAGGAACACCACATGCTTTATGAGAGGGATTAACAATAGGCAACTTATGCATGGTAGACATGGCATTTGTGTTATCCAACTCATGTGTGTCTGAGTTAGTCTCAGTTGCTTTCACAACTTTGACTGGTACCTTTGACACACTTGACTTGGAAACAGCTTTCTCATTAGCAAGATCTTCAGCACGGATTTCTTCTTGAATAATAAATGAGGTCTCATCAAATGGTTCAGTAATTGATTCTTTATAGAGGGTTCATCAACACCCTTAAGCACATGTGGTACTTCCCTACCTTTAGCACAGACATGAGGAGGGGAGTTTATGCCTAATTTTCCAATAGCAACATTGTAATCATAACCTATTCCAGATGTTTGATTAACAGCTTGCTTATTGTAAAACTCTTTGGACTTCGAACAAGAATTGAAGTATGCTTTAACCTTAGCCTCAAGACCGGTGATCTTGTCTTTGAGAATAGTTTCGAGTTGTCTATAACAGTCAACTCTATTCTCTAGAAAAGATACTTGTTCTTTTTATTTATCTTGATTAATGTGCACAAGTCTTAATTCATTGACCTCTTTCTCAAGGTCTTTGATTTGTTGATTTAACATTTCATTATCACGACGAGCACAATCTAAGGAACCTCTTAGATGATAAACTAATTCAGCATCAGTAAATTTTACCTCTTTTCTTGACGATGAGGTGTTTGCATCACTAGCCATGAGAGCAAGATTCCCAACTTCTTCATCTTTACTGTCAGTATCATCCCAGCTTCTTCCCTTTGCCAGGTAAGCCCTTTCAGATTTACTCTTCTGATTAGAATTATAAGAGTTCTTCCTAACTTGTTTTGGCTTCCTGCATTCGGTGGCAAAGTGTCCCAACTCATTGCAGTTGAAGCATCGAATGGTGCTTCGATCAACCATCCCTGTTTTGTACCCACCACTGCTGGTGTTAGAGGATAAAGATCCACCTTTCTGGAACCTGTTGTAGTTGGACTTGTACTTGAACTTGGGATTCCTCTTGAATCTGACATTGGAGAATCTCTTGACAATCAGGGCCATTGACTCATCCTCCAATAGCTCCAGTTCTTCCAAGGAATAAAAATCATCTCCTGATTAATTTGTAGTAGGAGGATCAAATTCTGCTACTATCACATTTTCTTCAACCTTGGAAGACTGTACCATTCTTTCTGACTGTTGAGATTGTTGTTGATATTGTGGTTGTTATTGTTGTTCATCAGCTACTAGAGCAGTAGACGTGCTGACCACTCTTCCTTTCCCGTAAACTTCCTTCTGTTGAATCTGCTCCAACTCATAAGTCTTTAACACACCATAGAGCCTTTCCAAAGAAATCTCACTCAGATCTCTTGCTTCTCTTATGGCAGTGATTCTATGTTCGAGATGAGTTGGCAGTATTAAAAGGAACTTTTTGTTGACCTCCCTGATGGAATAGTATTTACCATTAATGTTCAGGTTGTTGATTAATGCATTGTACCTCTCAAACACTTCAGTGATTCCTTCTCCTGGATTGGATTTAAAGTATTCATACTCAGAGGTTAGGATTTCTAACTTGTTATCCCTAACTTCCTCTGTGCCTTCATTAATAACCTCAATAGTTTCCCAGATGTGTTTGGAATCTTTACAGTTCATCACATGTCTATTCATCAAGGGATCAAGGGAATCTACTAAAATTAATTGAAGGCTAGCATCCAGGGAGGCTTCTTCTTTTTCAGCAGGAGAAAAATCCTCAGGATCTTTCACATATGTTCTTGCTTTGGTAATCACCACATCATTTTCTATTACCTCTGGTTCAATAACCATCGAAATTTTAGGACCCTTCTTTAACACTTCCAGATATTTGGAATTTGCAACTTGTAAAAACAATAGCATCTTCTTCTTCCACATAACATAATTTTCTTTATCGAATAGTGGAATTTTAACGGTTCCAACTTTTTGTGTAGTCATCATGAATTTTTGAGTAAATAAAAATTCAAGGAGTGAAAGAATCATAAAAGTCTAGGATCTTGATTTGTTCGTTAATCAGAAGGCTCTGATACCAATTTTTAGGTCTCAATATGTTTGTAGAAGGGGGGGTTGAATACAAACAATACCGTTTAATCGAATAGAATGCGGAATAAAAAAGTGAAACAAAATTCAAGTTAAATAAAACTATTATTAAACTTCAAAGGTGTTACAACAACGGTATCGTTTACAAGGGATTAATCTCAAATAAATTATTCCAAATCTAGAATAAATTTGACATGAACTTTTTCTATTTTTGTATTAAAAGGATCAAATGCTAACTGCAATTTGAGATTAAGTTCTAGGGATTTTGATCCGCTAGATAGTTACACAAGAACAAGAAAAAGATTTCTAGTGGATTAGATTTAACAATAAATACTAGAAATAAATGATTTGTGAATTTGCAATAAGTTCTCTGCAGGTTTCTTTTGTTCTGTGTTCTTCTAAATTTGATATTCAATGCATACTCTCTGTTGAAAAATCAGATGTTGTTGTTAAGTAAACAAAACAATCCACTTGATCCAGAAAGACTTTCGGCAAGACAATTCATTTGAACTAGAAAGACTTTCGGCAAGACAATTCATTTGAACTAGAAAGACTTTCGGCAAGACAATCCATTTAAACTGACAAGACAATCAAATGAACTGGCATGACTTTCGGTATGATTATTGATTGTCATACCGATTGTCTTGCTAATACAAAAGATAGTCTTGCTGAATTAATATAGAATATTATTTCAAAATCAATTCTGAAAATACATAATATTAATTCAGAATTAATTAATCAATTAATTCAATTAATCAATAAATTAATCTTTGCAGATTTAATTTATTTTCTTAATTAAATTATACGACTTAATTAATTAATAGAGAATTAATACTACTCTAGAACAACAACCCTTCTTCTGAAAATCTTCTGAAAGTCACTGTCAATTATGAATCAATTCCACCACTTCAATGCTGACACTCGATGTACTGTCTGGTTCATGAGTGACTAACTTCCGTGACGTTTCTTCATGCCTTGACCTTGATACTCTTGATTTTCTTCAGACTAAATCCTTGTAATTAATTGATACCCTGACGAGATCTCTGTCACTTGATTAAATCCACAATCTTGATTTATATCACTGAGGCTTGATCAATTTCTTGAGCTTCTTCCAGTGAATTAAGTCATCAAGTCTGTAGAAGAACAATGTTACTTAATCCTTTGACATATGTTACTATGAGAGATCTCTCGGACGATAGGACCACTATTTACTTGTTACATCCTTATTTGAGTTGAGTTAAATCCTCGAATAAACAAATAGGCTATGATATATGTCTTTCACCTGCTAAAGTTAAAGTGATAAGTATTTGATTTAAATTAAGTGATTGATCAGAAGCCAATGGGGCTCTTGTCCAAATTTGTTTTGCATATAGTGATCAATCCAAATTCTTGATCGTTAAAGACGAGTTCTTGGAAATGAGAATATATATATAGTAAGTACGTTTGAAACCCTCGAACAGAAGAGTCTACTTGGGAATTAGAGTCGGATATGCTTGACAAAATATCCTCACTTTTTTAGTTAGACCAGATTTTGAGGACAGAATATTTTTAAGGGGGGAAGAATATAACGACTCGTGTATTTTTGAATTATATAAATATGTGATTATGGAAATTATTAAATGAATAAAATATGTGTATTGGTTTTGACCGCTATGTGTTGTTTAATTAATGCGTGATTTTTGGTGTACCGGGTTGTCTGCGTGATTAAATATGTAGTCGTACTGAATTATTTTTAATTTCAAAAGTGGATTTAGTACAAATTTAATAGCATAAATATTTGAAATGTTTTTAAAATTATTTTTTTATGGTTCCATAATTACAATAGTTATTTTTGGGATTTTATAAAATTTAGAAATCAATGTTTCATCAATTATTTAACCATGTGTGATTTTCTGATTATATTTACTTGTAAATCTGTATTTAATTCCAGAATTATCAAAAAATTGTGAAACTCATATTTATTTAATTTTGAAATATTTTGAGAATTTTAAAATTATTTTGGAAATTTTCGGGATTAATTTCACCTGCGCGTTGTTTCGTTTAATTGTTAAAAAGGGGTGTAAAAGTGCACTTCAAAAATTGTTTTAAAAATTTGAAAAATTACGTTTTTATAAACTTCGGGATATTTCTAATATTTTAAGACTATTTCCGTGATTTTCTGAAATTGTTTTAAATGCAGCTCAGATCGTTAATTGTTAAATGCGGGTACGAGTTACGTTTCAAATATACTTTGAAAATTATGAAAAATTTATCTTTAATATTTATCAATTATTTGTGATATTTTAAAACTATTTCCAAAATTTTCTGAACAATTTTCGTGCGCGATATTAATCGATAAATTTTAAATCAGTGTCAAGCAGAGTTCTTTCGGTTATAAAAACAAATACGTGTCCTTTATTTGGACACGCGGTTGGATTACACGGCTCAAGAGGGGGACTCATTCTTTTTTTTCTTCTATGGGATGAATATCAATCTCTCTGCTTGGTCTCTCTCATTTTCTGATTCCTTTACCCTTCCTTTTCAATAACAGATACATACACTTATGTATATATATATAAGCTTTCGGTTTCTCTTTTCTTGGTATTGTTTCACCGGCTGCGGTTCCTTTTTCCGTTAAATAGAGCCGCCTCTTCCTTGTGTTTTCTGATTGCCGCTGCCCCTTGCTTTCCGGCGAGGTGGCTGTGGTGGCGAGTGAGATTCGTTGTGGTATGTGATAAAATTTTCTGGGTTGTGCTTCCTATCCTTGCCTGGCTGCTGTTCAGCTCCGTTTGTATCCTGTGATGCCGTGGTTGTTGTGTCTGATTGTTTTCCGGTGTGTGTATACACGCGAGTGTATATATAATTGTGTGGATGGTTGTACTGATTAGCTTGAAAATCTCTGAAATTTTTCGGGATATTGATGTTTATGTTATTCAAAATTTTTAAGAAATTATCGGTGAAATTCGTTTGGAAACCCGAATTAATCGGGTACCAACGAATTTTACCGCCGCCAGCGATGAATTACGATGAGCTGACGGTGGACTGTGATGTTTATTCTAAGTCCTAATATTTTAAAATAAATAAATTAGTTCGTGAAATTATCTTTGAAACAAAAACTTGATTTTACATTAAATTTTAGTACGTAATTTAGTTGACGAATTGTGATTGGATTGATTGATGGGTTGAACTGGTAGTTGGAATTGTTGTTGTGAATTTGATTGTTGTTGGTTTGACGTCGATTAAAGTATCGACGGGTAGTCCGATAAACAGATGAGACGCTGCCCGATTTCTGGGAAATTTACCTATAAAAATACGGGAGCGTATCCAACAATTATCGGGACGTCGAATGGTTATATAGATATATATGTGTTCTATATGAAACTTGATTGCACGATGTGATGAAATAATTTGCTAAAATCCATAACCCTGATTTTGTGAAATTATAAGTATACATATTTTCGGAAAACGAACACCAAACCGATTTCTCGAGAACGTGAACCCTGACTGTGGGATGTGTTGTTATATTATAATAATCCATATAATTACGAGTCGGGTTTGAATATCGTTGGGTAAAAATTAGTATCGAGAATATGTCAAGCATACCTAGACGTCTAACATAGGGTATTTCGACCCTGTAGGTTATAATCGGGAACCTGAAAGTGGACGATGGACTAGAGATGACTTAGTAGTCAGTCGACGAGCTCAATAGAGTTTCAACAGAAAACCTGAGCGTCGGAGTCGAATCTAATATGGTCTAGTGGTTGGACGTGAAAGCCTGAGTGGTAGAGTCGGCTCAGAATTGATCAGTAACAGTTGTAAAGCCCTGTGAGGCAAGTACTTCTAAACCTTTTTCAAGATATAATGCAAATGTTTCTAAATTCTCTCGTGAAATATTGTTAAATATTCAAAATTGCTCTGTTTTATACTGTAAGTACTTTGAATCATACAACCTTGAACCCGAATCACCTCATTTGATTCTTGATCCATAAGCCTTAAATTTTTCGTAAACCATCCTTTGTTGATTTTCAGATACCAAATCACACAAGTATGACATTACTCCCCAAATGTATAACTATCAAACACCAAATACTGGAACCAAATTGATTGAAAACGCAGAAACTTTTATACTCCAACCATTCTTTATAACATCAAAGAACTATACCTTGAAAAATCAGTATTCGCCTAATACCTGATCATTTTTACAAACTGAAAACCATTTCCTATACATACCCTGATATACCCTTGAGATATCCATGTGTTTCCTTACGTTTTTATTCAAATGTTTAACCATCATTGATTATGATCTTGTTTTATCGAATTATATTATTTATCATATTGAACTACTTTAGGATTGGATAGTTTTATATATGTGGACCAGATTCGTGGTCAGACCATACCAATGGTCAAGTTAGGCCAATGTGTGCCTTGGATCCAGTAATTAGAGCAGTGTTGTGTGCTTGCTCGGGGTTAGTGCGTGACTGATCAGCAGCCTAACCTTGGTTTTTAAAACTTAAAATGAATATCCAATTCTAATGATTGCTTAGCAATAAACTTGATTCTTCTGAATCATCTCGTTTGATCATTGATTAGCTTCAATTATTATAATTGTGACTTGTTGAGTTAGTTAGCTCACCCTTGCGATTCTTTTTATATATTTTACAGTTGAAACGGATATGGATGATAGTAAAGTTCCTCAGTCCAAAGTTCGGGCTAAGGTTCCAGTTTGAGTCGGATCGAGCTAGCAAGGAGCTTCATACGGTAGAGAGATAGTACGATTGTAAAAATAAATTTTATTATCAGTTGTAAGTTAAATTAGTTGGGATTTGGTACGTTGTAATAAAAGTTAAAGTTGTGGCTTGTTTTCATACTTCAACCTGTTGCGATCCGTGGTTATGTAAAGCAGGGTCATTGAAAATAGTATTTCTTATACAGGTTTATATATTGTGTATGTGTTGTGGACCCCAAACTTCTGACCCGGGTTTGGAGGCCGCCACAGTTTGAGATCTAGTCCTTGATATAGGAATCTCCGTGGCAGATCTTTCTTTAATCACAATACCTTTCTCCTTAGGTTTAGGAGGCTTCTTTGCATCAGAAGCTTTAGGCTGTAGTTTTGACTTTTCATCATTAAACCTTGCTTCTTCTTTTCTAAGTTCCTCTAAATCCACTCCTGGATTATCCTTAAGGAACAACCTCTTTTCAATTTCTTCATCCAGGGCTTGAATCTTAGGATCCTTGTAAAAGAAGGTTGCCTTCTTTCCCTTGAACTTTAAGGTTTGCATGAATTTCTTTGAGTCTTGACTTCCACCTTGAATGAGAACATCAGACTTTGTCATCAGAGTTTTCTTATCAGAACATGTTGTCAGAACTTGATCTTCAGTTTCAGAACTTGTGAGAAACAAAGTTTGATCTGTAGGTGAAGTCTTCTTTCCTTCCTTATTCCTCCCTTGCATAGCAGATCTATCAGATGTTGTCTGTTGAGTGGGAAATCTGCTCAGCTGCTTCCCTTGACTTTGACCTCTACTCTTATCAGAGTTTCCTTGGTCATCACCATGATCATCCTTTTTCTTCAGTGTCTTGATTGGTGAGCATTTGGACTTAACTGCCTTCTCCCCCTTTTTGGCATCATCTGTCAGGAGTAGAGAAAGAAGGAGTTCAACTGAAGATTGGATTTCATTGAGTTGTGTATGTTGAGAGGCTTGATTCTGCAATACCTCATCTAGTTGGGCCTGTTGCTTGATTTAAACTTGCTAAAAGCTTCCACTTTTTCTTGAATTGGTCTGATAAACCTATTCTTGTCTAATTTGAGCATTAGGTCTAGCTTATCAGCTGCTTCCTGAAGTTTATCAACCTTTTCATGAGTCTTGGAGTATAGACCTTGAAGATTTTTAGTACTGAGAGCAGTGACTTTAAGTTGTGTTTGAAGTCAGAATTTATCAGCAGCTCATCAACTTTTGAAATATGTTCTAACAAAACAGTTGAGCTGGGAATGAAGTCAGGTTCATTCCACTTCTTTGTCCATTCAACTCCTCTAAAGGTTTCCTCCCATGGAACAGGAGCATCTTCTTCAACAAATAAGCAGTGCATCATTGCCAAGAATTGGAGCATTGACTGGAGCACTTGTTGGAGCACTGTCTCCAGAACTTGATAAAATCTCATCATCTTCTGATAACACCAGAATGTGTGTAACTGAAGGAGATTCTGGAGCAGCTTCATCTAAATTCGGATCTTCATTGCCAAGATCAAGAATTGGTGTTGTTGGTATCTCAGCCTGTAGAATTGGTGAAACAGGAGATGTTGGTTGTTTTGCTGGTGGAGCTTCCAGATAGAGAACAGAAGGAATATTCAACCTGTGAATATCAATTTCAGGACTTAACCCTGAATCTCCAACTGAGGCAGTTTCTTTGAATGGAAAGATAGGAGGTGTGATCACTGTGTAATGAACAGTGTCTCTAGGTTGAGGTGGAGCTGTCAAAGCTTCAATGACTTAGGTTCTTATGAGATTAGAGATTCATGATCCCCTTCCTCAGCATCTTCAGTATCCTCATATTGAATTTATGCAATATGCACACCTACTCTAGTCTTTCTTGATCTTCTAGATGGTGGAGTGATATGATCTATATCAGAATTTGAAAATCTCTTCCTTTTCAAAATCCCAGAACCCTCAGCTTCATTCTCCTTCTGAAGAGTTACCTCTCAGCTTCTACTGTCACAGGTTCTGATGCAGGAACATGGACTTGTTCATCCTCATCAGATTCATCTCTCAGCATCATCCTTCTTCTTCTCCTTGGTGGAGATTTAGGCACAGAGATAGTTCTTTTGGTTTTGGGCCTAGAGGATGTGTCAGATTTTATAATGTTAGATATATTTATAATGTCATGTCTAATAATGATTTGTGTTTAGTTTTTCAGATCTTAACTAACAGGACAAATCAGGACTTAACTGGAAATCAGTACTTATACTGAAGTCAGAACTTAAGATATCAGAACTTAAGTTATCAGAACTTAAGATATCAGAAGATATTCATCAGGAGATAATATCAGGACTTAATAAGACTTTCAGATAAGGAAGGTGGCTGATTGAAGGGAAAGAAGATCAAGACTAAAACAAGAAGAGATATGCATGGAGAAGAATTCTATGAAGAATAGAAGACTTGGAGGAAAAGATAACTAATTGATATATTTTAGGATACATAATTATATTCAATATCAATTAGAGATTATTTTGTAATTGTGTGGTATATAAACACAGCATAGGGTTTACACTAGATGTGTTATCATTATCGAGAATATTATTCATTGTAACCCTAACAGCTCTCGTGATATTTGTTCATCACTGAGAGAGAACGGTTCTATTGCAATACTGTTTTATTAATAAGATTATTCTTTGTTACATACTTGTGTTCTTAATTCGATTTGATTGTATTATACACTATATTCAACCCCCTTCTACAGTGTGTGTGACCTAACATACAACTGGCACCTTTTGAGAAGTACCAGAGGTTGGTTTGGTTTTGGATTTGAGAGGTGAGGTTCTGATAGTAGGTGCTGATGGTTGTGGTTGAGAGGATTGTGCTGGTTGATAGTAGGTTCTGATAGTAGGCTGTGGTTGAGTATTGGAAGGCTGGGTTGGTAGAGGTTGAGAAGTAGTAGGCTGTGTTGGTGCGACATCAGGATATATGGTTGTGTATGTGTGAGGATCAGAATTTACTAAGAACTTTTTTACAGATTGAGGAATTTGAAGAGGTCTTAGTATTTCTTTCTTATTATCAGTAGATAAAAAGTCTGTGAAGGCCCTTTTATGAAGTTTAAAAGGTTGAATCAAGTCACTAAAGGCTTGGGGCTTATCAAAACAACAAAAACTGTAAATAAGTTGACAGAATCTAGCAAAGTAAACAGTGTTTGGGTCCTCTTTCAACCTATCCCCAATAAAAACCAAATTAGCAGTAGCATGATCAAAATGAGTTTGATTAAGAAGTGCATACCCTATTTGCTGACTCAGAATTGGAATAACATCAAAATTTAAGCATTTGTTGGCAAAGGCTCTGGTGATGCAATCGAAAAAGAAGCTCCATTCCCTTCTGATGTATGGACTCTTCAGTTGTCCCAATGCTTTTCTCATATCCAAGATTGTCCATCATACTCTGTAGAAGTGGATCCTCAATATGAGCATTGAAAGTACAATTTTATGGCAAATGCAGAGCTTGTCGAACAGTAGACAGGGTAACCAGGTGCTCATCCTCCCCAGGTGTGAAAATGATGCTTGGAGATCCATCTTCACCACCATCATCATAGACTCCAGTCCTCCAAAACTCCAGTATTTGTGTTATTGAGAGTGATTATGGATGGGTCAGAGCATACCCAATCTCACTGCGAGCCAGAAAATCTTGAATGAAGTGAAGATCTGAAGGAGCATCGTCCTTGCTGAGAATAGCCATATAGTTGTTGGGGTCGAACTTGGCTCCATTAAAGATAATGTCCTTTGGTACCATTTCTGTGAGAAATCAAGTGAAATAATGTGTGTTTGCAAGGTGTTTGATAAAATGCCTGTAAGAAAGTTCGTCAAAAAATAGAGAGAAAAAGAGAGAGAGAGAGAGAGAGAGAGAGAGAGAGAGTTAAACAAATAAGAGATAAGGTAAGAGAGAAGTTAAAAGATTTGTATAATCTTTTATCTCTAATATTTATACTCTTTCCACTCAACGGCTCTTTTTCGAAGTAAAACCGGCATAATTACACCTGTCATGCAGTAAATCGTCAAGGCAGTAATTAGTGGGCACGAGAAATGTGCAGTAATTATTGTACACATGCATATGCAAAAACCAACACGCAACCCATTAATCAAATGATTATCACTATTTTTATCTCACTTAATTATATTATGAAAATATGACCGTTACAGTAAATATCAAAAATAAGTCAAGTAAATAACTAATGCCATGCAAGCATCAAGATTTGCATCAGAACTTGATTATTATCAGAATTTAACGGTCATCAGAACATGGCTTCTGTACACAAAAAGTGAATGACTATTTCCGTGATTCTTCACACAAATACTGACTAGTTTCTTCAGAGTTTAATCATCTGAACATAATCAGAACTTGTCCTCGGAATTTATGCATATAATACTTAACTGTTTATCAGAAACAACTTAATCACCACAGTAATTTTCATCATTCATATGGAGTGATAGTGTGTGTATGTGCAAATGATCAGATAAAGATTAAAGTCTGATAAACATCAGTATATCTTAGAAATAAGGCATAACTAAGAAAAATGCTTAAAATTTGTCTTAAATTGTGAAGTCTACTATAGAATAAAATTATGCAAGAATCCACCTCAACTGTTTGTGCTTATTTTATGTATCTTTTGAATTTTTTTTAAAATGGCTTCTCAGTGTAAATGAGTTACAACTGTAATCAGAATTTATGCTGTTATCAGAATATTTCTCCAGTAATCAGAAAATGTGAAAAGTCACCAAGAAAAATTAATTTGCTTTTTTAATGCATATAACTTAATACCAGCAATGCACTTGGATCTTCCTTTTCACATATTTACTCTAGATCTCAAAGGAGTATCTGATTTCAATTTTCTTTTCTTTTATTTTCTTCAGATAAGTGAGGCTTATCAAGCATGTAATTCATCCTTAAGATATACTAACATCAGAATTTGACAGAGAAGAAGCAATAATCTAGTTTGTGACTTAGTAATAAGATACAGGTTGTAAATTTGACTAAGATCAAAATCAGAATTTACTTGTGTTATGAATTTCCACATAAATAACTAATTCAAACATGGGATACATAGTTTGTTCAAGACTACTAAGTCAGCATCTAACAAGATAATCCTCATTGGATTGAATAGTCACAGAACATTCAAAATACTTTTAGAGTTTATAAAGTCACATAAGATAATATGCAGTATTTAATATGTTACAATTTAAGCACATATTACATTGAGATAAGAAAATCTATAAACACTGATCATAAAGTCTGATGTATGAGAACAAAAATTAAACAGATTTTGAGAATGAACCTGAAACCATTCCAAGTTCATTTACCAGTCTTGTAAAAGTAGCTTCACATAGTGGTTTTGTGAAGATATCTGCTAGTTGTTGATCTGTTGGAACAAAATGTAATTCCACGGTACCTTCCATCACATGTTCCCTTATGAAATGGTACCTAATGCTAATGTGCTTTATCATTGAGTGTTGGACTGGATTTCCTGTCATAGCAATAGCACTTTGATTATCACATTAAATAGGTATTTTAGAAAATTCTAATCCATAGTCCAGTAACTGATTCTTCATCCAAAGAATCTGTACACAACAGCTTCACGCAGCAATATATTCTGCTTCTGCAGTAGATGTGGAAATTGATTTCTGTTTCTTGCTAAACCAAGAAACCAATCTGCCTCCAAGAAATTGGCAGCTTCCACTATTGCTTTTCCTGTCTATTTTGCATCCTGCAAAATCTGCATCTGAGTAACCTATTAGCTTAAAATCTGATTCCCTAGGATACCACAATCCTAGATCAGATGTACCCTTGAGGTACTTGAAAATTCTTTTCACAACTATTAGATGAGGTTCTCTTGGATCAGCCCGAAATCTTGCACAAAGATAGGTAGCATACATGATATCAGGTCTACTTGCAGTTCAATAGAGTAAAGAGCCAATCATACCTCTGTAGTTAGTAATATCTACTGATGCTCCAGTATCTTTATCTAATTTGGTGGCAGTGGCCATGGGAGTTGATGCAGTAGAACTGTCTTGCATTCCAAATTTCTTGAGTAGATTTCTGGTGTACTTGGATTGACTGATAAAAGTACCTTCTTCAGTTTGTTTGACTTGAAGTCCCGGAAAATAAGTCAACTCTCCCATCATACTCATTTGATATCTTAACTGCATTAACTTAGAAAATCTTTCACAAAGTTTTTTATTTATAGAGCCAAAGATGATATCATCAACATAAATTTGGACTAAAAGTAAGTCCTTGCCATGGTTGATATAGAACAGAGTTTTATCAATTGTTCCTCTGGTAAATCCACTTTCTAGAAGAAATAGTGCCAGAGTTTCATACCATGCTCTTGGAGCTTACTTTAGGCCATAGAGTGCTTTATCAAGTCTGTAGACATGATTAGGAAATTTTGGATCTACAAATCCTAGAGGTTTTTCAACATATACCTCTTCCTCTAATTCTCCATTGAAAAATGCACTCTTTACATCCATTTGAAAGACTTTAAACTTCTTGTGAGCAGCATGAGCAAAAAAGATTCTTATGGCTTCCAATCTAGCAACTGGAGCAAATGTTTCATCACAATCAATACCCTCCTGTTGAGAGTAACCTTTAGCAACCAGCCTTGCTTTGTTTCTTGTAATTATGCCATCACTGTCAGTTTTGTTTCTGAACACCCATTTTGTGCCAACAATGGATCTGTTCTTTGGTCATGGCACTAGGGTCCAGACTTTATTTCTTTCAAATTTATTTAACTCTTCCTGTATTGTTTGCACCCAATCAGCATCTTGAAGAGCTTCTTCTACTTTCTTTGGTTCAGTTTGAGATAAAAAGGAATGATAGAGACATTCATTTATTGTTGTTGTTGTTCTAGTTCTGACACCTGCTTCAGGATCTCCAATTATTAAGTCAGGTGTGTGTGATTTAGTCCACTTCCTAGCAGATGGAAGTTGATCTCTAGAACTGGATCCTCCCCTATGATCCATGTTGTCTCCATCAGCATTTTCTGATGCTCCCCCTGAAGTTATGCTCTCTGAGATTCCAGAATTTGAGTTGGATCCTTCAGGAATTGAAGAATCAGAGTTTCCAGAATTGTCAGAATTTGGCTCATCAGCACTTGATGAATCAGAACTTGAAGAGCCAGTGACTAGTTCTGATGCTTCTTGAGAGTCTTGAGATGTGGTATGATCATCAGCTTTCTCCCCCTGAACAGGTGCATTTTCTTTTGGAGCAGTTACCACAGTTTCAATGACATCATAATTTAACCCATCAGAACTTGTAGGATCAGGATTTAGGTCATCAGAATTTATAGAATCAGAATTTACATCTTCATTTTCAAATCTCAGCTGATCATGATCATTAAAATCTTCAATTCCATTAATCTTTTTATCATCAAAAGATACATTGATAGATTCCATGACAACCCTTGTTCTTAAATTGTAGACTCTGAAGGCTTTTGTAGAAAGTGGATATCCAACAAAAATTCCTTCATCAGCTTTTAGATCAAATTTTGACAGCTGTTCAGGATAAGTCTTAAGAACAAAACACTTGCATCCAAATATATGAAAGTATTTCAGATTTGGCTTCTTTTTCTTCACCATCGTATATGGTGTTTTTCTATGCTTGTTTATGAGTGTAGCATTCTGTGTAAAACAAGCAGCATGCACAACTTCAGCCCAAAAATAGGTTGGTAGCTTTGCTTCTTCAAGCATAGTTCGTGCATCTTCAATAAGAGTCCTGTTCTTTCTTTCTACAACTCCATTCTGCTGTGGAGTTCCAGTACAGAAAATTCCTGCTTTATTCCTTTCTCTTTGCAGAACTCTTCCATGATTGAATTCTTAAACTCAGTGCCATTATCACTTCGTATTATTTTAACAGAATCTTTGACTAACTTGTCCAGCTATCTGACATGATCAGTTAGAGTAGATGCAGTTTCATTCTTCTTGTGCAAGAAATACACCCAAGTGTATCTTGTGAACTCATCCACTATAACTATAGCATATTTCTTCTTTGCAATAGACATGATATTGACTGGGCCAAATAGATCAACATGCAGTAAGTGATAAGGCTCAAGAATTGAGGATTCAGTTTAGCTCTTGAGTGAAGATTTTCTTTGTTTTGCCTTTTGACATGAGTCACAAAGACCATCAGGAGCAAATATTGATTTTGGCAGTCCTCTCACAAGATCTTTCTTTACTAGCTCATTTATGTTGTTGAAATTTAAATGAGAGAGTCTCTTGTGCCAATTCCAACTTTCTTCAATTGATGCTCTGCTTAACAGATAGATTACAGAACCATCAGAATTTGTTGAAAGTCTGACTTCATATATGTTACCATGTCTGTAACCTTTCAGAACCACTTTGCCTGTAGAATTACTTACAACTTCACAGTGTTCTTCAAAGCAATCCACATGATAACCTCTATCACAGATTTGACTTGCACTTAGCAGATTGTGTTTAAGTCCTAAGACAAGAGCTACTGATTCAATTATGACATTCCCAAGATTGATATTGCCATATCCCAGAGTCTTTCCCATGTTGCCATCTCCATAAGAAACTCCTGGGCCAGCTTTCTCCACAAAGTCTGATAGCAGGGCTTTATTTCCAGTCATATGTCCTGAACATCCACTGTCCAGAACCAGGATGTTTTTCCTGTTACCCTGCAATCACAAAGACCACTATTGGTTAGTTTTAAGGACCCAGACTTGCTTGGATCCTTTAGCCTTGTTAAGTTTATTAGCATTTGCATCGGATTTAGTTTCAGAGTTTAAGCTAACATGCTTTTTATCAGACTTTATATCAGACTTTGCATCAGAATTTACACTAGAAGGAATTACACTAACTTTCTTTAAAGAAGGTTTTATTTTATAATAATCATAGTACAAACTATGATATTCCTTACAAGTATAAATATAATACCATAAACCACCACAATGAAAACAAAGATTTTGTGGTTTAAACCTAACAGACTGACTCTTAACTCCTGATCTAGGAGGTAATGAGTTTATATCTTTATTTTTCCTGCAAAAAGAAGCAAGATGGTTAGAGTTTCCACAATTATAGTATTTCTTTCTAGGAGCATTAGGAACAAGCATATAATTATTACTTTTATTCACACCTTCCTTTCCATTCCTATCTTTCCTAGCTTCCTTTACCTTGTTCACATTTTTAATCTCTTCCAGCTTATATTTAAGTTGCTTCTTTGTCATTAAGCCAATGTTTACAAAAGCTGGTTTATCCTGTTTTAATTTGTCAAAAGTTGACTTTTCTTTGACTTCTGTTTTAGAGTATTTCATCTCTTCAGAATCAGACACAACAGTTTTTGCAACAAACTTAACATGATTTACCTTTGGCTTAATTAACAAAGTCCCTTTCTCACTTTTACCATCGTTATATCCTAACCCCTCTTTCCAGTTTCCATTACTTAAAATATTCTGAGTTGTTTTGCCTGAGTTAGTCCAAGTCCTGATGATTTCTCTTTCTTTTTCTAATTCAGTTTTTAGATAATCATTCTGGTTTAAGCAATTCATCCTTAACATACACAACATTATCTCTCTTTGTCTTAATAGTGGTCATATTGACTAACTCTTCTTCAAGATAGCTATTTCTGTTTTTGTACTTTAGATTTTCATATTTTAATCTTTCATTCTCTAAAGTCTGATCTCTATAGCTAATATAAATGTCTTTCAGAAATAATCTTAACTCAGTAATATCTTTTGTATCAAAAGCAAGAGTTGATAGAGGTACCTCTAGTTTAGAAGCATCAGAACTGCTATCAGCATTTTCCATTAAGGCATAGTTCACCTCTTCTTCAGATTCTAAAGTGTCTGCCCGGTTTTTCTTCTTTTTGATAAGTGCCTGGCCTTTATCACTTTTTCCTTTCTTGCAATCAGGAGAGATGTGGCCTCTTTCACCACAATTGTAGTATTTGACATTTGAGTTATCTCCTCTGTCAGACTTTCTGAACCCTTTCTTGTCAGAACTTCCACCTTTCTTGGAAAACTTCTTACCCTTTTTGAATTTCTTGTAGGCTATCTTTGTGATACCCTTCACCATAAGAGCACACAGTTGCATCATCTCTGCATCAACATCCACTTCAGATAAATTTTCACGTTCTGAATCATCATTATCAGAATCTGATGGCTCTGAATTAGACTGTATGATGAGAGCCTTTCCTTTTGCCTTCGGAGAGATAATTGGTTTTTCTTCAGCCTTTAAAGCAACTATTTTAGACTTCTCTCCATGCCTCTTCTTTCTTTGCTCCATCTCAAGTTCATGAGTCTTGAGCATCCCATAGATTTCATCAAGAGACATATCAGCAAGTTCATAGTTGTCTCTTATTGTAGTAGCTTTCAAATCCCACTTTTCAGGAAGAGCTAGTAGGAATTTCAGATTTAAATCTTCTGTATCATATTCCTTATCCACTAGTGACAGATCATTCAACAGCTTTGTGAATCTGTCATATGTCTCAGTTAGTGACTCATCAGATTTTGAGTCAAAATGCTCATACTCCCGTGTGAGTATTGTCTTCCTGTTATTTTTGATGGCATTGTTCCTTGACATCTCACTTCCAATGCATCCCAGATTTCTTTTATAGTCTTGCATCCAATCACCCTGTTTGACATGACATTGTCAAGTGCACTATGAAGCAAGTGTCTTACTTTTGCATCCTTGCCTAGTGGGGAGATGTCTTCAGTGGTGTATTCTCTCTTTTCGTTGGGAATCATCCTCTGTGGCTCATTCCCAACTGCAACAGAAAGCTTTGTGGGCTTGTGTAGACCATCATAAATTCTGTCTAAATATTATGGATCTGTAGCTTCCAGAAACATGGCCATCTTCACACTCCATACAGGGTACTCAGACACCCTGAGCATAGGAACCCTGATGGATTCATATCTACTGGTGTTTTGAATGGGTTGAACCTTTGCAGGTTCTTCGAGGTCTGGTATTTTTGCTTGATCAGACATGATTGATTGTTTGTTTGGATCTTAACTGTTTGTAAGCTTAACAGATTGGCTCTGATACCACTTGTTAGGCCTGAATGATACTATAGAAGGGGGTTGAATATAGTATCTACAATCAATTCGATTATGAACACAAGTATGTAACAGAAAACAAGTTTATTCAATATATCAAACTCTGTTACAATAAGTTTAATCTACTCTCTCAGTGATGTATGATATCACTAAGAGCTGCTAGGGTTACAATGAATAATATTCTCGTGAATGATAACACATATAGTGTAAACCCTAAGTTGTGTTTATATAGTATACAATTACAAGATATCTCCTGATTGATATGATAATGATTCTGTCTCCTAAAATATATCAATCAGAGATTATCTACTGCAGTCCTATAGTTGTACAACTCTCCATGCATATCTTCATTTGTTTAATCTAGATCCTCACCTGTAATCAGCCGCTTTTCATCCCTGAAGTGTATCCGCACTTAAGTCCTGATATAAGTTCTGACGCCTTAAGTTCTGATAACTTCCTGTCTTCAGTAAGTTCTGATTTCCAGTTAAGTTCTCTGATAATAAGTTCTGAAACTAAACAAATCAGATTAGACATGACATCACAAATATATCTAACATATGATATTAGTTCAAGTATATGTTGACGATATTATATTTGGTTCTACTAATGATGATCTTTGCAAGAGATTTTCTAAGCTAATGCAGAGTAAGTATGAAATGAGCATGATGAGAGAGTTGAATTACTTTTACAAGTGAGTCAAAGGAAAGATTGTATATTCATTTGTCAGTCTAAGTATATCAGAGAACTTCTCAAGAAGTACAATCTGGAAGATTCAACTCCAGCAAAGACTTTAATGCCAACAACCTCTAAGCTTGATCAGGAAAAAACTGGTAAGAAAATTGACATGACAAGCTATAGAGGTATGATAGGCTCATTACTTTATCTCACAGCAAGTAGGCCAGATATTATGTTTGCAACATGATTATGTGCTAGATTTCAAGCTGACCCAAAAGAATCTCGTCTTATAGCTGTTAAAAGAATATTTAGGTATCTTAAAGGAGCCCCAAATCTTGGTATTTGGTACCTTAAAGGTACAGGTTTTGATCTAGTTGGCTATACAAATTCAGATTTTGTAGGTTGTAAGATTGACCGAAAAAGTACCTCAGGAAGCTGTCAGTTTCTTGGGAGAAGATTGGTATCCTGGCATAGCAAGAAGTAACACTCAATATCCACATCAACTACTGAAGCTGAATACATAGTTGTTGGAAGCTGTTGTGCCCAAATCTTGTGGATGAGGAACCAACTCCGGGATTATGGTTTGTTAGTATCGAAGATCCCAATATTCTTTGACAATACAAGTGCTATAGCAATCTTAAACAACCCGGTTCAACATTCAAGAACAAAGCACATTGATATCATGCATCACTTTATCATAGAGCATGTCACAAATGGCACTGTGGAATTATATTTTGTACCCACGGAGGATCAAATTGCAGACATTTTCACAAAACCACTTGATGAAAATACGTTCTCTAAGTTGGTTAATGAACTTGGAATGTTAAATCATTCTAATTGACAAATTAGAAATTAATAACTGTAATTTGTCTCAAACAAATCCACTTGTTATTTAATGTCAATATTTTAAGGACATTTAGATTTATGTCTCATTATTTAGTTCTCGTAATTCAAATATATGATGATTGTATCTAGTTGATAAATATTTAAACACACTCATATTGATACATTGCAGCATAATTTTGGTTTATCTATTTGAGAATTTATCAATTCAATGATAAAAAAATTAATAGTAATATATCAAAGTTATGATTTATTGTAGCATAATTTAATTCATGAAAATGATGTTTTATCAAATAAATGATAATAATTGTAGAATTATGAATATTCAATAAAATGGAGTTTAGATCATTTAATATTTAAAGAATTCATTTTATTGATATTTTTTTAGCAGCACTTTATTTGTTTTAATGTTATTAAATATTTTTCCTGAAAAAGAAGAGTTTTAATAAAATTAAAAAATAAATAAATGTGGAACCTTAATTCAGTTTAACTACCAACCTGCGACATGCATTTTGTTAGTCGCAGGTTGTGAGCTAAATTGTATTAAGGATCAACCTGCGACGTACAAGTTGTTAGTCGCAGGTTGACAATTGGTAGAATATGTATATCCAACCTGCGACGTTCATATTACTTAGTCGCAGGTTGGGGGATTTAATGGGTAAGTGTCCAACCTGTGACATACAAGTTGTGAGTCGTAGGTTGACACTTAGATTTATTTTTTTTGCATTCCAATGTTAATTTTTAGATCTGTGTATATATATAACCCCTTTATCGCGTCGCCATTTTTCCTTCAGTTTATATATATACACAAAGTACGAACAACAAGAAAACAGGCCCAAATTTTTAATTGATTTAAAAACTTACCAAAACTCTGTCAAATTTGAAAACCTTTCATGACACTAGAAGAGCGGTGGAGAAAACTTTGGATGGTCATCAACTTGAGGTGAAGAAACTGATCAATCAAAGAATTGATGAACTGATGCCAACATTCTCAGAGATGAAGTCAAAATTCAACAAATCTCAGACAAGCTTTAAGCTCTCTCTCTTGCACTAGTTGAAGAAAGTGTTACAAAATTGAAGGAATCTTTCATAGCCTTGCATGAGGTGATCCATAAATAAATTACTCAAAATAATGAGTCCAAGGTCAAGATGGATCAATTGTACAAGGCTAGGTATGAACCATCATATTTGGTAATGGAGGAGATCAATAATGCTGTCCAAAATTTACTTGGAACCATCTCTGCATCTAGTTCACAATCTATACCTTCCACATCCACCAACCTTCAAATTCAGAATCTTCAAGCTCGGGTTACAGATCTTCAGGCCTCCAACACTTCTTTATCAAATCAAGTCACACAACTCACTTCTCTAGTCATCAATCAGCAACAAGATATCAAGACCTTAATAGAATCTCATAAATATCAACAAATGCAGACCTCAGTGTCTTTAGAGAGCTATTATGGGTGCTTTAAACATCCCCCCTTCAGGAAACACCTCAAGCTGTCAGGATCCAAATCCCTCTACCTACACCTACTATGCCTGTTATCAAGACTAAGGGGGATATGGAGTCTTAGCTAAAATCCAGCCAAGCTACTATTCAAATCAAGATGATGTTGGTATAGAAAGACTCATGAAGGCAGCTGAGGGACCTTATCTTTACAAGGAATTTGATGAACTCCTAAAATCCCTTAGAGTCGCTCTAAACAATAATTACTTCACATACAAGAAGGCTATGTATGGGAACATAAATTTCCTGAGGACGGTGATGGTGATTAAGGGAAACTTCAAGGAGAATACGATTGTTGTAACAACCCAAATCCGGGGTCAAGATTTAGTGTTACTAAACAATCTTTACATAACATAAAAGAATATTAAATTAACCCCTTGAATCCGATCGTTTACAGGTTATGGTATGAAACAAGAATCTAACCTTCTACAATTCACAACAACTAAAATATGAGTGTAAATACCTTTGTACTAATGCTCTTGTCTTATTCTTCTAACATCTTCAAGCTCTCGCAGCGGAGATTTCCCTAACTTTTGCTGTCTATCAAAAGCTATTCACTTTTATCATTATCTGCTTCTGGAAGAAATAAGAATTACAAAGCAAGAGTGAGCCAAAAATGCCCAGCAAGTATATAACTTGAGTTTCAAATATTAATAACAAAGGAAAATTTCCGGATAAAATCTCTAAACAATTTTAAACAGTTTTATTTATTCGAGGGAGTTGAGCGACTAAACCTTGATTTTTACCAGCCTTTAGTTATAATTCCAAAAGTGACAAGAGATTCCCTGATTCATCTCCTGAATCGGGGTTTTGTCCGGTTTTGGAATCATAAAACTTTCGATAGAGAATGCTGTTAATGGTGATCAACAACAAATTAGACTGGACACTAGTTCGCACCTATATCCTGCTGATCAGCCAGGATACAGTGCAGATCTATATCTCACTATATAGATCCATTCGGGTACCCAGGCACTATCGCCCAAGGGTCCGGTCCATCCCCGGCCCATAGGGTCCAGCTCATCACTGGCCCTCACAATAACCATTCAGCCCGTAGAGTATTTTAATGTCAAATCATTTTGATTTCAAAATATCCCAACTCAGGGTTCGCAAATAACCCGAAAGAATGGGTATTTGCTCAAGAGAGCAATCGATAATATAGGAACAATAATGAAAGGAACATGCATAATAAGAGTAATTGCAGCGAAATGTAAAACATTTAACTATTCTGAACTTAGAATAGGAATGAAGAGATAATTGCAGTATTTTAAAAGAAAATCAGGAATACTTGCCTCGATAAGCTTTAACCACTATTATCGGCTGACTTTTGAATTGCCTTGAACGTTTGGCTTTATCGTCAAACCAATATCCTATTCCGGATACAATCATATCCTTCATGTCCTTCGATTGGAATCTTGTTGAGTCTGATAATTAATCACTAGATCATTCCTAGTCCAACGTCAAATCTCGGGTCTTCCGACTAGGACCTGCAGGATTAAATGCCCTAATTCAGATAATCATCTCGCTTAACATAACACCACCATCATATTCTACCCATATGATTTCGTAACCCAACTCGTATTTATATGTATTATTGAAATACACATAGCAGTTATGGTTCACATCTTCGAAACTCGGTTCGGTATTTATTTTCGGAAAATAAGTATACTCGTCATTTTGAAAAATAGGGCAACCAATTATTTATAAATTATTTTGTCTCAATCGCACTTAAGTTCATATAATATAATTATATATGGTTATTCGACGTCTCCGATAATTGCGGGTTACACTCCTGAATTTTCGGAATCAATTTCCCGAAAATCGGATAGCGTCTCCTTTGTTTATCGGCCTACCCGTCGAAATCAACTCGACGTCAATCACAATAACAATCGCAATACAATCCAATTCATCAATCCCCACCACCAATACGAACTCAATTTATTAATTATTGTTATTCGTATTTTATTTTCTTTTTCTTTTCGTTTCAAAATTAATTTCATAAACTAATTTTATTTATTTATAATTTATAGGACTCAGATTAAAATCATCACCGTCCAACATCGGCTCGCCGAGGCTCATCGCTGACGGCGATAAAATTTATTGGTGCCCGATATTATTCGGGTGTCCAAATAAATTCTACCGATTATTAACCATTTCCCACGCAAACTGAATTTAATATCATAAAATATGAATCAAAATTTTTCGGGAGAGCAAGAAACTGGAGAAATCGAAGAGAAATAGAGGGAGGAGAAAGAAAAAGAGGAAAGGAAAGAGAGATAGAGAGGAGAGATCGAGAGATATTAGAGAGAGAGAGATGAGAGATTTCAGAGGGAGAGAAAACCCGAGAGAGATTTGGGAGAGATGAGAAACGGGTCAAGAAAAAGGGGAACAGGGGGAATAGCTCCTGTTGTTTATGTATTTATTTATTTATTTTTTCTTTGTTATTGTCCTGATTCGTACCGCGATTATTGCTTTTAACAAATAATTTACGGGTAACAATAACCCGTAATAATACGAAAATTGGTTTTAAAAATTTCGGAATAAATTTAAACTAATAATATAATATTTTAAAATTTAAAAATCATTTTGGAAAACGTATCTGACCTGTAGTTTAATGAATTAACGAATAAGTGTGCGAGTAAATAAAGTCAGAAAAATACCGAAATAATTTTAAAATTCTAGAAATATTTAAAAGTCAATAAAATAAAATTTTCATGATTTTTGAAGCATTCTGGAATTAAATACTGATTTTACAATTAAATGGAATCAGAAAATCATTTAAAGATAATTAATCAATAAAATATTGATTTCTAAATTTCATAAACTCCTAAAAATAGTAAATAAAATTATAAAGCAATAAAAATAATTTTTAAAATAATTTTAGCATTTATAGGAATAAATATTCAATAAAAATAATTTTAAAAATAAAATAATGTCATATAGCTCAATCATTAATTATATAATTAAGGTTCGTATCCAACAATAACTCATAATTAATAATAAGATAACACACAATTAACAGACCCATCACATATTTTATTTATTTAATAATTCGATAATTACATTTACATATCGGATCCGAAAATAGGTTACTTAACCGCTAAGTAACTATATAATGATACAATTTTAATACCCGATTTGGATAATTATCAAAACAGAACCTCTTATAAAACATTTGGTACAAAAATAGGGTAATAATATCTCGCCTTTTAAGAATACGGATTTTAATCGATCCATAAATGATTAGCGTATCGAAAATTTCACGTCGGGACTCGTACAGGTCAAACCGTACCCCGGATCGAGAAAGTCAAAAGACAGAAAGTGTTCAGAATTATCATATTAGATTAGGAAGGAGTTTTTGGAAGAGTTTCGGGTTGTAAAAACGCAAAAACGGTTGAAGTGGCACGATTTCTGATTCTAAAAAGTAATTTTATAATTATGTAAGAATAATCATTATTAATTCTATAAATTCTTATAAAATCACATAACAATCCAAAAATTCCCAGAAAAATACCAAATTATCTATATTTTATTCTGGATAATTAAAGATTAAAATATCTAAATTTTATCAGAAATAAACATCCAAATATTAATATCAATCATCAAATAATTCACCTAAATTCACATAAAAATCACATAATAATTATTTATTGATAAAAATAATTACATAATATTTCTCGGACGTTACAATTGTTGCCAATATGAATGACTCAGGTGTGGACAGATGTATGCAGATGTCTCTCTTTTATCTATAACCAGAAAGAGCATCTGAGCTTGACATCTTTATCAACAAGGTGACCATGGTTATTCCAGAGGACACTCTTTTGCTTACAGAGCTCAAAAAGGGTCAAATAACTGTATTTTCAGAAGCTTACCTTCAACAAAGAAAGGGAGTGGCTTACATATGTCCAAATTCCAAGAGGTGTAACATTTCCAGATCCCAAAGAACTGTGTCATGGGAAACTTGAGATTGATAATGACATTGGAGACTGATTTGAAGACTAAGAAAATCAAGACTTTTGAAGATGGAGAAATGATTGAAATTCTGAGCAAATATTTGAAGAATGCTGAAATTATGTTGCCAGGAGCTCAAATTAATACAAAAGATGACTTGGATGATGATGAGCAGAAGAAATATGAACACAAATCTTCTGGCTCAAATCCAAGTCAGTCTAGCAACGCAAGTGTTAGAAAAGTGGATGACAAGAAAAAAGGTATGGAAGATAAGAAAGAAAAAAAATGGAAAGAAAATGAGAAAGGATGGAGAAGGAGAAGAAAAGAAACAGAGTGTCCAAGAAATTCTAGTATAAAAAACTCTACCAACTCAGACCCCTAAACCTAGTCAAACAAACACTCAATCTATCCAAACCTTAAAGCCTAAGTACCTCTACAAGCCAACTGCACATTCCCTACTCAATATACCTATAACAACTAGCCAAACCTCACTCAAGAAAATATCTAAACCACCTTCATTTAAACCTAAAACTCACTTCAAGACAACAAGAAGAAAAAAAATCAAGCTGATGTTGGTGCTATCTGGAATTATTTCAATTAGGATGACTTTCTACCAGTTTCTAAGAGCATATTAGAAGATGATTATCACCAACAACTAGTTGAGGAGATAGTCAAAGTTTGCGTTGTCTCTCTAGGAGAAGTCAGAATTTATAACAAGGATGCCACCTTCATTTTTATGAATAGAGAAGTAATTGAGACATTTTCAACTGCATAATTGAATGGAGTGATTAGTATGATGAATTCAAGGGATTCAAGTACAAGGATGAGGAATGTTGTGTTGTCTGAAAGGTTGAGAGAAAGGAATATCAGGCATGCAAGGGAAAATGCTGAGATGGAGGAAAGAGAAAAGAAATTTGCTAAGGAGATTGAGTTGTTTGAACATAGATCAAATGAACTTAAGGCAAGGGAGTTGAGCAGGGTTTCTAAATATGGACACTTTCTGAATATTAAGATGGGCAGAGTTTCAAGATTCAGGATTCATCTTCTCAACAGTTACTTATTAGATGAATGGCTCAAACTTGTGGAAGCTCTAAAATGGACATAAATTATTGAAGAACTTGAAGTACCAGTCAAACTCAAGGACCTCATTAGAAAAGAACCTAGTTATGAGAAATTTACCTAAGCTTTGTAATTCGGTACTGATGTAACTGCAAGATGTTTAAAAATTATATTTTGTCAATCTGTCAATCTAATTGTAATTGACTTTAGCTAGGGTTTTGTCTTGTTATCAGGCATTAATTTATGACAAGTAATCTTCTCATAAATTGGGGGAGATTGTTGTGCAAGACATGCCTGTAAATAACAAGACTAAGTCATATTGACAGCCCTAAGGTTAAGTTGTATGATAATCTATATTTGTATTCTGTATTTATATTCCCTAAGTCTGTAAAAATGTTTAGTAGATTAGACTGGGGGATTTTTCTGTGAACAACCTTCAAGATAAGGAATAAACTCTGGAAGAAGATCAATTCCTGATCATGCCTCAGAGAGAAGTATAGCAGCTTGGATTTGAATAAAACTGTTCTAGGAAAAATACTCTAAGTCAGATATCGAAAAGTCACAGATCAAGGGATATCGAGAAGTATGCCGAGAAGTCCAAAATGACTTATCGAGAAGTCTTATGAGATATCGACAAGTCAACATGCATGTAGAGATCTCAAATATTGCCAAGCCAAAATGTCTATGTAGAGAACTGGAGATATCGACAAGTCATTTCTTCATATAAAGATCTAGAGATATTGACAAGTAAAAAATCCTCATACAGAGAACTTAAAATGTTGAAAAGTCAAAAGCCTATATCGAGAACTAGAGATGCTGACAAGCTATTCTACATGTTGAGAACTAAAGACCTCGACAAGTCATTTATGTATGTCGAGAACTCGAGATATCGATAAGTCATTTCACTTATCGATATGTCACTTCTCTACAAGATAAAAGGAGACCTCAATAACCTATCTCATAATTCAGAATACAGACAAGTTCAAGATTTAAGATTATCAGTCAACAAACAATTCATTCACTGAATTGGAAAGACTACAAAAACAGCTTGAAAAATACAAGATCAAGGGTCAAGATTCACTGGATAAAGGATGGTCACCGACCTACAAGATTCGACACGGATTTGCTAAATAACAGAAAATGAAATAAACATGATAGCTTTAGAAATTTTGTTCATACATTTTAGTAAAGTTTTGTAAACCCGTGTTGTTGGGTTATAAAGCATGCACAGGTCCTCAGTTTAGATGCAATAAAAACAGATCTAGAAAATCTTGTATTATCTCTCAAGATTTGTAGCTGAGTTCTTAATTCTAAGAACATAGATTTGTAGTAAAACAAATTTGATTAATACAATCAAGTGAGTTTTTGATAAATTATCATGTGTGTTCACTATCTAACAATTTATCTCTACAAGTTTATATTTGCTTTATTCAACTTAAGCTAATCACTTTTAAAAGAGGATTAAAATTCAAGGAACACATTCACCCCCTGTGTTATATTTCATTGCACTCAATATCTAACTTGGAGGATAATATTAAGATTTCAAAAACAAATTATGTTTCGATTATAGAACGTGATCTAGAAAAGATGGGTGTTTTTGAAAAGTGGATCTGTTTTCTGAATAAACACCCGATCGTGCGCTATACATTTACTACTGACGTTAAATTGAATGTTGAGCTTCTCAGACATGTTCACACTTGGTTTCTCTTTCGTAGTTGGTGACGAAACAATAAGAATCATCGAGGATGTTTTTAATGAATATCTCAAACTGCCTCGTGATCATTTTGATGAGTTACCAAAAAAATGAGAAATGTTCAGCTTCTTCAAAGCCATCAAATGTACAATGGAAAATGACAATTATTCTAAGCACTTCAACAAGAGTAATTTACCAAATAAATGACATATGTTCTTTAACATATTGTCTGGCTCCAAAGACCAGTGGATTTCATGGGCTGACCAAGTTCAACCAAGTCATTGGGGTATCTGTTGCTGAAAATCTCCGAAGAAACTTTGGACGTCTGTTCATGAAAGAGATCTTAGAGAACCAGGCTCAACAACAAGATCACATTTTGTATCCCGGGTTCCTAGAAATTGTTCAAGATACAAAGCTGACAGAAGAACAGAAGGCCTTAGTTCGCAGTGATCACCTGGAAGACCCTCATGTGCTGTCATCAAAGATGGTTGTCAAGTTGATCAAACAAATCTCCGTTCCTAATATCAACCCCATCTCACCGACAGATCACATAAGAGAGTATGTTGCTACCGTTGCTCAGCAACCTGAAACTGCACATCAAACTGAAGTAAGTACAAGTCACTAAAGTGCTTAACCAAGTGATCCACAACCTGAAATTGAAGTTCAACCAATGGAAACTGATCAGGAACCTATTGCTGTTGAACAACAAGAAGAATATGTGCCTGAATAATCAGAAGCAGATTTGTACATGCCAAACTTCTCAGGTATGAATGTATCTTCTCCAAGTCAAACTTTTGAAGACTTTCCTGATTTAATTGCCATTAAAACATTAAAGATAGATGATTTTCACACACAAATTCTTGAGGATCAAGTAGGAGATGAAGTGAATTTATTTTCCCACAAATTCATAACCACCCTCTAGAGCCTATACAACAATCTCAAAATCTGTAAAAATTATATAATATATCAGTAGATGAATGTAATTAAACTCTTGCAATCTAAAAATTATTCATTAACTTTACATACACTCATACAATAGTCATCCCAAATGGAATTCCACATCAAAGTTAAATAAGTACTCTATGAATTTCCAAGCATACGAAGGACCTTAATCTATTTTTATCCCATCTTTCTGGTATATTATTGCCAATATCACATTACTCACATCAATTTTAGAAACAAGTGCTTCTTTTAAAATCACCTTGAAGTAATTCAGCATATCACACAAATTGGATAAATAACCACCTTCAACATTGTAGCCGCCAAACCAAACTTTTACCGATCACTTTCATTTGTGTCAGTTTACCGGCATAAACTTTAGCAAATATCTTAGAAATAAACTGTTAAAATTTACATAAAAAAATTAAATTAATAGCAGAATTATTAGTCAATTATTAACCAAAAATATAAATACGTACCACTCTCACCTTTCGTTGTATTCCCTCACCTACAATCTTCAGAAATAACTTATGAAAATTAACAGTCACATCTGGAGGAATATCAAATATATACGAATTATGAATCAATATTCAGTAAATTCAAGTAAATATGTTTTTTAGGTTTTAGAATATATCTACCTCTAGATGTATGCAATAGCTCATACTATCGCTTCAAAATGACTGTCTTCACAGTTCTTTTTCCAAAAGTTAAGCAACGAAATAGAATTAGTGTATCTCCCAACTCAACTTCGCACTCTTAAATAAATTTTAGCCATCTATTTTCAAAATAGTCATGTACGAGATTATAATTTTCATGGTATTGATTCAATGATTAAGGTTTTTATTGTAATACATTTATGGTCAATTGCTCAAAATAACAATTGGAGGATTACAACATCTACATATCAATTCAAAAAATCACTTGGTTGCATATTCAAGAACGAAGGATTCAAAGTCGATATAATTATACATTTATTCAATTTCAATCATATGTTAGATATTGTATGATTTTTCCTTAGTGAATTATTTTCTTTTTTTTAAAAAAAATAGCATTGATCATCCTCCGCTCAACTTTCCATTTTTGATTAACCAATAAAAATTAAGTAAAACTTTCAAATAAGTCATTTTCTAAACTACCTTAACAACTCAAAATTTAGAAGCTCAACAAATTTAAGTACATGAGACTTTTTATAACTTACAAAAAATAGTTCAATTACAAAGTAAAACTTTCAAAATGACTTTTTATAACTTACAAAAGATAGCTCAATTACAAAACTATTATGGATTAAAAACTAAGATATATAATTGTTGAATTTATTACTAAGGTTCGTGAGCTCAAGGCCTTTAATGGCTGCTCTCGTGTTTCGTAGCTTAACTCTGCCTTTACGAGTTGCCTACGTATCTCTGTGAATTAGAGAATCAAGCCAAAAAACGTAGTTCTGATTTGTGGGGTGAGGCCCCTTATATATATGTTGGTGGTCCTTCAATTGGACTTGGTATAGGAGACTTAGTAGCCAAGTCTCAGAATTAGAATGGATTTTGGAGTCCTAAATAGTAGGAAACTGATTCCTTATCCTTCTAGGTCCCTTTGAGGCTAATCTGCAAGGATTTATATCCTTATTGGGACTCTTCTCGGTAGCTGATTTTTCCCTTATTAATTAATTACGAAATTAATTAATATTCAGGGTTTTTGGGCCTTCTTTGTTCCATCAGGCCTGATCTGGTCCATCAGGCCTGATTAATGTGTTAACCTTTTTGGTCGGAATGTCATACATCTTCTTATTGGGCCTAGCAGCCCAAATATAATATTTAATTTACACAATTAGGATTTATTAATCCCTATCATTTGCCCCCCAACTTTTGGGAAACCGTATAAGATTTCGCAAAAGTTAAGTTCATTCATTCCCTTACAGGGTATCGTTTTGCGTAAAGTGTGGAGTGACCTACACGTTTACAACGATTCGCCTTGTACGCGGCTTCAGGATCGTTTTAAAACTTCCTTTTTATTTTTTACCTTTTCCCTATTTTTAGGAATATTTGGTATCTCTCAGGAATTTTCCCTTTATTTCCGAGATTTTTCCAAATTTTCTGCAATTTTTCACAAATATTTTCAAATTTTCAGCCCTTTTTCGACCAGGATCCTAGTCGAAATTTCGACCTGCATCCTAGTCGAATTTTGGGCCAGCCTTCCAATCCTGGTCGAAAGATTTCAACTAGGATCCACGACCTGGATTTCAACCAGGATCCTAGTCGAATCTTCGACCTGGATTTTGGTCAAAATTTGTGTCTTTCTTTGCTTCCTGGTCGTCAGGTTTCGACTAGAATTCACGACCTGGATTTCGACTAGGATCCTAGTCGAACCTTCGACCTAGATCTTAGTCGAGATTTATGTGCTTATTTGTTTCCTGGTCGAAAGGTTTCGACTAGGATTCACGACCTGGATTTCGATCAGGATCCTAGTCAAACCTTCGACCTGGATTTTAGTCGAGGTTTCTGCACTTATTCTCGAAAAATATTGTGCTTGATTCAGGAATTCGACCTCAATCCTGGTCTTATTTACCTGGCTTTCGACCTCAATCCTGTTCTTTTTACCCGTAATTTTCGGGTGTCTGTTCGAAAGAATTCGAATAGAATTCACGACTTGGAATTTGACCTCAATCCTGGTCTGTATTGGGCTTATTTCTAATTCAATTTGGATTGGGCCTTGTTTGGGCCTTCTCTTTTTAGGGCTTTGATTTGGGCCTGTATTTTTCTAAATCCTAATTGGATTTGGGCCTCTACTTTTTCAAATCCTAATTGAATTTGGGCCTTCTATTTTTCCAAATCCTAATTGGATTTGGGCCTCCTATTTGGCCTCTTCCATATTAATCTGGACTTTGATATATTAAAACACCTTCCTTAGAATTCTCTAGAATTCTCGGGAATTTTTATTTATTTTCTTTGGAATTCCTTGGAGTATTCTGGAACGTTCCATTTCTGGGCTTTCTTCTTTGGGCCTTTATTCTTACTGGGTTTTTTGTCCCTTCAACTTCACTTTTTCTCCTATATAAAGGAGTGAGTAGAGTCTATTGCTCCTCACTTTCTCATTTCTAAATTCTCCTTATTTTTTCTTCTGTTAAGGATCTCAGAGAAATAACTGTAGGTCGGAGTATTTAAAGCCCCAAAGCCTCCATTTAGCAAGCCAGCCTCTTTTAGCAGCATTACTTCAGGTAAACACTTTTCCTTTTTTTCTTCTTGAGCTTGATTTTGCATAGTTTGCGTTTAAAATTTTCTTCTTATGTGCCTTTTTTTTTACAGATGGCTGATAAGAAAATGACTCGTTTGGCCAAGATAAACGTGGCCAGAAAGTCCAATGAATTCCCCATTCGATCAAGGTACACTTCCTTGATCGATATGATCAACACCCGAGGGGACGAGTACCCGTCTGATGCGCATTGGGACGCGCACGACCATATCAGCGCCTTGCGGGATCCAAAGGAGCTGGACAAGTTGAGTGGTTATTTCAAAATCAAGGAACCTTTCAAGCTAGTTCTTGCGGGTCCGGCCGACAGGGCCTGTCAATGGAGGAAGGACGCACTATGTGTCTACAGGGACACTCTAAGGGCAGGTATTAGACTCCCCTTTCACCCATTTATCCCTGTTTTGTTAGCTGATGTGGGCATCAGCCCTTACCAACTCCCTCCTAACTCGTGGAGGTTGATTCTGTGCTACCTGTCGCAATGCGCCAAGCACAATGTCCCTACCTCGGTTGCTGTTTTTAGAAAGATTTTTCAGTTCAAGAACAGCCCTGACAAGAATCCGGGGTGGATTTCTTTGAACCAGCGCCCAACCGTTCCCCATATAGTGAACGGGAAGTCCATCCCTGACAATAATTTGGGGTGGAAGAAAGATTTTCTGTACGTCCTTTGGGAGGGTGGCGATTGGGGCACCCTATTTCGTTCATCTTTTGGGCTAGCCTGAAATGGGAGCCCTAATGATATAGTTTTGTCTGAGGAGGAGACTAGAGCTTTCAACCTCCTTACTCAAGATAATGGGACTTCCCACTCTTGGGATCTTATCAGGGAGACCGTTCTTGTAGAATGTGGCCTTTCTCCCGTTCCTAAAAAGAGTATGTTTCCTTCCTTCTCTAGTTGTCTTCATTTCTTCCATCTTTTACCTTGCTAATTTCTCAACTCACTTTTATTATTGTTGCAGTGGCTGAGAAGATTGAGGAGGCTACAAAGCCTAAAGACCTGGAGACAACCAGGATGAAACGTGCTGGGAAGGTCTTCAAAGACCCGCGCCTCGGGGATCGTTTCCCAGAGTTTCTACTCCAGGCGAAGGAACCAGGCGAAGAAGGCCCCAACCAACTTTTACGTACCAAACAAAAACCAGGGGCTTTCTTCCAACCCGCTTGGGGAATCCGGGGCAAGGATTCGATTGTTGGCAACACAGCGCTTGCCAAGGAATGGTCTATGCATTCCATTTCCCCAGTTGACTATCAAGACTTTGTCCTTCAACAGGACTTGGAAGCTAACGAGCTTTTCGGAGCTCAGGCTTTGGCGACGGTACGTCTTTTTCCTTTGGCATTCATAGTCTTTTACTGTAATTTTTCTCATTTCTCACTTTTGCTTTGTATCTTGTAGGTGAATGTCCATTTTCAAGGGGCGATTCACCATGCCAAGGCTTGGAAAGTCGGCCTAGAGGATGCAAACAAGAAGCTGGAGGAGGCCAACCAGAGGATAGAGGCTCTTGAATCCCAACTCGCCTCATCAACTTCTGACCGTGAAATGGCCCGGGCTGAGAATGTTATCCTCAAGGCTCAAAAAGACAAAGCTTTTGACGGCTGGATGGATACTCAGGAATTTAAGGATTTAATGGTGGAGCATGACGCCCTCCTACATCCAGTCAGCTATAAGGAAGGCTGGGACGCTGCTGTGGAGATTATCTAGGAAGAATTTCCTGAGGTTCTTGAACAATCTCCTTTCCCCTGCCCTATGAAAGTCCCAGCACTTGGGGGCGTTGCAGATAAGCCCGCCGATTTGATTAAGGACGACCCATCGGGGAGTCAAGGCCAAGGCCAAAAAAGGAAGGAGCTTGAATCCAGCTCTGAAGAGGAGGAATCTTCTTCCGAGGAGGAGCCTGAGCCCGTTATAAAGAAGGCCAGGGTGGAAGAGCCTCCAAAGCCAGCGTCTCCTAAACCAGCGTCTTCTGCGGCCTCCAAGGCGTCCGAGGATAGTTCCGAGGGAACCTCTGCGAAGACTTCCGAAGAGACATCCGAGGGACCGACTGGAGAGACATCCGAGGAGACTTCGGATAGTGGTTCCGAAGAATCCGAGCCTTTCAAGGCCTAAGTTTTATGTATTTCTTCTTTTTAGACAATATTTGAACTTTGTAATTGACTTCTATTATTTTCAGTTGTATTTTCCCAAGCGTCATCGTATTTTTTCCGATTTTTCAAACTCAAGTTTATAACTTGGTTTTATCCTTCACAACGCATCAATCTAATAGGCTAAGATTAAGTCGAACGTTTTTTATTATAACTTGGTATTCTTGATACCTTTCATAAAATGGGTTCAACCCTGATAAAATCTAAAACATATCTTCTATATAAAAAATCCTAAGCAAGCAAAGTTTCAAGGTGCTTTTAAACCTACTTGTCATTCTGACAAGTGAGAATCGTACTTTAACTGTTCTACACATAATAAACCTTCAGGTTTTGGGCATGCCAAGTTCTCGGGACTTCAAAACTATCCATAGTCTCCAGCTTGTAGGTTCCTCTACCCTAAACGCTCTTGACTTTGTATGGCCCTTCCCAATTTGGGGCAAGTTTCCCTTTCTTCCCTACGTCAGAAGCTTCCACTTTCCTCAAGACTGAGTCATCTTGTTTGAAGAACCTTTCTTTAACCCTTAGGTTGTAGTAGAATGAAGCTTTTTTCTGATATTCCACTATCTTCGCATGTGCCTCATCTCGTACTTCATCAATTAGATCCAGGGCTAACCTTTTCCCTTCTTCATTTTCCTCAGCATTGAAAGCTTGAATCCCGGGGGAGAAATGTGATATCTCTACAGGAATAACTGCTTCTGCACCATATGCTAACATGAAGGGAGTTGCTCCAGTCGTGACTCTACAGGCAGTCTTTTAGGCCCATAGTATTGGGAGTATTTCATCCACCTAGTTATTCCTTGACTTCTCGATCCTCTTCTTTAGTCCATCCAGGATTATTCGATTCGCCACTTCCGCTTTCCCATTGGCTTGCGGGTGAGCCACAGAGGTGAACCGTAACTCAATTTCATTCTCCTCACAATACTTCTTGAATTCTTCATTGTTGAATTGTGTTTCATTGTCAGTGACTAGGATGCGGGGGATTCCATACCGGCACATAATATTTTCCCACAGGAATTGTGCAATTTGTTTAGTTGTGATTTTGGCCAAAGGCCTGGCTTCAATCCACTTAGTAAAATAATCAATGGCTACAATCAGGAACTTCCTTTGTCCCGTGGCCACGGGGAAAGGTCCCAGTATATCCATTCCCCACATAGCAAATGGGATGGGCGAGTTGATGGAGGTCAGCATCTCGGGGGGTTGTCTAACGACTGGTGCATGCTTCTGACAGCGGTCACACTTCTTCACATATTCTTTGGCATCAACCATCATTTCTGGCCAATAGAAGCCTAAACGGGTTATCTTATGAGCTAAGGCCCTGCCCCCCAAGTGTTGCCCACAAATACCTTTATGTACTTCTTCAAGAGCCAAGCGTGCCTCATCGGGCCTGAGACACCTTAGGTAAGGAACCACGAAAGATCTTTTATACAGAATCTCATCTATCAAAGAGTACCTTAGATAGCTTCAGTGCTTCAGTAGGATCATTTGGTAACCAACCAGTTTGAATGTGGGCCTTAATGGGATCTATCCATGACGTCCCCAGGCCTATAGGAGCTTCGAGCTTAACATCGATGCTCAGTGTCTTCAAAACGCGGAAGTATACACTTCCTGAACTTTCTTCTATCTCAGATGAAGCAAACTTTGATAATGCATCTGCCTTAGCATTTTCCTCCCTTGGAATGTGCTCAACATGGCATTCATCGAATTGGGTCATCACAGCCCTTACCAGGCGGACATACTTAGCCATCGTATCATCCATTGCCTCAAACTCTCCCTTTACCTGGGATACGATCAGCTTCGAGTCTCCATGGACTTTTAAGTTCTTGACTCTAAGTGTTCCTGCTAGGCCGAGGCCAGCTATTAGAGCTTCATATTCTGCCTCATTGTTTGTGGTTGGGAAGTCTAACTTCATGACATACTCAATTAAGAACCCATCAGGGGTTTGTAAAACCAAACCTGCTCCACTTGAATTTGTTTTTAATGCTCCATCAAAATAGAGAACCCAATATTCTTTCTCCTTATCATCCTTTTCTTTGTCCTCCTTATCAACTTCCTTGTCTTGAGGTATGGTATCTTCCTGCCCCCCGACTTCTTGGTTGGGTATGGTACATTCCACCATGAAGTCAACTAATGCATGGGCCTTTATTGCCGTTCGTGGCTTATATTTGATGTCGAATTCTCCCAGCTCTATTGCCCACTTGATCAACCTCCCACTAGCCTTGGGACTATGAATGATATTTCTCAGGGGCTGATTTGTTAGCACCTCAATTTGATGAGCCTGAAAGTAAGGACGTAACTTTCTTGAAGCCATTACCAAGGCTAGAGCAAATTTCTCAATAGTTGAGTAATTCAACTCAGCTCCATGCAGAATTTTACTGACATAGTATACTGGTTTCTGGATTTTCAGTTCCTCCCTAACCAACGCAGCGCTCAAAGCACTCTCTGAAACGGCCAAGTACAAGTATAAAACTTCATTCAAAGCTGGTTTGGCCAACAATGGGGCATGGGCCATATATTTCTTTAACTCCTCGAAAGCCTTCTGGTTTTCCTCACTCCATACAAAGTCATTAATGTTTTTTAGTGACTTGAAGAATGACAAGCACTTGTCTTCTGACTTAGAGATGAATCGTCCCAGCACAACAACCCTTCATGTGAGCTTCTGAACATCCTTGACAGTTTTTGGTGGTTCCATGTCCAGGATTGCCTTTATTTTATCGGGGTTGGCCTCGATCCCTCTCTTGGAGACCATCAATCCCAAAAATTTTCCAGATCCTACTCCGAAAGCACACTTTGTAGGATTTAACATCATCTTGTGGTACCTCAGGACCTCAAAAACTTCCCTCAAATGGGTTATATGATCAGTCTTTACTAGACTCTTGACTAACATATCATCAACATAGACTTCCATAGTCTTGCCGATAAGATACTTAAAAATTTTATTTACCAACCTTTGATAGGTGGCTCCTGCATTCTTAAGACCAAATGTCATAACAAGATAACAATAAACACCAAAGTCAGTGATGAATACCTTTGGAATGTCATCCTTGTACATCTTAATCTAACTGTATCCACTAAATCCATCCATGAAGCTCAGCATTTCATGCCCAGCAGTGGCGTCTATCAAAGTATCGATCCTTGGTAACGGGAAACAGTCCTTAGGACAGGCATCATTTAGATCAGTGAAGTCCACACACATCCTCCATTTTCCATTGGCCTTCTTTACCATTACAGGGTTTGCTAACCATTCTGGAAATTGAATCTCCTTAATGAAACCAGCCTCTAAGAGCTTCTCCACTTCTTGTTTTATAGCTTCTTGCCTTTCTGGAGCAAAACTTCTTTTCTTTTGTTTCACTATCTTCCGATTTGGGTCCACATTCAGCTTGTGAGTAATCAGTTCTGGGTCCATGCCTGGCATATCAGCTGCTGACCATGCAAATACGTCACTATTTTCTTGCAAAAATTTCACCAACTTCCCTCTAAGGGGCTCCTCGAGCGTTGCTCCAATAAAAGTCACCTTCTCAGGATCTTCGGGGGCTAAAGAAATTGAAACCAAGTCTTCTGCTGGCTTTCTTCTTTTCTCATCATTCTCTCGGATATCCAGATCTTTAATAGGAAGAAGCTGCCCCCCAACTCCATCTGCCCTCAAAGAGGCCACATAACAGCTTCTAGCCATTTTTTGGTCTCCTCTCTCTTCTCCGATCCCATCCCGGGTAGGAAACTTCATAACTGAATAGTAGGAAAAAAGGTCTGCCTTGAAGGCGTGTATCCCTGTTCTTCCCATGATAGCGTTGTAAGTCGAACTAGCCTTCACCACCACGAAGTCCAACATCTGAGTTGCTTGCCTTGGTTCCTGTCCTATGGTTGTTGGCAACTTGATTATCCCTTCTACGGGGCACTCCACTCCCGCAAACCCATATATTGGCATATCGGTTGGGGTCAATTGGAAGTCATTATATCCCATCCTTAAAAAGGTGTCATGGAGCAAGATATCCACTGAAGCACCATTATCCACAAGGACCCTTCTCACTATCCTGTTCCCTATTATCGGGGTTATAACCAACGGGTCGTCATGGGGAAATTTCACACCCTCCAGATCATAATCATCAAAAGACATTGTTACTCCTGTCATGGCCCTCTTCGGGGCTTCCCCAACAATATGCATAACTTCTCGGGCATACGCTTTCCAGGAGTTCTTGGAAAACCCAGCAGCAGTCGGTCCTCCAAAGATTGTGTTTATCATAGGCCCTCGGGGTCGTGGTCCTCCGAAGATTGTATTTATCACCGGTCCCCTAGGCTGGGGATTCCGCCCCTGATCGTCTTGGTCCCTCCTATGATCTTCAAAGTTCTTTTTTCCATTATTATTCCTATCCCCTCCATCTCCAGTGTATTTGTTCAATCTTCCTTTTCGAATGAGGAACTCAATTTCATCTTTCAGTTGTCTACACTCATCGGAGTCATGACCGACATCTTTGTGAAATCTGCAACACTTGCTCTTATCTAGCTTGGCAGGATCAGCCTTCAAGGGCTTAGGCCAACGAATATCTCGATCTTTCTCGATTTCCATCAAAATTTGGCTTCTAGGAGCATTCAGCTTAGCGTATTCAGTGAACTTTTGCCCAGGTCCTCCCTTCTTGGGGGTTGAATCAGGGCTTGGCTCGGTTCTAGGATACTTGTCCTTAGCGATATATTCCAGGTCATTTTTCCGCTTCTTGCCTCCACTGGGCTCATTACTCACTACGGTCTTCCTCATGCTTTCTTCCACCTTGATGTACTTCTCGGCTCTATCTTGGAGCAACAACATGCTTTCAGGGGGGCGTTTCGCCAAAGACATCTTGAAGAATTCATCCCTATTTCCCTGTTGCAGTGTTATCATGGCTACCTTGTCATCAAGGTCCGGGACTTTCAAAGCCTCCTTTGTGAAACGATTCAGGTATTCTCTCAAGGATTCCTTTGCTCCCTGTACAATGCTCATGAGGGATGCTGAACTTTTCTCATGCACTCTTCCACTAATAAACTGTTTAATGAAAGCCTGACTTATTCTCTGAATGACCCAATAGAGTTTGGGGGCAAACGACTATACCACCTTTGAGCCATACCCGACAGGGTTTGAGGAAAGGCTCGACACTTAATAGCATCATTCACGGGCTGCAACAACAGTGCATTAGAGAATGTCCTAACATGATTAGCGGGATCTCCCGTGCCATCATAAGCTTTGATAGTTGGCATCTTGAACTTCCTTGAGATATGGGCATTCATTATTTCTTCAGTGAAGGGCGGAGTAGGATCCTCAGGATCTCCAAGGGGAAGAAGATTGCTTGGATCAGCCCTTGGGACAACAACCTTTCTCTGTACTGGACCATCCAGGTCTATGATAGGAGAAGGATTTCTCCCCCTAGGAGGTATTGGGGGTCTGGTGGTCTGGTGCGCCTCCAAGTCGCGCCTTAGCCTTTGAATCTCAGCCTCGTGAGCCCTGATCCTTTTCTGCACTTCTTGGGGATTCGTCCCTTGGGTGCTTTGAGGACGTTGGCTACCATCAGCCGTCGGCTCTTTGCCAGCACGTCTCCTTCTTGGGGCTACTTTATCATCCGAAGATTCGGAGTCTCTCTCAGTGTAAGAACCAGAAAATTCCTGATCCTCAGAGATAGGAGCCAAACCTCGTATGTAGGGGGAGATCGCCCTCGTGCTTCACTCCGTCCAGCATGTCCACTTCCTCCAACCTCGGGTTAAAGGGGCATCCCATAAGGGGGTTAGTAGTCACAACAGTTGAATATTCGTACCCGATGGGTCGAGAATTCACAGGTGCATGTAGTTGTTGAACTTGGGGATTCGTACCTTGAGTAGCCGAGGGAATCGTCCCTTGTGGCTGAGGTTCAGTTGCCCCTATCTGGGTTTCTCCTTGCGTGGTTGCATAGGTTGAATGAGGAGGTACCTCCACAGTTGAAGAAATCACTTGGGTTTTACCGTTGGTGTTCCTCCTTCAAGGGCTCTAACTGTTCTCCGTGTTTTCGCCATGGTTGTTGTTGTGCCTTCCCACAGACGGCGCCAAATGTTATGGATTAAAAACTAAGATATATAATTGCTGTATTTATTACTAAGGTTCGTGAGCTCAAGGCCTTTAATGGTTGCTCTTGTGTTTCGTAGCTTAACTCTGGCTTTACGAGATGTCTACATATCTCTGTGAATTAGATAATCGAGCCAAAAAATGTAGTTCTGATTTGTGGGGTGAGGCCCCTTATATAGATGTTGGTGGTCCTTGAATTGGACTTGGTATAGGAGACTTGGTAGCCAAGTCTCAGAATTAGAATAGATTTTGGAGTCCTAAATAGTAGAAAACTGATTCATTATCCTTCTAGGTCCCTTAGAGGCTAATCTGCAAGGATTTATGTCCTTATTGAGACTCTTCTCGGTAGCTGATTTTTTCCTTATTAATTAATTACGAAATTAATTAATATTCAGGGTTTTTGGGCCTTCTTTGTTCCATCAGGGCTGATCAATGTGTTAACCTTTTTGGTCTGAATGTCATACATCTTATTGGGCCTAGCAGCCCAAATATAATTTTTAATTTACACAATCAGGATTTATTAATCCCTATCAAAAATGATATATATTTTTGGTATACAAGTTTTAATAAATTTTGCATTTTATAGTAGGTTCTTTATTTTTTAATATATCATACAGCTTCATTTTTTAAAATTTTTTAAATTTAAGAAAAATAATATTCATTTTTAGAATTTTTTAAATTTAAGAAAAATAATTTTTACATATTTTTGTATATTACAATAGACGGGAATATATGAAGAGTGGATGTAGATGCTCTTGACACTCTTTACAACCTCGCTTACGTAAGCGGATACGGAGAGTTCGAATCGAATACCCCGGTTGGTATGAGCCTGTGTATTAGAGGTGTACGCGGTTCGGATCGGATCGATTTTGGGGTAAAAGTCGAACCAAACCGCAAAGAGCGGTTTTAAAAAATTGTCATCCGCAACCGCATTTGCGGTTGCGGTTAATCGCGCCATTTGCGGTTGCGGTTAACCGCGTCATTTGCGGTTGCGAATTTGCGGTTATTGCGGATCGGTTTGCGGTTCAACCACTTATTTTAAAATAATTAATAATTTGTAAAAAAATTAATTTGGAATATTAATAAATTAAAATTTAAGTTACGTGATAAATTACATTCAAAAATAAAATATAAACTAATGCTCCGTGTGAAGTAAGGATATTAAAAACATACAAAAATGTGGATGCGAGAGAAAAAAAAGAAAATGATAAAAAAAATTACATGTTGATTATATTTTTCATTTGTTTGGTTATATATCTTATAATGATTGTAAATTTGATGAATGAAGTCTTAACATTAACCTAAGATTAGTTGATAAATGTGTATACTTATTAATTTATATGATATCAACTACATTTTTGGAAATATATTGTATTATAAATATATGTCGCGGGTTGCAGTTGCGATTTTGCGATTTTTAAGAATTTAAAATCGCATCCAAACCGCAAATGAGCGGTTTTTAAAATTTAAATCCACAACCAACCCGCGTTTCGCGATTATCCGCAAATGCGGTTCGGTTGCGAGCGGTTGAGTGGTTTATTTGTACAGCCCTGCTGTGTAGGGGTGTACACGGATCGGATTGGGCGGGTTGGGAGAATTTAGCAACCCAACCCAATTAATTCGGGTTTTCAAAATTTCAACCCAACCCAAACCGTTTAAATTTGTAACCCAAACCAATTTGTATACTTCAGTTTGGTTCGGTTTGGATCGGTTTGATCGGTTTATTAAATATACAAAATTAATATAAAAAATTATAATAAAACATAAGGTTTCAAAGTTTAAAACACTTGAAAATAATTCAAAACAATATTACAATCCTCCATATTGAATAGTCTTAAGCATCTAATTTTCGACATCAAAAGTACTAATAATATTGCTTACGCTTTAAATATTATAATGAATCATAAATGCAAAAAATATAACACTAATCAAACATCTATTGTTGTTACGAAATGAACTATGAACACGAAGGTTATAAGTTACATTTAAAGTTAGAGATATATGGATCTATGTAAATGGCCTAAACATAATTTTGGATTAACTTATTAGCATGTACCTATATATTTTAATCGGGTTGGGTTGGATTGGTTTAAAATTATCGAAAACCATATCCAACCCAATTAAACCGGGTTGACATTTTTTCAACCCAACTATATATCGGGTTGAAAAAAATCGGTTTGGTTCGGCCGAAATAGGGTCGGTTCGGTTTGGATTGGTCGGGTTGGCCAAACCGTGTACACCCCTACTGTTGTGTATAACTGGAAATAAAAAGTGTAGTACTTCCAAGTTCCCCTTGTTTAAGTTAAAAGTTCAGAACAAAATTCGTTTACCAAAACGAAACGCCACCACTAACATATTCACAGGAACAAAAGTTAATGAGATTAACATTGAGAATCAGGGAATCAACATCCAGAAGATAAATTAATTAACCAGGCTCACAAGGAACTTCATCCAGGTCATAGAAATCTAACACATCACATTAACTCAAACCAACACTACTACTGGTATAGACAAACAAGTCCTAAACCTCCACTTCACCATCACCTGCTCTGCAAATTTAAGAGATAGCAATAGAAACACTCTTGGACTTGGGCGGAGGCAACTTCTCGATCGACACAGTCAGGACTCCGTTCTCGCACTTTGCACTTATACCAGACGCATTGCAATTCTCCGGTAGCCTGAACTTCCTTGCCAGTTTTTGAGGTAGTTTCCTTTCCAGCTTTAGGTACTTGCACTCTTGTTCCCCATCTTCGCGCTTCCTCTTTCCGTTGCTTTGAATTACCAGTGTATTCCCATCTTCAACAGTTACCTACAATCAAATAATCAAAAGCAGTTCAGCGACACTGTAATATTCCTGTTTTTATTAAGTACTAAAATCGACTTCAGGTAACCAAATAATTAATTAAGATGATAAATCTACTGCCACAGGGTACAATTCCAACATATACTATAGTAGAAACTTAATCAGGTAGAACCTCGAGAAACGAATAACCTCAATAAATGTATACTCCTTTGTTTTTCCTCGTATTTACTTAAATTTTTCCATTCAGCATAAAAGGGAATTAAGAGACATTGTTTGCTTAGCCTTAATCAGTGTTCCTGGGCGGTGAGGGTACCTTCGAGAGATTAATCGACAAGTCGGAGATTAATCGGACCGATTAATCGAAACATTAATCGGAAGAATATAAATATTATTTTTAATTTTTATAATTAAATAATGATCAATATGTCAAATATTTGTTTGAAAAAAGAAATTAGAATGATATTAAACAATATCTACACATACATTATATACTAATTATTGAGTTTACAATATTAACTATATTTTAATTCATATTTTTAAATTAATTATAATATGTTAATTTTATATTTTAAGTGAGAAACTAAATATATTTGATTACTTGTTACTTATTATCAATACTTTATATTAGAAATTGACATGATATTGTGTGAAATTATGAAATTAATGAATTAAATTATTAAAAGGTAAAAAAAATATTTTTTTTTAATTATTTTCCGCCTAGACCGCCTAGGACCGATTTTTGACCGCCTAACCTGCCTAATCCCGATTTTGACCCGATTTTTTGAAAAAATGACTAAATCACCACCAAGGTCCGAGTCGGGGCGTTTTACCACCGCCTAGCGCCTAGGAGGCCGCCTACACCGATTTTTAGAACACTGGCCTTAATGAATGTAATTTAAACCTCGATAAATGAAAAATCCGATAAAACAACCAAAGTAACAAACATCTCTTCAATCGATAAAATTAACCTGAATGTCGGATTTGGACAGGCCAGGGACATCCATGTGGAAAATGTAGTGATCGGAGGTCTCAAGAATGTCGACCGGGATCGAATCGAAGGCAGCCCTGGAATCACGAGACCTTGATGGGGAAATAAGCTTGTCAACAGCTTCAGGTAAATTGAGGAGTTGGCTCAAAGCAGCAGTTGCAACATCACCATTCAAATACCCTGCCATCTTGCTTATGGTAGTCGCTCTGCTACATCACAAAACCAATAAAATCAAAATACACAAACATATATAAACTATTCAAGCTGTCGACAAATTACATTGGAAAGTAGTAGTACTAATATTTTCGTGTTTCTTTTTTTATTACCCATTTAAGCAGCTAAATCTAATTTCTAACTGATACAAAGAAAGTAGTGATAGATTAGCTAGAGGTGCAACGCCCTTACCCGAAATTAAATTGAAGAAAGGAATTGAAGCTTGAAATTACGTTCTCGAGTAAGAAAAAAGTGAATCAGTGGGGTTATAAAAAGTTATCAGAATGTTCCAGAAGCTAGTTCTACTTATCTCGCGCAAAGTCTAGAACATTCGCCAAGCAGTAGTTTCTCTGCTACTTACACGTGCACATAAGCTGTTTTTCAGAGTTTACATATCTTTTTAATTTCTTTAAAATGCTCGAATTTGCCCTTCATCTAGGTTTTTCTAAACCTCCTCCCTCCAATTTATTCATACCAGCTTTATCCCTGTAATTCACGGGATATCTTATAAATATTTTATATGAACTTTAATATTGAATTAAATTAATTTATTTTTTTGGAAAATTATAAAATGAAATTTCTAATTCTATTTAGTTGTTAAAATTTATTCTATTAATATTAAAAGAAAATTATTTTAGTTGTCGTATTGTTTTTTGCTTAAAATTTTATATCTTTCTAATTATTAAATTATTAAATTCATACATATTCATATATAAATTTATTATATCATATATAATTAAATTTTTATTTTTATACTTTACGCCTATTATGTATATTATATAATACAATATTAAGATAATGTTAGAAAATATGAGAATTTATAATTATCATAAATAAGTTGATAATATTATTTTTATTAGTATTAATTTAGATTTATTTACTTTACTTGATTTCCTCATAAAATTTATGTTTTTTTGTAAGTTTTAATTTATTAAAATTTTATATTTTTGACTATAATTTTAGATGGTGAATATTGTAAATTTTAATTTACTTTATCTAATTTTTTATATCAAGAACTTTTTATTAAAAAAATTTTGGATGAATTTTGGTGTGACTTCCAATTAAACATAAATTCTTATTTTATAGAGTATGTCTACTACTTTTATTATATAAATTATCCTTTTTATTAATTTTTCATTTAATGACGCATGTGTATTTAAAACATTTAAAATTTTGTTTATATTGTTTTCACACCTAATATGTTTTTTGATTTGTTTTTTGTTTTTTAGTTATTTTTTAATTTAATGTTTGTTTGTTGTAATATTTGGTGTATTAATTAATTAATAAAATTTACTTATACATTTTTAAGTTTTTTTGTTATGTATTAGTTCTTCTTATTTGTTTGTTTGTTTCTTTAACTTTTTGAAATCTGTTTGCAATGCATGTGATATGTTATAAATATTTTATATGAACTTTTAATATTGAATTAAATTAATTTATTTTTTTGGAAAAATTATAAAATGGCACCTCTAACTCTATTTAGTTGCTAAAACTTATTTTATTAATATTATTTTTTTATTTTAGTTGTTGTATTGTTTTTTGCTTAAAATTTCATATTTTCTAATAAATTTATTATACCATATACAAACAAATTTATTATACCATATACAAACAAATTTTTATTTTTGTAATTTACGCCAATGTATAAGATATAATACAATATTAAAATAATGAGAGAAAATATTAGAATTTGTAAATTATCATAAATAAGTTGATAATATTATTTTCATTAGTATTAATTTGGATTTATTTACTTGCTTTACTCATGAAATTTATGTTTTTTGTAATTTTTAATTTACTAAAATTTTATATTGTTGACTCTATAATTTTCAGATGGTGAGTATTGTAAATTTTAATTTAATTTGTCTACATTTTATATTAAAAAAATTAATAAAAAACTTTTGGGTGAATTTTGGTGTCTTTTTTTAATTTTTACAACTTAATGTTTATTGGGATTTTTGTATTTCTTTTTTTTAGGTTGATAAGTATTAGGATTTTTTTTGCAAATCTAGTACATATATGGTTTTTTGGTGGTGTTTGTTTTTTGGTATTTGTTTGTTTTTTTAGTAGGAATTTACAATCCTGACATGACGACCATACCATCTTAAGTATCACCTAAACTTGCTCCAATTATATAGGGCATTGGCCCCAAATGTCACTATTTGGGGCAAGATGGCCCTCAATGTCACTTTTGGATTAATTGGCCCCAAATGTCACTCCAAAACGGAGTTCAAAGTAATGTTATTCCGTTTTTTTTACAAAAACGCAGATGCGTATAACGTTTAAATGATAAACTAAAAAATTTACAGGAAAACGTGTTTGCGTGTAACGTTTAGACTTTAATAAAACAAAACGTGGTTTGAAGTGTTGTTATTGATCTAAATTTTGTATTTAAAAAAATACAAAAAAATGCAATTGAAAATTAATTATTAAAAATCATAACGAAAATGAGTGTTACATTTTTGGAAAAAACGCACTTTGAAACTCTGTTTTATGTTTATTTAAAAAAAAGTAAAATTTGTATGTTTTAAAACTTAAAACGTAAAACAAGATCATGTTTTTATCTTAAAATATTTAAAAAACGTTGTTTGAAGTTTGGTTAATGATTTAAATATTGTAAAAATTAATTATAAAAAGCAATTAAAAAAATGCAGTTTTTATAAAAATATGAGATATAATATTAATTATAAAAATAAAAAACGCTGTTTTAAAACATGTATTTAAGAAATATGATCGGAAAAAACGCAGTTGGAAATATTTTTGGAACTAAAACGCAGTTTGAGGTGTTGTTATTGATCCAAAAACGGAAGACGGTGTCATGTCTTATTTTAAAACGCAACACGAAACAACGTTTTGCACACAAAACGCAGTTTGAAGATATGTTTTTATCAGGATGTTGAAAACATCCCAGGCCAACAGAAGCTACTGTGATTTACTTAATTTTCCAAAAAATATTAAAAATAAGAGTAAATGTCAAATGAGTAGTAAAACACAAATTAGAAGATGAATAATCAAATACAATACTCCAAATTTAACATGAATTTAAAATAAAAGTTTCAAATATCTAATTAAATTATCTTAAAATAAATAAGAACAATAGTCAAATTGTTTTAATTCTTACCGCGCGATGCTTGAAAGTCCATTGCATTCTTATAACGTGTGGACTTTCTTCTTCCTTTCTTCTTCTCAACTTCTTTATCATGCACCAACTTTGGAATGTCAACTCCCGATGGCCAACGAGAATCCCCTTTGGTTGGTATTAGTTCAAATACACCGTTATAAACCTTTGAAACATTCTTCAACTTATAAAAATTGCCTACAAAACTTTCATGACTCATATTTAAATGGGCACAACATGCAACCAAATGAGAACATGGAATGCGATAGTTTTGCCACTTTCTACAAGAACACATACCCTCTTGCAACCGAACGGTATGCCTATTTCCTCCTTTTTGGCAAACCCTCCTAGTCACTACTTGAAACAATATAGAATCTCGGTCAAATACCGTGACATTATGTCCGGTAGCACGTTTATTCGATCGGCTCAACATTTTGTGTGCATGTTTTGTGAACACTTGACCTTTAGATGATTGGGTTGCAATCTCAACCCGCCTTTCATCAAAATACTCCACGGTCTTTGAAAACACAAACCTCACCAATGAACTAATCGGGAGGCTTCTAGCTTCAAGAATTGCATTGTTCCAACTTTCGGCATGGTTGGTGGTCATAATTCCAAAACGTTCCCCCCCATCATGTGCCAAAGTCCATTTCATCAATGGTTTATCCGTAAACCACTCTTCCGCCCGAGGCTCCACAATTAGCATTTGCTCCCACAGATAATCAAACTTTTTCTCTTGCACTTGAAAAGCCAAATCAACTAATCTATCCTTCAATCCCGGTCTTCTATGCGCATTAACAAAATTTGTAGACAAGTGTCTAATGCAAAACCTATGATGGTTATACGGCTCACACCATCCCGTCTGCCGCATAGCTGCCATAATCCCAACATGTCTGTCAGAGATGATACAAATGCCATGTCTCCTACCTGCAACGAATCTCCTCAACCGATCCATGAACCACCCCCAACTAGAAACATTCTCAGATTCCACAATTGCAAACGCCAATGGAAGAATGTGACTGAAACCATCTACTGCTACAGCACTCAATAGTACACCGGGATAAGGACCATAAAGGTGGGTGCCATCTATGTGAATGACCGGGATGCAATGCTCAAATCCATCAATACAGGGCTTAAAAGCCCAAAACAATCTTTTGAACGTCACTTCCTGTTACAAACATATATTATAACATTAATTAGTGCAAACCCTAACTTCAATGTACCTAAAAGAATAAGAATTAGATTTATATAAAAAAAGAATGAACTACTAATATTGTCAAAAATGATACCTCTAAATTCTCATGTACTCCCGACTCACTTTCTTTAAAAAGCCAATCAACTTTTGTACCAACATTAAAGGATTGCAATGCTTCCATCAAATAAGGAAGATCTTCAATTGATCCTTCCCAAGACCCATGCACTTCATCCATCACAAGTTTCTTTGTATTTCTAATTTTCTTTCTACCTGGAAGATAACCAAACATACTTTTTGCCGTAGCCATTAACACTTTTTCTTTAATTCTAGGATCGGCTACAATTTGTTCCTTAATAGTTTCCACAATATCATAAGAGGACAAGTTATGGTGGTCTTGAGTAATTGCGGTGCTCATACATGTGTGTGGCCCGGAAGTTTTCATTATTTGAAATTTACCAAGTGTCTTTCTCAACCTAGCCTTTAAACTCCACTCACAACCATCTTCCCTCAACTTACATGCAACATGCCAATTCAAATCACTTGATCTAGTAACGGTAAACTCTTGATGACTAGCAATATGAAATTGATGCACAACATGAATCAAATCCTCTTTTGAATTAAATGTCATACCCTCCCTCAACTCCATAGGTGTAACACCCCAAATATGGGGTCAAGATTTGGTGTCACTAAACAATCTTTACATAAAATAAAGAAATAAATAAATAACCCCTTGAATCCAGATCGTTTACAGGTTATGGTATGAAACAAGAATCTAACCTTCCACTATTTACAACAACTAAAAATACAAATGTAAATATCTTTGAACTATTGCTCGTATCACTATTCTTCTAACTTCTTCAACCTCTCGCACCGGAGATTTCTCGAACTTCTGCTGTCTATCTAGGCTATTCATTTTTATCCTTATCTGTTTCTGGCAGAAATAAGAATTTACAAAGCAAGAGTGAGCCAAAAATGCCCAGCAAGTATATATTTTGAGTTTCAACATTAATATCACAAAAATACTTCCGGACAAAATCTTAAAAGTATTTTGAAGAGCGAAACACGAAATCATTTAAAGGATATACTTCATCTACTTAAAATCAATTTGATTTACATTGCTATAAATCACATAGGGAATAACAACATTTTTGTAAGAGCTTCAAAGATCGCGTGTTTTCAAAATAGCTTCTGGTAACACTTCATACTTGAGCAACGAATGCAATAACTAGTTATAAAACGACGTTCAAGAAATTCCTAACTATTCAGTATCCATCATTATCGACTAAGTTTTCATAAACTTAACCTGCTAAACCAGCCTGATAAGGACGGGTTGAATAATTAAGAAGATCTCAATTCATTCAAGATTCTAATTATCAGTGCGCAACTAATGCTGCAGCAACAACCTGAACCTCGAATTTATTTAGAAAAACCGTAATTTTTCCGAAACTGAGTACTAAGAAAGAATAACTTTAATCCATAATCACATTTTTTTTTCGAGAAGGTATGCCATTAATGGTGATCAACAATAAATTAGACTGGACACTAGTTGACACTTATATCCTGCTGATCAGTCAGGATACAGTGCAGATCTATACCTACCCGTATAGATCCAGTCGGGTCCCCAGGCACTACGGCCCATCTCAAGGCACCGACTATGTTTCGGTCCTTAGGATTAAGTAAAACTTAATCCCCAAAGTATCATTATCCAGCCTGTAGAGTGTTTTGATGTCAAACCGTTTTGAAGTCAAAACTTCCCAATTCAGGGTTCGCAAATAACCCGAAAGAATGGGTATCTGCTCAAGAGAGCAATCGAATTATAGGAACAATAATGGAAAGAACTGGCATAATAAGAGTAATTGCAGCGAAATATAAAACAGTTAACTATTCTGAACTTAGAATAGGAGCGAATAAATATTTGCAGTATTTAAGGAGAAAGGTTAGGAATACTTGCCTCAATAAGCTTTAACCGCTATTGACTTTGGTTCGACTTTAATCGTTCGGCTTTATCGTCAAACTACTATCCTATTCTGGATACGATCCCAACATTCAGACCTTCAGTTGGAACTTCGTTGATCTCGAAGTTTAATCACTAGATCGTTTCTAGTTCGATGTCACGTCTCGGTCTTCCGTCTAAAACCTACAGGGTTGAAATACCCTAATTCAGATAATCGCTTAAGCTTGACATCAAATCAATATCCTATTCTACCCATAAGATTTCATAACCGAATTCATATTTATATGTATTATCGAAATACACATAGAAATTATGGTTCACATCTTCGAAAATCGGTTCGGTATTTAATTTCGGAAAATACGTATATTTATCGTTTTGAAAAATAGGGTAATCGATTATTCACAAAATATTTCGTCACGTCACGTAAATAGGTTTCATAAAGTTCAATTATATCCTTGTTCGACGTTTCCGACAATTACAGGTCACGTTTCCGTATTTTCGGAATTAATTTCCCCGAAAATCGGGCAGCGTTTCCTCTATTTATCGGCCTACCCGTCGAATCATTTCGACGTCAAATTCACAACCAACAGCTACAATATCCAATCCAATTTGCAATCCCAAACACCATTACAATTTCTATTACTTTAATTATCATTCGTACTTTTATGTTTTTGTTTTTATTTTTCGTTCCACACATATATTTTTACCGAACTAATTTTGTTTAAATAATAAATGTAGGACTCAGATAAAATCATCATCGCCCACCGTCGGCTCGCCGAGGCTCATCACCGACGGCGGCAAAATTCGCGGGTACCCGATAAGGTTCGGGTGTCCAACGCGTGTTTCACCGATTAATCATTATATTCCCGCATAATTTATTTATATCACGAAACGATAATCAAATAAATCCTGCAGAAAAATTTAATTTTGGAAACACTGAATAAATTTTTTTTTCATCAGGAATATCCGAACAAACAAATCTGAAATTAATCAACACCGGCCACGCGCGTACACGCGCCGGCAACCAGGACCAAAAAATCAGGCGACATTACAGCATAACAACGGCTAAAATACGGTACATCTAACATCCGACTGAACCACACACATATACATACATAAGTATACATGCATACCCAGGAGCCACCAAGCCGTTTGGTGGCAACTCGCCGGAAAACGACCGGAAGAACAGCAATAGAGAGAGAGAGGAAAAACAGAGAGAACCGGGCGGAAAAGAAGGAAATGGGGCATGGAAGAGAAAGACGAGAGAGCAGAGGGCGAGAGAGAGGAGAGATTGGAGAGAGAGAGAGAGAGAGAGATCGAATTGAGAGAATTTGAGAGAGAAAAGAGCGAGAGAACCAGAGAGAAAATGGGGGCGCGTGGGAGAAAACAGGGGGTAGGGGGTTTTGTTAGTAATAATTTTTTTTTTCTTTCGTTTTCTTTATTTCGTTTTATCCCCGTTATTTCCTGTTTCGTACCGCCACTAAGGTCTTTTAATAAATAATTTACGGTAACCATCGTCCGGAATTTTATCAGAATTTATTTAAAATTCCCGAGATAACTCAAACTAATTTTTATAAAAAAGTTATAATTCAAAAGTCATTTCTGGAACGCGCATTCAGACCCGTATTTCCCAATTTTTACGAATATACGTACGGTTAAATAAAAGCCAGAAAATTTCCGAAATAATTTTAAAATTCTTGAAATATTTAAGAGTTAATAAAATAAAATTTTCATGATTTTTGAAACATCCTGAAATTAGATATTGATTTTTACAATTAAATGGAGTCGGAAAATCATTTAAAGATAATTAATAAATAAAATATCGATTTCTAAATTTTATAAACTCCTAAAAATAATAAATAAAATTATAAAACAACAAAAATAATTTTAGGAGCAATTTTAGCATTTATGAGCATAAATATTCAATAAAATTATTTTAAAATGAATTAGATTCATACCGCTCGATAATTAATTATAAAATTAAATTTCGCGTCCAACAAGTCACAAACAATTAATAATACAGCAACACATAGCCGACAGATCCATCAAATATTTTATTTACTTTATAATTCCATAATTACATTACATATTGGATCTGAAAATAGGTTACTTAGCCGCTAAGTAACTAAAAAGACAATATGATTTTAATACCAAATTTGGAGAATTATCAGAACAGAGCTTCCTATAAAATTCTTTATACAAAATTAAGGTTATAATGTCTCGCCTTTTGAGAATATGGACTTTTATCGATATATAAAATGATTTGCGTATCGAAAATTTCACACCGGAACTCGTACATGTCAAACCGTACCCCGGATCGAAAAAGTCAAGTCACGGAAAGTGTTCAGAATTATCAGATTAGGTTAGGAAGGAGTTTTTAGAAGAGTTTCGGGTTGTAAAAACGTAAAAACGATTGAAGTGGAATGATTTCTGATTCTAAAAAGTAATTTTATAATTATGTAAAATAATCATTATTAATTCTATAAATCCTTATAAAATCATATGATCATTCAAAATTTACCAGAAAAATACCAAAATTATCTAGATTTAATTCTGGAAAATTAAAAATTAAAATATTCACATTTTCATCAGAAATAAACATCCAAATATTGATATCAATTATCAAATAATTCACCAAAATTCGCATAAAATCACATAATAATTATTTATTAATAAAAATAAATACATAATATTTCCCAGGCGTTACATCCTTCCCCCCTTAAAAGGATTCTGTCCTCAGAATCATGCTAAGGAACAGACCATGATGCTTTTCAAGTATCTTTCTTATGATTTCTCAGTTCTCATTAATCACAACTCAACGACCTTTTATCGTCATCAACTCTATCAGTTGCTCATGCAATCCCTATCTCAATCTCTACTTCATACATTTGAAGCTAAATGAATTTTCGTAGTCATACACAGATGAATGTCTTATAGATTCATTATACCGGTGACAACTGTTAGATATATTTGATAATGTCATGGCTAATATGTTTTATGTTTAGCTTTCAGATCTTACTTGAACAGGATAAATCAGTACTTAACTGTTGATCAGTACTTATACTGGAAGTCAGGACTTAAGGATATCAGTACTTATGTTATCAGGAGATAATCATCAAAAGATAGATATCAGAACTTAAGTGCTGAAGGACGATCAGATAAGGACAGTAGCTGATTAAAGGAAAGAAGATCAAGATAAACATAAGAAGAGATATGCATGAAGAAGGAATTCTGTAAAGAATGGAATACTTGGAAGAAAAGATATCTGATTGATATATTTTAGGAAGCAGAATTATATTCCATATCAATTAGCGATTATCTTGTAACTGTGTAGTATATAAACACAGACATAGGGTTTACACTATAAGTGTTATCATATATTCGAGAAGATTATTCATTATAACCCTAGCAGCTCTCGTGATATTTGTTCATCACTGAGAGGTAACAGTTCCATACTGTAACAGAGTTTATTGTTTCAATAAAGTTTGTTTTCTGTTACTTATTATATTAAAGTTCGATTTGATTGTATTATAAACTGTATTCACCCCCTCTACAGTGTGTGTGTGACCTAACAAGTGGTATCAGAGCCTATCTGTTAACACACATACAGTTAAAGATCCAAACACAATCATGTCGGACACAGAAACTCCAACTAAGCCTACCAAAACTGAGGAACCATCAAAGACACAAATTCAGAGTCGGTATGAGACCATCAGAGTTCCCATACTGAGACCATCTGAATATCCCATATGGAAGGTAAGGATGACCATGTTCCTGGAAGCAACAGATCCAGAATACCTTGATATAATCAAGGAAGGCCCTCACAAACCAACCAAGCTCGCTGTTGCAGTTGCAGGTGAAGCAGCAAAGACCATACCAAAGGAGAAGAGTGATTATACTGCTGAAGATATAGCATCAATTGCTAAGGATGCCAAGGTACGACACTTACTGCATAGTGCCATTGATAATGTAATGTCAAACAGGGTAATCAACTGCAAGACTGCTAAGGAGATATGGGATGCTCTGGAAACAAGGTGTCAGGGAACGGAGATAATTAAGAAGAACAGGAAGACAATACTCACTCAAGAGTATGAACATTTTGACTCAAAGATTAATGAGTCATTGAATGATTTATATGATAGATTTGTCAAACTTTTGAATGATTTGTCATCGGTTGATAAAGAGTATGATCTTGAAGATTCAAACCTTAAGTTCCTGTTAGCTCTTCCTGAATGCTGGGATTTGAAGGCAACGACAATAAGAGACAACTACAATCTTGATGAAACAACTCTTGACGAAATCTATGGAATGCTCAAGACTCATGAGCTTGAGATGGAACAAAGAAGTAAGAGGAAATGAGGAAAGTCAAGGACAGTTGCTCTTAAGGCTGAAGAAGAATCCCCCAAAGCAGCTTCCTCAAAAAAAGACAAGGGTAAAGCTCTTTTCATAAAGTCTGATACTGAGTCATCAAGTTCTGAGAGTGATGATGACTCAGATTCTGAAAGCTTGCCTGAGACTGATGCTGATGAGGAGATGATGAAGCTGTGTGCTCTTATGGTGAAAGGAATCACAAAGATTGCATACAGGAAGTTCAGGAAGGGAAAGAAGTTTTCCAGGAAAGGCATAAGTTCTGATAAGAAGAATTTCAGAAGAACTGAAGGCAGAGGAGGAAAGTCTGACAGAGGAGATTACACCAATGTTAAATGCTATAACTGTGGTGAGAAAGGCCACATATCTCCTGATTGCAAGAAGGTAAAGGGTGACAAAGGCAAGGCTCTTGTCATAAAGCAGAAAAGCTGGACATACACCTCAGACTCTGAAAGTGAGGAAAACTATACATTGATGGCAAATGCTGATAAAGAAAGTGCTGAGAGCAGTTCTGAAGCTGCTGAAACAAAGGTACCTCATACTACTTATGCTTTTCATACTGATGATATTAATGAGTTGAGAAGATATCTTAAAACCATGTTTGTTATTTATAGAGATCAAACTTTAAGATGTAAAAGATTAACTTCTGAAAATATTGCATTTAAGAAAAGAAATGATTTCTTAGAAAAGGAGTTAGTCATGTTCCATCAAACTCAGAAGGATAGAGATGATGCTTTTTATGTTAGGGATGAAGTGCTAAAAATGAATGAATCTCTAAAAACTGAGTTAGAAAAGGAAAGAGAGATTATCAGGACTTGGACTAACTCTGGTAAAACAACTCAAAATTTGCTAAGTAGTGGAAACTGGAAAGAGGGCTTAGGTTATGGAGAAGATAAGAATGATAAAGGAACTGAAGAAATTAAGCCTGTTGATAAGCAAAAGCCAAAGTTAAAACCTGTTAAGTTTGTAACTGTAAAGTCTGAAAATGAGAAATCAGAAGTTACAAAGGAATTAACTTCTGACAAACTAAAACAGGAAAAGACAGCTGAAGTGAACATAGGCTTAATGACAAAGAAGCAGCTTAAGTATAAGCTGAAAGATGTTAAGAATGCAAACAAGGTAAAATCACCTAGAAAAAATAGGAATGGAAAGGAAGGTGTGAATAAAAGCAATAATTATAAACCTGTTCCTGATGCTTCTAGGAAAACATGTCATAACTGTGGAAGTTCTAACCATCTGGCTTCTTTTTGCAGGAAGAATAAGAATATTAACTCCTTACCTTCAAAATCAGGAGTTAAGAGTCAGTCTGTTAGATACAAACCACAAAATCCTTGTTTTCATTGTGGTAGTTTATGGCATTCCATTTATACTTGTAAGGAATATCATAGCTTGTACTATGATTATTATCAAATAAAACCTTCTTTGAAGAAAGTTTCCATTGTTCCTTCTAGTGTAAATTCTGATTCAAAGTCTGATAGTGTAAGTTCTGATAAGAAAAATGTTAACATAAACTCTGATGCTAAATCCGCTGCAAATGTTAACAAACTTAATAAGGCCAAAGGATCCAAGCAAGTCTGGGTCCTTAAAACTAATAATTAGTGGTCTTTGTGATTGCAGGGCAACAGGAAAAATATTCTAGTTCTGGACAGTGGATGTTCAGGACATATGACTGGAAATAAGGCCCTGCTATCAGACTTTATAGAGAAAGCTGGCCCAAGTGTTTCTTATGGAGATGGCAACATTGGAAAAACATTGGGATATGGCAATATCAATCTTGGAAATGTCATAATTAAAGAAGTAGCTCTGGTCTCAGGACTTAAACGCAACCTACTGAGTATAAGTCAAATCTGTGACAGAGGTTATCATGTTGATTTCTTTGAAGAACACTGTGAAATTGTGAGTAAATCTAAAGGCAAAGTTATTCTGAAAGGATACAGGCGTGGTAACATTTATGAAGCTAAGCTTTCAACAAGTACTGATGGTTCTGCAATCTGTCTGATGAGTAGAGCATCAATTGAAGAAAGCTGGAATTGGCATAAGAAACTCTCTCATTTAAATTTCAACAATATAAATGAACTGGTCAAGAAAAATCTTGTGAGAGGACTGCCAAAGTCAGTATTTTCTCCTGATGGTCTTTGTGATTCCTGTCAGAAAGCCAAACAAAGAAAATCTTCATTCAAGAGCAAGACTGAATCATCAATTCTTAGCCTTATCATCTACTACATGTTGATCTATTTTGTCCAGTAAATGTCATGTCTATTGCAAAGAAGAAGTATGCGTTGGTCATAGTGGATGAGTTCACCAGATACACATGGGTGTATTTCTTGCACACAAAAAGTGAAATTGCATCTATCTTGATTGATCATGTCAAACAGCTGGATAAAATTGTCAAAGATTCTGTGAAAATTTTAAGGAGTGATAATGGCACTGAGTTCAAGAATTTGATAATGGAAGAGTTCTGCAAAAACCATGGAATAAAGCAGGAATTTTCTGCTCCTGGAACTCCACAGCAGAATGGAGTTGTTGAAAGAAAGAATAGGACTCTCATTGAAGCTGCACGTACAATGCTTGAAGAAGCAAAGCTTCCAACCTATTTCTGGGCTGAAGCTGTGCAGACTGCTTGTTTTACTCAAAATGCAACACTCATTAACAAGCATGGAAAAACACCATATGAGATGGTGAAGAAAAAGAAGCCAAATCTGAAACATTTTCATGTATTTGGATGCAAGTGTTTTGTTCTCAAAACTCATCCTGAACAGCTATCAAAGTTTGATCTAAAAGCTGATAAAGGAATCTTTGTTGGATATCCACTTTCCACAAAAGCCTTCAGAGTCTATAATTTGAGAACAAAAGTGGTCATGGAATCTATCAATGTCTCTTTTGATGATAAGAAGATTACTGGTCTTGAAGATTTTATTGACCATGATCAGCTGAGATTTGAAAATGAAGACTCAAATTCTGATACTGAAAATCCTGACAGTCTAAGTCCTGATACTGTAAACTCTGATGGATTAAACTCTGATGTTATTGAAACTGTGGTAACTACGTCAAAGGAAGATGCACCTATGCAGGGGGAGCATACTCAAGATCCTACCACAGCTCAAGAAACATCAAAACATACATCTGGCTCTTCAAGTTCTGATTCGTCAAGTTCTGATAAGCCAAGTTCTGATAATGCTGAAAATCTAAATACTGAAGAATTCAACTCAGAGAGCATAGTTTCAGGGGGAGCATCAGAAAATGAAAATGAAGATAGCATGGATCATGGGGGAGCATCCAGTTCTAGAGACAACCTTCCATCTGCAAGGAAGTGGACAAAATCACATACACCTGATTTGATAATTGGAAATCCTGATGCAGGTGTCAGAACTAGAACAGGTATTTCAAATGAATGTCTCTACAATTCTTTTCTCTTTCAGTCTGAGCCAAAGAAAGTTGAAGAAGCTCTTCAAGATGCTGATTGGGTGCAAGCAATGCAGGAAGAGTTAAATGAATTTGAAAGAAACAAAGTCTGGACCCTAGTGCCAAGACCAAAGAATAGATTTATTGTTGGTACAAAATGGGTATTCAGAAACAAAACTGACAGTGATGGCATAATTACAAGGAATAAGGCAAGGCTGGTTGCAAAAGGATATTCTCAATAGGAAGGAATTGATTATGATGAAACATTTGCACTAGTTGCTAGGTTAGAAGCCATAAGGATATTTTTGGCTTATGCTGCTCACAAAAAGTTTAATGTCTTTCAAATGGAGTGAAAAGTCCTTTTCTCAATGGAGAATTGGAGGAGGAAGTATATGTTGAACAACCTTCAGGCTTTGTAGATTCTAAACATCCAGATTATGTCTACAGGCTTGATAAAGCACTTTATGGACTTAAGCAAGCTCCTAGAGCATGGTATGAGACTTTAGCTCAGTTTCTTCTGGAAAGTGGATTCAACAGAGGAACAATAGACAAAACACTATTCTACCTCAACCATGGAAAGGACTTACTTCTGGTCCAGATTTATGTTGATGATATCATTTTTGGATCTACAAATGACAAACTTTGCAAGAAGTTTGCCAAACTAATGCAGTCAAGATATCAGATGAGTATGATGGGGGAACTTAGCTATTTTCTGGGCCTTCAAGTCAAGCAGAATGAAGAAGGCACTTTTATTTGTCAAACTAAGTACACCAGAAACTTAAGAAATTTGGAATGCAAGATTGTTCAAGTGCATCCACTCCCATGGCCACTGCAACAAAACTGGATAAGAATACTGGTAAATCAATAGATATTACTGATTACAGAGGTATGATTGGCTCTCTACTCCATCTAACTGCTAGTAGACCTGATATCATGTATGCTACCTGTCTTTGTGCAAGATTTCAAGCAGATCCAAGAGAACCTCACTTAACAGCTATGAAAAGAATCTTTAAGTATCTTAAAGGAACAGCTACTCTGGGATTATGATATCCTAGAGAATCAGATTTTAAACTAATAGGTTACTCATATGCAGATTTTGCAGGTTGCAAAATTGACAAGAAAAGCACAAGTGGAAGCTGCCAATTTCTTGGAGGCAGATTGGTTTCTTGGTTCAGCAAGAAACAAAAGTCAATTTCCACATCAACTGCAGAAGCAGAGTATATTGCTGCAGGAAGCTGTTGTGCACAGATTCTTTGGATGAAGAATCAGTTACTGGATTATGGGTTAACATATTTCAAAATCCCTATTTACTGTGATAATCAAAGTGCTATTGCTATGACAGGTAATCCAGTTCAACACTCTATGACAAAGCACATCAGCATTAAGTACCATTTCATCGGGGAACATGTGGATGAAGGTACAGTGGAATTGCATTTTGTTCCCACAGATCAACAACTAGCAGATATCTTCACAAAACCACTGTGTGAAGCTACTTTTACAAGATTGGTAAATGAACTTGGAATGGTTTCAGGTTCTTTCTCTAAATCTGCTTAGTCTTGTTCTGTGTTATCAGACTTTATGCTCAGTATTTACAGAATTAATCTCATTGTGTATTCTGTGCTTAATTGATAAATGTTTTTAAGTACTGACTGTTGTCTGATATATATTTCTCAACTCTGATAAGTGATATGTCTGTTTAAGTAATTATTCAATCCTATGAGGATAACTGTGCTAGATACTGACCTAGTAGTCTTCAATAAACAAATGATTCCATGTAAGAAGTAATTATTTCAGTGGAAATCTTATGACACTAGCAAATTCTGATAATTGAGCTTAGTTGAGTTTACTTTGTATATCTTATTACTAAGTCACAAATTAGAATAATGCTACTCATCTGTTAAGTTCTGATACTAGTAAAACTGCTGAATGTACTAAGTGCTGATAAACCTCACTTATCAAAAGAAAAAGCAAAAAGATCAAAGAATAAAATCAGGTACTCCTTTGAGATCTAGAGTAAAAATGTGGTAGGGACGACCCAAGTGCATTGCTGGTATTAAGTAAATATGCATTAGAAAAGCAAAATATTTTCTTGGTGACTTTTCACACTCTATGATTACTGGAGAAATACTCTGATAATAGCATAAATTCTGATAAACAGTCGTGACTCACTTACACTGAGAAGCCACTGTAAAATAGAATTTCAAAAGATGCATAAAATTAGCACAAAACAGTTGAGGTGGACTCAAGCATGAACTCATTCATCAGTAGGTTTCAGGACACTGACAGCTCTTTAGCAAAATTTTAGTTATGCCTTATTTCTAAGATGTACTGAAGTGAATCAGACTTTACTCTTTGTCTGTTATTTAGCTAAATGCACACACTAATCACTCCATTTGAATGATGAAAATTTCTGTGGAGGTCTATGTTATTTTAGATAAACAGTCACTGTGTCACTTTGCACAAATTCTGAGGACAAGTTCTAGTTACACGTTCTGATGATTAAGTTCTGAAGTCTATAACTCAGAACTTGTATGAGGATTTACTAAGATGGGCATTCCTTTTTCGAGTTAAGAAATTATGTTCTGATGACTGTTAAGTTCTGGTATAGGTCTAAGTTCTGATTTCTCAATCTAATCCTTTACTTGGCTTATCTGTGAATAAAATTTGGTAACAGTCTCAGTTCGAACTAGAATATGTTGAAGTGGAAGATTAATAGTCACTATGATTAGGATTAATGGTATTCGTACTTGAACAGTCCACTGTTTCTTGTTTCTTGTGCGTTTTAAACCATGATTCCTCTTTCCAATGAATGTTATTCTTTTTCAAAGTCTAGGGAGACGAGGTAGAATTAATTCTACTGGTCAGCATTCAATTTCTTTGCGTCTCCTGGCATTCTCTTGCCTATATAAGCAACCACTTCACATCAGCCTTCCCATCACACTTTTATCACAAACTCACTCTCGTTTTTCATTTATCATCACAAATGGCTGCATTTGGCTGGTTCTACAATTATGGTGATGAGACTGTGCATGTCTTTTTGAATGTAATTCCAACTCCATACCCTATCATCAACATTCCTCACAATCTCTGGATTCGATTTCCAGAGGTTATCAAACGTGATCTGGTGGCCGTTCGAAGAGAACTTCATCTTCATCGTCTCCGCCAGCAAGAGTGAATCATCCGACTCGCCATTCTGTTTGTCAAGAGTAGGAAGAAGAAGATGACTTAATCTCGTCTTCTTCCTGTTTTTCTTCATCATCAGCTTTGTCAGGCTTCTTAGCTAGGACTAAGGCTGTTGATGTTAGGTTTAGAAGCTTAGGGAAAATCTTGTATAAGTATTGATGTAATTTCCATTTCATGAATGTATTGTCTTGATATATTAATGAAAGTTGTTTTTACTTCAAGATTTTGTCTCTGAGTTATTTTATCTTGTGTTGATAAATCCTGATTGATATTCTGATGACCATATAAATTTTATTTTATATTAAGTTCTGATTCGTTTTCAGCACTTATCTAATTTCTCTTGGTCATTTTCATGTGATTTATTTTCAGAATATTAATGATGCAGTGAAAAATAATTCAATCAGTGATAACGGTTTAAATTTTGAATTAAAACTGTTTCTCTTGATAAATGGAACAGTTTTTTCCTTGAAACTAGGCAAATGGGTAAGTAATGATTCCTATTTTCTCGAGCCCAGTAACTGTCCGTTATTACTGCATGTTTGACAGGTGTCCAACGGTAACATTCTTGTTCAGAGTATAAGTACAACAGAGAGAGGATTTCTTTAACATTTTATTTCCTTCATATTTTTTTCTCTACTTACTTTTACTCTCTTTCTTCTCACGTTGGTTTTTCATACAGACATTCTATCAAACACCTAACAGGCACTTTTGAATCTCAATTTTTCACATGGCACCTAAGGATTTAATCATTGATGGAGCTAAGTTTGTTCCAAACAACTATGCTGCAATTCTTGATCATGCTGAAGCTCCATCTGAATTACATTTTGTGCTAGATCTTCTTGCACACAGTGAGATTGGGTACGCATTAACACAGCCTGAAGTCTTTTCAAGTCAACAAGTTCTGACGTTTTGGCGGGCTGGGCACTTTGATGATGGTGGTAAACATGGCACTCCCAGTATTGTTTTTGAAGTGGGTGATTCATCTTATGTAGTCACTCCTGGTACAATACGCAAAGCTCTACATCTCCCAGAAAATTGTACTTTTTCAACTCCAGAGGAATCAGCACTTCAGGAGTTAATGGCTGATTTGGGATATGAAAAGAGTTTGGCAAAGCTTGGGCAGTTAAAAAGGGCTAATATCAAAAGAGAATGGAGTTTCTTCTTTGACTGCATCACCAAAGCTTTTGGGAACAAATGTTCGAATTTTGATGCTATCCCAATTCTGAGTCAGCACATAGGGTATGCTATTATTCATCAAACTCATTTTGATTTTGCAACTGGAATAATTGGTTTTATTGGGGATAGGATGACAGAGGATAGAAATATTGTCTATTTTGCTAGATTCTGTCAACTTCTATATACTTTTTGTACTGATGAACCTCAATTAGTCAGTTCCTCAACCCCACCTTTTAGAGTTGCAAAACGATACTTTAATGATCTGGTAAATGCTGATACTAAGAAAACAGTGGTTAGACCATTACAGATTTCTCAGTCTGTAAAACAGATCCTAGTAAATGCTGATCCTGATACTTATAGATCTGTTTACTCTGATGTCCAACCAACCACAAACACCCAACAACCATCATCCTCAGCACCTACCACTCATTCTACTCAACCTACCCTCAGGACATATCTCAAATCCTATCTCTCTACTTCACAGACTGTTCAACCCTCATCTTCCAAGCCAAAGAGAACAAAAACTATTCCTCAAACACCTCAAAAGAGGAGGAGGACTGTACTGAGAGATGAATCTGATACTGAGGAACAAGTTCCTTCTTTAGAACCTGTTGTAGGTGAAACTGAGAAAGTGACTTCTCAGAAGGATTCTGGAATTGGGGGATCTAGGCTTCTCAAATGGCTTAGAAGAATGACAGTTCCTGAAACTCCCAAGGAATCCAAATCAACAACGAGATACAAGAAACAGAGGGAAAAAAGGCCAGTTTCAGATGATGAAGAGGAAGCAGCTAAGGAAGGGGATCAGGAATCTCTGATCTCACAAGACAAGGAATTTGCTCCAGTCACTTCTTCTCCATCAACTCCATCTCAGGAAGCTGTATCTGACAAGGCTAACTCACCATATGTGTCTCTTGTTGATCCAGGCACAAGTGCTGATATTGATGTTCAACACTTGGTTGTGTCTGAAGTATTTCTCTTAGAAGCTCCAACAACAAATATTCCTTCCACAACACCTGTTACTGATGCTGTTCAAACTCCAGAGTTATCACCAACACCTTCTCTGCATCAAGATGCTGATGATCAGAATTTAGGTGAGCATCAGGATATAGCTATTGATCAGAACTTATAACAAGATCAGCAATTAGAGGATGCTGAAGCCTCCATTGCTACTCACACTGTTGTCTTATCAGAAGATACTGATTCTTTAAGTTCTGATGCTGCACATGCTGGAGATACTGGTGATGCTGCTCCAACTGCTCATGTTGTAGATACTGATGCAGCAGGTCCTTCTGGACATACTCCTCAACAGACTCTTCCTAAGTCTGAATTGGTTAAGCAGTTTATTACCGGGGAAGCACCAGTACCTTGGAGTGAAACTCCTGCAGGTCAGGAGTGGACTAAGGAATGGAACTCAGTTTCATGTGTTCCAACTGAAAAACATCTTGCTGAGCACTTGACTAAAGCTGATGAAATGTTAAATTCTGATGATTTTAAAACCCAGCTTAGAGTCACTGCATTGAGTACTAAACATCTACAAGGTCTTCATTCAACTACTCATGCAGAGCTACACAAGATTCAGGAGAACTTTATCAAACAGGAACAAGTTTGGAAAATTGATAAGAAAAAGTTCTTCCAACCTACCATTGACAGGATTGCTTATATTGAGAAAACTCAAGAGAAACAACAAGCTCAGATTGATGAAATTCTGACAAATCAAGCTTCTCAGTAATCGCAACTTACTGAACTCCAATCCTCAGTGGAATTACTTATCTCTCTTTTACTACCTGTTGATGCCAAAAAGGGGGAGAAGGTAATTAAGTCCAAATGCAAAACTAACAAGACACTACAAGGAAAGGATGATGGAAATGATGACCAAGGATACTCTGGAATGGGTAGCGGTCATAGTCAAGGTAGAAGGTTTACATCAAGATAAGCTAGTCACATGACAAGTTCTGATACTGGGAAAAGAATAAGTTCTGCTGCTGGTAAAAAGTTAAGTTCTGATGAACTTTTAGATCTTGATGAGGAAATGTTAAGACGGTTATTTCTTCAAGAAAATCCAGGAATGGACTTGGAAAGTTTAAAGGAAGAAGAAGCCAGACTTAAATCAGAGAAAGTCACATCTAAATCTGAAGCTTCTGGTAAAAAGCCACTTCCAAAACTCAAAGGTATTGTGATCAAAGAAAGGACACATACTGAAGCAACATTGGCTAGATCACAACCACAGATAGATCCAAGATCCAAGGGTAAAGAAAAGGTTGGTGAACCTATCAAGGTTTATGTACCTCCTAAGGATGAAGAAATTACTGATGAAAAGGATAATCTTGCTCTGACTTCAAGAAAAGTTCTTAAAACAACCTCTGACATGGCTCAAGTTGTTCAGAGTCAAGAAATTGTAAGTTCTGATATTCAGAAGAAGCAAGTAACCTCTGACATAGCTCAAGTTAACTTGATATCAGAAGATAGACCAAAGACACTCCTACCAGGATTCACTAAAGCAAAACAGACTCAATCTTTGAAGACTACTGCAAGTGGTTTTGAAGCAAGAGTAGTTACTGGAAAGGAAGTAAGAGATAAAACTGGATTGGGAAGTGTTGATGAAAGAGGAGTACACAACACTACCAATGATCCAACTTCCTTGAGTGAACCAGGTATTGGAGCAACTCCTGAGAGATTGAATCAACTGGAATCTGTACAGATGGTTTATCATACCTACTTGAAAGAATACATCATGTTGTATTTCATGACAGATGGTAGGGTTTATCATATAAGATAAAATGCCATTCAATTGAAGTATTTTGAAGAATTGGAGCATGTACTTTTCTTACTTCAAGTGGATGACAGAATAACAGGGACTGCTGCAAACTATTTAAAAGAACAGATTCAGAGACAGAAAAGGCTTTATTCTGTTAAGTCTTACAGTACATATGTTCTAAAGTACAGAGATCACAATGGTGATATTGTTGATATGAAGCCTAATACTGCATAGATCAGAACATATCTTGGTATTAAGGGACTTGAATTCAATCTGGAGTCTGACAAAGCTTATGTCATAAGACTAGATCAGGAGTTGAGAAAAGCAAAGATCAATGATCTCAGAGCTGCAATCTTTCAAACTGGTGAAGATACTGCAGAGCTTAAAGATGTCAAAAGGAGAATGATTGATGAACTCAGATATATTGAGAAATGTTTGTTGAAGAACTATCTCAGAACAACTCCTGACATCAGAGAGATCAGAAGATGATGAAACCAAGTCGAAGATCTACAACTGCTTAAATTCTGATATTTGTACAGACTGAAGTTGTTATCAGAAGTTGAAATTGGTAAAAGCTTTAAGGACTGTAAGTTGTAGTTATCTAGTCTAATTCTCATGCATTTGTACTTAATGTTTTTGACATCATCAAATATCTATTAAACTTATATATTATGCTAATTTACAAGTTGGGGGAGATTGTTAGATATATTTGATAATGTCATGGCTAATATGTTTTATGTTTAGCTTTCAGATCTTACTTGAACAGGATAAATCGGTACTTAACTGTTGATCAGTACTTATACTGGAAGTCAAGACTTAAGGATATCAGTACTTATGTTATCAGGAGATAATCATCAGAAGATAGATATCAGAACTTAAGTGCTGAAGGACGATCAGATAAGGACAGTAGCTGATTAAAGGAAAGAAGATCAAGATAAACATAAGAAGAGATATGCATGAAGAAGGAATTCTGTAAAGAATGGAATACTTGGAAGAAAAGATATCTGATTGATATATTTTAGGGAGCAGAATTATATTCTATATCAATTAGCGATTATCTTATAATTGTGTAGTATATAAACACAGACATAGGGTTTACACTATAAGTGTTATCATATATTCGGGAAGATTATTCATTATAACCCTAGCAGCTCTCGTGATATTTGTTCATCACTGAGAGATAACAGTTCCATACTGTAACAGAGTTTATTGTTTCAATAAAGTTTGTTTTCTGTTACTTATTATATTAAAGTTCGATTTGATTGTATTATACACTGTATTCACCCCCTCTACAGTGTGTGTGTGACCTAACAACAACAAGACCAACTTATCCACAATCATTCCATCTATCTCATTACCTCACAGGACTAACTTAATTCACACTAATCTTCTTTTCTGTCTAATTCCAATAATTCGTGTTCATGAACTTTCTATTTTCACTGACGGTTCTATTCTACTCTTCATGTTTCCTTCTGTTCGGTTAGCCTGACCTATGATTGTTTCCAATCATGTTCGAGAATTCTTAATCAGCCTTTTGCATTTTCTATTCGTCTGCGCCCGATATCCTGAGGTCATGATGCCTGATACTTCGGAATGTTCTATATTTATTCAAAAACTAAAAATAAAGGGAAATCTCAACAATTGCATTTAATTCACCATTTTATGGTATACTTCCATTTCTTTTCAATCACCATCAAGTATATTCATTGAGCGAGAATCTGCTATTATCTGAAAAGAAATATTAATTTGGAACGGAATGAATCATAATTTTATTCAAAACCCGGTCTCTTGGTACTAATACTCATTTTGTTGTCCTATCAAATTAGATATCAATACGAACTTTGATGCTCACAATGTTTCATACTGAAGTCAACATCAATCATCTGCATTAATACCACCTTTGATATTCTACGACAAAGTAAGTATCAGCATAACCCAGAAGACGGATCAAATCCTATTCTTCAGTTCCTAACTTTTCCAATTCTTTTAACCATTTCCCAATAATCCTAATGGTGTTCACTCTTTTCTTTCTATTTGAACATCTGTTCCTACATGGACCTTTCCTGTTTGGTATTTACCCACACACTGGAGCTCATAATCAATTATAACCAGAATCCATATCTTTGAAGCTGAGAATGCCGCTGTTATTTCCCAACTCTTTGCAAGCATATCTTTAGGCGTTCCACTTGGTCTTCCCTAGTCCTTGAACTAGTGAGGATGTTATCAATAAATACAATCACACTATCCCAATACTCCTGGTACATTGTGTTCACCTAATCTTCAAACTTATAATTCTTGATAATCGACGCATAATCTAATATCAAATTTCTGAAGTTTTCCTTCACTCATTATTTCATCCCTATTGAGTTAGACGATACAGGGCTTTTGACATTAGCTTGACTCTGTATAATAACCGACGAGAAATTTTTACCTCATTTCCTGAGGTAACCTTGGTAAGTCAATCGTTTGAACCTTCGGGACTTCATTTGAAAGAATTCCGACATGAGATCCATTACAATGTTCTTCTTCCGCAGTTTGCCATTAATACCTTTGTTTAATCATTCCTGTTTACACGCATTCCTTGAATGAAATTCCCATCTTCAATTATTGACATTTCACTTCATTCTTCAATCAATTCTGGCCCAATTGACGTTCATACCTTGCGTATATCCTGGATTATTTTATAAAATTTCTTTATCATCCTTTTGATTCCACTTCTTGTGTTGATTAGTTCTTCATTTTCATTATTTATTATTTCTCTTAAACATAATATTACTCTGTTTATTATTGGATAAGTCATTCCTGGGGTTCACACTGGAATAAAGGCTTTTATTTGTACTATTTAAATTTTTACTAATAGAGTTATTGAATTTCCTCGGTAGCTATTTCCTTAGCCTTTCTTGACGTATCACATATCGCGTGTTTGACTTCTCTTCATTGACCATCATCTCTTTTTCCTGAGTTCACATGCGTACTTCATCAATTTCCGTCTCTCATTGGGTGCTTGAATTTGTGAGCTTTCCATTATTCTACAGCAACTTCCATTCAATCGCCGTTCAAAAGAAGTATACATTCAAATCTTTCATTAATTCATCATTCGATATGGGTATACATCCAAGTCCTTCCTGAAACGCTATTGCAGAGGATATAATCCTTTTACTTTATCTTAAACCTACAGTTCTTAAAAATATTCTTCTTACTGGCGTGTACCAGTAACTTCTTGTTCCGTTTATTCATCGAAAAGAGCGTATTCTTCTGGATCACACCTTGCACCTGATCACGTTAATTGTACTAAGCTTTCAATTTACGTAACGCCATTATATATATATATACATTTTTTCTAAATTTCTTATTGCTTTGATTTCGGAACTAGAAATCATGTTAGAGCTTGACTCAATCTAATTGGAATCGATCTCCATTTAACTAACCATTAGTCGGTAAAGTTGATCAATTAACTCATGTAACTGATCACTTAAACCAAGTGTTGACTAGTTAACTGGAATCAAAACCAATTATATAAAGTCGGTTTGGCCATAACAAATTTCACAAGAACCGAGATCGTAATTATTTGGAATACTGACGAGAACAATAATATACTTCTTTATTAAACGTAAGAAATTTCTGAAAATTTGGGCAGTACTTCCCCTACACCATTGACTACCAGTTGGACTCAAGCCGACACCATCAATCAACCAAATCATCCATAATCATATCCACCCACTTTCATCAACCAAAATCATCAATTCCCACAATTCACCTTTGATCAGCATCTGACTGGCATATTATATATCTTTTAAAATGAGACTTAAGGTCTTAAATTAACAAGGATTAATATAACCACTCCCTTTCCAGTTCTTTTAGAATTTACAAAATTTTATTAGTGAACTTTAAAATTTGTCTCGTTATTTCTTAAAAGACTCTACAGTCGAATCACCATTCCTTCATCTCCACTTCTGTTCCCGTATTAAATTTTCGTCACTGACCCGGGTATGAGCATTAAATTCATCATCTCTTGTTTATGCAAGTTAGAGAAGTTCATAATTTCTTGAAGAACACGTTCGAAGTTTGATTACATTTAAGATTTCTCCCATCTTGATTCTTCACGACAAGTATCTTTCTGCGACGAAGGAATGCTTTACGTCATAATTGCATGTCTGAGTCATTGTTCAGAATTTCCTTGATCTTTGATCGTCGTCCCGATACTCGTTTGCTCCGTTTGAGCACACAACTTCACTTCCTTATTTCATAACTAATGTACGATTCGCTAACCATTCATTTCGCGTCGCAATCTACCATACGGACGAGATCCTCCTAACACGAACAACTATCAGATTTGATGTCTTTGTCACGACCACGTTGTCGGTGTGTCCATTTTTCCTCGCTCACTGATGTTCTCCATTTATCGATTTACAGTCGTATCTATGTTCGTTGTATGATTCCACGTATCACACTATTTCATTTCTTTTGAACCCGACAGAGAACAGATTCTACGCAAGAGAAGAATTTATGAACATGATTTTAATTGAAAAGCTGGATAAGGAATAACAATGCAGCAACCGATTGGAAGAATTTGTAAATCAGAAAATTGAAGGAGAAAAATGAGTGAAGAATGAGACAACCATATTCGTACTCAAGATGGCCAGTCTTTCATACTATATGGCATACAGCACATGAATAGGTGGCGTCCCACCCGACTCTTCGTCATTTCGACAAAGCGTCATATCACAACACTATTGTCTCAATCAGGAATCAAGAAATTGGGGAAGAGAAACAATTCAGAAGGAATATAAGAAATTTTCTTTCATTTTCACCTCATATAATTCATCAACAGAAGAAGCTCATACCTATTCAAACTCGGGAAGAACACATGATATCGTATTTGTAAAAGAATAAAATTGTAGATCACCATGGGTCACCGTCCACACTCCATTTACGTATGCCTCCAGGGACCATTCGGATGAGAGATTCACAGTCACGCTATAACTTCGGAACGTCTTCTGGAAATGCCTCCCTGTCCAAGATTGTAATGATTTGACCATAATTGCGTTCTTGCGAAATTTATAACCATTTCCTTCAATCATCCTCTAACCGCTCTAATTACGAATTTCGTTAAATTTTTAATAATTTCATAAATTGGGGCAAATAATATTTTAATATGTTGATTCAATTATTGATTTTATTAAACAACGTTTACTTTCATTTTCACAGCAAACCTTAAACCTTCTCCCTGCTGGTGGGTCTACTTGCCCTTTGAATTAACAATACTAAATCTAATTCTATTATTCTTTTTAGGTCATTTTCTGTTTATAATAACAAGAACTTAAGTAGTACCTCGACAACCAAATTGTAAAACTTATTTCAGGCAAAATCTTTTGAAAGTTGATTAAGGAAATCTTTTCCAAAATCTCATTTTTAAAAATTTTGAAAAATCAAATATTTGGTCGTCATTACTACATAAATTACTTGCTATTTTCCTGATTTACCAATGAAATGTCTAATTAAAAGAATGTCCATATAAGGGTCTCTTCACTTTGGTACCTCTTCCACATTTCCTCGGATTCAGCTTGCACTCATTAGTCGCCGAAACTTCATTCACCGTCATAAATCATTTTATTCGCAATTCTACCGTAATGCCGACATCTGGTAATATCTTTGACATTCTTGTCATCGTCCTTGATGTTATGCTTACAACCACGCATGCGCTTTGACATTCTGTCTGTAACTAGGGTCGCACCTTCTTGCTAGACTTACCTATATCTAGGAAGGTAGATATCATTCCTCGCGTAGCGCCCGGTATGTGGTAAGAATCTTCTTGCAACGATGAGGCCTTCGACATGTGCAACGTTGGTTCTTCATCAGCTTCCATCAACTGGTTGCCTCCGGCGTGAAGCTCGTCCTACTGCCTAATTCTAAGTTAAATCGTAGCTTCTCTTACACAAATTCTCACAAGAATAGATCGCATATTTTTCAAAACCACGGGAAAAATAGGGTAACATACCCCGTCTCCGTCAATCCGTCGATTCCTCATTATTGTATAATCTGAGAACTCAATATACCTAAAATGTTATGATATTCGCCTTACAATTTCTCAACGATCCTATCTTAGCAACTTCAGATCGGATCTGCTAACCCTAATTCGCACTCAACTCAACTTAACCTGAGTATGTCTAGGGTCTTTCCTATCTTGTACGACCTATCATTCCTATCCAACTCTCACCTATTCTTATTTCAGTGACCAATAACCTGCAGCTCTAATACCAAACTGTAACACCCCAAATCCGGGGTCAAGATTTGGTGTCACTAAACAATCTTTACATAAAATAAAGAAATAAATAAATAACCCCTTGAATCCAGATCGTTTACAGGTTATGGTATGAAACAAGAATCTAACCTTCCACTATTTACAACAACTAAAAATACAAATGTAAATACCTTCGAACTATTGCTCGTATCACTATTCTTCTAACTTCTTTAACCTCTCGCACCGGAGATTTCTCGAACTTCTGCTGTCTATCTAGGCTATTCATTTTTATCCTTATCTGTTTCTGGCAGAAATAAGAATTTACAAAGCAAGAGTGAGCCAAAAATGCCCATCAAGTATATATTTTGAGTTTCAACATTAATATCACAGAAATACTTCCGGACAAAATCTTAAAAGTATTTTGAAGAGCAAAACATGAAATCATTTAAAGGATATACTTCATCTACTTAAAATCAATTTGATTTGCATTGCTATAAATCACATAGGGAATAACAACATTTTTGTAAGAGCTTCAAAGATCGCGTGTTTTCAAAATAGCTTCTGGTAACACTTCATACTTGAGCAACGAATGCAATAACTAATTATAAAACGACGTTCAAGAAATTCCTAACTATTCAGTATCCATCATTATCGACTAAGTTTTCATAAACTTAGCCTGCTAAACCAGCCTGATAAGGACGGGTTGAATAATTAAGAAGATCTCAATTCATTCAAGATTCTAATTATCACTGCGCAACTAATGCTGCAGCAACAACCTGAACCTCGAATTTATTTAGAAAAACCGTAATTTTTCCGAAACTGAGTACTAAGAAAGAATAACTTTAATCCATAATCACATTTTTTTTTCGAAAAGGAATGCCATTAAATGGCAATCAACAACAAATTAGACTGGACACTAGTTCATACTTATATCCTGCTGATCAGTCAGGATACAGTGCAGATCTATACCTACCCGTATAGATCCAGTCGGGTCCCCAGGCACTACGGCCCATCTCAAGCACCGATTATGTTTCGGTCCTTAGGATTAAGTAAAACTTAATCCCCAAAGTATCACTATCCAGCCCGTAGAGTGTTTTTATGTCAAACCGTTTTGAAGTCAAAACTTCCCAATTCAGGGTTCGCAAATAACCCGAAAGAATGGGTATCTGCTCAAGAGAGCAATCGAATTATAGGAACAATAATGGAAAGAACTGGCATAATAAGAGTAATTGCAGCAAAATATAAAACAGTTAACTATTCTGAACTTAGAATATGAGCGAATAAATATTTGCAGTATTTAAGGAGAAATGTTAGGAATACTTGCCTCAATAAGCTTTAACCGCTATTGACTTTGGTTCGACTTTAATCGTTCGGCTTTATCGTCAAACTACTATCCTATTCTGGATACGATCCCAACATTCAGACCCTTCAGTTGGAACTTCGTTGATCTCGAAGTTTAATCACTAGATCGTTTCTAGTTCGATGTCACGTCTCGGTCTTCCGTCTAAAACCTACAGGGTTGAAATACCCTAATTCAGATAATCGCTTAAGCTTGACATCAAATCAATATCCTATTTTACCCATATGATTTCATAACTGAATTCATATTTATATGTATTATTGAAATACACATAGCAATTATGGTTCACATCTTCGAAAATCGCTTCGGTATTTAATTTCGGAAAATACGTATATTTATCATTTTGCAAAATAGGGTAATCGATTATTCATAAAATATCTCGTCACGTCACGTAAATAGGTTTCATAAAGTTCAATTATATCCTTGTTCGACGTTTCCGACAATTACAGGTTACGTTTCCGTATTTTCGGAATTAATTTCCCCGAAAATCGGGCAGCGTTTCCTCTATTTATCGGCCTACCCGTCGAATCATTTCGACGTCAAATTCACAACCAACAGCAACAATATCCAATCCAATTTGCAATCCCAAACACCATTACAATTTCCATTACTTATTATTATCATTCGTACTTTTACGTTTTTGTTTTTATTTTTCGTTCCACACATATATTTTTACCGAACTAATTTTGTTTAAATAATAAATGTAGGACTCAGATAAAATCATCATCGCCCACCGTCGGCTCGCCGAGGCTCATCGCCGACGGCGGCAAAATTCGCGGGTACCCGATAAGGTTCGGGTGTCCAACGCGTATTTCACCGATTAATCATTATATTCCCGCATAATTTATTTATATCACGAAACGATAATCAAATAAATCCTGCAGAAAAATTTAATTTTGAAAACACTGAATAAATTTTTTTTTCATCAGGAATATCCGAACAAACAAATCGAAAATTAATCAACACCGGCCACGCGCCGGCAACCAGGACCAAAAAATCAGGCGACATAGCAGCATAACAACGGCTAAAATACGGTACATCTAACATCCGACTGAACCACACACATATACATACATAAGTATACATGCATACCCAGGAGCCACCAAGCCGTTTGGCGGTAACTCGCCGGAAAACGACCGGAAGAACAACAATAGAGAGAGGAAAAACGGAGAGAACCGGGCGGAAAAGAAGGAAACGGGGCAGGGAAGAGAAAGACGAGAGAAAAGAGGGCGAGAGAGAGGAGAGATTGGAGAGAGAGAGAGAGAGAGATCGAATTGAGAATTCGAGAGAGAAAAGAGCGAGAGAACCAGAGAGAAAATGGGGGCGCGTGGGAGAAAGCAGGGGGTAGGGGGTTTTGTTAGTAATAATTTTTTTTCTTTCGTTTTCTTTATTTCGTTTTATCCCTGTTATTTCCTGTTTCGTACCGCCACTAAGGTCTTTTAATAAATAATTTACGGTAACCATCGTCCAGAATTTTATAAGAATTTATTTAAAATTCCCGAGATAACTCAAACTAATTTTTATAAAAAGTTATAATTCAAAAATCATTTCTGGAACGCGCATTCAGACCCGTATTTCCCAATTTTTACGAATATACGTACGGTTAAATAAAAGCCAGAAAATTTCCGAAATAATTTTAAAATTCTTAAAATATTTAAGAGTTAATAAAATAAAATTTTCATGATTTTTGAAACATCCTGAAATTAGATATTGATTTTTACAATTAAATGGAGTCGGAAAATCATTTAAATATAATTAATAAATAAAATATTAATTTCTAAATTTTATAAACTCCTAAAAATAATAAATAAAATTATAAAATAACAAAAATAATTTTAGGAGCAGTTTTAGCATTTATGAGCATAAATATTCAATAAAATTATTTTAAAATGAATTAGATTCATACCGCTCGATAATTAATTATAAAATTAAATTTCGCGTCCAACAAGTCACAAACAATTAATAATACAGCAACACATAGCCGACAGATCCATCACATATTTTATTTACTTTATAATTCCATAATTACATTACATATTGGATCCGAAAATAGGTTACTTAGCCGCTAAGTAACTGAAAAGACGATATGATTTTAATACCAAATTTGGGGAATTATCAGAACAGAGCTTCCTATAAAATTATTTATACAAAATTAAGGTTATAATGTCTCGCCTTTTGAGAATATGGACTTTTATCGATATATAAAATGATTTGCGTATCGAAAATTTCACACCGGGACTCGTACAGGTCAAACCGTACCCCAGATCGAAAAAGTCAAAACACGGAAAGTGTTCGGAATTATCAGATTAGTTTAGGAAGGAGTTTTCAGAAGAGTTTCGGGTTGTAAAAACGCAAAAACGATTGAATTGGAATGATTTCTGATTCTAAAAAGTAATTTTATAATTATATAAAATAATCATTATTAATTCTATAAATCCTTATAAAATAATATGATCATTCAAAATTTACTAGAAAAATACCAAAATTATCTAGATTTAATTCTGGATAATTAAAAATTAAAATATTCACATTTTCATCAGAAATAAACATCCAAATATTGATATCAATCATCAAATAATTCACCAAAATTCGCATAAAATCACATAATAATTATTTATTGATAAAAATAAATACATAATATTTCTCAGGCGTTACAATAGGTGTTGACACATCATCTCTTATATCCATAATTGACTCATCAAAAGAAACAATATTAAGTGTGGATTTACCAACCATTATTCTACTATCAACAACATCATTAATATCCACAACTCGACTACTACTCATTTGCCCCTCCAAATATTTACTACTACTACCTGTATACCCTTCAAAGCATCTACTAGAACTCTTCTCGACAACTTTAGAGCTACTATCAACTAATAGGCAATTGGGTATTTTTTCAATATAAATTTCCACAAAGAAAGGAGGTCCCTTTGAAAGAATAACTCCAAACATTACATCAACATCATCATCATCATCAAGAGGCACAATACCGAATTTCATATCATTAGGATTTTGACTTCTAAAATACAACTTCAAATAATAATTATCCTTATCAATTTTCAATTTCAAAAACACCAAATCACATAAATTACGGTAATTCATGCTACTATCAAGTTTAATATGCTTGAAAACGGGTTTATCATATACACAACCATCTAATTGAGTATGTTGAATATTACCGTCGATATAGATCCACGCAATTACGGATGTCGATTTTGATCCCGAACCCGAGCCCGAAGCCATTACGAAATTACACTTAATATCAGTATATTAAATATATATAAATATCATATATTATATGTTTAAGTGCTAGGGTTTTGGATTTTATTTAGAAGAAGCAGTAGAGTAGCAGAGGCTGTTGAATACATATGTGTATGGAATAAAAGCAAAAAACGGAGCCTCAAAGCATGTTAATGGTCTGATATACAGGCAGAACAGATATTAGTAAAAAACGACAAAAACGGAACACGGAAAACCGTTTAAACTAATAAAACGTAGTTTGATATGTTGTTATCGTTGTGTATTTAAAAAATCTTAAATAACAAAAACGCAGTTTGAGATTATGTTAAAACAGTTAAAACACGATTTGGGAGTTTGTTTTTGTTTAACCAGTAATTGTTTGTAAACTATGAAACGTAACATGAAATATTGTTTTACAGGAAAAACAAGATTAGAAGTTGCGTTTTTCATATAAAATTATGCTCTTAGATAATTTCAAAACGGAAAAGCAGAACTTGCAATTTATCAAAAATTGAATAAATTTTATAAAATGCTGTTTTGATTTTGGTTTTGGATTTTAAATTTATAATTCTGAAAACACTAAAACATTATTTTGAAAATTGTATAAAATTGTTTAAGTCTTAAAGTTTTTTAGTAAAATGTTAAAAAACGTGATTTAAAAACAAGTTATTAAAAGAAAAACGTGATTTGAAGTCATGTTTTTAAGACAAAAACGCTGTTTGATGTCATGTTTATGTTAGGAAATATTAAATGCAAGTAACCATCAGAAAAATGACACCCCTGTTGAACAGATTTGTACTATTTAATAGTTCCATTTGACAGTTGATCATAACTCCGATATTATCACTACAAGTACCTACTAGTTCAAGCAAAAACAAACAACTTAAACTAGCAAAAACAGAACTAACGGAATATTTTAATGCATAAAATATTTTACATGAAACCAGTTACATCACCCATCCTTTCCTTTGCTAATGTTAGAAGATCTGGTCACCCTCATCAGGATTGTAACTCCTTTCCATCACTATTCAAGTACCTATTGTAATGATTGAAATGAATGGTGTACGAGTTAGTTGAGAAATGATTACTTTGAAGACATGTTTCTATGTTTTTCATGTGCTTAATAAAATTACAAGACTACAAATAAAGTAAAAGCAACAATATTTACAAGTCACTTTCTGGCACACTTCTCCCCATCAGTCCCACAACGTGGAGGCTTACAAACTCTCTTTGAATGTCTATACTTAGCTCCAAACTTTCTTCTTCCATCAATACCTTCGGAACTCTGAGAAGACCTAACAACAGTATCAATATCAAAAGAAGGAATGGAATGATCCTTAGTTGAACACTCAGTAGGCCTTTCAGGACGACGTACAAGGGGAGGCTGATCAGTAGAAGGATGGTCAGTAGTATGAAGCTCATGAGTAGAGTGTGTAGTAGGCTGCTCAGGAGGAGTGGTAGGAGTAGGCGTCAGATGTAAGTCAAATGAAGGATAAATATCCCTCGGTCTCTCTGGAATGATATCAGTAGAATGATGCTCAATAGTACGCTGCTCAGAAGGAGAGTGTGAAGTCAACTGCTCGGGATGAGAGTGTGGAGTGAGCTGCTCGGAAGAAGGGTGTGGAGTAGGCATCAAATGAAGATCAAATGACGGATAAGGATCCCTCGATATATCCTGAGTAACATCTATATGAACATCTCCAAGATGTGTCATCATAGTTACATCACCAACTACATCATCTCCAAGTACATCTGCAACAATCTGATCAAGTACATCAGCTCCTCGTCCTCGACCTCGACCTCGACCTCTACCACGTCTTGGATGACGCCCGGGATCCCGCCGCGCATCCATCTCTCTAACTTTACGCTCATCCACTGGCAATGCGTCAAAACCATACAACCTAAAATCTCTAACAGCATTACAACCATCAACAACTAACTGATGAACACCTGGAAGAACTGAATCTGTCTGATCAGCTATACTCCTCAACAAATCTCCCTAAATACAACAAATAAATAAAAGACTTGTTATGGTTCATAAAAAAGGAAAGAAACAAAACAATTGAAAAAAGACTACAAAACAATTGAACATATATATAAGGTACGAGAAATAAATTATGAACATGTATATAGGACTTACAACGTAATGATGAAATGCACCAGTACGAGTAGGAATGGCAATCGGGTCGGATCGGATCGGGTATTGCAGAATCCATATCCAAACCCGAAAATTTTATCCATACCCGAACCCGATCCGAACCCGAAAAATACCCGAAAATGAATACCCGAACCCGATCCATCGGATTTCGGATCGGATTTGGATATACCCGAAACCCGAAATTTTTGAATTGGATATTCATACCCGAACCCGAAACCCGAACCCGAAATCTGAAAATTTGTATAATGATTGATATTGCAAGTACTTGGGATCGAACACGCGACTTGTAGAGAAAGAGTTTTAATGTGTCATCTTCAACCACTCCACCACATCATTAATTGTGATATTATATGTATAGGTAATATTAAAAAAATCAACCCAATTGATACCCGGTTTTTTAGATTTTTTGCTAAAACATATTTTGTTAAACTTATAAACCTTATCACTCATTTAAATGATTGAATAATTACATTTCATTAAACTTTATAATTAGTTAATTTTTAACATAAATATAAAAATATATGTTTAAAATATTATATAATAATATGTATAAGGTAAATTATAGAATATATATATAATATTATAATGTGTAATTTATAAAATTTTAATATTATATATATATTATAAATTTAATAATTCGGGTTTTTTTCCGGATTTCGGATTCAGATCGGGTTCGGATAGTGTTTCGGATTTCAGATCGGGTTTCGGATCACTATACCTAATATCCAAATCCAAATCCAAAAATTTTCGGGTTTAAAAATTAAATCCATATCCAAATCCAAATCCAAAAAATCGGGTTCGGTATATCCAAAATTTCGGGTTTCGGATCAGATATCCGTCAGATCGGATTATTTTGCCATCCCTAAGTACGAGAAATAAATCGCACAGTCCTCTGCATATACCAATCGTGATAGCCAAGTACTGTACTATCATCAACAATCAAATCTGCATGGAAGATAGTATCTGAACGATGATCCCAGAGAGAAATGAATGGCTCAAATTTCTGACTCCACTTAAATAAATGATTGCCCCTCAAAGTCATCTGATGTAACTCACTTGTGTACTCTAACACAGGTGGAATAGATTGCACCATCCCAAACTGCCTAGCAACTCTGTCAGGCGCATGAGTCTCAACAATAAAAATACAAAGGATGGGGCCTCTATAACGCCAAATATGACGACCAACCAAGCAATAAGGAGGCAAAGAATCAATGATATCCGTAGAATAAGGCTGCCATATGAAGTTAGATGGTGCAAGCCCATCTAGAACTGTACGGTAAACAGAAAGTGTACGACCAACCATTTCTTTAAAAGAAAGACTAACAAGCCACCTAGAATCAAAATTAATAAATAAAACCAATTCAATATTCTAATGTAAAATTATATTTAAATCTTTCTAAAAACCCAATTAAGGGATTAGTGAACCCTAGAAAATTAAAAAATTTAAAAGTATGATTATTACATTAACTTATTAACTTCGGTTCTAAACCCTAGCAATAATTAGGGTTTACGATCTAGGCCTAAAACCTAAACCGTAAACCCTAACTCAACAATGTTTTTTTAAAGTTTATTCTAATGTAAAATTACATTTAAATCTTTCTAAAACCCAATTAAGGGATTAGTGAACCCTAGAAAATTAAAAAATTTAAAAGTATTAAAAATAAGAGTAAATGTCAAATGAGTAGTAAAACACAAATTAGAAGATGAATTATCAAATACAATACTCCAAATTTAACATGAATTTAAAATAAAAGTTTCAAATATCTAATTAAATTATCTTGAAATAAATAAGAACAATAGTCAAATTGCTTTAATTCTTGTAGCGCGATGCTTGAAAGTCCATTGCATTCTTATAACGTGTAAACTTTCTTCTTCCTTTCTTCTTCTCAACTTCTTTATCATGCACCAACTTTGGAATGTCAACTCCCGATGGCCAACAAGAATCCCCTTTGATTGGTATTGGTTCAAATACACCGTTATAAACCTTTGAAACATTCTCCAACTTATAAAAATTGCCTACAAACCTTTCATGACTCATATTTAAATGGGCACAACATGCAACCAAATGAGAACATGGAATGCGATAGTTTTGCCACTTTCCACAAGAACACATACCCTCTTGCAACCGGACGGTATGCCTATTTCCTCCTTTTTGGCCAACCCTCCTAGTCACCACTTGAAATAACATAGAATCTCGGTCAAATACCGTGACATTATGCCCGGTAGCACATTTATTCGATCGGCTCAACATTTTGTGTGCATGTTTTGTGAACACTTGACCTTTAAATGATTGGGTTGCAATCTCAACCCGCCTTTCATCAAAATACTCCACGGTCTTTGAAAACACAAACCTCACCAATGAACTAATCGGGAGGCTTCTAGCTTCAAGAATTGTATTGTTCCAACTTTCGGCATGGTTGGTGGTCATAATTCCAAAACGTTTCCCCCCATCATGTGCCAAAGACCATTTCATCAATGGTTTATCCGTAAACTACTCTTCCGCCCGAGGCTCCACAATTAGCATTTGCTCCCACAGATAATCAAACTTTTTCTCTTGCACTTGAGAAGCCAAATCAACTAATCTATCCTTCAATCCTGGTCTTCTATGCGCATTAACAAAATTTGTAGACAAGTGTCTAATGCAAAACCTATGATGGTTATACGGCTCACACCATCCCATCTGCCGTATAGCTGCCATAATCCCAGCATGTCTGTCAGAGATGATACAAATGCCATGTCTCCTACCTGCAACGAATCTCCTCAACCGATCCATGAACCACCCCCAACTAGAAACATTCTCAGATTCCACAATTGCAAACGCCAATGAAAGAATGTGACTGAAACCATCTACTGCTACAACACTCAATAGTACACCGGGATAAGGACCATAAAGGTGGGTGCCATCTATGTGAATGATCGGGATGCAATGCTCAAATCCATCAATACAGGGCTTAAAAGCCCAAAACAATCTTTTGAACGTCACTTCCTGTTACACACATATATTATAACATTAATTAGTGCAAACCCTAACTTCAATGTACCCAAAAGAATAAGAATTAGATTTACAAAAAAAAAGAATGAACTACTAATATTGTCAAAAATGATACCTCTAAATTCTCATGTACTCCCGACTCTCTTTAAAAAGCCAATCAACTTTTGTACCAACATTAAAGGATTGCAATGCTTCCATCAAATAAGGAAGATCTTCATATGATCCTTCCCAAGACCCATGCACTTCATCCATCACAAGTTTCTTTGCATTTCTAATTTTCTTTCTACCTGGAAGATAACTAAACATACTTTTTGCTGTAGCCATTAACACTTTTTCTTTAATTCTAGGATCGGCTACAATTTGTTCCTTAATAGTTTCCACAATATCATAACAGGACAAGTTATGGTGGTCTTGAGTAATTGCGGTGCTCATACATGTGTGTGGCCCGGAAGTTTTCATTATTTGAAATTTACCAAGTGCCTTTCTCAATCTAGCCTTTAAACTCCACTCACAACCATCTTCCCTCAACTTACATGCAACATGCCAATTCAAATCACTTGATCTAGTAACGGTAAACTCTTGATGACTAGCAATATGAAATTGATTCACAACATGAATCAAATCCTCTTTTGAATTAAATGTCATACCCTCCCTCAACTCCATAGGTGTTGACACATCATCTCTTATATCCATAATTGACTCATCAAAAGAAACAATATTAAGTGTGGATTTACCAATCATTATTCCACTATCAACAACATCATTAATATCCACACCTCGACTACTACTAATTTGCCCCTCCAAATATTTACTACTACTACCTGTATACCCTTCAAAGCATCTACTAGAACTCTTTTCGGCAACTTTAGAGCTACTATCAACTAATAGGCAATTGGGTATTTTTTCAATATAAATTTCCACAAAGAAAGGAGGTCCCTTTGAAAGAATAACTCCAAACATTACATCAACATCATCATCATCATCAAGAGGCATAATACCGAATTTCATATCATTAGGATTTTGACTTCTAAAATACAACTTCAAATAATAATTATCCTTATCAATTTTCAATTTCAAAAATACCAAATCACATAAATTACGGTAATTCATGCTACTATGAAGTTTAATATGCTTGGAAATGGGTTTATCATATACGCAACCATCTAATTGAGTATGTTGAATATTACCGTCGATATAGATCCACGCAATTACCGATGTCGATTTTGATCCCGAACCCGAGCCCGAAGCCATTATGAAATTACACTTAATATCAGTATATTAAATATATATAAATATCATATATTATATGTTTAAGTGCTAGGGTTTTGGATTTTATTTAGAAGAAGCAGTAGAGTAGCAGAGGCTGTTGAATACATATGTGTATGGAATAAAAGCAAAAAACGGAGCCTCAAAGCATGTTAATGGTCTGATATACAGGCAGAACATATATTAGTAAAAAATGACAAAAACGGAACACGGAAAACCGTTTAAACTAATAAAACGCAGTTTGATATGTTGTTATCGTTGTATATTTAAAAATCTTAAATAACAAAAACGCAGTTTGAGATTATGTTAAAACAGTTAAAACACGATTTGGGAGTTTGTTTTTGTTTAACCAGTAATTGTTTGTAAACTATGAAACGTAACATGAAATCTTGTTTTACAGGAAAAACAAGATTAGAAGTTGCGTTTTTCATATAAAATTATGCTCTTAGATAATTTCAAAACGGAACAGGAGAACTTGTAATTTATCAAAAATTGGATAATTTTTATAAAACGCTGTTTTAATTTTGGTTTTGGATTTTAAATTTATAATTCTAAAAACACGAAACATTATTTTGAAAATTGTATAAAATTGTTTTAGTCTTAAAGTTTTTTAGTAAAATGTTAAAAACGTGATTTGAAAACAAGTTATTAAAAGAAAAAACGTGATTTGAAGTCATGTTTTTGATAAGTGGCATTTTATACCACTTAGAACGTCTTAAAATGGCTTAAATTGGTGTCTTGAAATCAAGTATTTTGTGTATTTGATGCGTTTTTCTAGTGTTTATGCATTTCAGGGTATTAGTTGCATTTCGGGGGAGGAATCATCAAGAATAAGCCTTGGCATGTGTTCACCATTGCGAGAGGAAAGGAATGGGCAGATTACGGCGAAGAAACGGAGCAAGCTTGGAATTTTTCCAGTAGGGTCCTGCGCGCCCGCGCAGAAATGCTGAGCGGCCGCGCAGTAGCCTGCGCGCCCGCGCAGGAATGCTGAGCGGCCGCGCAGGGTCGGGGGAAAAGAAACTGAATTATTTTAGACTTCTACTTCTGTGTGGCTTCCAACTTCTATGTAATCTGAGTTTTATGGGACTATTATATAGGTAGATTTGAGACGTTTTCATAGAGAGTATTAAGGAGATTATGTTTTAGATTGTGTTTTACGCAAGGAGCGAAGGAGATAAGGAAGAAGACCGATTTAGCACACCGCAACGAAGAGGAAGCATATATTCTTGTGATTCTTGTTTCGTTGTAACGTTGGATGCTAGTTTTCTTGCTTTGACTTATTTACTCTTGTGACGTACTCTGTTTTAATATAATTAGTTTAGTTATTATTTTCTTGTGTTTGTTTATCATGATTTCATATGAACCCATGATGGCGATGAGTTCTATTATGGGCTAATCGTGATCATGGGGTTACAACGGATTTATTATGGAATTCTTTAGTTAATTGTTTAATACTTTAGTGTGTGATGATTGCATGATATCTAGTATTGGTTGTGCGTATTCGTCTTATGTGCGTCGCGAACATATAAGATAGGGTGTTAATCTCTTGTGAAGCGACGGTGGATCTTGAGATTTAGAACTTGCCATGCTAGCATAGGTTCATGTACGTTATGCATGATTAGTGGGTAACTCTAACAGTTTTATTTGCCCTATGTAATCAAAAGGAATAACTTGTGCTTAAATCGTTGTGTTGTCAATTTCTGTAGACATATAGGAACTCAACATAATTGATGACTATTCAACTTCTATCTTAATTGTGGATGCTTGGTAGAATGGTATTAGTACAATGAAAGTTGGCTTTTATCAGTTTCGTGTTATTCGATTAATGTCATCACTATCACATGCTAAAGGTAATAACAATGGCTATAGAAGGAAGTAATAATGAAGTTGTGATCTCATGGGTGTTTTATTATTGATAAATTGAAGTGTGAGTTAAGTGGTTAATTAAGTAGTTAATTATAGTTAATATTTGATCAACAATTTTAAGTGTTATTATCTTAACATTGAGAAGTAATCATACATTGGTGAGTGAGTTTAATTAGACAATAAATTAGTCTGAGTCTCTGAGGGAACGAACTAGAAAGTATTCTATATTACTTGCGAACGCGTATACTTGCGTGAATATTAGTGCGTGTTTTCGCCCTAACAAGTTTTTGGCGCCGCTGCCGGGGACTCGGCGTATTTGTTTAGTTTATGTACTTACCATCATTGGTCATTAGGACTCAGTGATTAGGACGTAGTAGTTACTTACTCTTTTCGGTTGTGTTTCAGGTACTTTAGTAAGCGTTTATGCAAACTCGTTCTCGTGCTCGCAAGAGGACTTTAGATACAACTGAGGAGACAGACGAAGTTCTTGATATTCCGGAGAAGTTAGATTTTGAGGATTCAGATTCAGGAACTGAGCAGAAAGAACCAGTAAACATGGGAGATCGTATTGTTCAAGCTGATCCAGCTCTTATGGATTTTTCTCGGCCTAAAATTGATGACATTCAGTCAAGCATCCTTCATCCGGCTATTCAAGCTAACACCTTTGAAATCAAGCCGGGCACTATTCAGATGGTGCAGAATTCTGTTTCTTTTGGAGGAGCGGCAACTGAAGACCCCAACATGCACATAAGAAATTTTGTCGAGATCTGCAGCACTTTTAAGTATAATGGCGTGACTGATGAGGCTATCAAGTTGAGGCTTTTCCCATTCTCACTAAGGGATAAGGCTAAAGACTGGTTACATTCTGAACCAGCTGGGTCCATCACTACGTGGTAAGATCTTGCGCAAAAGTTTCTGGTGAAGTTTTATCCAATGGTAAAGACTGCTGCTATTAGGAGTGCTCTTACTCAGTTTGCGCAGCAACCTACAGAATCTATGTGCGAGGCTTGGGAACGCTACAAGGAAATGTTGAGAAAATGTCCACATCATGGAATGCCGGATTGGATGGTAATCACTGGTTTTTATAATGGTTTGGGGGCCCAATCTCGGCCCATGCTCGATGCAGCAGCTGGAGGCGCCTTATGGGCTAAAAGTTATACTGAGGCGTATAATCTTATAGAGACGATGGCTGCAAATGAGCATCAAAACCCAACTCAGAGGATGACGTCAGGCAAGGTAGCAGGTATTCTGGAAGTTGATGCAGCCACCGCTATTGCAGCCCAGCTCCAAGCGCTATCAATAAAGGTTGATTCTCTGGCTACGTATGGAGTTAATCAAATAGCTATGGTTTGTGAGCTTTGTGCAGGTTCTCATGCTACGGATCAGTGTTCTCTTGTCAACGAATCTGTTCAGTATGTGAATAATTATCAGCGACAATAGCAGCCTGTGCCAGCGACCTATCATCCTAATAACAGAAATCATCCAAATTTCAGCTGGGGGAATAATCAGAATGCTATTCAGCCACCATATCAGCAAGGAGTGAGTAAACAGTTTAACCCACCTGGATTCCAGCCACCACAGCAGTTTGCTACAAGGCAATCATATCCTCAACAGGGAAGTGCAGCTGCACCTACTAGTGCTGATTTTGAGGAACTTAAGCTGTTGTGCAAGAGTCAGGCGGTTTCTATCAAGACCTTGGAAAATCAAATCGGTCAATTAGCCAATGCAGTGCTCAATCGTCAACCTGGCACTCTTCCCAGTGACACAGAAGTACTAGGCAGGAAGGAAGCTAAAGAGCAAGTCAAGGCTATTACCTTAAGGTCTGGAAAAGTAGCTGATGCTGAAAAGGCAAAAGAAGTCGAAGCTGAAGTTAGAGATGAAGAATCTAAGCAAAAGGAGAAAGCGGCGGAACCAAGGAAGACTACTGTTGAACACACTCTGCCTGAGGCTAATACAGGGGAGAAACAGCTCTATCCTCCACCACCTTTTCCTAAGAGATTGCCGCAACAAAAGCTGGATAGACAGTTTGGGAAGTTTCTGGAGGTGTTCAAGAAACTTCACATCAATATACCTTTCGCTGAGGCTCTGGAACAAATGCCTAGTTATGCGAAGTTTATGAAGACTATTCTTTCAAGGAAGGTGAAACTGGATGACCTTGAAACCGTTGCTCTCACGGAAGAATACAGCGCTGTTCTGCAACAAAAGTTACCACCAAAACTGAAAGATCCAGGAAGCTTCACCATTCCTTGCACCATTGGCAATCTAACTTTTGACAAGTGCCTTTGTGATTTGGGAGCAAGCATTAATCTGATGCCCTTATCGATCTTTAAAAAGCTGGATCTGCCTAATCCAAAACCCACATACATGTCGCTACAATTGGCGGACCGTTCCATTACTTACCCAAGGGGCATAGTTGAGGATGTGCTCGTCAAGGTGGATAAGCTCTTCTTTCCAGCAGATTTTGTTATTCTGGATTTTGAGGAAGATAAGAAGATTCTCATAATCTTGGGGAGGCCTTTCTTAGCTACTGGCCGTACCTTGATAGATGTACAAAAAGGGGAACTTACTATGCGGGTCCAAGATCAGGATGTGACCTTCAACGTATTCAAGGCAATAAAATTCCCTACAGAAGATGAGGAGTGCTTAAAAGTGGATGTGATTGATTCCGCGGTTACTTCGGAACTCGAGCACATGCTAATGTCTGATGCATTGGAAAAGGCCTTAGTGGGGGAATTTGACAGTGATGATGAAGATAGCAACGAGCAATTACAATATCTGAACGCTTCTCCCTGGAAGCGAAAGCTGGACATACCATTTCAATCTTTTGGTACTTCTGACCTTAAGAATGCTGAAGGGAAGCTCAAACCATCAATAGAGGAAGCACCTACCTTGGAGCTCAAACCATTACCTGAACACTTGAGGTATGCTTTTTTAGGTGATTCATCTACGCTACCTGTTATTATTTCAGCTGACCTTTCAGGTAGTGAGGAAGACAAGCTCTTAAGGATTTTGAGAGAATTCAAATCGGCTATAGGATGGACCATAGCAGACATCAAGGGGATAAGTCCTTCATATTGTATGCATAAAATTCTGTTAGAGGAAGGTAGTAAGCCAACTGTGGAACAACAGCGAAGACTGAACCCGATCATGAAGGAGGTGGTGAAGAAAGAAATTCTGAATTGGCTAGATGCAGGCATCATTTATCCTATTTCTGACAGCTCGTGGGTGAGCCCCGTACAATGTGTACCTAAGAAAGGAGGTATCACTGTGGTCGCAAATGAAAAGAATGAGCTCATCCCTACTCGAACAGTTACAGGATGGAGAGTGTGCATGGATTATAGGAAATTGAACAAAGCCACAAGGAAGGATCACTTTCCTCTTCCATTCATTGATCAAATGCTTGACAGATTGGCGGGACATGAGTATTTTTGTCTTCTGGATGGTTATTCCGGGTATAATCAGATTTGTATTGCACTAGAGGATCAGGAAAAGACTACCTTCACTTGTCCATTTGGCACATTTGCTTTTCGTAGAGTTTCGTTTGGGTTATGTGGCGCCCCGGCCACCTTTCAGAGATGTATGATGGCTATATTCTCTGACATGATTGGAAATAACGTCGAAGTGTTCATGGATGACTTCTCCGTCTTTGACCACTCATATGATGAATGTTTGAATAATCTGTGTGCCGTACTCAAAAGATGCGTGGAAACTAATTTGGTGCTTAATTGGGAGAAATGTCATTTTATGGTGCGTGAAGGCATTATCCTTGGGCATAAGGTCTCTAGCAAGGGTCTGGAGGTGGACAAGGCCAAGGTGGGAGTCATTGAAAATCTTCCCCCACCCAATTCTTTGAAAGGAATCCGTAGTTTTCTTGGTCATGCGGGTTTTTATCGGCGATTCATCAAGGACTTTTCAAAGATATCTAAGCCGTTGTGCAATTTGCTTGAGAAAGATGTGTCTTTCAAATTTGATAATGAATGTTTGGCAGCATTCGAGACTCTCAAGAAGAGTTTGATCACTGCACCAGTTATTACAGCACCAGATTGGACAGAACCGTTTGAGATGATGTGTGATGCGAGTGATTATGCGGTAGGTGCAGTTTTGGGACAGCGCAAGAAAAATCTCTTCCATGTGGTTTACTATGCGAGTAAGACTTTAAATGGTGCCCAATTGAACTACACCACTACTGAGAAGGAGCTTTTGGCTATAGTCTTTGGCTTTGAGAAATTTCGATCTTATCTGCTTGGTACGAAAGTAACAGTATTCACTGATCATGCAGCTATTCGCTATTTGGTTTCTAAGAAGGATTCGAAGCCGAGACTCATTCGTTGGGTGCTTTTACTTCAGGAATTTGAGTTAGAGATCAAAGATAGAAAAGGTACCGAGAATCAAGTAGCTGACCATCTCTCTAGGTTGGAGAATCCCGATTCTACTTCACAAGATAGGACGTTAATCAATGAATCTTTTCCGGATGAGCAGTTGTTTGCAATTCAGGAGGAAGAACCATGGTTTGCAGATATTGTAAACTATCTTGTCAGCAATATAATGCCTCTTAATTTGACATCCGTGCAAAAGAAGAAGTTTCTGCATGAGGTGAAGTGGTATATGTGGGATGAACCATATTTGTTTAGACAGGGAGCTGACCAGATCATCAGGAGATGTATCCCGTTCTGTGAGACGGAGGGGATATTACGAGACTGCCATTCCACGGTTTATGGTGGACATTATGGAGGTGAGAAGACGACAGCTCGTATTCTGCAAGCAGGCTTTTTCTGGCCTATTTTGTTCAAGGATGCTCATCAGTTTGTTTTAAGGTGTGATCGTTGCCAAAGAGTGGGAAATTTGTCAAGGAAGGATGAGATGCCATTAAATGTGATGCTTGAAGTCGAGGTCTTTGATGTGTGGGGAATCGATTTCATGGGGCCTTTTATCTCGTCTTGCAATAATCAGTACATCTTGCTGGCAGTCGATTATGTCTCAAAATGGGTCGAAGTTAAAGCTTTACCGACAAATGATGCAAAGGTAGTACTAAATTTTCTTCATAAGCAAATTTTCACAAGGTTTGGAACACCTCGGGTAATCATAAGTGATGAAGGATCGCATTTTTGCAACCGTAAGTTCACTTCTATGATGCAGCGTTATAATGTGAATCATCGAGTAGCTACTTCCTATCATCCGCAAACAAATGGTCAAGCGGAAGTGTCTAACAGAGAGATAAAGCGCATTCTAGAGAAGGTTGTTTGTCCGTCAAGGAAGGATTGGTCTTTAAAGCTCGATGAAGCTGTTTGGGCTTACAGAACAGCATACAAAACTCCACTAGGGATGTCACCGTTTCAGTTGGTGTACGGTAAGGGATGTCATCTACCAGCGGAGCTTGAGCATAAGGCCTACTGGGCATTGAAGAAATTGAACCTGGATTTAGATGCAGCTGGTAAGAAAAGAATGCTTCAGCTTAATGAACTTGATAAATTTCGACTTCAAGCGTACGAGAATAACAAAATGTATAAGGAAAAGGTGAAGAGGTGGCACGATAGGAAGCTACATCCTAAGTTATTTGTGCCAGGGCAACAAGTTCTTTTATTCAACTCTCGGCTCCGACTTTTTCCTGGGAAGTTGAAATCAAGGTGGTCTGGACCTTTTATTGTCAAAACTGTGTTTCCACATGGAGCGGTGGAAATTTTTGAGAATGATTCGGACCAAGCATTCAAGGTTAACGGTCAGCGGTTGAAGCACTACTATGGGGACATGGCAAACCGAGAGGTGGTTAGTGCCATTTTGTTAACTACTTGAGAAAGGTACGGAACGTCAAGCTAATGATGAAAAAGAAGCGCTGCGTGGGAGGCAACCCATGAATTGTTGTTACAGGAACCCTTAGAAGTTAATAACCTATCCAAAAACACAAAAAAATCAGAAAACAGGGGCTGAAATTTTTTTTTTCCAGAGACCCTCTGCGCGCCCGCGCAGCTATGCTGAGCGGCCGCGCAGCTTGCTGCGCGCCCGCGCAGAAATGCTGAGCGGCCGCGCAGGGGTCGAGTTCCAGAAAATTTTTTGCAGTTCAGAAAAAAAAAATAATAAAAACACAAAAACAGTTTTAGCCCATAAACCCACGAATTGTTCCCACTACCCCATGATTTTATCCCTTAATTCCCAAACCCTAATCTAATCCACACCCTATATATACATACACCTATCCTACATATCTCCCACAAAACTTCCTACACTTAAACCCTCTCACAAACATCAAAAATCAGTTCTTACACACTTCTATTCACGAATCAATGGCACCCAAGAGAGCACGCACTATTGACAGCAGCAGCACAGTTCCTACTGCTGATTCATCGAGGGGCACTGCTGCAAGGCCTCGGTTAACTGACAAAACTGCGGAGGAGGAGTACACTAGGCTGTTGGGGAAGCCGATTCTGAAGGAGAGGGGGTTTTTACCATCAGGGAGGGATGGTGAGTTGTTGCCCATGATTGCAGAGAAGGGGTGGATAGCTTTTTGTGAGTCACCCGAAGCAGTACCGATGAGCGTTGTTCGCGAGTTCTACGCGAACGCGAAGGCTGAAAAGAATGGGTTTTCTGTAGTCCGTGGGCTGACGGTTGATTATCATCCTGCGGCGATTTTCCGTGTGATTGGACAGCGAGAGAGGAAGCCCGAGGAGGAGAACTGGAATGAAAAGACTGCTGAGGATTTTGACTTGGATTTGATTTGTGCGACTCTCTGTCGACCGGGCACAGTTTGGAACCGCAGTCCAGCCAATAATGAGTATCATCACTTTCCGGCGATCGCCATGAACAGGTATGCCCGTGCATGGAATGCATTTATATGTGCTAATATTTTGCCTTCTTCACATGCACACGAGGTCACAATTGAGAGAGCACAGCTGTTGTGGGGAATTCTGAATGAGGAATACTATGTGGACCTTGGTGAGTTTATCTACCAAGGGATTCTGAAGTTTTTGAGGGGAGCAAAGCATATGAACATCCCTTATGCATCCACGGTTACGAAGCTATGCCGAGCAGTGGGAGTGAACTGGCCGGCTCATGAGCAGTTGCAGTTGCCAGCAGCTCTGATAGATTCTGGCACTCTGAATGGGATGCAGGAGTGGACCGGTGGTGAGCCTGAGGAGCATGGGCTGGGTTATCGTCTTCCAGGAGGGCGTCCAGCACGAGGTGCTACTATGGCTAGGCCAGGGCGTGGTGAGGCTGGTTCGTCGAGAGCTCAGGAGGGTGCTGGGATGGGTGATGCCCAGTATAGGAGGCTTTCACGGCGGATGGATGCCATGTATGAGACGCAGAGTAGGTTTGCTCAGGAGCTCACCCTTGCGTTAGGGACTGCTTTTCGAGGCCTGGGAGCTGATATCCAGTGGCCAGTTTTTGGTGAGGACTCTGCATACCCGCCGCCTGATACTCCACCCGCTGAGGGTGATGATGATGACTCCGAGTAGGTATACCCTGTGTTCCTTTCTACTACTTTCACTGAGGACAGTGAAGATTTTTAGTTTGGGGGTGGTAGTTAAAGGAATATTGTGTGTGTGTCATTTAGTTGCATATTCATGATAGTTAGTTCATATAGTTGCATAATTTATGCCATATAGTTTTTTTTTTATGAATGTCATGTAGCTCATGCATTTACTATGATCCCTTTTGCAATGATTTTTCGACTGAATTGTGATATTGATGCGAGTGTAGTGATAGCATTAAAGTAATATTAAGTTGTGTAGGGTGATATGCATGCTAGAAATAATTGTAAATCCACTGAGTCTTAAAGAATGCGTAAGGGCTAGATTGTTGTTATGATTTGGTTGTTTTCAAGGTCAATCTATTTATTATGCTTAGAATTCGATTATAGGTTCTTAGTGATAAAAACATGAAAAAGAAATATTTTTTGGAGAAAAAAAAAATATGAAAGTTGTTGCTAGTTGTGGCTAAGCGTCAAATGGCTAGTAGCCGGCTCGCTTATGTTGCGAGTAGTCTAGGGTTGCGTAAGATGGAGCGAAACACACTTGCTCAGAAGTTATAAAAAAAAAAAATTCTGCATAATTGATCAAGAGTGGGCTCTTTGGTATTCGAGTTATTAAGTTCTTAGGGGACTTTGTGCCTAGTGACCTAAGGCTTTTAGAGTCTGGGATCCGCTAACCTAACGCTCGTTACATGGATACCATTGTATAAGTCTTTTGGGGACCTCACTCATTGCACGGTCAAATAAGCATTTGAGTTGTAAATAAAAAGCTCAATTCCGTAGTAAGCTCCAGAGTTCTTGTAGTGTTGTATATCACTTTGTGCCTATAATTTTTATTCTTTGTATAATCGTAGGATTGCCTTGAGGATAGTCTAGTCATAGTAATTGGTCTAGTTCTGAAGCATATCAGTTAAGCATTTGCACACACCACGTTTCTGGCTGTTTGTCCGGTTGCATGAGTTTATTGATCTTTAGATGTCTAACTGCATTCGTTGAGATGTGACAATTTGGTTGGTTAATTGTAGTAAGGGGGATCGTTGCATTTTCATATAGATTGCATTCATGCATATTTTTATTTGTTTTGAGTCTGTGACGCTTGAGGACAAGCATCGATTTAAGTTTGGGGGTGTGATAAGTGGCATTTTATACCACTTAGAACGTCTTAAAATGGCTTAAATTGGTGTCTTGAAATCAAGTATTTTGTGTATTTGATGCGTTTTTCTAGTGTTTATGCATTTCAGGGTATTAGTTGCATTTCGGGGGAGGAATCATCAAGAATAAGCCTTGGCATGTGTTCACCATTGCGAGAGGAAAGGAATGGAAAGATTACGGTGAAGAAACGGAGCAAGCTTGGAATTTTTCCAGTAGGGTCCTGCGCGCCCGCGCAGAAATACTGAGCGGCCGCGCAGTAGCCTGCGCGCCCGCGCAGAAATGCTGAGCGGCCGCGCAGGGTCGGGGGAAAAGAAACTGAATTATTTTAGACTTCTACTTCTGTGTGGCTTCCAACTTCTATGTAATCTGAGTTTTATGGGACTATTATATAGGTAGATTTGAGACGTTTTCATAGAGAGTATTAAGGAGATTATGTTTTAGATTGTGTTTTACGCAAGGAGCGAAGGAGATAAGGAAGAAGACCGATTTAGCACACCGCAACGAAGAGGAAGCATATATTCTTGTGATTCTTGTTTCGTTGTAACGTTGGATGCTAGTTTTCTTGCTTTGACTTATTTACTCTTGTGACGTACTCTGTTTTAATATAATTAGTTTAGTTATTATTTTCTTGTGTTTATTTATCATGATTTCATATGAACCCATGATGGCGATGAGTTCTATTATGGGCTAATCGTGATCATGGGGTTACAACGGATTTATTATGGAATTCTTTAGTTAATTGTTTAATACTTTAGTGTGTGATGATTGCATGATATCTAGTATTGGTTGTGCGTATTCGTCTTATGTGCGTCGCGAACATATAAGATAGGGTGTTAATCTCTTGTGAAGCGACGGTGGATCTTGAGATTTAGAACTTGCCATGCTAGCATAGGTTCATGTACGTTGTGCATGATTAGTGGGTAACTCTAACAGTTTTATTTGCCCTATGTAATCAAAAGGAATAACTTGTGCTTAAATCGTTGTGTTGTCAATTTCTGTAGACATATAGGAACTCAACATAATTGATGACTATTCAACTTCTATCTTAATTGTGGATGCTTGGTAGAATGGTATTAGTACAATGAAAGTTGGCTTTTATCAGTTTCGTGTTATTCGATTAATGTCATCACTATCACATGCTAAAGGTAATAACAATGGCTATAGAAGGAAGTAATAATGAAGTTGTGATCTCATGGGTGTTTTATTATTGATAAATTGAAGTGTGAGTTAAGTGGTTAATTAAGTAGTTAATTATAGTTAATATTTGATCAACAATTTTAAGTGTTATTATCTTAACATTGAGAAGTAATCATACATTGGTGAGTGAGTTTAATTAGAAAATAAATTAGTCTGAGTCTCTGAGGGAACGAACTAGAAAGTATTCTATATTACTTGCGAACGCGTATACTTGCGTGAATATTAGTGCGTGTTTTCGTCCTAACAGTTTTTAAGACAAAAACGCTGTTTGATGTCATGTTTATGTCAGGAAATATTGATTGCAAGTAACCATCAGAAAAATGACACCCCTGTTGAACAGATTTGTACTATTTAATAGTTCCATTTGACAGTTGATCATAACTCCGATATTATCACTACAAGTGCCTACTAGTTCAAGCAAAAACAAACAACTTAAACTAGCAAAAACAGAACTAACGAAATATTTTAATGCATAAAATATTTTACATGAAACCAGTTACATCACCCATCCTTTCCTTTGCTAATGTTAGAAGATCTGGTCACCCTCATCAGGATTGTAATTCCTTTCCATCACTATTCAAGTACCTATTGTAATGATTGAAATGAATGATGTACGAGTTAGTTGAGAAATGATTACTTTGAAGACATGTTTCTATGTTTTTCATGTGCATAATACAATTACAGGAATACAAATAAAGTAAAAGCAACAATACTTACAAGTCACTTTCTGGCACACTTCTCCCCATCAGTCCCACAACGTGGAGGCTTACAAACTCTCTTTAAACGTCTACACTTAGCTCCAAACTTTCTTCTTCCATTACTACCTTCGGAACTCTGAGAAGACCCAACAACAGTATCAAGATCAAAAGAAGGAATAGAATGATCCTTAGTTGAACACTCAGTAGGCCTGTCAGGACGACGTACAGGGGGAGGCTGATCAGTAGAAGGATGGTCAGTAGTATGAAGCTCATGAGTATAGTGTGTAGTAGGCTGCTCAGGAGGAGTGGTAGGAGTAGGCGTCAGATGTAAGTCAAATGAAGGATAAATATCCCTCGGTCTCTCCGGAATGATATCAGTAGAATGATGCTCAATAGTACGCTGCTCAGAAGGAGAGTGTGAAGTCAACTGCTCGGGACGAGAGTGTGGAGTGAGCTGTTCGGAAGAAGGGTGTGGAGTAGGCGTCAAATGAAGATCAAATGACGGATAAGGATTCCTCGATATATCCTGAGTAACATCTATATGAACATCTCCAAGATTTGTCATCATAGGATCATCACCAACTACATCATCTCCAACTACATCATCTCCAAGTACATCTGCAACAATCTGATCAAGTACATCAGCTCCTCGTCCTCGACCTCGACCTCTACTACGTCTTGGACGACGCCCGGGATCCTGCCGCGCATCCATCTCTCTAACTCTACGCTCATCCACTGGCAATGCGTCAAAACCATACAACCTAAAATCTCTAAAAACATTACAACCATCAACAACTAACTGATGAACACCTGGAAGAACTGAATCTGTCTGATCAACTATACTCCTCAACAAATCTCCCTAAATACAACAAATAAATGAAAGACTTGTTATGGTTCATAAAAAAGGAAAGAAACAAAACAATTGAAAAAAGACTACAAAATAATTGAACATATATATAAGGTACGAGAAATAAATTATGAACATGTATATAGGACTTACAACGTAATGATGAAATGCACCAGTACGAGAAATAAATCGCACAGTCCTCTGCATATACCAATCGTGATAGCCAAGCACTGTACTATCATCAACAATCAAATCTACATGGAAGATAGTATCTGAACGATGATCCCATAGAGAAATGAATGACTCAAATTTCTGACTCCACTTAATCAACTGATTGCCCCTCAAAGTCATCCAATGTAACTCACTTGTGTACTCTAACACAGGTGGAATAGATTGCACCATCCCAAACTGCCTAGCAACTCTGTCAGGCGCATGAGTCTCAACAATAAAAATACAAAGGATGGGGCCTCTATAACGCCAAATATGACGACCAACCAAGCAATAAGGAGGCAAAGAATCAATGATTTCCGTAGAATAAGGCTGCCATATGAAGTTAGATGGTGCAAGCCCATCTAGAACTGTACGGTAAATAGAAAGTGTACGACCAACCATTTCTTTAAAAGAAAGACTAACAAGCCACCTAGAATCAAAATTAATAAATAAAACCAATTCAATATTCTAATGTAAAATTACATTTAAATCTTTCTAAAACCCAATTACGGGATTAGTGAACCCTAGAAAATTAAAAAATTTAAAAGTATGATTATTACATTAACTTATTAACATCGGTTCCTAGGGTTTACGATCTAGGTTTTAGGGCTTTAGGCCCTAAAACCTAAACCGTAAACCCTAACTCAACAATGTTTTTTTTAAAGTTTATTTTAATGTAAAATTACATTTAAATCTTTCTAAAACCCAATTAAGGGATTAGTGAACCCTAGAAAATTAAAAAATTTAAAAGTATGATTATTACATTAACTTATTAACATCGGTTCCTAGGGTTTACGATCTAGGTTTTAGGGCCTAAAGGCCCTAAAACCTAAACCGTAAACCCTAACTCAACAATGTTTTTTTTAAAATTTATTCTAATGTGAAATTACATTTAAATCTTTCTAAAACCCAATTAAGGGATAAGTGAACCCGAGAAAATTAAAAAATTTAAAAGTATGATTCTTACATTAACTTATTAACATCGGTTCCTAGGGTTTAGGGCCTCACGACCCTAAACCTTAGCAATAATTAGGGTCCCTAAAACCTAAACCGTAAACCCTAACTCAACAATGCTTTTATTAAAGTTTATTCTAATGTAAAATTATATTTAAATATTTCTAAAACAATTAAAAACAAAAAAAAAGTTTCATACCTGTCTCCGTGTGGACCCGGAAGCTGATCATCAAAAATAGCAGAATGACATAATGGTGAGTCTCTAGGGATCGGAGCAAGAGTAGGCAACCTCTCCCATGCCCATAACTGAAACAACAAAAGACATCCAGCAACCTCCTCTTTGTCTGTCTTGCAACCCTTGCATAGCTCTCTGTACAAGAATGCAAGGACAGCAGCTCCCCAAGCATACTCACCACATGAATCCAAGTCCCGAAGAAAAGGAAGGTACATTGGATGAATATAACCTCCAGAAGTATCAGTAAATAGCACACCAACAATAAGATGAACAATATAGCACCTAGTGCGATGCATAACCTCATCTAATGATGCAGTCTCGGGAAGAATCCGTGGAGTAAGAGAGGAGAAGAAAGAACATAAAGTCCTGGCTCCATTAAGGAAAGTCGAAGGAGGTGCAGTACCAAATATAGAGGCAACAAGTCAAGTAAAGCATCGCCAGGGTCGGGGATATCATCAACAATAAGAGCACGCCCATCAATAGGAAGGCCAAGGAGGACAACAACATCCTGAAGAGTAATAGTCACCTCTCCCATAGGTAGATGGAAGGTATGGATCTCCGGCCTCCACCTCTCAACCAAAGCAGATAATAAACTCCAATCAAGCTGTAATGCAGAAACCCTAACAACACCATAAAATCCAGAAGACTGTAAAAATGGAATCATCCGACGATCCAATGAAATACTATCCTTATTAGGATTAGACCGCCTACATCTCAAAGCATCACCACCACCTAACCTCCAAACCTCTCCAGACCTACGCTTGGGCTGAAGATGAAGAAGACTATCATCAATAGGTCCCGGATTAATTGCCTGCAAATAGATATTTGTAGAACATTCAAATGAAATCACAAAATATATAAAATGAAGAATTTTATATGCAGAATAAAATTGTCAATGAGGTACATAAACTCATATAAACGGACAAAAACTCTTTTCTACTTATACTTGAATTGAGTACATTACTTCTGGTCTACCTAAATTCTGCTAGAGGACTCGGAAAGATTGGAACCTTGAAACTACTTAGTTCTTTGCACACCCGATCCCAGCACGCCCAAAAAGTCTCTAACAATCACAAATATGAATATTGTAGTAATTTAGATTATCAAAAACTGTGAATCGTATTAGTTAGTTTGTTAAATGGTCTACGAGTTGGGAAATTGATCATCATCCCATTCAAAGAATAATACAAACACATGGTGGACAATATTTAAAATAGCAGCATATGTACTAAAAATAGCAACATAAATCGTATTAGTTAGTTTGTTAAATGGTCTACGAGTTGGGAAATTGATCATCATCCCATTCAAACAATAATACAAACACATGGTGGACAATATATAAAATAACAGCATATGTACTAAAAATAACAACATAAACACAATCATATCAACAAATTAAAGTAAAACAATTTTTAAGAAACAAATAAAGAAAAGTATAGGAGTAGAAATACATACATTAAAATCCATAAGGGGAGAAGAGAAGGGCCTTAAACCCTAAATTGATGATGAAGAAGATGAAACTAAGGTAATCCACTTCACCTAGAGTACGGAATTTTTGCAGAGGGTAATTGCTGTTAAAAGTTCGGATTGTAAGTACGGGATAGTGTAATTGTAGAGTATTAAAGTACGGGAGTTTCGTTCTCAATAGTATAATTGCAGAGTACGGGAGAAAGAAGAGAGATTATATTTTAAAAAAGGTGTAAACGGTAAACGAAAAAGCGTTTTTGTTATATATAAAAACGTAGTTTGAGATATTGGTATTAAGTGACATATGGGGCCAAAACTATAAAGTGTGACATTGAGGGTCATTTGTGTGGAAAAAGTGACATTCAGGACTTTTTTTCAATTATATATAGGATATAATACAATATTAAGATAATGAGTGAAAATATGAGAATTTGTAAATTATCATAAATAAGTTGTTAATATTATTTTCATTAGTATTAATTTGGATTTATTTACTTGCTTTACTCATGAAATTTATGTTTTTTGTAATTTTTAATTTACTAAAATTTTATATTGTTGACTCTATAATTTTCAGATGGTGAGTATTGTAAATTTTAATTTAGTTTGTCTACTTTTTATATTAAAAAATTTTTAATAAAAAAATTTTGGGTGAATTTTGGTGTCTCTTTTTTAATTTTTACAACTTAATGTTTATTGTGATTTTTGTATTTCTTTTTTTTAGGTTGATAAGTATTAGGATTTTTTTGCAAATCTAGTACATATATGATTTTTTGGTGGTGTTTGTTTTTTAACCTTGACGACCATATCATCTTAACATATCACCTAAACTCCCTTACTCCAATTATATATAATTTTTGTAAATGTTTCGAGAAGATAGAAATAGAAAGAAAAAAGAAGATACAAATGACAAATGCTTCCATTACACTCGTTGAGCTCTTGTAAGTGTAGTCAAGAATTTTTTGACATATTCGTGTGTAATTAATTAGATTTTTTTAAAATATAATATTTTTAATATTTTTTCATAATTATTTCATAAAAAATTTAAATATAATTTAAAGATGCAGTAATAGTAAAATTATTTGATTTTTACAAACTTACTCCGCATTCAAAATTATTAAAATTCATCTGAAAAATCAAAAATTAAAGGTCAATTGTCAAATGGGCTTCATGGCTTCAGGTGAAAGGTGCTAATTTACAAGTTGGGCTTCTCTCTGGTTGCCCAGCCCAAACACCCTTTTATGATTATCAGACCGCAACGGCCTAAATCCTAAACATATTAAACGTCGTCGTAGCTTCTTCTCCGTCATCATTTATCCACCGTCTAAACTTCAGTCAATCATTTTCAGCTCAACACAGCGACGGCAACTGCAATTACAGGCTTCGTATGTATGTGTTTATACCTATAACTCTTTTGCGTGTTTTTATTTATTTTTGAACATTATTTCTAGGTTTTAAACATTGTACATCACTTGAGCTAATTGAAATTAAAATTAGTTAAACATCTAATTGCAACTATCACAAATATGACTAAACTTTACATTATATTATGTGTATGCTTAAACCTTGTTTCGACATCGTAGGAACTCGAAAGAAGCTGTATAAGCTAAGCTATGTCTAGGTTTCGTGCAGCCTTGCAGGCTTCTCTCACTGCTACTAAAAGAGGTATTAACAATTAAATCATTAGTATCAGTATTCCTTTTTTTTTTGAAAATTTGTTCGGAATTATGTGTTATTGCCACAGATGTCGTATTTTTATAACTAGAATTATTAGTGGTAATACATATTTTATAGCCTTTTCGGAGCAAAATGAAAAGAAATGTTTTAGTAGAAGTGTGTAATGTATATGAAAGTTGATTCTAGATATTATGTATGTGTTTATATGACGATTGATGACACGGTGCGTGATTTTCTTGGTTTTTTACTTGCAGCTTTGACATGGAATGCTGAAGACTTGATTCCTCCAAGTGAACGGCTTATTTTCAACTTTAATTCAAAGGAAGAGCTTAAAAAGTGGCATTTGTATTCTGATTCTGAATATGGAGGTGCGTGCTTGCTGAATTTTGATGGTTTTGTTGCATGTGTTTTGAGTTGCTACAAACATCTTGCATATGACCTTAAAAAAGTGACAGTAGTACAAAATGTCCCAGGATTCATCGTGTCGTAGTTTTTCATATGTTCTGACTTGGCAAGAATTTATCATTATTGATGCAATTTAATAACGCAACAAGTCAAACCTCACATGTAATTTATTCTTTTGGTTAGTTCTTACCGATCTTGTTAAGCACCGGTTTGACTTCATTTTGTTGATTCGGAAGTAATAAATTCCACTTATCTGACTGATGAAATTTTTTAATGGCTGGCCATCTTGTAGGTTTATCCTCAGCATCTTTGGAGATCACAGATTCCAGAAATGAATCAAGTAGTACTGGTCAGTGGAAACTATATGTTCCTCTATATTGAATTATGGCTACAATGTGTACATTCTTTTCAAACATCTATTTTATATTTTATCTTTAGCCCATGTACAACAAGATACATTACTTGGGATTACATATAACTCCTTCAATGAGTTCTTTTAGCTTCTCCGTTATACATGTCTTAAAATTATATTTATTCTAAATATTGATGTGATTGGGATTTACTAAATCTATGTTTGAATAAGAAGTTTATTCGTAATTTTTGTAGGTTTATGTAGAATTGAAATCAGACCGAGCTCAGTGTATACTGATAAAACCAACATTTAGGCTAAAAGTTCTGTTATAGTTTTCTACTATGGTAGAAAGATTTGTTAGTATGTCGTCTTCTTGTGCATTTTCATACCCTGCTCTTATGTTTGCTTAAGTTGTAGCTGGTCATTCAACTGTGATAGAAAGAGGTAGGTTCTTAGTTGAAATAATCAACCGTAATGGCCCAAACCCAATCAATGCAACAAAAAAGTATCATCAGTGAGCAAAATTGTTTAATCGAAGAACTATTATAGATCCTTCATTGATACAAGTTGTCTCATTAATCCAGTGCTCTCTAATGTTCTCCTAATATCGTCCCTAAACGACTTGGCTCATGTTTTCTGGGATACTTCTATATATGTAAAATATCTCGGCCTGCATAAACCTAGGAAAAAAAAACAATAATGTGTGATAGATCTGCAAATTATTTTGATAAATGCATCTACCAAGGTTTTTGAGTTGACAGAAAACATGCCATTCGTGGGTTGTAAATTACTGAAGAGCTTGTGATAAGAAAACTGAGGATTAAGTTGTATGGTTTAACAAATAATCCCCAAGGAGATCACATACTTGCCTAACATGTATGGTTTAACATAAATGTTCCCAGCAAGACATTCTAATTTGCTTGACGTTTTCTTGGACATTGGCATGTCCTTGCCTGAAAAATTTAAAATATATGGTTTAATTTTAGCTCATAGTTGACCTTGTCCATGATTTTACTTTTTGTACCTGCTACTTTTTTTCAGTAAGGTTGCGTTATTACAATAGATCAAGCTTGGCTTGGAACAATTATTACTATTATTAAACTACAAGGAATACTATGTGAAATAATCCCATGACAATATTTTTACTCTTTATATTGAGTTTGGGATTAGTAGTCCCTTGTATGTGAAGTTGGAGAAAAATGTCCCATCCCCAGCATTATTTATGCAAACAAACTTCGCCTTGTAGTATGTGTTATAAACCAAAATTATTGTGTTATGCCAACTTCTAGTTTTTCTTTCATATATGTTAATGCATCTGAAACTTATTTCTAATTTAATTACTCTTTCAATTTATTAGGGATTTTTTCTGGGAATCTCTCCCTGGATGTTACTGCGGGATCAAAGTGGAATATCTCCCGGAGTGGCTTTTGTGGTATGCGGTCAAAGAAGGTAAGCATCACTTTAAGTATCCATTTTGCTGATTTTTTTATTCTGGCTTATAAGTTAATTGAAGTATTTAAATGCTAAACAGCCATGTAGCTTGCGTCAGTACTTTTTTTTTTGATAATATATTAATTTATTTGCTGATATTGACGGACTTCATCAATTTTTTTGGCGGAAGAAAAAGTGTAACACTTTTCTAAGTGGTCTTACACACAAAGTGCAGATACAGTGATACACAAAGTGAACTTTAAAATATATTGTCATTGGGTGATATTGGTTGTCTCAATTTTGAATGCATAGTTTTTTTGTTAAAGAAGAATTTTTCCTTTTCTCTTCCTCATCTTACAATGCCGTGGGGAATTGGGCAAATTTTCATTCTCTTGTTATGCAGTTTAATGGCTTCATTGATTTGGATCCATATGACACAATAGCACTTAAACTTAAAGGAGATGGAAGATGTTACATATCCACGGTAAGTTTATCATCCTTTATTATTGTAACAAAGAGAGCAGAATCTGTAGTTTTTCTCTTGCTATTTAATCATAAGTTTACTCTGGTATCACTAGCATACCTAATCAGAAAAAATCTTCTGATAGTCTTTATCTGATTAAACTCTGGTGTAGATCTATACAGAAAACTGGGTAAATTCGCCTGGACAGGAAGAAGATAATTCATGGCAAGCTTTTGTTTTTGTGCCTAAAGATGACTGGTATATTGCGAAGGCAAGTTCTTTTCCTATCAAATTTGGTTAATTTTAACATCATCAGTGTTAATTGAACTATCCTGGAATTTGATCTTTCTAGACATGGTGTTGGCAATATTTAGGTTAAAAACTAACCTCGGTCTGATCATCGATTTGTTCTGAAGTGCGATCTGTCTAATCACGGCCGTAGGCAATATATAGGTGAAAAACTATCTTTAATCTGTTCTCAATTTAGCCTATGATACTAATGACATTTATCTAATTATAAAAATGTGCATGAGACTTACCTGGATGAAGAATAAAAATGCTTTTAACTCTTGATCTAGATAGATGATTGTATTTTGGTTTGGGGGCTCCGTTTTTTCCCCTTTTTTGTGATTGGATGGTCAATTGACTGTGTTATCTTGTATGATTTACTTGTACGGTGAATTGTTGAATATAAGACTTGTATTATGTATCTGCACAAATCACCTTGGAAACCCAATTAACAATCAATATCTTCAAAGAAATTATTGACGAGGTTTACTACAGATACCTCTTGCTCGCTATCTACCAACATGGAGAGGAAATGTGATTGATGCGCAAATGGAAATGAATCCTTCTCGAGTTCTTGGCATGTCACTGTCTGTAAATGCAGAGGGCGGACTGCCAGGTGCTAAGTCTGGTCCAGGTGACTTTCATGTTGAGATTGATTGGGTGAAAGCTCTAAGAACAGTTTGAATTTGAATAGATCATCAGCTTTTTATTTAGGAATTGAGAGTGGGTGGTTAGTTCTTACAGGTCTGTTGTCAGAAACAAAATGTAGTAAGTGTTATTTCTTTTATAAGCTGTTGCCTTCTCAAGGCAAGGGAGGCCAAAGCACTCTGTCATAATAACTTGAATAATGATAACATCCAGGATTGTACAATAAATTCTTGAACACTGAGAAATATTGTTCTATCTATGGATTCAATACCAGTTGATCAAGATGTTAATACCTATCTTTGTGACCGCGTCTGTGCTGGTGCCTTGCTGCCTGTAGGCAGACAATTTTGTTAACACCAAGTCACCAATGAACATGACTTGTTTATTTATTCATTTAATGTTTGGATTGGATGATAGTAAAAAGGACCTTTTCAGAAAATCAAAGAATTATATACTCTGAGGTATTAGTCTAAACAATTTAAAATCTATTCTAACTAATACATAACTATAAATAGTAATTTGACCCCCCCCCCTGAGTCACCTGCATTACTAAATCTCCTTGTTAGGGGTTCACATGATACATATAGGTTACCGTTTCTAAATGAATATATGGTTTGAATTACGGCCATATTAGCCGGAGCCATTTCTTAAGTTGAAGCCATAAAACTTACGAATCTTCCTTAATTCTCTGTCAACCCCAACTTGACATCGTCTATAAGAACTTCATATTGTTCCCTCAATCTCTCCCCTCGTTGAATATAATATTTTTCGGTTTCGGAAATCAAGAAAAGGTAGTAATTTTACAACCTTCCTCTCCCTCTCTAATTAGTAACATTCGTATCACCTCCTTGAAACTAATATCATCACCTCTCTGACTTGGTACATTGTTACAAAAGGAGAAGAAGAAGAGAGAAGTATTATTTCACTAATTCTTTTTTTTTTTATATATATTATTTGAAATAATTTGAACAAATGGGCTTCCTTCATAACCTATGGGATGAAACGCTTGCTGGACCAGCACCTGAATCTGGCCGCAGCAAACTTCGCAACAATGCACTCTCCGATCGATCATCTGGTCGTCATGCTCTTGTCAACACTCCGGTTTCCCGCAGCATCACAATGCTTCGCTCTGACTCTGTGCCATCTTCTCCGACCACCCCAACCACTCCTGGCTCTCCATTTTCACGTAATTTATCAAACTATGTACTTATTCTCCTTGGATTCATAATATGTGATCAGGAAAGAGAAATGCAGAGACAATAATTACATATATGTTTCCCAATAAAATAAAGTGTAGATATTTATAGTCCTATCGTATCATTATTGTACACCGGCCTAACCGGCACAAAATATTGATGATGGAATATTATTCATCAGGGAAGTCTGATCCCGCTCCCCTCCCGCCTGACCTTAAAATGAGGATTTTATATCAAATCCGGAACGATCTTCATAAATCAATACAAATTTTTAGCCCTGGTCCTTCAAAAAAAAAACAATCTCGGCTATTTTGGCAATCATGGTTCCGCCACTAATCAGTGTACATTGTGAGATGCATGTCGATTATGGGCGAATAGTGTATTCGAAGTAATATTTTATTAGCCTAAACAATTTAATGGGTAAATGTAATGCGCCGTTTTTTTCCAGCTACTTCACCAAACGGGGAATTCAAGAAACTGACAAGGAGAAAATCAACATCAGAAGCATTACAACGACCTCAGCCTAAGAGTCCCACTGGATACGATTGGTAGGTTCCTCAATCGTAAATGTATAATCATCGCAATTTATGCTGAGAATTTTTATTTATTTGCAATATTCTATTGTTGCAGGATTGTTCTTAGCGCTCTGGATCGTTAAGAGAGGAATTTACAGTTTTCGAAGGTGTAAACGAAGCAAAGCTAATCTGTATATAAACATACAAATTATACAATTAGTACTACATACATAAGTATACATTCAAATCAATCAAACTCGTTGCACTTGCACATGAGCAGATATACACATATTTACATAGGGTATATATGATTAAGGATGGTTCAGAGAGAAAAAATCGACGTCGCTGAGGATCGTTTGATGCTTCTTAGCTGGAAACTCTTGATGATAAGAGAAGTTGCAGCAGCTGCATTTCGGCCTGGGGCCTTGCTTCCTTTATGATAAAATTGGAGTGATGCCTATTTATTACTATTTTTATTTTGTATTTATAAATTTGTATCCGTGGTCCGTGTTGTTCTAATCCTGTAAAATTGCCAAACAATCGTCTGATATTTACAACACTTTTTTCAACCGCACTTTTTCTAACAGCACGACAATTTTTAATAGTAATCTCAAAGCGGTGAGGGTACCTTCGAGAGATTAATCGGCAAGTCGGAGATTAATCGGACCGATTAATCGGAACATTAATCGGAAGGATATAAATATTATTTTTAATTTTTATATTATATAATGATCAACATGTCAAATATTTGTTTGAAAAAAGAAATTAAAATGGTATTAAACGATATCTACACATTTGACATGCGTTATGTACTAATTATTGAGTTTACAATATTAACTATATTTTAATTCACACTTTTAAATTAATTATAATATGTTATTTTTATATTTTAAGTGAGAAAATAAATATATTAGATTACTTGTTACTTCTTACCAATACTTTATATTATAAATTGACATGATATTGTGTGAAATTATGAAATTAATGATTTAAAATTATAAAAACGTAAAAAAAATATTTTTTTAATTATTTTCCGCCTAGACCGACTAGGACCGATTTTTGACCGCCTAGCCCGCCTAATCCCGATTTTGACCCGATTTTTTATAAAAACGCCTAAATCACCGCCTAGGTCCGAGTCAGGGCGTTTTATCACCGCCTAGACGCCTAGGCCGATTTTTAGAACACTGCTCAACTGTGAAACTGGAGCAACTGTCATCTTATTCGGGGAATAAAAAAGTCAACATTTAAGCAACCGGGTAGGTCATTCCTGGATTTTAAGTCCAGCTTGATCAGAATTGTTTGAGAAAGAAATGAAAAAGAAAAGCATAGAATTTGTATGAAAATAAATGAATCATCATTAATGTCCCAGGCAGGCAAAGCAATGCAGGACCAGCTGTTATATGGCCCGGCCCAATATGGGTTGAAATACCGAACCCCTCTCACTCAGTTATCATCACGTAAGGCTGCCAAACGGATAATTCGGATACGAATATAGGTATATCCGTATCCGCATCCGCAATTATCGGATTCGAATACGGATGATATCCGTTTTATTTCGGATACGGATAATATCCGTTTTTTTCGAATACGAATGCGGATATTTCGGACGAATATCGGATTTTTGAAATTTTTTTATTGCCCCTACCGTTTTGACGATGATTATAGAACATTTTCTACGATTAAATACAAAGAATATATTTATATATGTATAAAGTATGTGTACAATTATATAAAATTTGTATAAACATATTATTTAATACATTTACACACACTATAAACTAAAAAAATAAATTTTAAATTATATATAATTATATATTTATATAATTTAAATATCATATATGTATTTAGTTTCAGATTGGAATATCCCGAATTCGGATACGGATAATATCCGTTTTTTCTCGGATACAGATAATATCCGCTTTTTCTCGGATACAAATGCGGATTTTTCGGATGAATATCGGATTTTTCGAATTTTTTTGACAGCCCTATCACCACGAGTGAACCACGACTTACTAAGTTTATGTGGCGAGCATGTGAGTTTATTACCGGATCATATACGTTAAATATGTAAATTTCAAATATTAACTAAATAAAATAATCGATTATTCGACTCCAGGTTTGTCGAGAAGTATATATCGTGAACTTGCAGAGAAGTGTTTTTACTTATAAGGAAGTCATTTTGACCTTTAGAGAATTGAAGATATCGACAAGTCAATCTGATATGTATAGAAGTGAAGATATTGATAAGTTAAAATACATCTAAAGAAGTAATAATATCGACAAGTCATAGTACATATAAAAAAGTGAAGATATCGACAAGTCAAAATACACGAAGAGAAGTGGAGATGTCGACAAGTTAAAACTAGATCCGGCAATTTTGGACACGACACGACTTACACGACACGCAACGACATGAAAATTTAGTGTTTGTATTTGCTTTTTTAGTACACGACATGAAAGTACACGAACACGAAAGTACACAGTCGAGATTTAGTGTCGGTTTTGTGTTTAACCTTCGAGTACATGACACGATACGAAGTATACGGCATAATTTATTATAATTAAATTTTAATATTTTTTTATAAATATATGTAGAATTATAATAAATGTATGCATATTTAATTTTAAAATATTATTTGATTTCATTTAATTGTATAGAATTGAAATCTAAATATATATTTTTCATATATTTTATAATTATTTAACCTAAAAATCTTGCTTTTTAATTTATATTAATATTAAATTGAATATATATTAATATTCAACTAACACGACACGAAACGACATGAAACGAAAGTACACGAACACGAATGTACACGAACGCTAAACATGTCGGTTTTGTGTTTGACATTCAAGTACACGAAACACGAAAGTACACGACATGAAAGTATACGACACGAACGAATTGTCAGGTCTAGTTAAAATACATGTAAACAATTGGAGATATTGACAAGTCATTTACACATGTAGAGAAGTAAAGATATCGACAAGTTATTTGTAACACCCCCAAATCCGGGGTCGGGGATCCAGGTTGTCACGAGTTCCATTTCCCTTAATAATACTTAATCTTAATAATCAACCAACTACTGCGTACTGTGGCCCCACACTATACACACACACCACAAGTTATAGTCTCAGAGATGAATATCCAACAATAACACAAGTCATTTTATCCCACAATTATAAATCATTACACCTTAAAAGGGTTTCTGAATAAATTTACATATTCTTTGCCTTTATTACAATTCATAAATATACATAAGTCTGGTACATCAAAAGTCGAAAGCCTAGCCTATTGGTAGATCCTACCTCAGCTACACGGCATCAACGCTTTCAGAAAACTGCGGAACGTTTCCTTGTTGGGGTTAAACCCAATAGGTAGTATGGTCTTGGTGATAGAAAACATAATTGAATTGGGTAATAATTGTATGGGTAGACAATTATTATCATAATTGAGTTGGGTAATAATTGTATGTGTTGACAATTATTATTACAATGAGAATGGGTAATAATTGTATGGGTAGATAATTATTATTGTAATCAGATTAGGTATGTCTTGTTGGCTAAGTTTGTGATGGCTATATATACATAGTCATGTTATTATTTTGATGTATGCTTGAGTATTGTTTGACTTAAGTATCGCTTGAGTGAATACCGTTTGGTGAGATTGATTTTATTATTGATAATTGTTTTGATTAATAATACAAGTTGGGACGTGGGTTTTTCCGCGTCATATATTGAGTGTGTGTTTTGCATTGTTTGTTTGGTTCTATACTTGTGTGTGTTCCCCCTAACAATTGGTATCAAGAGCCAAGGTTCATGATGAAGAAGGTTGGGGGATTTGAAATTGAATTGTTTAATGGAAGAAACAATTTTACCTTGTGGCAAAGTAAGGTAAAAGATCTGTTTATTCAACGAGGGTTATATGCGACTCTCGGAGGGAAGAAGCCTACTGAAGTTGATGAAAGAGATATGTCCTAAGTCCAATCATGAATGAGGATTTAGGAATAACTTTTTATGTAATATGTTTTGATTTCATTGATATTAATAAAAGTCTTGTTTTGTTTTATTGTGGGCCCTATCTATTTAAGTGTTTAAATAAGATATACCATAGTTTAGAGTAAAGATTTTTATGAATTATGATGAGATCATAATAGTGAAACCTAAAAGATGATAACTCTAAACTTAAATAGTTCCTGGTCATAGGATTACTAACTGGTAATTAATAATCCGCAAAGATCGGTACATACTATGCTTGCTTCATTCTGAAGGATGTCTGTTCTCATAGATATTTGTGTGGTGACACTATAGCTAGTATGTAGGTGCTTATTATAGAATAAGTTCACTGAACATGACTCGCACAGCTGAACAACTGATGGAGTTCACTCACGTGTCAGCAGTTGTTCACATATTGATAGTTGTACAAGTATCCTTAGACTTGAGGTCATCATAGTCATCTTGTGTACACTGAACTATGCTTTGGTTTAGTTCTTAGTCTCCAGGGACAATTATTAGGGCTCTACTGGGTATAGGAATTTGTACACGAAGATAGTGTATGATCAATAAAGGATCTACCCCTTCCAGTGAAGGAAGAGAATGTTCATAGCTGATCCACTTATGCTAGTTCAGGAATCTCAAGCCAGAGTGAATGAAATTAGAAAGGAGTTTCTAATTTACATAGAACTGAGCATAGTGAATGGGAAAGCAAATGATTAAATTAGATAGGCTTGACACAAGATCCATGCCTTGTATTTAATCAGGACATTGGAGGGTAGAAGGAGTTAATTGTACGGTAACTATTCACTGACAGGTTCTTGATATTCTAAGCAGTGAATTCATATTATCCGAATAGTCGCGATATGTTGAGAAGCATCACTCACGATGTAGAATAAATATAATTAATCAGTTAATTATATTTAGTGAATTTTAATATTCATATAAATAATTAATAATAGTTTATTATTATTTATTTCTACTACCGGCATAATTTTGAACCTATAGGGTCACACCATTAAAGAATATTTTCTTTGATGAAAAATGAGAGAGAGAATTATTTTCTAAATAGTTAAGAAAAAGAAATAATGATTAAAATAGTTTTAATTATTATTAAAGCATTTTATGAAGATAAAATGTGGGGGTTAATATATATAAAGATATATTATAAAACCCTAGGAGAGTCCTAAAATAGAATGAGATGGATGGCTCATAAAACACAACACACAATTTTGGTTTTGTGAAAACCCTAGCCTCCATCTTCTTCTTCTCTCTCTCTCTCCCAAAACTCCATTTTTATAAAAGCTTAGTTTTATAAAAAAGTTCATCGAAGCGGATCGTTCTTGGTGGATACCGGTAGAGTGCTTCACACACTGAGGAGCAACTGCTAGCACTCCAATTTTTAAAGGCTTCGATTCACGAGGTATGATTTCGATTCCTCAGCTTTTTCCTTTTATATGTTTTTTTTCTATATGTGCGGTATATGATTTTTACGGAATAATTGTTATTTCACACTTCCGCTCATCCGTAAATTCCATCATTGGCATCAGAGCTAGGTTCTGCATATAGATATTCATATAAAAAAAATTTCAGATTTTTTAATGCATGTATGGATTTGTTATGATTTTTGCAAGTTTATTTGGATTTAATTATGAATTAATTTGAAATAATTTTTGCATGAGATTTTGACTACTGATCTGGGTTCTACAAGTGTTGTAGATCATCTAGGTATTTTTTTCATAATTTTGTGATGTGTAGATTATTTGTTATGAATTTTTAAAATTTTTTTAATTAAAATTCATGAAATAATTATGCATGTGAATAATTATGATTAAAATTTGCACAAGGACCCATGGCTGATCTGGTATTTTTCTGCTACTCCCTGATTTGAGAAATCATATTATTTTGATTTTTATTAATTTATTAATTAAATGTTAATTAATTTATTAATAATAAAATTAAAATAATAAATTAATAAAGAGTTATTAATAAGGGAGTAAAGGGAAAGGGGGGTTACATCTCCTAATTGTAACAGCAGAAAAGGAAAAGACAAAAGCTGACAGAACAAGAAAAACAAACCTGCTGTTGCCAACGGTCGGCCAGGTGCGGGCGCGTGAGACGCACACGCGGGGTGTGTTGCGCATTCCGTGAATGCGTTACACACTGTTGCGCATTTACGGAATGTGTTACACGCGTAAATGGCTCAACAGTGTTGTAACGCATTACGTACATGCGTTACAGCCCGTATGTCCACATTAAATTTGATTTTTTGGGAGTTTCGTAACTCCGTTTTGGGCGTGCAATATATCGTTGGATTCGTTTTTCCGAGACGGATCTAATGGAGTGGTCAAATATTTTTTATATAAAAGTTTTGAACTGTTTATATTCCTGAAAGTGTTTTAAAGCATGTTTTAATTGTTTTAATTGCTTTTAAATGCTATAATAAATCCATACATCATTATATCAATGTGTGACATGATATTAATTGCATGCTTACTTGTTTATTTATTTTTATATATGAGATATATGCCTGTATTTACCATGCGATGATAGATTTAGGTGAACTTAAATCAATATGAGGCGTGCTCTAGAAAATCTAGAATAGGAATCGTTTCTTGCCTTGACAATAATATTATGAATACAATCATGAGATTCTTGTGTTTATGAAACACGTAATTAAATATGAATTTTCAATTTTGAGAGAAAGGATAATTCTATCAACAACAGATTTCTATCTGTAAGAAAGGGTTATTAAGTGACGCCTCTTGACAATGCTCCACCCGATCTGGGAATCATATGATTATCGATTATTGATTTGAAATATTTAATTTAAAAGGAAGAATCTCTTTATAATATGATTATGATTGTAACATAATATAATCCCTCTAAAATTAAATAATATCAAGTAGTAATTGGCCAATGACACAACAGGCTTGTGTCGGTCATAGCCTTCCAACATGATAGAACGTGGTTCTTATTTTTAAATCATTATCGTTTCGTGCTACAGCCGAGGGCTTTGATTTCGAAATAAGAAATACTTGTCTATTATATAGAGATGTGTACATTGAATTAGAATCTAAAGGTCGTTACGTGCCACAGCCGTGGGCCGTTTGAGACTGATTCAATTGTACGGAATGTTGTGTTAGACTTGAATTAGAAAATTGAGTTTGTCGTGCCACAGCCATGACTCAATTATTCAAGAGGCTAAAATTATATTAGGGAATAACATAAGATGTAATTGACAAGAGTTGTCTGCCTATTGAACATCACATGACGTTTCGTGCCACAGCCGAGGTTGTGTAATGGAATGTAGGATCCCTATTCCCACTAGCATTATGAATGCCTAATTTTGACTTAGGGGGTGTATAAATTAGATAAACTAGTGGGAGCCACTTATGAATAAAGACCCGATTCATATAGTGTTTTGAAATGAAATTGAATATTTTCTAAGTGTTGTTATGTGTTTATCATTTACAGATTTACTATATTCGTTATGTCTTCTGCACTATCACTCCGGAGTATACTAGATGCTCACAAGTTGACTGGTCCTAATTTTGCTGACTGGCTTCGAAACTTGAGAATTGTTCTCAGGGTTGAGAAGCTGGAATATGTGCTTGACTCACCTAAGCCTACTGAACATGCTAACGATGCACATAATGATGAACATGTTGTGTATCGTAAGTGGATAGATGATGCAAATGTTGCTCAATGCATCATGTTAGCTTCCATGAACATTGAGCTACAGAAGAAGCATGAGCATATGGATGCTCACACTATCCTTATGCATCTACAAGAGTTGTATGATGTGGCAGGGAGGACAGCTCGATATGAGATATCGAAAGAGCTGTTCGGTTGTAGGATGTCTGAGGGATCATCCGTGAATGACCATGTACTTAAGATGATCAATTTGATTGAACGTCTTGGACAACTTGGTTTTGCCATGGATGGGGAGCTGAGCCAAGACTTGGTCTTGCTCGTTTTCGCAGTTTGTTGTGAACTTTCACATAAATAAGCTAGATGTCAGCCTGGCTGAACTCCACAACATGTTGAAGACTGCGGAATCGAATTTTCCCCCTAAGAAGAGTTCTGTTCTTCTAATTGGTGAAGGTTCCAATCCTAAGATAAGGAAGAGGAACCCTTCCAAGAAGAAGAAAGTAGGTGAAGAAAAGCCGGTTCCACCAAAAGCTGAAGACCCCAAGAGCAAAGTTGTTTGCTTTCACTGTAACAAGGTGGGGCACTGGAAGAGGAACTGCAAGGTTTACCTTGCAGAGTTGAAGAAGAAGAAGGGGAGTGAGACTACCGCTTCTGATTCAGGTATGTTCATGATAGAAATGAATATGTCATTAAGTCAAATTTTTACTTGGGTATTAGATACCGCCTGTGGTTCTTACATCTGCAATTCGTTACAGGGACTAAGGAGAAGTAAGACTCTTGAGGAAGAGGAGGTGATTCTACTGATGGGAAATGGAGAAAGAGTTGCTGCTGAAGATGTAGGATCATTTCATTTACATATGCCTACGGGCAAGACTATTGTTTGAAATAATTGTTATTTTGTTTCCTCGATTGTAAGGAATATTGTTTCAATTCCTATGTTGGATTTGGATGGTTTTTCATTTTATTATTAAGAATAATGAATGTTCTATCCTTAGAGATAATATTCTTTATTGACGTGGTATTTTAAATAATGGTCTGTATGTATGTGACATAATTTACTTCAGATTGAACAAACTAATAAAAGAAAAGGGATGATGAAAATCTCACTTTCTTTTGGCACTGCAGACTTGGTCATATTAGTGAAAATAGACTGCGGACATTGTATAAAGAAGGGTTACTTGACCCCTTTTGATTTTGAATCTTATCCTACATGCGAGTCTTGTCTATTGGGTAAAATGACCAAATCTCCATTTAGTGGACATGGAGAGAGGGCTGCAGATTTGCTAGGATTGGTACACACAGATGTATGTGGACCAATGTCTACGCAAGCCATGGGTGAATTTTCATACTTCATTACTTTCATAGATGATAGATCTAGATTCGGATATGTGTTTATGAAACACAAGTCTGATGCCTTTGAAAAGTTCAAAGAGTATAAGTATGAAGTGGAGAAACAAACCAAAAATGGTATTATAACTCTTCGATCAGATCGAGGTGGTAAATACTTGAATGGAGAGTTTATGGATTATCTCAAAGAAAAGGGTATAGTCTCCCAGTGGACTCCTCCAGATTGGTATCTGAAAGGAGAAATCGAACTTTGTTAGACATGGTTCGGTCCATGATGAGCTATGCGAATCTTCCAGTATTCTTATGGGGTTATGCATTAGAAACCTCAGCATATTTACTGAATAAGGTGCCTTCCAAATCTGTCCCTAAAACTTCATATGAGATATGGAAAGAAAGGAAACCGAGTCTTAAACACGTTAAGATTTGGGGATGTCCATCTTATATCAAGAAAGTTGACCCAGATAAGCTGGAATCTCGATCCGTAAAATGTAGTTTTGTGGGATATCCTAAAGAGATTTTGGGGTATTACTTTTACACCGATCATCGGGTGTTTATCTTCAGACATGCTACCTTCTTGGAAAAGGAGTTTATCCTTGAAGGAAATAGTGGGAGCAAAATTGAACTTGATGAAGTTCAAGAAGCACAAACTACTACGAATCAAGTGGAAACACCTGTTCAGACTGAATAACCTTCTGTGGAACAGCCCATTCGTAGGTCAGGGAGAGTGTCTCGCCAACCTGAGAGGTATTATGGCCTTGTCATTGAGAATGACAATGAGTTGTCAATCATTGATGATGACGACCCTATGACCTATAATGAGGCTATGAGTAGTGTTGACTCAGAGAAATGGCAAAGTGCCATGAAATCCGAAATGGAATCTATGTATACGGTATACAAAAGAAAGATTAGAGCAGATGGCCAGGTGGAGACCTTTAAAGCCAGGCTTGTGGCAAAAGGATTCAAACAAAGGCAATGGATTGACTTTGATGAAACCTTTTACCTGTAGCCCTGTTAAAATCAGTTCGGATTTTGCTTGCGATTGCTGCTTACTACGACTATGAGATCTGGCAAATGGCCAGATGGTTTTCTTTCCAAGGGAAATGAAAACCTAGTGTGTGTAAGCTTCTGTGAACCCTATGTGGTTTAAAGCAAGCTTCTCGTAGATGGAACATCCGTTTTGATGAGACAATCAAAGAGTTTGGTTTTATCAAAAACGTAGATGAACCATGTGTCTACAAAAGGGTTAGTGGGAGCGCGGTAACATTTCTTGTATTGTATTGAAAGAGAGTTGACACACATAACAACATAGCAGACCCACTCACAAAGCCACTTTCTGAAAGTCACTTTGATCATCATAAAGATAAGATGGGTATTAGATACCAGAGTGATTGGCTTTAGTACAAGTGGGAGATTGAAAGAGATATGTCCTAAGTCCAATCATGAATGAGGATTTAGGAATAACTTTTTATGTAATCTGTTTTAATTTCATTGATATTAATAAAAGACTTGTTTTGTTTTATTACGGGCTCTATCTATTTAAGTGTTTAAATAAGATATACCATAGTTTAGAGTAAAGCTTTTTATGGATTATGATGAGATCATAATAGTGAGACCTAAAAGATGATAACTCTAAACTTAAATAGTTCCTGGTCATAGGATTACTAACTGGTAATTAATAATCCGCAAAGATCGGTACATACTATGCTTGCTTCATTCTGAAGGATGTCTGTTCTCATAGATATTTGTGTGGTGACACTATAGCTAGTATGTAGGTGCTTATTATAGAATAAGTTCACTGAACATGACTCGCACAGCTGAACAACTGATGGAGTTCACTCACGTGTCAGCAGTTGTTCACATAGTGATAGTTGTACAAGTATCCTTAGACTTGAGGTCATCATAGTCATCTTGTGTACACTGAACTATGCTTTGGTTTAGTTGTTAGTCTCCAGGGACAATTATTAGGGCTCTACTGGGTATAGGAATTTGTACACGAAGATAGTGTATGATCAATAAAGGATCTACCCCTTCCAGTGAAGGAAGAGAATGTTCATAGCTGATCCACTTATGCTAGTTCAGGAATCTCTGGCCAGAGTGAATGAAATTAGAAAAGAGTTTCTAATTTACATAGAACTGAGCATAGTGAATGGGAAAGCAAATGATTAAATTAGATAGGCTTGACACAAGATCCATGCCTTGTATTTAATCAGGACATTGGAGGGTAGAAGGAGTTAATTGTACGGTAATTATTCACTGACAGGTTCTTGATATTCTAAGCAGTGAATTCATATTATCCGGATAGTCGCGATATGTTGAGAAGCATCACTCATGATGTAGAATAAATATAATTAATCAGTTAATTATATTTAGTGAATTTTAATATTCATATAAATAATTAATAATAGTTTATTATTATTTATTTCTACTACCGGCATAATTTTGAACCTACAGGGTCACACCATAAAAGAATATTTTCTTTGATGAAAAATGAGAGAGAGAATTATTTTCTAAATAGTTAAGAAAAAGAAATAATGATTAAAATAGTTTTAATTATTATTAAAGCATTTTATGAAGATAAAATGTGGGGGTTAATATATATAAAGATATATTATAAAACCCTAGGAGAGTCCTAAAATAGAATGAGATGGATGGCTCATAAAACACAACACACAATTTTGGTTTTGTGAAAACCCTAGCCTCCATCTTCTTCTTCTCTCTCTCTCTCTCCCAAAACTCCATTTTTATAAAAGCTTAGTTTTATAAAAAGGTTCATCGAAGCGGATCGTTCTTGGTGGATACCGGTAGAGTGCTTCACACACTGAGGAGCAACTGCTAGCACTCCAATTTTTAAAGGCTTCGATTCACGAGGTATGATTTCGATTCCTCAGCTTTTTCCTTTTATATGTTTTTTTCTATATGTGCGGTATATGTTTTTTACGGAATAATTATTATTTCACGCTTCCACTCATCCGTAAATTCCATCAGTTGATGATACAAAGTGGGGAGACATGAAGTTACGTGCGGCATCAACGATCCGGTTGGCCCTTACACCGAAAATCAAGTATGATGTTCTTGAAGAGGACAATCCCAAGAATTTGTGGGAGAAGTTAACGAAGACTTATCACTCAAAGTCTTTGGCCAACAAGCTGTTTCTCAAGAAAGATTTGTTTGGGCTCAAGATGGAAGAAGACGGAGGTTTAAGAGATCATCTGAATCATTTTAATGGCTTAATCAACCAGCTAAATAATTTGGATGAAAAATTAAAGGATGAGGACAAAGCTGTTCTACTACTAGTGTCTCTACCGAAGAAGTATAATACTGTGATGACCGAACGGTAAAATGGTAAAGGTTGCTGGCATTGGTGAGGTAACAATGAAACGTCATAACGGTCGTGTTCAGAAGTTAACTCAAGTAAGATACATACCGGAGTTAAATTGAAATCTAATTTCGTTGGGTAAATTAGTTGATTTGGGATATACTGTTATGATGAAGAACAATATGTTGAAAGTCACTAAAGGAGATTTAGAGATACTCAAAGGTCGAAAAGATAAGAGAAATCTTTTTGTACTAGAAGGAGGGGTTATTGTTCGAGGGGAGGTATTGGGCGATCGACGTCGATGGCTTGATGGTGACCGTTAATTCGGTTGTGCATGAAATCATATTGGGTTGAAGGGGAGGATTGTTGGGGTTAAACCCAATAGGTAGTATGGTCTTAGTGATAGAAAACATAATTGAATTGGGTGATAATTGTATGGGTAGACAATTATTATCATAATTGAGTTGGGTAATAATTGTATGTGTTGACAATTATTATTATAATGGGAATGGGTAATAATTGTATGGGTAGACAATTATTATTGTAATCAGATTAGGTATGTCTTGTTGGCTAAGTTTGTGATGGCTATATATACATAGTCATGTTATTGTTTTGATGTATGCATGAGTATTGTTTGACTTAAGTATCGCTTGAGTGAATACCGTTTGGTGAGATTGATTGTATTATTGATAATTGTTTTTAATTAATAATACAAGTTGGGACGTGGGTTTTTCCGTGTCATATATTGAGTGTGTGTTTTGCATTGTTTGTTTGGTTCTATACTTGTGTGTGTTCCCCCTAACATTCCTAACCGCTTGCGAATTGGAAGCTTGGTCCTGTTCATCTTTTCTATCTGTTGTTATGTGATGAAAGAAGAAAGTAAGGGTGAGCAACAAGCCCACCGAAATAATATGCATAATAATTTACAAAATATGAGCATTCTCACAGTACTCATGAAAGTTTTGGTCAAAAATAAATGAACCAAGTTTGATCTCTTAATGCGACCAAGTCGCAAAATATTTAGTATATATGTATATATACTTTTCAAAATCTTGAAATCTTCTGCCATGTATAATATTCACAGAGTTCCAGTTTATAACTGTATAAAAAATATCGTTGTAAGGTGATCTCATATATCTAACCCTGTCTCAACGTTTTTCTGAAAATCTTTGTCATGCATAAGATAATCATTAACCAGATATAAGTTGAAAAGGTGAAGTTACGAGATACTCCAATATACTTATATCTTTTCCGAATACTACTTGAAATTCCACCGTTCAAGGTATAATCAGTTTCAAAAGTTCATCACATAGATGAGACTACAAGATAAGATTTGAATAGATTCAATCTTTGAAATATCATTCAAAAGAAATGAAGTTACGAGATACTTCATTATATCCCGATATATATATGTATATACCTATATATATCTCATACTTTCTTTGGAAACCTCTGTTGTGAAAAGTATAAATCGAGTTATAATATCCAATGAATTTGGAAAGAAGAAAACCTTGGCATAAACCTGATATCTTGATGATCAGGCAAACATGCCAATAAGTAACCTTTTCTACTAGTAGATGGACGAATTCCCCACTGGTCATCACCCTGGACGCATTAGGACCTATGCTGGACTGCCACTCAGCCACTTACGCATTGATGGACTCCCACTAAGCCACTTACACTTTCATGGACGCCCACTGAGCCCATGTTGCTTATGCCGACTCAAATAGATGGACTTACTTCCCGAACATTGGGCAAATAATGAAAATGTTTTCTCAAAACAGCAACCTCGTTGCGAATATAAAATACACCACAGAGCCGGATCCATCAGGTTTTGAGCGAGTATTTAAATCCCCATCGAAAGGAAGATCTTAAATCTAAAAATGAGTTTTGGGATTCACTCTAACCTTTAAAAATCATTTTGAAGACTCGAAAACATTTTAAAGAATGTTTAGAGTAACACTGATTTAATAAAATAAATCAGTCCCGATATGTTGGAGAAAATATCTGAATATTATTACCTAAATAATATTCCCATAAAGGATAATCTTTATAAAAATAATTGAAGTAGAAGTTTTACAACTCAAACTTGAAATGAATAATAAATAACCAAATATATACTTATACGAAAGTACGAGTTCTATTTGAATAATCAAAAATAAGTTTGATTATCGAAACATTATTCTTTAATAAAATAAAGAATATTATTTATTAAAAGAAGCGGAGTCATAAGTCCTCGAATGAATATTCAAAATAATATTCATTAAATCAAGTAAGCGGAGTCATAAGTCCTCGAATGAATATTCAAAATAATATTCATTAAATAAAACAAAGTTATCGAATAAACCTTATTCGATTAATAGGTTTTAAAACTATATCAATATATATATATAAATATAAATATATATATATATTATACTCGGGAACATCGACTCCCGATTTAGAAAATGTTCACCTTTGGGTCCCCTATACTAAGGGTATACGCAACTACTGCTTATCTATAGCATAGGTATTATGCAACTTATAAGCATTTGAATCAACAATTAGATATCAAGATTATGAAACAGACATGCATATATACCATATCAGCATGCTCCAACATATCACAAAATTTGCTAATAACAATCATGCATTTATCACAAGATAATGCATATACATATATTTACATCACAACAACAGTATAACGGGTAGAAAACTTGTCTGAGTATTCCCGGATAGACTTAAGGTTAGAGTGGGTCCGATAACCTATGAATAACAACATAAGTCAGAATTAAACCACGGTTGCTTAAGAAACTAGACTATAACCAATTGAACCCTAACGTTCGCTTATGGTCACTCCTACGCTTAACGAATCACATAAGTCGTTCGAGTACCCTCGGCTCCACCATTTTTAATAAATTAACCATTAAGAATTTTAAGGAGATTCTTTCGCGAGTACTCTACCAACTTCCTAATCCACTTTACATAATTGTTTTATACTCAAATTAGTCATTTAAGGGCCTTAATCAAGGTTTCAAAGTAAGACGAGAGGTAATGGTTCGTTCGCGAAACGCCGTTACTTAAAACGGTCGTTTCTCCTAAACCGTGCATCGGATTCAAGCGACCACATATTAAAACGAAGCTCGTAACATGAACTATCTAAAAATGGCAATGGTCAGAATCTAAAAGTGAGTTTAAGGGTCCTGAAGTTAAGAACAAAAACAGTCTAAGGTAAATCGGGCATTACGATGGCTATGTTTACGCGATTACCAAATTTTAACTACTCCAATCAATCCATAAATCAACCCACAATTAAAATTACAACCAAACTCCATCCAAACTTCACTACATCACTCCCAAAATCTCAAGATTTTCCAATTTATACTACCCCCAAACATGAACTAAAAGCTATACCTAAGTTCATTAACCAATAATCCAAGATTTACAACTCAACTCATTACAAATCCAACCAAACTCTAAATATACAAGAATCATGCTTTCCATGAACTATACCAATCATAAAAAGCTCTAAATATTCAATAAAAAGGCTAGGTTAAGAGATTATACCTTCCTTGGTGAGTAGAAGTAATTAAGGAGCTTGAAACAACCTTTGAAAATCCTTACAAAAGCTATATCTAAACAAAAACACAAGATCAAAGAGTTTCAAGTTCTTGAAAACACTATTCACTCTCTTCTTCAATGATTTATTGAAAGAGATTGTGAAGGAAATGGAAGCTTAGATTCCTAGGATAGCTATATCTAAGTATAAGGGACCTTAGATAATTACCTTGCAAATTATCAAATCTTGGATCTTGGAAATTGATTTATTGTTCTTGCTTGGAATGAAGAAGCCGAGAGCTTCTTGGTTATTTAGCAAAGTCAACCTTAAAAATGTGTTATGATTTTCCTTGGCTTGGTTGATATACTTTTGTTGTTAATTACTTTTTACCATGGTGAAAAATGTGTGGCTCACAATCAACCAACCAATCCTTACCACTTTGTCATGCTTACAACACCCTACTTATGTCATCCATTTGCCACATGTCTTCTCCTTGTGGTGTGATGACATCATCATCCACTAACCTCTTTGATTAACCCCTAATTACTTGGCTAATGACCGCTTATCTGTTATACGGTTCGCTTAACTTTCGTTCTTGTTTATCGTTTGAGGGATCATACCCGGGATCTTATTACTTGGGTTTCCCCTAAACCTTTCTCAATATTTTATATTCCTTTTTATGATCCCCTCTTAAAATCCTTGAATTTAAATCCTTTTTATCATGTTACCTTATACTCAACTCTTTCTGTATCTGGTGGGTTTCGGGAAAAATCAAAGTGTTCAAATTTGGATTCCGACGATCTTTGCATACACTCATTTACTTTATGGAATACTAATACGATCTTAGAATTTCCATAACAATACTCCTATATAGCGTGGTCTGATAATTTTCCTTAATCAGCATCATCAGCAAAAGTTCTATTCATCCGTGTTTCAAAAATTCCAAAAATTGGGGTTATTACATCATTCTACATCACGATACAGACATATCTATACACTTTGAAGATCTCAATAACAGTGTCAATTACAGAATGCATCTATCTTGAAGATTTAAGATTATCTGTCAACAAATCATTTTAACATTAAAATGGAAAGTCTACAAATGTAGTTTGAAGAGTGCAATATCAAGGGTCTAGATGAACTGGACAAAAGAAGGTCACAGACCTAGAAGATTGTATGTAGATTTGTAGCACTTAAAATAGAAATAGACAAAAGGACTTTAGAAAATATGTTAGTCTATTTTAGTGCAATTTCTGTAAAATGTGCATGTTGATCTATAAAACATGTCACAGGTACTTAGCTCCAAAAATAATAACAAAACAATCTAGGATTTTTTGTATTCTCTCAAGAGAAATAACAAACATTTATGAACACAGATTTATAGCACAATATATTTAAATTTTAAAATAAAGATCAAGTTTTGGTAATTGTTTTTTGTGTATTTTACAGTCAATCAATTATCACTGCAATTTTTTATAATCTGTTAAGTTCTAAAGCATAAACACAAAACTTGATATTCTTGAAAGTAATTTACAAGGTTTCAAAGAAAAATCAAGAAATACACATTCACCGCCCTTCGTGTGCATTTCATACATAATACATATCCAACCCCATGTTGCTCTATGATAGATAATATAGAATATATGAAAATTTTAGGTTATAAATATAATAAATTCTAATTATATTTAGATCATAATCAAATTCCTCAATCTAACTGCCCTTTAGTGATAATAACATTGGGAAAGGTGGACATCATTGTACTAGTCGAATGGGCCGTTGGACCTTGTCGGTCCAAACCTTTTTTGTGATTTTAGAGGACTTTGAATAAGAAGAGGAAAATATGCTACATACACTGCCGAACTGAAGAGATTATTCTAGATAAATGTATAGATAATAACGTTGAGGAGGGTGTAGTCAAGGAGATAACTTCGAAGGTCCCAATGAGAGTGTTTAGCCTAAAAATCGAGGATTTGGAAGAAAAGATTGGAATCGGGTTAATTATTGCAGTGACTAAGTGGGGACATGAGCTGTGATAAAAAAATAAACCAAAATAAGAATCTCAGGGTGGCCAATCCTAAGTAAAAAAAGGTGAACCACCTGTTTCCAGGCGCTCTTTTTTTCGCAAATATTCGTGGCATGCCAACCCTGATAAAGTTCTTCGGCCTGCATTATATTAAACTACATGTTCCATTGTTTATGCGATTCCCATCAATTTTTTTGAGTTTCAATATTCTGAATGTGAAAACAATCTGCGATTGATACAAATAATCAAACAAGTGTATGCGTGAGTAAACGAAATCAAACGGAGGAAGAAAAGATGTAAACAGAAGAGAGATCCTCGAGTCCAATTGAAACTGTCTCCTTAAAGCTATTTCGCCTCTCACCGTATGTGCGAGTCGATAGCCTCCCAGGATTAAACGAGGTAGCGGCGGCGTTACGGATAACGAGCACCTTCAGCGAGCTTGAACGGGCACGAAACTATCACCGAGAGAGAGAGATTTGTGTTTAGAGGCGAATATGTTTTTGGTGTGTCTAACCCTAACGCCTTAGAGGTGTTTATATAGGTGTAGATAGACTTGTGCGCTACTCTTTTCCATAATTAAATATCATTAATTATGGAATCGGTGTAATACTTGCAAGCTACTCTATTCCATAAATAATCTGAAACAGAATCAGATTAAATATATCAAGACATACACCATATCAATTAATCTGAAACAAAATCAAATTAATTTATGCCATAATATTTGAGCCAAATTCTAATGGAAAATAATAATTTCCATTATTAAGAGAATATCATCATATCTCACACATCTTTTAGTCATAATGCTCAAAAATATGACTTACCAATATGGGACTTATACCCATATTTTCCAACAATCCCCCACATGGGTGAGATTGGTGATCTTAGTAGCACACACCAGACAGATAGACAGACAGACAGACACGGAGTTTGACTTGGTGATAGTTTCTTCGATCAGATATAGCATACGATAGGTAGAGAATGCTCCTTGAACCTTCGCTCGAGTAAGCATACCGACTTTACTGGTAGACAGTAGACGTGCTTGTCCTTGAACTGTTCGACCGTTTATATAAACGATGATATACTTATCACTATATCGTTTCTGACTCGTTCAGCTCTCATGAGTATGTCCATTTTGGCCATGGAACATCGTCCTGGTTCTGCAGAAGTTTCTAAAGAATTGTGCCTCGCAATTCTCCTTTGAAGCGGCCCCACTTCTCTCCCACATAGGTGATCTTTATCTTATAGAGTAACCCGCGTTTACTCAACTGAATTCCATGCGTTCACTCCTGAGCTCCATGTATTCATCAAAGATCATTAAAGGCTCAAAGCTTAACCTCGTACCTTACGGGTCTCACTGTTTCCTCATCATAGGAACATGCCAGAGGTTACCCCCACAGTGATTTGGTCATCATGATTTAGTTGTCCCATTGAACCAAGTTCTTGGGATCTCCAGTCAGCAATGGTTGGGTGTCCACCATGATGCCGTTAAGCAATAGGCTTAAGGCCCATCCCTCTCGATGATTTCTCAACCACTTCTTTTGATAACCCTTTGGTTAGTGGATCCGCGATATTATCCTTTGACGGTATATAGTCAATAGTGATAATTCCGGTTGAGATCAATTGTCTAATGGAACTGTGTCGTCATCGTATATGACGAGACTTTCCATTATACATCGTGCTCTGTGCTCTGCCAATAGCGGATTGACTATCACAGTGAATCCCTATTGCAGTTACAGGCTTTGGCCATCTTGGAATATCCTCCAGAAACTGACGTAGATATTCAGCCTCTTCGGCACATTTATCTAGTGCCACAAACTCAGCTTCCATCGTGGAATGAGTTATCACCGTTTGTTTTGAGGATTTCCATGATATTGCCGCTCCAGCTAATGTAAACACATAGCCACTCGTAGACTTAAGTGCTTTCTTGCTAGATATCCAATTTGCGTCAGTATATCCTTCTAATACTGCTGGGTATCTGCCATAGTGCAGTCCATAGTCTCGAGTTCCCCTCAAGTACCTTAGTACCCTTATAATCGCTTTCCAGTGATCAGCTCCCGGATTACTCGTAAACCTACTCAACTTGCTAATTGAGTATGCAATGTCTGGTCTTGTACAACTCATGAGGTACATCAGACTACCAATTATCCTCGAGTATTCCAATTGGGAAACAGCTACACCTTTGTTCTTGGATAGGTGCAAAGTCATATCCACAGGTGTCCTAGCTTTCTCAAAGTCATCCTTAAGAAACGTATCAAGGATCTTGTCAACATAATGTGGTTGACTTAATGCGAGACCCTCTGATGTTCTAGAAATTTGAATTCCCAGAATTACATTTGCTAGTCCCATATCTTTCATGTCGAACCTTGATTTCAACATGTCCTTTGTAGATTTGATAACTTTATCATTGCTTCCAGCAATAAGTAGATCATCTACATATAGTGTCATCATGACATAGCCATTGTCATTCTCCTTGACATAGCTGTTCTCGTTATCCTTGTAATAGGCACAGCTATCACATTCATTGATTTTGAAACCATTGGCCAGCACGACCTCATCAAATTTTTCATGCCATTTCATAGGCGCTTGTTTCAAACCATACAATGATTTCACCAATCTACACACTTTCCTTTCTTGTCCTGGGACAACAAACCCTTCAGGTTGTTCCATATAGATTTCTTCATCTATGTCTCCATTTAGGAAAGCTGTTTTCACATCCATTTGATGTACAGTTAGATTACGCATTGCAGCAATAGCAAACATCATCCTTATGGACGTTATTCTCGTTACAGGAGAATATGTATCAAAGTAATCAAGGCCTTTTTGTTGCTTGTATCCTTTAATTACAAGTCTGGCCTTATACTTATCAATAGTGCCATCAGTTTTCAACTTCTTCTTGAAAACCCACTTGCTACCTAATGGTTTGCAACCAGTTGGCAAGTCCACTAATTCCCAAGTATGATTTTGCATAATTGAATCAACTTCATTCTTGATGGCCTCTTTCCACATAGGCCCATCAGGTGAGGTAACCGCCTCCTTATAAGTTTTTGGGTCACCTTCTTCGAGCAAATAGGTCATAAAATCAGACCCATAGGATTTCTCCGTTCGTTGTCTTTTGCTCCTTCTCACTACCCCCACATTTTCGTGTTCACTTTCGTCACTCTCATTATCGTCATCTACAGACTCATGAGATCGTTTAGACGTCGTAGGTTGTTGGTTTCCTGGATTACAGGGAAACATCGTCTCAAAAAATGAGGCATTCCTTGATTCCATAATGGTATTCTTTTAAATATCAGGAATCTTGGATTCATGAACAAGAAACCGATATGCAGTGCTGTGTGGAGGATATCCGACGAAGACACAATCCACAGTCTTAGGACCTATCTTCACCTTCTTCGGTGTAGGGATCAGTACCTTTGCAAGGCACCCCCATACTTTCAGGTGTTGGTAACTTGGTTTCTTTTTCTTCCACATTTCATAAGGACTTACATCCTTATTCTTGCGCATCGTAATATTTAAAATATTATTTGCGCTTAAGATGGCTTCTCCCCACATCGATTGTGGGAGCCCAGAGCTTAACAACATCGCATTCATCATCTCTTTCAGAGTGCGATTCTTCCTTTCAGCCACGCCATTTGACTGAGGGGAGTATGGTGCAGTGACCTCATGGATTATACCATGTTGTGAACAGAATTCCCCAAACGGTTCAACATATTTACCTCCACGATCACTTCGTATCGTTTTGATTTTCTCAGTTTGTTGTGTCTCAACTTCTTCCTTATAGATTTTAAATTTATCTATAGCTTCGTCTTTGCTTTTCAACAAATATACATAGCAGTATTTTGTACAATCATCAATGAATGTAATAAAATACTTGTTTCCTCCTCTTGTTGGAGCGAATTTTAAATCACATATGTCGCTATGTATTAGGTCTAGCACTTTGGTGTTCCTTTCCACACGTTTAAATGATGATCTCGTTAATTTTGCCTCAACACAAGTCTCACACTTATGTTTTGGATCGATAGTAAGTTTAGGTATGTATTCTTTTGCACTTAAACATCGTAAAGTGTCATAATTTACATGTCCTAATCTAGCATGCCATAAATTAGGAGACTCAAGCAAGTAAGCAGAAGAATTCTTCATTTCATTATCGTCCTTAACGGACATTACATTGAGCTTAAAAAGCCCATCAGTTAAATAACCCTTGCCTACAAACATACCACTCTTAGACAAAATAACTTTATCTGACTCTATTACAATGCGAAAGCCATGCTTATTCAACAGAGAACCAGACACAAGGTTCTTGCGAATATCAGGCACATAAAGTACATTCTTCAAAGTCAGATTCTTCCCAGAGGTCATCTTCAGGATCACCGTGCCTTCACCCTCAATGGTAGAAGTTGTTGAATTCCCCATGTAGAGCTTCTCACCAGCATCGGAAGCTTTGAGGCTAGAGAAAACCGCCTTGTCTGAGCAAACATGCCTAGTAGCACCAGTATCAATCCACCATTCACGTGGATTAGAACCGACCAGGTTCACTTCAGAGACCGTAGCACAGAGGTCTATGTCACCCATCTCCTTGGAGATATTCTCTACCATGTTTGCTTCTTTCTTCTTGTTGGGCTTCTTGGGCTTCTTGCAGTCAGAAGACCTATGACCAACTTTATCACAGTTGTAGTACTTCCCTTGAAATTTTGACTTCGAAATCCCTCCCTTGGGTGCCAGCTTTGCCCCTTTACCAGAATTAGCCTTCTTGGGCTTGGAGCTTTGAGCATGCTCCACCATGTTTGCCTTCTCAGTGGCAACGTTAACTTTCTTCTCGGACCCTCTGTTGTCTTCTTCAATACGAAGTCTAACAATAAGATCCTCCATAGACATCTCCTTTCGCTTGTGCTTAAGGTAGTTCTTGAAATCTTTCCATCCAGGTGGAAGCTTTTCAATAACAGTAGCAACTTGGAAAGACTCACTTATGACCATTCCCTCAGCATGAATGTCATGAATGATCACCTGCAGTTCCTGCACCTGACTGACCACAGTCTTAGAGTCTGCCATCTTATAATCAAGAAAGCGGCCAACAATCCACTTCTTTGCCCCAGCGTCCTCGGTTTTATACTTATGGTCAAGTGACTCCCATAAGACCTTAGCTGTTGGCTTCGCGCTATATACGTTATACAACGAGTCAGACAAACAATTTAACACATAGTTCCGACAGATGTAGTCGGAGTGCTTCCAAGCATCAGCAGCATACACAGTCTGCATGTTACTCTCAGCAGTGAGCAACGGTGGTTCTTCCTTAAGGAAGCGATCCATATGCAACGTGGTCAGATAAAAGTGCATCTTTTGTTGCCAACGTTTGAAGTTCGTTCTGTTGAACTTCTCAGGTTTTTCAGCATGTGCAACAGGCACAGTTGGCATAACAGGTGCAGCAGGCACCACGGGTGGAACAGATGGTACGTGCGTCTATACTACAGGTGTATGCACACCAGTAGGCACCGCAGGTATGATCGGAGGAGTGAATCCTGCCGATATCTGTCCAAGAGGAACACTAAACTGTCCAATGACAGTGTGTCCCACAGGCACATGTCCCGAAGGCACATGTCCAACAGGCGTTTGACCCCCATCAGATCGTACGATCCGTGCGTTAGGGTTAATCGGCTGCTGGTGAACCCCATCAGATCCAGTGATCTGTGCATTGGGATCAGCCGTCATGTTCATCGAATCGTTCACAGTTTGGTTCTCCATCGATCTGTTACTCAACAAAACAAGCAGATACAGATGTATCAGTCACAGATGTATATAAAATAAATAGCTTTAAGATTGTGAAAACAATCTGCGATTAATACAAATAATCAAACAAGTGTGTGCGTGAGTAAACGAAATCAAACGGAGGAAGAAAATATATAAACAGAAGAGAGATCCTCGAGTCCAGTTGAAACTGTCTCCTTAAAGCTATTTCGCCTCTCACCGTATGTGCGAGTCGATAGCCTCCCAGGATTAAACGAGGTAGCGGCGGCGTTACGGATAACGAGCACCTTCAGCGAGCTTGAACGGGCACGAAACTATCACCGAGAGAGAGAGATTTGTGTTTAGAGGCGAATATGTTTTTGGTGTGTCTAACCCTAACGCCTTAGAGGTGTTTATATAGGTGTAGATAGACTTGTGCGCTACTCTTTTCCATAATTAAATATCATTAATTATGGAATCGGTGTAATACTTGCAAGCTACTCTATTCCATAAATAATCTGAAACAGAATCAGATTAAATATATCAAGACATACACCATATCAATTAATCTGAAACAAAATCAAATTAATTTATGCCATAATATTTGAGCCAAATTCTAATGGAAAATAATAATTTCCATTATTAAGAGAATATCATCATATCTCACACATCTTTTAGTCATAATGCTCAAAAATATGACTTACCAATATGGGACTTATACCCATATTTTCCAACACTGAACATTTATACCAAACAGGATATTTAATGTATTGATTATAACATTGTAAAGGTTGATATACACAGCGTCTATTATCTGTCATTTATTTTAGGACTACTCTTTCACCATTAATGTTTTTTATATGATTTTATATTTGCAAATTAAAATGAATATATATATAAATATAGTCAAATTTATGAGTTAAAATATCATATTTATAATATAATATCATGAATTTTTATGTAAATTTAAACTGATATTGTCCTACATTTTTAAATTTTTGGGCGTCCAGATTTAAGCTCAAATTAAAAATATATTTGTATATTTTTTTGAAATTCAAACTAATTCACAGAGAAAAAGCCATACATCAATTATAAAATAATTAAATGTTAACGAATATATACCGAAACATATGCAATCAACATTTTTTCATCAAATAGTTGAGTAGATACTTTAATGCGTAGTATCCCCCGCTTTCATCGTTGTAACATACAGCCTTTTCTAAAGGACAATTTAACTGTCCATTGTAGTCAAACCTGGCAATTGAGATAACCGGATCTGTTCCGGAACGGATCTATTTCGTATAGTTACCACTTTCTGATAATGATATATTAGGAGACCATTCAGATCGGATGTGATTTGATTCTGGTGTAATTTGGATTAATATCAGATTAAATTCTGATTAAGATCGAACAAAATTCAGTTTGAATTTTTTGGATCCTAACTTGTTTTCGAGACTTAAAAAATATATTTTCATTAACTGCAGTATTTCTAATATAAAATAATGTACTTTTATAAAAAAAATAATATTAAATAATTCTGTATTCATATACCAAAAAATATTTGAAGCACGAATTTTTCTTACTTCTACTCATATTCGGTTTAGATAATATATTATTCGGTTTTGATCGGTTCCAATTTATAATCAGATCTAGTATTTCAAGTCATTTTTTGTTAAATTTTTGGCTCGGCTAATTTTTAGTTCACTTTAGTTTGGTTTTCAAATAATTATCGAATTATATGATTCATATTTTTGTTTCATGAATTTCGGTTTTATTTTTCGGATCTAGACCCATTTTTCCAGGTCTAGTTATAGTCATGAAAAACTTGAAGATTTGTTTTACCTGAGCATATCCGCAAATTCAATTGTGATTGCAAGCACATGTAACTCATCAATGAATAAGTATTATAAAAATTCCGTTGATATGTGATCTAGGACGTTAAAACAAAATAAACTCTCACGATGAGAGAGAACAAACCCAGATAAGGGTAGATAAAACCCAATAACTGGGTAGATACACCATCAATAAAGAAATAAATTTATTAGAAAATAGTAAAACTGTTAGAAGAAATTGATGATATCATGTTATAAACTATCAAAGTTTATTGTCAGCATTTGATATCAGCAACATGTGTCATCAGCATTTGCTCATCAGTAAATAAACATCAGTATTTAGTCACTTCAGTTGAAAGTCGGAAGATATCAAAGAAGGAAAGGGTTTGTAGAATTCAAGTCGGTGAAAGGATTTACTTCTAGTAGCAATCAAATTAATGATATGTTTTATGATTCCTTATTGTAATAGAATAGTATTCCTTATTTGATTGTGTAGTGTTATGCCCAAATGTTGGTATAAACAATATTCAGATTAAGATCGATAAAATAGGTAAAATTGAAGGAGAAAGCCTAAAAACTAGGAAAAGATAAGATTAACTTTCCATAAACAGATGGCACGCCCTAAGAACGCGCTGCATTGGTTAAACAGTTGAGTGGCCCGTGACCGTTTTGCCTTAAAGGCGCACCTTTGAACATGACGAGGCGCGTCCAATTGTTGAAAAAAGATAGATGAGTGGCTTAATTGGAATCTGTCCTATAGTGAGCCTTAGGGCGCGCCCTAGGTAAGGAAGGCTCCTTGGGTGGATCATTTGGACATGATTACTTCGACATGTCCATACTGTGGCTTGGGCAGAATTAAAGTCAGCCCCAAAGATGAATAGTTTAGGGCGCGCCCTATGATGTAAAATGGTATGAGAAACCAAAAGCTGGTGATACAGGGCGGCGCCAACATACAGAGATGTTAGGGCGCGCCTTGAATTTCTACTTGGACATAAGTATAGCTTTTATGTGCTGATTAGGTGGATTCTCTAGAAGGCTCAAGGAAGATGGAGATTATTATTACTAACCTACTTGATGCAGGTACTCTATTGAGGAACTCCTTCCTGTAGCATATCTACAGGAAAGGCGGTGTCCGTGGTCAGAGACCTCCAGGGGTATGCCTGGACTGAAGGCCTCCTCCTGTAGTCAATGGGTGTCCTCATTGGGGATGTGGGGTGAAATCTGGTGTGTGCTTTGAGAGCTCTGTCTCTGTAGTCAACGGGTGTCCTCGTTGGGAGACTTCGGAGTATCCTGCACTTTGCACCCAAAAGCTTGGGATCACTTGTCCTGCAATCTGGTAGGGGCTCCTTATCGGGGGACAAGGATGTGTCCAAAATTTGGGGTGAACCACGGCTATACCTGCGTCCACGGACTAGAGAAACAGCTGGTAGCGGAGGGTTATCCTTGGCCAGGGAGATGCCTTATCCATGAAGTCTCGAAGCCGCGGACGAGCCTTGGGCCTTTGTGGTTGGGCCTCATCGGCGGACATTCCTAAAGCTAGTAGAAGACGGTTTCCAGTAGGTTTCCTATTGGGCCTCGGGATAAGAAATCTAAGCCCATTAGGTTTCTTGTTCCCCAAGAACTACGTGGGCTTGATCCCCTATAAATAGGGGTACGTAGGCACATTGTAAGGGGTCAGGAGCGAGAGCACAAAGGAGTCACCACTAACCCTAAACAATCTCAGCCCCCAATAATCAACAAACACTGTTCATCTTTTCCGACGAGTATTGTTCATCGGATCCACCGACTACTGCTCACGTTTCCGATAAAGAACCGCCATCACAGATCTTGTTTCCGGCTACTAACCTCAAGTTTTGTTGTTCCCAAATTCCCCCGTCAACAAATTGGCGCTAGAAGGAGGGGCCTAACAAGATCTACATCTGGGAGGAAGGATGTCTCAATATCACGATGGAGGTTTTTACGATGGAAGTTCTGAAGAAGATTCCGATCATGGCTATGAATATGAACCCTACGTTCCGCCAATGACTGACCGTCCCACACCGGACGTTGGAGGACAGCCGCCTGTGCTCATCAGCAACGCTGACTTGTTGGAACAACTGTATCGCATGGGCGATGCTTTGAATGGTTTCGATTCAAGGTTAAGTACCGTGGAACGACGCAAGGGTAGGAGAGGTCTTCGCCACAACCGAGCGGCTCAGGCACCTGGAAAAGCACCCATGACAGACAGGGATGTCTCGGCCGGCCATGGCCACAGTGAAAGAGGGCGCGTGCCGATAACCCCGCGATGCCTGTACTATTCTAATGACACGTCCCCGATCGTTGAGCTAGTGGAAGAAGATGCTGATGGACGGGAAATTCTGCGAACAGATAACCGGGGAGCCACCCATCCACACCGTTCTGGACGTAGTCTCGAGGAACGCCGGCAGGCGGAGTCAATACCGGAGAATCAGCCACGAGGCTTCGCAGCTCTGAAAGATCGCTTGGGGATTCGCTTGGGCGATGACGATTTGAGAATGGTGTTACTTGAATGGCAGAGAGAAGCTGATCACGGAGATGTGATGCCCCATGATACAACGCGTGTGCCCCTGAATTCCCAGGAAAATCGGGAGCGGCACCGCGATCTAACGCGTGTGCCCCTGAATTCCCAGGATAATCGGGAGCGGCACCGCGATCCAACGCGTGTGCCCCTGAATTCCCAGGATAATCGGGAGCGGCACCGCGATCCAACGCGTGTGCCCCCGAATCCCCAGGAAAATCAGGAGCGGCACCGCGATCATGGACGTGGGTATGGAAACGATCGATGGAGAAGGCCTCAATGGAGGGGAAGAGGTGGAGGCCGAGGCAGATATTTAGACGGATACCGTCGTGACAATTACCGCAGACACCTCGATTCCCGCTGGAATAACCAAGCAGATGGCTATGATTATGTGGAACATGATGACCCCAGGAATATAGAAAACTATGACCGCGGTACGGTTTGAGGCCGCGGCCAAGGTGGAGAAGAGAATCAAGGGAGAAATCAGGGACGAAATCTTGAAATAATTGTAATACCTGAAGATGTCCAGAATACAAACCAGCAGCAAGCCCCTCCCGGGGGGAATCAAGTGGAAATACCTCCATTGCAACCCCAAGGTTCACAGACTCAAATGCAGACCATTCCCGGCGTGGGAACTTTTAATGTAGGAGATCTGAAAAGGCTACTTAACCATCTCGAAGGCAGGGTGGCGGCTACAGCTGAAATCCCGTCCCCATTCTCGGCAGCAGTAAGGGATGCGCAATTGCCGGCCGGGTATCGCAACACTACCAGCGATCTCCGCTTCCACGGAAACTCAGATCCGGTGGAATTCCTGGGTTATTTTAATATAGAGATGGATGTGTACCAAGTCTTGGACTTGGCTCGATGTCATCTCTTGGCGGCAACCTTTAGAGAAAGCGCCCAGCAGTGGTTTCAAAAGCTCGGGCCAGGAGTGATCACCTCGTGGGATCAGATGAAGAATTTGTTCTTAACTAAGTTCCAAGCCGCGGTGAGATACGCTCCCTCTGTCACAACTCTTGCCAATGTTAGGCAAAGAGAAAATGAAAGTTTAACATCGTACTTTAAAAGGTTCAACGCCGAGTCTACTAGCGTGAGGGGGGCCTCAGACGAAGCCCTAAAGAGTTTCCTGATCGCAGGATTAAGGGTTGGTTCAAATTTTTGGAAGCACTTGCAAGGGAAAGATCCGGCCACTCTCGCAGATGTCTTCGCTTTGGCAGAATCCTTTAAAGCTATAGAACAATCTTTGGCAGATGTACAACCAACTTCACAGTCGAGTCAAAGAAACAAAGGAAGGAAGAGGGATAGGTCACCAAGCCCAAGATACCGAAGGAATAGTCGAAGCCCAGACCGGATAAATACAACAAGCACAAGGAGGGGATGGAGCCCTCCCTCAAACTATGACTACAAGACAAGCCGGTACACACCTTTGGTCGCATCTATCGACCATATCTATGAGGTAAACAGAAATAAAGGGCTATTTAGGAAACCTGAAGCTTTATCATCATGGCAAAGCAAAGACAAGAAAAAATATTGTGAATACCATGAATCATCTGGACATAACACGCACGAGTGCCGACATTTAAAAGACGAAATCGAAGCGCTTATCAAGGAAGGATACCTCGGAGAATGGGTAGTCAAGGAAGTAAGGAAGCACAAGGATGACAGGACAAGGGAAGAGGAAAGACGAGCCCCACGCGGGACAAACAATGATACCCCGGAGGAAAATAAATTTATCAGAGATGGCAGTATCCGAACAATCTACGGGGGAGATCCCGGAATGGAATGCAGCAACCGAGCCTTGGCAAAATACGCTAGGGAAGCCCGGTTTAGGCCTCTCACAGATATTCATAGGGTGGAAACCCGGCCACCCAAAGTGTTTAAAGGGGAGTCCATGGATATCACTTTCAGAGAAACAGATGCCCGATGGGTACATCACCCACACAATGATGCGTTGGTTATTTCCATCCAAATCGGTACAAAGAATGTCCATAGAGCCTTCGTGGACAATGGAAGCTCCGCAAACATCCTCTATTACAGCACCTTCAAGAAGATGGGACTACCTGATCAGGATATGTCGGGGGAAGACTCGTGGGTCTATGGTTTTTCAGGTGCAGGAGTTAGAGTCATGGGGTCAATTCGGCTCCCATGCACACTAGGGGAAAGCCCACTGTCGGTAACAAAGATGCTCGAATTTAAGGTTCTGAATCAGGAATCATCCCACAACGTGTTAATGGGACGACCTTTTCTACGGGAGATGAGAGTCATCACTTCAATTCATCACCTAACAATCAAATTTCCAACGCCAAATGGAGTGGGAAGTATCAGGTGTAATAACCCCAATTTTTGGAAATTTTTGAAACCCTTATGAATAGTGTTTTTGCTGAATGAGAAAACTTTTCATGCCACACTATGTAGGGGTTCTGTTATGGATATTCTAAGATCGTATTAGTATACCATAAAGTAAATAAGTGTATGTAAAGATCGTCAGAATCCAATTCCGAACACTTTGATTTTTCTCGAAAATCCACCAGATACCGAAAATATTGAGTATAAGGTAACATGATTAAAGGGATTTAAATTCAAGGATTATAAGAGAGGATTATAAAAAGGAATATAATGTATTGAGAAAGGTTAAGGGAACCCAAGTAATAAGATCCCGGGTACGATTCCTCAAACGATCAACGAGAAAGAGAGTTAAGCGAACCGTAAAACAAATAAACGTCCAAGGGGCAAGCACATGCAAGTAACATGAGAAGGAAGCTTCTAATATAAGCTAAAACATGTGGTTAGAAGCAAGGTGACATCATCACACCACAAGAATGAGACATGTGGCAAAGTAGTGATGCAAGCAATGACATAAGCAAGTGAAAACAAGATATTTAGCCAATAATTAACCACAACCATGCATTCTTTGCACAAATATCAAGGCAAGACAAGCAAGCAAAATCTCTCCCCCATTTCTTTCTTCTTCCATTCGGCCTTTTCAAGAAATAAAGAAATAGATTTTCAAAACTCAAGTTCTAGGCCATGGAAAATTACAAGGTTTGTTTCCTTGGATCCTATATTTCATAACTTAGTTATACCATGAGTTTAAGATCAAGATTCCATGGTTTGCATAGCTAATCCACTCATCAAAGATGATGATGAATAGTAGTGAATAGTAACTTACTTTGATTTTCTTGATTTTCATGAAAGCTTAAGGTTGATTAAGCATAGATCAAGGTTCCTAGAGGCTTGTTAGTGACTACCCACTCTCCAAGGAAGGTATAAACTCTTGAACCCTTAGTTTTAAGTTTGGTTTGTTTGGATGATAATAGTGCTTAGATGAATGGGTTTAGTTTGATGTTGATGGATGTTGGATTGTTGTTGAATTGGTGATGATTTGGTGTAGTTTAAACTTTGGAAATCGTTAGGTTATAGCCGTCGTAATGCCCGATTTTCTATAAACTGTTTTGTGATTAACTGTTGGACCCGAACACCCACTTCTATAAACTAACCACTTCCATGCTTAGATAGGTTATGTTTCAAGCTTCGTTTTGATATGTGGTTTGCTTGAATCCGATGTACGGTTTAGGAGAAACGACCGTTTTACGTAACGGTGTTTCGCGAACGAACCTTTACCCCTCGCCTTACTTTGAAACCTTGGTTAAGGCCCTTAAATGACTAATTGGAGCATGAAACATTTATGTAGAGTGTGTTAGGCAGTTGATAAGACACTCGCGAAAGAATCGCCTTAAAACTCGTAATGGGTAAATTATTAAAAATGGTGGAGCCGAGGGTACTCGAGCGACTTAAGTAAATCGTTAAGCGCAAAACGAGCGTTAGAGTCTGAGTCGGTTAGAGTATAGATTTACAACTGACTTTGGTTTAATTCCAACTTACTTGTTGCTTATAGGTTACCAGACTCGTCCCGAGCCATTCGTAACCCCCAGTCGCTCAGGCAAGTTTTCTACCCGTTATACTGTTGTTGTGATGTAAATATATGTATATGCATTATCTTGTGATATTGCATGATTGTTATTAGCAAATTTTGCGATATATTGGAGCATGCTGATATGGTATATATGCATGTCTGTTTCATAATCTGGTTATCTATATGTTGATTTCAATGCTTATAGTTGCATAATACCTATGCTAGAAATAAGCAAGTAGTTGCGTATACCCTTAGTATAGGGGATAAAAGGTGAACATATTTCTAAACCGGGAGTCGATGTTCCCGAGTATATTATATATATATATATATGGATATAGTTTTTAAAACTATTGATCGAATAAGGTTTATTCGATACCTTTATTTTACTTAATTGAATATTATTTTGAATATTCATTCGAGGGCTTATGACTCAGTTTATTTTATTATTTGAATATTATTTGAATATTCATTCGAGGGCTTATGACTCAGTTTATTTTATTATTTGAATATTATTTGAATATTCATTCGAGGGCTTATGACTCAGTTTATATTATTATTGAATATTACTTGGATATTCATTTGAGGATGTATGACTCCTTTATTTTATGAATATTATTTATAGTATTCATTCGAGGTATTATGACTCCGCTTATTACTTAATAATATTCTTTATTGTATTAAAGAATAAGGTGTCGATAATCAAACTTATTTTTGATTATTCAAATAAAGATATTACTTTCGTATAAGTATATCTTTGATTATTTGCTACTCGTTTCAAGTATAAGTTTTAATACTTCTACTTCAATTATTTTTATAAAGATTATTCTTTATGGGAATATTATTTAAATAATAATATTCAGATATTTTCTAATATATTGGGACTGATTTATTTTGTTAAATCAGCATCACTCCAAACATTCTTAAAAATGTTTTGCGAGTCTTCAAAATGATTTTTAAAAGTTAGAGCGGATCCCAAAACTCATTTTTATATTTAAGATCCTCCTTTCGAAGGGGATTTAAATACTCGCTCAAAACCTGAGGGATCCGGCTCTGTGGTGTGTTTTATATTCGCAATAAGGTTGCTGTCTTGATAAAAGAGTTTTTGATTACTTACCCAATACTCGGGAAGTAAAATTCTTGGAACAAGTTAATCCATTAACAGGCATCGCCTGGGAAATATCGGTGAGTTTTCCTTTCCAACTAGATACGACTTCTTGGTGGAGCCGTATCAACAAGTTTCTACTTGGGGAAAGGGGGGACGAGCTTTACGTTTCAGAGTCATGGATTTCATCTGAACTAGGAGTGGCGTAAGTGGTCGATTAGCGCCGGCCCAGCCTTATTATATTGGCCCAAATGGCCTGGAAGTTCCGCTAAGGCGGTCCATTCCTTAGGAGTTCAGTGTTCGGTTGACAAGTAAATCCGACAGGTTCTCCTCTACATGTAGAAAATGGTGGGGTTGCACTACTACGACTGATCATCGTAAGTAGTCTTCCTGGCGCGGTAAACTCCCGTAATGACTTCATCATCCAATTGGATATTTCTGCAACACTACCCAGAGCACTTCGATAGAAAGGCTACGGTTGGGCGATTGTTGAGTGTTGGCAGGGTCAAGTTTTCAAAATGATGTTTGCATCAAATGAAGTATCTCGTAACTTCATTTTATTTTGATGATATTTTAAAGATTTAATCTATTCAAATCTGGTCTTGTAGTCTCATCTATGTGATGAACTTTTGAACTAATTATAACTTGAACGGTGGTAGTTCAAGTAATATTTAGAAAAGATATAAGTATATTGGAGTATCTTGTAACTTTATCTTTTAAACTTATATCTAGTAAATGAGTATCTTACGAATGACAAAGACTTTCAGAAAAACATTGAGACAAGGTTAGATATATGAGATCACCTTGCAACGATATTTTTTATACAGTTATACACTGGGACTTTGTGTATATTATGCATGGAAGAGGACTTCCAATATTTTGAAAAGTATATATGTATATATATATACTGAATATTTTGTGACTTCATCGCATTAAGATATCAACTTGGTTCATTTCTTTTGACCAAGACTTTCATGAGTACTAAGAGAAGGCTCATATACTATTAATCATTATACATATTATTTTGGTGGGCTTGCTGCTCACCCTTGCTTTCTTCTTTCATCACACAACATCAGATAGACAAGATGAACCGGACCAAGCTCCCGATTCGCAAGAGGTTAGGAGACGTTCCGCAGTTTTCTAGAAGCACTGATGCCGCCATAGCTGAGGTAGGAACTACCAATAGGCTAGGCTTTCAACTTTTGATGTATCAGATTATGTATATTTATGAATTGTAATAATGGCAAAGAAATGTAAATTTATTCAGAAACCTGTTTAAGGTGTATTGGCATATAATTGTGGAATAAAATGACTTGTGGTTATTTTTGGATGTTCATCTCTGAGACTATAACGTGTGGTGTGTGTGTTTATTGTGGGGTCACAGTACAAAGTAGTTGAGTAATTATTAAGATTGGGTGTTATTAAGGGAAATGGAACTCGTGACAACCCGGATCCCCGACCCCGGATTTGGGGGTGTTACATCAGGGGTTCCCAATATGATTCGGTAGTGCTACAGGCAAGCAATGAAAGGGTTCAGAAAAGACTCCCACGCCGATGATACTCCGGACGTGGATCGAGAGAAAAGCATTGAGCAACCAACCGAGGAAATCCGAGTCCACTATTATGTTGAGCAAGAAGAAGAACATCCCTCTGAGTTGCCCTCGACAATGTTGTACCTGGAAGACACAATCAGAATTGAGATGTTGGAAGAAGAAGAGGAGGCGATGTATACCATAGTCCAAGAAGATTTCCATGGGGAACGTTTAGAAGGAAGATTCGGTGTCTTGCAAAGCCTCGAACAGGGTGACGTCATTCCTCTTGCAGAAGCACCCCCGCCCGCAAAATATACTGAAAAAATTGATAACTCTACTACGCAAGGCACACCTCCTGAAGGGAATGCACCCTCTCGACAAGATCAGGAGATCTATAATCCCCTTGACTTGGATCCCCGGATACCAATGCCGGCGGAAAAGATGGGGCCAGCAGAAGATACGATCGAGATCCCCGTTGATGAAAAAGACCCGAGTAAGGTTCTGAGAATAGGGTCCCAATTGACACCAAGGTTAAAGGAAGGTCTGTCAATATTTCTGTTAGAAAACCTTGATGTATTTGCATGGAGCCATTCTGATATGGTGGGGATTGATCCAGAAATAATGTGCCATCGATTGAATATCGACCCCAAGCATAAAGGGGTTCGACAAAAACGAAGGGCCGTAAGTGGAGAAAGAGCTATAGCCCTAGCAGAAGAAGTAGAAAGGCTCCTAGACGTCGGACTAATTTGAGAATCTTTTTACCCAGAATGGCTAGCAAATCCGGTATTGGTAAAAAAGCCCAACGGCAAATGGAGAACGTGCGTGGACTTCACCGACCTAAATAAAGCATGCCCAAAAGATAGTTTTCCCCTACCAAGAATTGATCAGTTGGTCGACGCCACGGCGGGGCATGCCCTGCTCAGCTTCATGGACGCATATTCCGGGTATAACCAGATCCTTATGTATGAGCCTGACCAGGAGCACACCTCTTTCATCACTGATAGAGGGCTCTACTGCTATATTGGAATGCCATTTGGTCTGATCAACACTGGTGCCACTTACCAAAGGTTGGTAAACAAAATGTTCAAGAAGCAGATTGGGAAGACTATGGAAGTGTATGTGGATGACATGCTCGTGAAATCGAAAAGGGCGGAAGACCACGTCGCCGACTTAACTGAAATGTTCCATATCCTGAGAAAATATAGGATGAAACTAAACCCGCAGAAATGCGTGTTCGGCGTAGAATCGGGAAAATTCTTGGGATTCATGGTCAATAACCGGGGGATTGAGGCCAACCCGGCAAAAATAAAAGCTCTGTTAGACATGAAATCCCCCACCAGTGTCAAACAGGTACAGAGTCTAACAGGAAGGATTGCAGCCCTGAATCGATTTGTGTCAAAGTCGTCGGATAGGTGCAAAGAATTCTTCAAAGCAATCAAAGGGAGAGGGAAGGATTTTCTGTGGACCCCTAATTGTGAAGAAGCTTTTCTGAAAATCAAAGAACAACTGGGAAATCCGCCGATGTTGACCAAGCCAGAAGACAGAGAAACATTAATTCTATATTTGGCGGTGTCAGAATATTCCGTCAGTGCCGTCTTGGTAAAGGAAGAAGCAAGCTACCAGTGGCCTGTATACTATGTAAGCAAAAGGTTGTTGGATGCAGAAACCAGATATACCAACATGGAAAAATTAGTGTACGCTCTTATTCTTGCGGCACGAAAGCTAAGACCGTATTTTCAGGCTCACCGAATAGAAGTTCGCACCGCTTATCCGCTCCGGCAAATTTTACATAAACCCGAATCGTCGGGAAGAATGTTAAAATGGGCCATAGAGCTAGGGCAATTCGATTTGGAATATTGTCCACGCACAGCAATCAAAGGACAAGTGCTGGCCGATTTCGTACTTGAGTTTGATGAGGAAATTGATGATAAGGCCATAGTACCGGCAGAACCAACCTCGCAAGAAAGTCATCAGGACGAAAAGAAGCAGGAACTCCCCCACCCGTGGTGGACATTACATGTGGACGGGGCCGTAAACAACAGCGGGTCCGGTGCCGGGATAATCCTGATCACTCCGGAGGGGCACCGCTTGATGAGTGCTATTCATCTCAAATTTTATGCTACCAACAATGAGGCTGAGTATGAAGCCTTGATTAACGGTCTGAAGTTAGCTCTGGAGGTAGGGGCCGTGAATTTGATAGTTCGAAGTGATTCTGAATTAGTTGTCAATCAAGTCAACGGAGGATTCCAAGCCCGAGGACCGCAGACAGAGCTGTATATGAGATGTCCAAGACGCCTACTGGGAAAATTTTCAAGTGCCAGACTGGAAAGCGTTCCACGAGAAGAGAATAGTAATGCGGACGCTTTGGCAAAGATGGGGTCGCAGATGGATAGCGTCCAACTTGGACAAATCCCCTTGGGAATCCAGGAAGTTCCAAGTATCCCAGAGGTGGAGGTGTGTCAAATGCAAGAAATCCCAAAAGAAAACTAGATGACCCCCATCCATAACTATATTCAATCAGGGGCTGTACCGGAGGATAAACTACAGGCTCGACGTCTTCGGTACCAAGCTGCAAAGTATGTCGAGTATGACGGGGTACTATACAAGAGAGGATTTAACCAGCCACTGTTACGTTGTGTGGACAGGGAAGAAGGAAATTATATTCTCAGAGAGGTACATGAAGGGATTTGTGGAAATCACTCGGGGGGTGGTTCCTTAGCATTTAAAGTGCTCAGACAAGGGTACTACTGGCCGACTATGAGGGAGGATGCTTTCAATTTTGTCCGGGCCTGTGATCACTGCCAACGGTTTGCCAACTATTCCAACATCCCGACAACCACCATTACCTCATTAACAAGTCCCTGGCCTTTTGCCATGTGGGGGATTGATCTCATTGGAGAGTTACCCAAAGCAAAGGGGGGTGTGAAATACGCTGTGGTGGCTGTGGACTACTTCACCAAATGGGCAGAGGCCATGCCATTAGCCACGATCACGGCAAAAAAGATAAGGGATTTTATGTTCAACTCCATAGTATGCAGGTTTGGTATTCCTTACAAGCTCATTTCAGACAATGGGAAACAATTTGATAGTAAGGAGTTAAGGAAGCTTTGTGAAGACCTAAAGATTAAAAAAGACTTCGCCGCGGTTTATCATCCGTAGAGTAATGGTCAGACAGAAGCCATAAACAAAATCATAAAGCATACCTTGAAGGCTAAGTTGGAAGAAAAGAAGGGAGACTGGCCAGAAGAAATGCCCATGATCCTCTGGTCTTACAATACGACTCCTAGAACGACTATAGGGGAAACCCCATTTCTACTAACTTATGGATATGAGGCCATGGTTCCCGTGGAGGTAGGAGCTGGATCCCTCCGGAGAGATGTCTTTGTTGAGGAAGATGCAGAAGTTTACCAGAGGCTTCACTTGGATTTGCTAGATGAAGCCAGAACGAACTCTCAATTAAAGCTTGCTGCATACCAGCAGAGGGTCGCAAGGTATTTCAATAAAAGGGTTAAATCTGTACCATTCAAGGTTGGGGATCTTGTGTTGCGAAAGGTTATGCCTAATACTAAGATAGCTCAACACGGGGTGCTTGGGGCTAATTGGGAAGGACCGTACAAGGTCAAAGCTATACTCTGGAAGGGAACCTATCGCCTAGAAGACCTGGATGGTAAACTTATTCCTCGAGCATGGAATGCAGAACATCTACGAAAGTATTATCAGTAGGGTGTGGCTGTGCCCCCTTATTTTCTAATTTGATTCTCATGTAATAGGCTAGTAGCAAATAAATTCCTTCTAGCCTAGGGGTAGTACATGTGACTGCGAACCCTGGAACTAGCAGAAGGAAGAATTTGTTTTTCAAATAACTTCCCCATAGAGCATAGTAGCCATGGGACTGGTGTAATTTGAACACTAGAGCGCATTATCAATCAAAAGGAAAAGTTACTTCAAATTGTTTTATCTGCCTAACATGAAATTACTCATTTGAAAAACATCCGAGGCGCGCCCTATATTGAGGCGCGCCCTGTCTAGTAATTGTTGATTCATAATCAAGATTAAATACAGTGTACGAGGGTGAAAGGAATAAGTGTTCATGGCCATCAAAATAAGCTAAGCTCCCTAGGTTAAGGCGCGCCCGTGGACTAATACTTGAGTAAAATATCGCAAAGGGATTACAAATAGGTGTTATTTGCAAATTCAAGAAATAAGGCGCACCCTATAGTCACAAAATCCATGGGAACGTAAAAAGGCCAAGTGAAAAATCGAAGTGCCTTAACAAAGTTTTTATAAAAAAGATATTAAGCCATGCAGAAAGTCACGATGCAAAAAGGAAAAGTAGCAACAAAACAAGTCATATAACTTTGCACATCATCAAAAGAGGGCTGGCTCCTTATAAGTATCTGAAATTTAAAGACTATAAATGATTAAGGCGCGCCTTGGGACTGGTCTGTTGGAGGAATAGATTGGAGGGGGACAGTTGGATCAACTTCAGGCGCGTCCTTGGAGAATTCCTCTTGAGGCGCGCCCTCCCTCTCTTCTTCTTCTTCTTCTTCTAATCCAATCTCTATCCTCCTTTCCTTGATTTCAGCAGCATGCTCTTTTTTGAATTCCACCATCTCAGCAACAGTCTCCTCCCCAAATTTCTCAAAGGAATAGTCAGGATCATTGGCCACAAAGCCCACCCTGTAAAAATGAAAACCATTGGCAAATGCTTCATCAGTCATTTCCCTCTTCTCATCAGGCCAGCCTGTTTTCTGTTGCTCTTCGAGGTACTCTATCCTCAGTTTGGCACCAACAAGCTCAGTATGGAGAGAGGTAGCCTTTTTGTTGGCAATCTCTAATTGAGAAGTGAGATTGGCCACCTCATCCTTGAGGAAAGAGATCTCAGAATCCTTAGCTTTGATGTCTTTGGCATGCAAGAAGTCTTTGTCTGTGAGGGTATTCTTCAGAATGTTGTTATCACCCTGCAGCCTCTCTAGGCGCGCCTTCTCCTCAAGTAATTTGTCCACCACTTGGGTGGAGTGGATGAACAGTTGGCAAGAAGCTTTTATAGAAGCACGGGCAGCATCTCCCAAATCCATAGCCTGCCACTGTTCCACTTCTTCATCTGAAACATGAAGGGCACCCATGGGGCCAAGAGCGCTGAAAGCAGTAGAAGAACCAGAAGGCGCGCCCTCTGTTCTATGTCTCTTGGGCGCGCCCTGTTTGTCTGTAAGGTCAATTACGGGCCGTTTTTGAACAGGTGTTGTTTGAGGAATGGGAGCTGAAGTGGGGACGGATGTCTGTGCTGCAGGAACATCTTTCTTCGACTTCGGCCTAGGCTTATCACCAGGGCGCGCCCCAAAGGATTTAGGGATTCTTGGAGGGGCCATTTCTGCACAAAACATGGGACATATTAGTTAAGCATGGCAGTTAAGTATATTGAGCAGGGCAAGGAATGTGGGTAAAAAATAAAAAAATAAAAATAAAAATAAAAAAATAATAATAATATTGACAAACATGTATAAAATGTTATGCCTAAGATGCAAAGGGCGCGCCCTGGAAGGTGGAGCTTAAATAAACAAAAATTTACATCTAGTGTGATTATTGAAGATGACAGAAGAAAAGGACGCGCCAATAGGATAAGGGCGCGCCTCTATATCCTACGGTTAGTTAACCTGAAGGATCCGGGCCTTGTAAAGAACCGTCCTCTGTTTCTTCTTCTTCTTCTTCTTCTTCTTCTTCTTCTTCAGCTTCTTCGCTACCTAAATCGATAACACGAGAAACAGGAGCACCTTTCCTAAATTTTACGTATTTGCACTTCACTCCTACTTGGTCAGAAAGAATCCCTACTCGCATCAAGTTGGATCGAGTAACTAAGGATTTTAAGTTCCACCTGTCAGAAGCCACTCTAAGGAGGGCTTCAGCTCGTTTTTTGGGCTCGCCTTTAAGGAGTTTTGAAGATGGTCTGTCTAGAAAAGTATAAGAATGAGAAAAGAAAGAAAAAATGTAAAAATAACATAAGGGAAAAGATAAAAAGGCGCGTCCTTACTTGGTGACTTGTTGAATCTTATCCTTATCCTGGGAACGTCATACAGGTAAAAAAAGTTCTCTTTCCAACCTTTCTCGTGGCTAAGCTTGCCAGAGGAGAAACCCTTCTTGTTATGCTGCTTATCCACCACCAAATAATAGTACCCGTGGTCAGACTTTCTTAGATTGAAAAAATAAGCAACTTCGGCCATGGACGGTTGGGGAAAACCCAAGTCCGTATAGAGGATGAACAAGGCCACGACGAACTTGTAGCTGTTGGGAGAAAGTTGGAGTGGAGCTACGTCATATAATTCTATCACTTCCCTAAGGAAGGGATGTAATGGCGCACCTATACCTAAAGACACCAGTTTGGGGCTGGTCACCATTCTGGGAATTTTAAAGTTTCTCCCATAATTGAAGATATGGGGCCGCATCATGCTCCAAGGGTGCGCCCATATGCCTTCCATGTCATAAAACTCCATGAGCCATCCTAGTTGTTCATCTGAACAAGCCGAAGACAGGCCCACGCAGAAAAGCTTCCCATGTTCCTTCCTGAAATGTTTCTTCACAGCTTCATTACACGATTCGAATTCGTCCCAATCAAAATCCAATTCGCTGTCAGAAACTTCCCAATATTGGAAGGGAATTGGAGAAGGCTCAGGAGAGGTGGAAAATTGAAAGGAGTCTTCATCAAAGAAGTTTTCTTCATCACGGAGTGGTGATACATTTGCTTCAGGCGCGCCCTCGTGAGTAGGAGAGGTAGGCGCGCCCTTTGGTCGCTGAGGAGATAGGCTTGGGGAAACAGCCTTGTAAAAAACCTTGGAAGGCCCAGCGTCTACATTAACCCCCCTTTCAACACCCCTATACCTGTCGGCATTTAAGCTCTCAAACCAATCATCATCGTCTAGCTCTGTACTAGTTGGGGCTGGAGACCTCTCTTTTTGGACTAATTTTTGTTTTCCGTGTCTACGAGATAAGGGAATGTTGTCCGTGGACGAGCTATCTGAAAAATCTGCCATTAAGGAACCCTTTTTGGAGTCTTGAAGAAGGCGCGCCACCCGGTTCAGGAATTCGGGAGTATGGTGAGCGTTTGGAAGCTGGGGGTTCAAGTAAGCGTTTGGAGGAGAATAGATTCCCAAGTTGGTAAGGAAATCCTTGAAGGGGTGAAAAGGAGAAGACGCGCCATCGTCTTCCAGCTGCCAAGAAAACCAAAAATGTTGAGGGCGCGCCCAATACGAAAGAACGAGATACAAAAATATGAAGGAAACAGAAAAGGTAGGGATAGACTTAAAGGAAGGGTAAGGCGAGTCATACACTATGAAGGCGCGCCCTATTCTGTCCTAAAATCTATAAAAGACTGGAAGATTGGATGACATTGGCGTGGCTTAAAGTAAAAGGAACGCGCCTCGTATCGATAAAGAGGCGCGCCTTATCATGGGACGTATATTTTTAATTTTGAGGATAAAACGGTTGGGATTCCTAGAAACATAAAATTAAAAGCTAGACCCCATGATTTCAGATCTAGAGCAACAAAATTTGAAAGTACAAGATATACATACACAGATACATACATCGTTTTGTGTTTATCATCAAGAACAATTAAGGAAGTTGAAGAGACAATGTAGCATGCAGTATTATTTGTGTGATGAAATCCCGAGAAGAAAGAAGATTTACATACCTTTTCAAATGGAGAAGACGTTGACTGGAAGAAATTGAGAATACGGTGACGGAGAAGGCCGATTCTGAGCAAGAGTTCGTCGCCGGAGTTGAAGTCTTTGGTGAAGAAAGAGAAAATGAAAAGGAAGGGGAAAGTGAAAGTGAAAGTAAAAATGAAAATGACTGACGGTGACTTGTATTTATAGGTGAAATTGACAGCTGTTAAAATAAATCACACCAATCACGTCAGGCACGATTTCCGAATAAATAGGGGAACCGTTTTAAAAATAATTAAAATTGAAGGACGCGCCCTCTTGAAGACGCGCCTCGTATAAATTAACTCAGTAACTAGAAATCCTGAATGCAAAATCCGAAACTTTAGGAATGCACACCCTTTTTAAGGCGCGCCTCATAAGTGTGATATTTGTGATGCGCAAAAATGGGAACTCTGAACAGATCAAGCCCTGTTGAGGGCGCGCCCCAGTAAGTAGTACTAGGGAATTGTTTATACAAATTTTGTTAAAGATAAAGAGGAATTCCAATCCCATTCTCAAATGACATATGGAATTTGGGGGGTAGTTGTTATGCCTAAATGTTGGTATAAACAATATTCAGATTAAGATCGATAAAATAGGTAAAATTGAAGGAGAAACGCCTAAAAACTAGGAAAAGATAAGATTAACTTTCCATAAACAGATGGCACGCCCTAAGAACGCGCTGCATTGGTTAAACAGTTGAGTGGCCCGTGACCGTTTTGCCTTAAAGGCGTGCCCTTGAACATGACGAGGCGCGTCCAATCGTTGAAAAAAGATAGACGAGTGGCTTAATTGGAGTCTGTCCTATAGTGAGCCTTAAGGCGCGCCCTAGGTAAGGAAGGCCCCTTGGGTGAATCATTTGGACATGATTACTTCGATATGTCCATACTGTGGCTTGGGCAGAATTAAAGTCAGCCCCAAAGATGAATAGTTTAGGGCGCGCCCTATGATGTAAAATGGTATGAGAAACCAAAAGCTGGTGATACAGGGCGGCGCCAACATACAGAGATGTTAGGGCGCGCCTTGAATTTCTACTTGGACATAAGTATAGCTTTTATGTGTTGATTAGGTGGATTCTCTAGAAGGCTCAAGGAAGATGGAGATTATTATTACTAACCTACTTGATGCAGGTACTCTATTGAGGAACTTCTTCCTGTAGCATATCTACAGGAAAGGCGGTGTCCGTGGTCAGAGACCTCCAGGGGTATGCCTGGACTGAAGGCCTCCTCCTGTAGTCAATGGGTGTCCTCATTGGGGATGTGGGGTGAAATCTGGTGTGTGCTTTGGGAGTTCTGTCTCTGTAGTCAACGGGTGTCCTCGTTGGGAGACTTCGGAGTATCCTGCACTTTGCACCCAAAAGCTTGGGATCACTTGTCCTGCAATCTGGTAAGGGCTCCTTATCGGGGGACAAGGATGCGTCCAACATTTGGGGTGAACCACGGCTATACCTGCGTCCACGGACTAGAGAAACAGCTGGTAGCAGAGGGTTATCCTTGGCCAGGGAGATGCCTTATCCGTGAAGTCTCGAAGCCGCGGATGAGCCTTGGGCCTTTGTGGTTTGGCCTCATCGGCGGACATTCCTAAAGCTAGTAGAAGACGGTTTCCAGTAGGTTTCCTATTGGGCCTCGGGATAAGAAATCTAAGCCCATTAGGTTTCTTGTTCCCCAAGAACTACGTGGGCTTGATCCCCTATAAATAGGGGTACGTAGGCACATTGTAAGGGGTCATGAGCGAGAGCACAAAGGAGCCACCACTAAACCTAAACAATCTCAGCCCCCAATAATCAACAAACACTGTTCATCTTTTCCGACGAGTACTGTTCATCAGATCCACCGACTAATGCTCACGTTTCCGATAAAGAACCGCCATCACAGATCTTATTTCCGGCTACTAACCTCAAGTTTTGTTGTTCCCAAATTCCTCCATCAACAATATGTTAAAGACCAAAAAGGGCTAATTGTAGTATGAAACATTTATGTAAAGTGTGTTAGGCAGTTGGTAAGACACTCGCGAAAGAATCACCTTAAAACTCGTAATGGTTAATTTATTAAAAATGGTGGAGCCGAGGGTACTCGAGCGACTTAAGAGAATCATTAAGCGCAAAGCGAGCGTTAGAGTCTAAATTGGTTAAAGTATAGATTTACAAGTGACTTTGGTTTAATTCCAACTTATATGTTGTTTATAGGTTACCAGACTCGTCCCAAGCCATTTATAACCCCCAGTCGCTCAGGCAAGTTTTCTACCCGTTATACTGTTGTTGTGATATAAATATATGTATATGCATTATCTTCTGATAAGTGCATGATTGTTATTAGCAAATTTTGCGATATATTGGAGCATGCTGATATGGTATATATGCATGTCTGTTTCGTAATCTGGTTATCTATCTGTTGATTTCAATGCTTATAGTTGCATAATACCTATGCTAGAGATAAGCAGTAGTTGCGTATACCCTTAGTATAGGGGACCCAAAGGTGAACATATTTCTAAACCGGGAGTCGATGTTCCCGAGTATATTATATATATATATATATATTTATATATATAGGGATATAGTTTTCAAAACTATTGATCGAATAAGGTTTATTCGATAACTTTATTTTATTTAATGAATATTATTTGAATATTCATTCGAGGACTTATGACTCTGTTTATTCTATTTAATGATTATTAATTGGATATTCATTTGAGGATGTATGACTCCGTTTATTTTAATTAATGAATATTATTTATAATATTCATTCGAGGTATTATGACTCCGCTTATTATTTAATAATATTCTTTATTTTATTAAAAAATAATATTTCGATAATCAAACTTATTTTCGATTATTCAAATAAAGATAGTACTTTCGTATAAGTATATCTTTGGTTATTTAATATTCATTTCAAGTATGAGTTTTAAAACTTCTACTTCGATTATTTTTATAAGGATTATCTTTATGAGAATATTATTTAAATAATAATATTCAGATATTTTCTAATATATTGGGACTGATTTACTTTATTAAATCAGCATTAGTCCAAACACTCTTTAAAGTGTTTTCGAGTCTTTAAAATGATTTTTAAAAGTTAGAGCGGATCCCAAAACTCATTTTTATATATTTAAGATCTTCCTTTTTTAAAGGGGATTTAAATACTCACTCAAAACCAGAGGGATCCGGCTCTGTGGTGTATTTTATATTCGCTACAAGGTTGCGGTTTTGGTAAATGACTTGATTACTTACCCAACGTTCAGGAAGTAAGTCCATCTATCGAGTCGGCATAAGCAACATGGGCTCAGTGGGCGTCCATGATAGTGTAAGTGGCTCAGTGGGAGTCCATCAAATGCGTAAGTGGCTGAGTGGTAGTCCAGCATAAGGTCTTATTGCGACCAGGTTGATGACCAGTGGGGAATTCATCCATCTACTAGTAGAAAAGGTTACTTATTGGTATCTTTTCCTGATCAGCAAGATATCGGGTTTATGCCACAATTCTTTTCCCTTCCAAAAATTCATTGGATGTTACAAACTCTGTTCATACTTTACATGACAGAGGTTTTCAGGAACTGTAGAAAGAAGATATATATGTGGATATATATATCGGAACTTAATGAAGTATATCACAACTTCAAATACTTCAAAGATTTAATCTATTCAAATCTTGTCTCGTAGTCTCATCTATCTGATGAACTGTTGAAAGCTCATTATACTTTGAACAGTGGTAGTTCAAGTAGCTTTATAAATGATATAAGTATAGTGAAGTATTTGGTAACTTCATCCCTTGTTTTTGCTTATATCCATTAAGTAATTATCTTACACTTGATAAAGGATTCTAGTAAGTTATCCATTTAGATACTTGCATTATTGTTTATACTATATATTATCTTGCGAGCTGTAATGCTCACTCTTGCTTTATTTCTTCATCACACAACAACAGTTAGGAAAGATGGCCAGACTCCAGCAGACCCAGCGCAAGAGCGTGGGAAGCGCCCCGCGCCTTCCCGTTGAGATCATAGCTGCTATAGCTGCAGAGGTAGATCTATTTGTAGATCAGACCTTCTACTTTTGGGAATCAATTATGTATAATTATAACTTGTGGCAGATAATGGCAATTAATTGTAAACTTATCAAGTAATCATTTTTGGGTTGTAATAACTTTTAAATTGTGGATTCAAAGACTTGTACTTATTTCAATTTCATCTCTGAGACTATAACGGGTTGTGGTGTGTGTTAGTGTGGGGTCACAACATGAGGTTATTTATTGTTAATTAAGTGAAGTGATATTGTGGAAAGAAAGACCGTGACGACCCGGATCCCTGACCCCGGATCTGGGGGTGTTACAATGTGTCTTGAGCATCCACTGTCCAGGACTAGAGAATTCTTTCTCTTACCCTACAATCAGATTTAACAATTAATTAGTGTTTTTAAGGACCCGGACTTGATTTGATCATTTGTCCTTTTTAAGTTTGTTAACATTTGCAGCAGAAGACTTTGAATCAGAGTTTATGCTAACATTCTTAATATCATAGTTTACACATGCAGAATCTACTTTTGATTTATTTAAAGAGGGTTTCAGTTGATAATGGTCATAATACAAACTATGATACTCTTTACATGTGTAAATTGAATGACAAACACTACCACAATGAAAACATGAATGCTGTGATTTATATCTAACTGTTCTATTCCTAAACTCTGACTTAGGAGGAATAGTATTTATCCCTTTATTCTTCCTGCAAGAAATAGCAAGAACTACCACAGTTAAAACAGACTTTTCTTGGTGCATTAGGGATGGGTTTATATTTGTTCTCCTTATTAACACCTTCATTTCCATTCATATTCTTTCTAGGCTGTTTTTCCTTGTTTTTCATTTTAACATCCTTCAGCTTTTGCTTAGACTGCTTCTGAATCATTAAACCAACATTTACTGATTTTATGTAAACTGGTTCACACTTATCAGTTTTTAAATTTGACTTAAATGTTGATGTTGACCCTTTTTCATTAACTAAATTAACAACATTAGCACTTAAATTAAACTTAATAGGTCTTAACTGAGACTGGTTCAGTTTTACCTTAACATCAGTATTTATTGTTTAGCTTTCTGACTTTTCTTTTCATCTTTCTTATCAGAGTTAGTCTTATCAGTATATCCTAATCATGATCCCCAACAGTCATTTTCTATTAAACCCGAGTTGTTTTTCCTGAACTAATCCAAAGCTTAATTACTGCTCTTTTTTTCGTTAGTTCTTTTTCTAGGTAATCATGCTTTTCTAACAGTTTTTCTTTAACATAAATAGCATTATCTCTTTCCTTTTGAATTTCTAGCATGAAAATCAACTCAAATTCTAGGTGATCATTTCTTTTCTTAAGATCAAGATTTTCATTCTTAATCCTAGCATTTTTAAGTGTTTGATCCCTGTAACTCACATGCAGAGATTTAAGAAAGAGTCTCAATTCAAAAATATCATTGGTATCAAAAGCAAGTATAGTCTAAGGTACCTTTATTTCAAAATTGTTGGCCTCAGTATCAGCATTTTCCATAAGAGCATAGTTGACTTCATCATATGATTCTGATGTATCATTTCAGTTCTTTTTTTTGGTGATCAAAGCTTGTTTCCTTTCAGCCCTAGGCTTTCTGCAGTCAGCTGCAAAGTGTCCTACTCCATCACAATTGTAGCACTTCTCCTTTGACTTGTCAAACTCTCCAGATTTTGAATCCTTCACATCTGAGTTTCTATTGTATTTCTCTTATCAGAGTTTGAGGAACTAGAACCTTTTCTGGAAAATCTCTTATTCTTGTTCTTGAAGTTTTTGTAAACCATCTTCTTGAAGCTTTTAACCAACAGAGCTGCCATTTGCTCAATATCTTCATTGTTATCATTATCACTTTCAGTGTCTGATTCACTATCAGAGTTTGATTCATCATCAGAGTTTGATGACTCAGTATCAGACTTTATAATCATAACATTTCCTTCGGAGTGGCTTTTTCTCCTGGCTTTCCCCTTTGGCATCTCTTCAACTTTGAGAGCAACCTGTCTTGCTCTTGGTCCTTTCCTCTTGCTCCTTTGCTCCATCTCTAGTTCATGAGTTTTCAGCATGCCATATATCTCATCTAGAGATGTATCATAAAATTCATAATTATCCCTAATTGATGCGACTTTCAAGTCCCACTTTTCTGGGAGAACAAGAAGGAACTTCAAGTTAGAGTCTTCGTGATCATATTCTTTATCAACCAGAGACAAAACATTCATCAGTTTCTGAAATTTATCATAGATTTCAGTCAAGGACTCATCAGATTTTGAGTTAAAGTGCTCATACTCCTGAGTTAGTATAGTCCTTTTATTTTTCTTAATAGAAGTGGTTCCTTGACACTTGACTTCCAGAGTATCCCAAATCTCTTTGGCAGTTTTGCATCCAATGACTCTATTGGACATGACACTGTCAAGGATGCTATGCAGAATATGTCTCATTTTTGCATCTTTCATAATGGATGAAAAATCTTCAGGAGAATAGTCCTTTTTGTCTTTATCAACCATCTTTTCTTTTTCGCCAGCAACAACAACAGCTAGCTTCATTGGTCTATGAGGACCATCATAAATCCTGCTCAGATATTCAGGATCTATTGCTTCTAGACACATGGTCATCTTCACCTTCCATATTGGATATTCATGAATCTTCAGGATGGGTACCTTGATAGCCTTATATCTGCTCATATTATGACTAATAAGTTGATTAGCTGTGGAGGAGGTGGGGGATTCTGTTGAGGTTCTTTATCTGACATTATGAAATTAATTTTAGATCTTAAACTATTTATACATCAACAGAAAATCTGATACCAATTGTTAGGTCCTTAATATAACTGTAGAGGGGGGTGAATACAGTTTATGCAGAATATCGATTCAAACACTCAACAGGATAAACAGTTTTGTATTGAATGATATAACTGATTACAAACTAATCTCTCAAAGGATGAACATATATCCTTGAGAGATGCTAGGTTACACAAAGGATATATCAGTACGCGACATATAAAGTTTTAACCTAATATTTGCTTATATACTACACAGCTACATGTTGACGGAGGAATTTGGGAACAACAAAACTTGAGGTTAGTAGCCGGAAACAAGATCTGTGATGGCGGTTCTTTATTGGAAACGTGAGCAGTAGTCGGTGGATCCGATGAACAGTACTCGTCGGAAAAGATGAACAGTGTTTGTTGATTATTGGGGGCTGAGATTGTTTAGGGTTAGTGGTGGCTCCTTTGTGCTCTCGCTCCTGACCCCTTACAATGTGCCTACGTACCCCTATTTATAGGGGATCAAGCCCACGTAGTTCTTGGGGAACAAGAAACCTAATCGGCTTAGATTTCTTATCCCGAGGCCCAATAGGAAACCTACTGGAAACCGTCTTCTACTAGCTTTAGGAATGTCCGCCGATGAGGCCCAACCACAAAGGCCCAAGGCTCGTTCGCGGCTTCGAGACTTCACGGATAAGGCATCTCCCTGGCCAAGGATAACCCTCCGCTACCAGCTGTTTCTCTAGTCTGTGGACGCAGGTATAGCCGTGGTTCACCCCAAATGTTGGACGCATCCTTGTCCCCCGATAAGGAGCCCCTACCAGATTGCAGGACAAGTGATCCCAAGCTTTTGGGTGCAAAGTGCAGGATACTTCGAAGTCTCCCAACGAGGACACCCGTTGACTACAGAGACAGAGCTCCCAAAGCACACACCAGATTTCACCCCACATCCCCAATGAGGACACCCATTGACTACAGGAGGAGGCCTTCAGTCCAGGCATACCCCTGGAGGTCTCTGACCACAGACACCGCCTTTCCTGTAAATATGCTACATGAAGGAGTTCCTCAATAGAGTACCTGCATCAAGTAGGTTAGTAATAATAATCTCCATCTTCCTTGAGCCATCTAGAGAATCCACCTAATCAGCACATAAAAGCTATACTTATGTCCAAGTAGAAATTCAAGGCGCGCCCTAACATCTCTGTATGTTGGCGCCGCCCTGTATCACCAGCTTTTGGTTTCTTATACCATTTTACATCATAGGGCGCGCCCTAAACTATTCATCTTTGGGGCTGACTTTAATTCTGCCCAAGCCACAGTATGGACATGTCGAAGTAATCATGTCCAAATGATCCACCCAAGGAGCCTTCCTTACCTAGGGCGCGCCCTAAGGCTCACTATAGGACAGACTCCAATTAAGCCACTCATCTATCTTTTTTCAACGATTGGACGCGCCTCGTCATGTTCAAGGGCGCGCCTTTAAGGCAAAACGGTCACGGGACACTCAACTGTTTAACCAATGCAGCGCGTTCTTAGGGCGTGCCATCTATTTATGGAAAGTTAATCTTATCTTTTCCTAGTTTTTAGGCGTTTCTCCTTCAATTTTACCTATTTTATCGATCTTAATCTGAATATTGTTTATACCAACATTTGGGCATAACAACTACCCCCCAAATTCCATATGTCATTTGAGAATGGGATTGGAATTTCTCTTTATCTTTAACAAAATCTGTATAAACAATTCCCTAGTACTACTTACTGGGGCGCGCCCTCAACAGGGCTTGATCTGTTCAGAGTTCCCATTTTCGCGCATCCCAAATATCACATTTATAAGGCGCACCTTAAAAAGGGTGTGCATTCCTAAAGTTTCGGATTTTGCATTTTTGAGGATTTCTAGTTACTGAGTTAATTTATACAAGGCACGTCTTCAAGAGGGCACGTCCTTCAATTTGAATTATTTTTAAAACGGTTCCCCTGTTTATTCGGAAATCGTGCCTGACGTGATTGGTGTGATTTATTTTAACAGCTGTCAATTTCACCTATAAATACAAGTCACCGTCAGTCATTTTCATTTTTACTTTCACTTTCACTTTCCCCTTCCTTTTCATTTTCTCTTTCTTCACCAAAGACTTCAACTCCGGCGACGAACTCTTGCTCAGAATCGGCCTTCTCCGTCACCGTATTCTCGATTTCTTCCAGTCAACGTCTTCTCCATTTGAAAAGGTATATAAATTTTCTTTCTTCTCGGGATTTCATCACACAAATAATACTGCATGCTACATTGTCTCTTCAACTTCCTTAATTGTTCTTGATGATAAACACAAAACGATATATGTATCTGTGTATGTATATCTTGTACTTTCAAATTTTGTTGCTCTAGATCTGAAATCATGGGGTCTAGCTTTTAATTTTATGTTTCTAGGAATCCCAACCATTTTATCCTCAAAATTAAAAATATACGTCCCATGATAAGGCGCGCCTTTTTATCGATACGAGGCGCGTTCCTTTTACTTTAAGCCACGCCAATGTCATCCAATCTTCCAGTCTTCTTTAGATTTTAGGACAGAATAGGGCGCGCCTTCATAGTGTATGACTCGCCTCACCCTTCCTTTAAGTCTATCCCTACCTTTTCTGTTTCCTTCATATTTTTGTATCTCGTTCTTTCGTATTGGGCGCGCCCTCAACATTTTTGGTTTTCTTGGCAGCTGGAAGACGAGGGCGCGTCTTCTCCTTTTCACCCCTTCAAGGATTTCCTTACCAACTTGGGAATCTATTCTCCTCCAAACGCTTACTTGGACCTCCAGCTTCCAAACGCTCACCATACTCCCGAATTCCTGAACCGGGTGGCGCGCCTTCTTCAAGACTCCAAAAAGGGTTCCTTAATGGCAGATTTTTCAGATAGCTCGTCCACGGACAACATTCCCTTTTCTCGTAGACACGGAAAACAAAAATTAGTCCAAAAAGAGAGGTCTCCAGCCCCAACTAGTACAGAGCTAGACGATGATGATTGGTTTGAGAGCTTAATTGCCGACAGGTATAGGGGTGTTGAAAGGGGGGTTAATGTAGACGCTGGGCCTTCCAAGGTTTTTTACAAGGCTGTTTCCCCAAGCCTATCTCCTCAGCGACCAAAGGGCGCGCCTACCTCTCCTACTCACGAGGGCGCGCCTGAAGCAAATGTATCACCACTCCGTGATGAAGAAAACTTCTTTGATGAAGACTCATTTCAATTTTCCACCTCTCCTGAGCCTTCTCCAATTCCCTTCCAACATTGGGAAGTTTCTGACAGCGAATTGGATTTTGATTGGGACGAATTCGAATCGTGTAATGAAGCTGTGAAGAAACATTTCAGGAAGGAACATGGGAAGCTTTTCTGTGTGGGCCTGTCTTCGGCTTGTTCAGACGAACAACTAGGATGGCTCATGGAGTTTTATGACATGGAAGGCATATGGGCGCGCCCTTTGAGCATGATGCGGCCCCATATCTTCAATTATGGGAGAAACTTTAAAATTCCCAGAATGGTGACCAGCCCCAAACTGGTGTCTTTAGGTATAGGCACGCCATTACATCCCTTCCTTAGGGAAGTGATAGAATTCTACGATGTAGCTCCACTCCAACTTTCTCCCAACAGCTACAAGTTCGTCCTGGCCTTGTTCATCCTCTATACGGACTTGGGTTTTCCCCAACCGTCCATGGCCGAAGTTGCTTATTTTTTCAATCTAAGAAAGTCTGACCATGGGTACTATTATTTGGTGGTGGATAAGCAGCATAACAAGAAGGGTTTCTCCTCTGGCAAGCTTAGCCACGAGAAAGGTTGGAAAGAGAACTTTTTTTACCTGTATGACGTTCCCAGGATAAGGATAAGATTCAACAAGTCACCAAGTAAGGACGCGCCTTTTTATCTTTTCCCTTATGTTATTTTTACATTTTTTCTTTCTTTTCTCATTCTTATACTTTTCCAGACAGACCATCTTCAAAACTCCTTAAAGGCGAGCCCAAAAAACGAGCTGAAGCCCTCCTTAGAGTGGCTTCTGACATGTGGAACTTAAAATCCTTAGTTACTCGATCCAACTTGATGCGAGTAGGGATTCTTTCTGACCAAGTAGGAGTGAAGTGCAAATACGTAAAATTTAGGAAAGGTGCTCCTGTTTCTCGTGTTATCGACTTAGGTAGCGAAGAAGCTGAAGAAGAAGAAGAAGAAACAGAGGACGGTTCTTTACAAGGCCCGGATCCTTCAGGTTAACTAACCGTAGGATATAGAGGCGCGCCCTTATCCTATTGGCGCGTCCTTTTCTTCTGTCATCTTCAATAATCACAATAGATGTAAATTTTTGTTTATTTAAGCTCCACCTTCCAGGGCGCGCCCTTTGCATCTTAGGCATAACATTTTATACATGTTTGTCAATATTATTATTATTATTATTTTTTTTTATTTTTTACCCACATTCTTTGCCCTGCTCAATATACTTAACTGCCATGCTTAACTAATATATCCCATGTTTTGTGCAGAAATGGCCCCTCCAAGAATCCCTAAATCCTTTGGGGCGCGCCCTGGTGATAAGCCTAGGCCGAAGTCGAAGAAAGATGTTCCTGCAGCACAGACATCCGTCCCCACTTCAGCTCCCATTCCTCAAACAACACCTGTTCAAAAACGGCCCGTAATTGACCTTACAGACAAATAGGGCGCGCCCAAGAGACATAGAACAGAGGGCGCGCCTTCTGGTTCTTCTACTGCTTTCAGCGCTCTTGGCCCCATGGGTGCCCTTCATGTTTCAGATGAAGAAGTGGAACAGTGGCAGGCTATGGATTTGGGAGATGCTGCCCGTGCTTCTATAAAAGCTTCTTGCCAACTGTTCATCCACTCCACCCAAGTGGTGGACAAATTACTTGAGGAGAAGGCGCGCCTAGAGAGGCTGCAGGGTGATAACAACATTCTGAAGAATACCCTCACAGACAAACACTTCTTGCATGCCAAAGACATCAAAGCTAAGGATTCTGAGATCTCTTTCCTCAAGGATGAGGTGGCTAATCTCACTTCTCAATTAGAGATTGCCAACAAAAAAGCTACCTCTCTCCATACTGAGCTTGTTGGTGCCAAACTGAGGATAGAGTACCTCGAAGAGCAACAGAAAACAGGCTGGCCTGATGAGAAGAGGGAAATGACTGATGAAGCATTTGCCAATGGTTTTCATTTTTATAGGGTGGGCTTTGTGGCCAATGATCCTGACTATTCCTTTGAGAAATTTGGGGAGGAGACTGTTGCTGAGATGGTGGAATTCAAAAAAGAGCATGCTGCTGAAATCAAGGCAAGGAGGATAGAGCTTGGATTAGAAGAAGAAGAAGAAGAGAGGGAGGGCGCGCCTCAAGAGGAATTCTCCAAGGACGCGCCTGAAGTTGATCCAACTGTCCCCCTCTAATCTATTCCTCCAACAGACCAGTCCCAAGGCGCGCCTTAATCATTTATAGTCTTTAAATTTCAGATACTTATGAGGAGCCAGCCCTCTTTTGATGTTGTGCAAAGTTGTATGACTTGTTTTGTTGCTACTTTTCCTTTTTGCATCGTGACTTTCTGCATGGCTTAATATCTTTTTTATAAAAACTTTGTTAAGGCACTTCGATTTTTCACTTGGCCTTTTTACGTTCCCATGGATTTTGTGACTATAGGGTGCGCCTTATTTCTTAAATTTGCAAATAACACCTATTTGTAATCCCTTTGCGATATTTTACTCAAGTATTAGTCCACGGGCGCGCCTTAACCTAGGGAGCTTAGCTTATTTTGATGGCCATGAACACTTATTCCTTTCACCCTCGTACACTGTATTTAATCTTGATTATGAATCAACAATTACTAGACAGGGCGCGCCTCAATATAGGGCACGCCTCGGATGTTTTTCAAATGAGTAATTTCATGTTAAGCAGATAAAACAATTTGAAGTAACTTTTCCTTTTGATTGATAATGCGCTCTAGTGTTCAAATTACACCGGTCCCATGGCTACTATGCTCTATGGGGAAGTTATTTGAAAAAAATTTTCTTCCTTCTGCTAGTTCCAGGGTTCGCAGTCACATGTACTACCCCCCTAGGCTAGAAGAAATTTATTTGCTACTAGCCTATTACATGAGAATCAAATAAGAAAATAAGGGGGCACAGCCACACCCTACTGATAATACTTTCGTAGATGTTCTGCATTCCATGCTCGAGGAATAAGTTTACCATCCAGGTCTTCTAGGCGATAGGTTCCCTTCCAGAGTATAGCTTTGACCTTGTACGGTCCTTCCCAATTAGCCCCAAGCACCCCGTGTTGAGCTATCTTAGTATTAGGCATAACCTTTCGCAACACAAGATCCCCAACCTTGAATGGTACAGATTTAACCCTTTTATTGAAATACCTTGCGACCCTCTGCTGGTATGCAGCAAGCTTTAATTGAGAGTTCGTTCTGGCTTCATCTAGCAAATCTAAGTGAAGCCTCTGGTTAACTTCTGCATCTTCCTCAACAAAGACATCTCTCCGGAGGGATCCAGCTCCTACCTCCACGGGAACCATGGCCTCATATCCATAAGTTAGTAGAAATGGGGTTTCCCCTGTAGTCGTTCTAGGAGTCGTATTGTAAGACCATAGGATCATGGGCATTTCTTCTGGCCAGTCTCCCTTCTTTTCTTCCAACTTAGCCTTCAAGGTATGCTTTATGATTTTGTTTATGGCTTCTGTCTGAGCATTACTCTGCGGATAATAAACCGCGGTGAAGTCTTTTTAATCTTTAGGTCTTCACAGAGCTTCCTTAACTCCTTGCTATCAAATTGTTTCCCATTGTCTGAAATGAGCTTGTAAGGAATACCAAACCTGCATACTATGGAGTTGAACACAAAATCCCTTATCTTTTTTGCCGTGATCGTGGCTAATGGCATGGCCTCTGCCCATTTGGTGAAGTAGTCCACAGCCACCACAGCGTATTTCACACCCCCCTTTGCTTTGGGTAACTCTCCAATGAGATCAATCCCCCACATGGCAAAAGGCCAGGGACTTGTTAATGAGGTAATGGTGGTTGTTGGGATGTTGGAATAGTTGGCAAACCGTTAGCAGTGATCACAGGCCCGGACAAAATTGAAAGCATCTTCCCTCATAGTCGGCCAGTAGTACCCTTGTCTGAGCACTTTAAATGCTAAGGAACCACCCCCCGAGTGATTGCCACAAATCCCCTCATGCACCTCTCTGAGAATATAATTTCCTTCTTCCCTGTCCACACAACGTAACAGTGGCTGGTTAAATCCTCTCTTGTATAGTACCCCGTCATACTCGACATACTTTGCAGCTTGGTACCGAAGACGTCGAGCCTATAGTTTATCCTCCGGTACAGGCCCTGATTGAATATAGTTATGGATGGGGGTCATCCAGTTTTCTTTTGGGATTTCTTGCATTTGACACACCTCCACCTGTGGGATACTTGGAACTTCCTGGATTCCCAAGGGGATTTGTCCAAGTTGGACGCTGTCCATCTGCGACCCCGTCTTGGCCAAAGCATCCGCATTACTATTCTCTTCTCGTGGAACGCTTTCCAGTCTGGCACTTGAAAATTTTCCCAGTAGGCGTCTTGCACATCTCATATACAGCTCTGTCCGTGGTCCTCGGGCTTGGAATCCTCCGTTGACTTGATTGACAACTAATTCGGAATCACTTCGAACTATCAAATTCACGACCCCTACCTCCAGAGCTAACTTCAGACCGTTAATCAAGGCTTCATACTCAGCATCATTGTTGGTAGCATAAAATTTGAGATGAATAGCACTCATCAAGCGGTGCCCCTCCGGAGTGATCAGGATTATCGCGGCACCGGACCCGCTGTTGTTTACGGCCCCGTCCACATGTAATGTCCACCACAGGTGGGGGAGTTCCTGCTTCTTTTCGTCCTGATGACTTTCTTGCGAGTTTGGTTCTGCCGGTACTATGGCCTTATCATCAATTTCTTCATCAAACTCAAGTACGAAATCGGCCAGCGCTTGTCCTTTGATTGCCGTTCATGGACAATATTCCAAATCGAATTGCCCTAGCTCTATGGCCCATTTTAACATTCTTCCCGACGATTCGGGTTTATGTAAAATTTGCCGGAGCGGATAAGCGGTGCGAACTTCTATTCGATGAGCCTGAAAATACGGTCTTAGCTTTCGTGCCGCAAGAATAAGAGCGTACACTAATTTTTCCATGTTGGTATATCTGGTTTCTGCATCCAACAACCTTTTACTTACATAGTATACAGGCCACTGGTAGCTTGCTTCTTCCTTTACCAAGACGGCACTGACGGAATATTCTAACACCGCCAAATATAGAATTAATGTTTCTCCGTCTTCTGGCTTGGTCAACATCGGCGGATTTCCCAGTTGTTCTTTGATTTTCAGAAAAGCTTCTTCACAATTAGGGGTCCACAGAAAATCCTTCCCTCTCCCTTTGATTGCTTTGAAGAATTCTTTGCACCTATCCGACGACTTTGACACAAATCGATTCAGGGCCGCAATCCTTCCTGTTAGACTCTGTACCTGTTTGACACTGGTGGGAGATTTCATGTCTAGCAGAGCTTTTATTTTTGTCGGGTTGGCCTCAATCCCCCGGTTATTGACCATGAATCCTAAGAATTTTCCCGATTCTACGCCGAACACGCATTTCTGCGGGTTTAGTTTCATCCTATATTTTCTCAGGATATGGAACATTTCAGTTAAGTCGGCGACGTGGTCTTTCGCCCTTTTCGATTTCACGAGCATGTCATCCACATACACTTCGATAGTCTTCCCAATCTGCTTCTTGAACATTTTGTTTACCAACCTTTGGTAAGTGGCACCGGCGTTGATCAGACCAAATGGCATTCCAATATAGCAGTAGAGCCCTCTATCAGTGATGAAAGAGGTGTACTCCTGGTCAGACTCATACATAAGGATCTGGTTATACCCGGAATATGCGTCCATGAAGCTGAGCAGGGCATGCCCCGCCGTGGCGTCGACCAACTGATCAATTCTTGGTAGGGGAAAACTATCTTTTGGGCATGCTTTATTTAGGTCGGTGAAGTCCACGCACATTCTCCATTTGCCGTTGGGCTTTTTTACCAATATCGGATTTGCTAGCCATTCCGGGTAAAAAGATTCTCGAATTAGTCCGACATCTAGGAGCCTTTCTACTTCTTCTGCTAGGGCTATAGCTCTTTCTCCACTTACGGCCCTTCATTTTTGTCGAACCCCTTTATGCTTGGGGTCTATATTCAATCGATGGCACATTATTTCTGGATCAATCCCCACCATATCAGAATGGCTCCATGCAAATACATCAAGGTTTTCTAACAGAAATATTGACAGACCTTCCTTTAACCTTGGTGTCAATTGGGACCCTATTCTCAGAACCTTACTCGGGTCTTTTTCATCAACGGGGATCTCGATCGTATCTTATGCTGGCCCCATCTTTTCCGTCGGCATTGGTATCCGGGGATCCAAGTCAAGGGGATTATAGATCTCCTGATCTTGTAGAGAGGGTGCATTCCCTTCAGGAGGTGTGCCTTACGTAGTAGAGTTATCAATTTTTTCAGTATATTTTGCGGGCGGGGGTGCTTCTGCAAGAGGAATGACGTCACCCTGTTCGAGGCTTTGCAAGACACCGAATCTTCCTTCTAAACGTTCCCCATGGAAATCTGCTTGGACTATGGTATACATCGCCTCCTCTTCTTCTTCCAACATCTCAATTCTGATTGTGTCTTCCAGGTACAACATTGTCGAGGGCAACTCAGAGGGATGTTCTTCTTCTTGCTCAACATAATAGTGGACTCAGATTTCCTCGGTTGGTTGCTCAATGCTTTTCTCTCGATCCACGTCCGGAGTATCATCGGCGTCGGAGTCTTTTCTGAACCCTTTCATTGCTTGCATGTAGCACTCCCGTGAATCAAATTGGGAACCCCTGATACTTCCCACTCCATTTGGCGTTGGAAATTTGATTGTTAGGTGATGAATTGAAGTGATGACTCTCATCTCCCGTAGAAAAGGTCGTCCCATTAACACGTTGTGGGATGATTCCTGATTCAGAACCTTAAATTCGAGCATCTTTGTTACCGACAGTGGGCTTTCCCCTAGTGTGCATGGGAGCCGAATTGACCCCATGACTCTAACTCCTGCACCTGAAAAACCATAGACCCACGAGTCTTCCCCCGATATATCCTGATCAGGCAGTCCCATCTTCTTGAAGGTGCTGTAATAGAGGATGTTTGCGGAGCTTCCATTGTCCACGAAGGCTCTATGGACATTCTTTGTACCGATTTGGATAGAAATAACCAACGCATCATTGTGTGGGTGGTGTACCCATCGGGCATCTGTTTCTCTGAAAGTGATATCCATGGACTCCCCTTTAAACACTTTGGGTGGCCGGGTTTCCACCCTATGAATATCTGTGAGAGGCCTAAACCGGGCTTCCCTAGCGTATTTTGCCAAGGCTCGGTTGCTGCATTCCATTCCGGGATCTCCCCCGTAGATTGTTCGGATACTGCCATCTCTGATAAATTTATTTTCCTCCGGGGTATCATTGTTTGTCCCGCGTGGGGCTCGTCTTTCCTCTTCCCTTGTCCTGTCATCCTTGTGCTTCCTTACTTCCTTGACTACCCATTCTCCGAGGTATCCTTCCTTGATAAGCGCTTCGATTTCGTCTTTTAAATGTCGGCACTCGTGCGTGTTATGTCCAGATGATTCATGGTATTCAAAATATTTTTTCTTGTCTTTGCTTTGCCATGATGAGAAAGCTTCAGGTTTCCTAAATAGCCCTTTATTTCTGTTTACCTCATAGATATGGTCGATAGATGCAACCAAAGGTGTGTACCGGCTTGTCTTGTAGTCATAGTTTGAGGGAGGGCTCCATCCCCTCCTTGTGCTTGTTGTATTTATCCGGTCTGGGCTTCGACTATTCCTTCGGTATCTCGGGCTTGGTGACCTATCCCTCTTCCTTCCTTTGTTTCTTTGACTCGACTGTGAAGTTGGTTGTACATCTGCCAAAGATTGTTCTATAGCTTTAAAGGATTCTGCCAAAGCGAAGACATCTGCGAGAGTGGCCGGATCTTTCCCTTACAAGTGCTTCCAAAAATCTGAACCAACCCTTAATCCTGCGATCAGGAAACTCTTTAGGGCTTCGTCTGAGGCCCTCCTCACGCTAGTAGACTCGGCATTGAACCTTTTGAAGTACGATGTTAAACTTTCATTTTCTCTTTGCCTAACATTGGCAAGAGTTGTGACAAAGGGAGCGTATCTCACCACGGCTTGGAACTTAGTTAAGAACAAATTCTTCATCTGATCCCACGAGGTGATCACTCCTGGCCCGAGCTTTTGAAACCACTGCTGGGCGCTTTCTCTAAAGGTTGCCGCCAAGAGACGACATCGAGCCAAGTCCGGGACTTGGTACACATCCATCTCTATATTAAAACGACCCAGGAATTCCACCGGATCTGAGTTTCCGTGGAAGCGGAGATCGCTGGTAGTGTTGCGATACCCAGCCGGCAATTGTGCATCCATTACTGCTGCCGAGAATGGGGACAGGATTTCAGCTGTAGCCGCCACCCTGCCTTCGAGATGGTTAAGTAGCCTTTTCAGATCTCCTACATTGAAAGTTCCCACGCCGGGAATGGTCTGCATTTGAGTCTGTGAACCTTGGGGTTGCAATGGAGGTATTTCCACTTGATTCCCCCCGGGAGGGGCTTGCTGCTGGTTTGTATTCTGGGCGTCTTCAGGTATTACAATTATTTCAGGATTTTGTCCCTGATTTCTCCCTTGATTCTCTTCTCCACCTTGGCCGCGGCCTCGAACCATACCGCGGTCATAGTTTTCTATATTCCTAGGGTCATCATGTTCCACATAATCATAGCCATCTGCTTGGTTATTCCAGCGGGAATCGAGGTGTCTGCGGTAATTGTCATGATGGTATCCGTCTAAATATCTGCCTCGGCCTCCACCTCTTCCCCTCCATTGAGGCCTTCTCCATCGATCCTTTCCATACCCACGTCCATGATCGCGGTGCCGCTCCCAATTTTCCTGGGGATTTGGGGGCACACGCGTTGGATCGCGGTGCCGCTCCCGATTATCCTGGGAATTCAGGGGCACACGCGTTGGATCGCGGTGCCGCTCCCGATTATCCTGGGAATTCAGGGGCACACGCGTTGGATCGCGGTGCCGCTCCCGATTTTCCTGGGAATTCAGGGGCACACACGTTGTATCATGGGGCGTCACATCTCCGTGATCAGCTTCTCTCTGCCATTCAAGTAACACCATTCTCAAATCGTCATCGCCCAAGCGAATCCCCAAGGGATCTTTCAGAGCTGCGAAGCCTCGTGGCTGATTCTCCGGTATTGACTCCGCCTGCCGGCGTTCCTCGAGACTACGTCCAGAACGGTGTGGATGGGTGGCTCCCCGGTTATCTGTTCGCAGAATTTCCCGTCCATCAGCATCTTCTTCCACTAGCTCAACGATCGGGGACGTGTCATTAGAATAGTCCAGGCGTCGCGGGGTTATCGGCACGCGCCCTCTTTCAGTGTGGCCATGGCCGGCCGAGACATCCCTGTCTGTCATGGGTGCTTTTCCAAGCGCCTGATCCGCTCGGTTGTGGCGAAGACCTCTCCTGCCCTTGCGTCGTTCCACGGTGCTTAACCTTGAATCGAAACCATTCAAAGCATCGCCCATGCGATACAGTTGTTCCAACAAGTCAGCGTTGCTGATGAGCACAGGCGGTTGTCCTCCAATGTCCGGTGTGGGACGGTCAGTCATTGGCGGAACGTAGGGTTCATATTCATAGCCATGATCAGAATCTTCTTCAGAACTTCCATCGTAAAAACCTCCATCGTGATATTGAGACATCCTTCCTCCCAGATGTAGATCTTGTTAGGCCCCTCCTTCTAGCGCCAATTTGTTGACGGAGGAATTTGGGAACAACAAAACTTGAGGTTAGTAGCCGGAAACAAGATCTGTGATGGCGGTTCTTTATCGGAAACATGAGCAGTAGTCGGTGGATCCGATGAACAGTACTCGTCGGAAAAGATGAACAGTATTTGTTGATTATTGGGGGCTGAGATTGTTTAGGATTAATGGTGGCTCCTTTGTGCTCGCGCTCCTGACCCCTTATAATGTGCCTACGTACCCCTATTTATAGGGGATCAAGCCCACGTAGTTCTTGGGGAACAAGAAACCTAATGGGCTTAGATTTCTTATCCCGAGGCCCAATAGGAAACCTACTAGAAACCGTCTTCTACTAGCTTTAGGAATGTCCGCCGATGAGGCCCAACCACAAAGGCCCAAGGCTCGTCCGCGGCTTCGAGACTTCACGGATAAGGCATCTCCCTGACCAAGGATAACCCTCCGCTACCAGCTGTTTCTCTAGTCCGTGGACGCAGGTATAGCCGTGGTTCACCCCAAATGTTGGACGCATCCTTGTCCCCCGATAAGGAGCCCCTACCAGATTGCAGGACAAGTGATCCCAAGCTTTTGGGTGCAAAGTGCAGGATACTCCGAAGTCTCCCAACGAGGACACCCGTTGACTACAGAGACAGAGCTCCCAAAGTACACACCAGATTTCACCCCACATCCCCAATGAGGACACCCATTGACTACAGGAGGAGGCCTTCAGTCCAGGCATAGTAGTTGACGTTCCAAGTTCTGCCTTAGTAGTTGCATGAACTGGCCCATGAGATCCATGCCTGGGTTTGGTATTGGTTGCTCAACCTCAGTTTCTCCTTCCTCAGCCTCTATCTCAAATCCCTCAATATCATATATCTCCTCCTCCTCTTTATACAGGGAGTCATCCTGTTCAACATAATCCTCGTCTTCCTCTTCACTGTGTTCCTGGTTCCTATCGTCCTGGTTATAGCTTCCCTGGTCCTCAGATCCAGGGTTCGCTCTAGTTCCAATCTTTCTTGGCGGCATGATACTGATAATAAAAAAAAATTATTGGGAAAAATCAACGTTAGGTCACAATCATTCTCAACATTGTGCCTTGCACAGCTCTATAATGGGGAGAATGTATCTCGCAATTCTAATGTTTTATGACAGTTCTAATAAGAAGTACAGTAATAATAATGATAAAAACAATGATCTCGTCACTAAGGAACTGAACTGAAAGGAAGCAAATATATACATAATGCGAGAAATACATAGTTTGATCTGGTCAAAAGTACAACAGTGCTACAGCCATCTGTCCCAAAAGTAATACACAATAGTCTATCTGTCTAGTCAGAAAAAAGGATGCTATATACAAGTCAACTATCCCGGAAAATTGGCTCTTACTAAGGCCTCGACTAACTAGACAACTAGACTATCCCATCGTCAGTCCTGAATCACACACCGGAGCGGGTCAGCTCCCATACCCTTTCCATCGCACGACGGAAGATATAGTCGGCCTACCGCCTGGAGATCCTACCATGCCTGTCCCTCTGGAGCGATCTGAGTCTCGCTCGGGACGTGAGCTCTATCCCCGTCAGCTCCCTCCTCAAGGATCGGGGTATAGCAGCCCTAGTCTCATAAGCTCGGGTACGCCTACCCGCCCTCTCCGCATCCAACTCCCTCCTGGCCTCATCCAGCCGGGCCTCAGCAACAGCCACTCGGGTCCTCAGTACATCCTGAACATAGCCGTGGGCTAACAAAGACTGCCTATGGGCAGGGTGGAGAGGTTGTGAATCCGGAGCCGCTGGGGGTGCCTCCTCGGTCTGCCTAGGCTCGGAAGTATGGGTCTCTGAGCTGTCATCATAGGGGATCCAAGATAGTGGTGGAAGGGTAGGAGCTCTGACCACCGGGAGTGTGGGTAAAGGGGTACCAGTGTACACTACCATAGGCCCGACACGCTCCTCAGCTACTAGGACCTCATCCGGGTCCTCCTCATCTGAAATAGCAATGACCTCTATCTCTGACTCCTCTGAGGGGTCCTCCTCATCCTCCTCCATCTCAGGCTCCTCCTGATCCTCGACATCTAGCAGTGCCTCATCATGCTCACGCTCGAACATCTCAGGGTCCTCTATCTCATGAGCCTACACATTAAACGAGCTAAGTTACTATCATGATACTTATAAGGGTTCCCGTAAGGGTTTTAACTATCAGTGCTACTTTAAGTAGTCCGACCATGAACTTGGCAAGAGTTCTTATTATCTTTGTGAGTTTATTTTTATATCATCGCATCATCTCTGAGGTTTATAACGCTTAGCTCTGATACCATTTCTGTAACACCCCCAGATCCGGGGTCAGGGATCTGGGTCGTCACGGTCTTTCTTTCCACAATATCACTTCACTTAATTAACAATAAATAACCTCATGCTGTGACCCCACACTAAAACACACCACAACCCTTTATAGTCTCAGAGATGAAATTGAAATAAGTACAAGTCTTTGAATCCACAATTTAAAAGTTATTACAACCCAAAAATGATTACTTGATAAGTTTATAATTAATTGCCATTATCTGCCACAAGTTATAATTATACATAATTGATTCCCAAAAGTAGAAGGTCTGATCTACAAATAGATCTACCTCTGCAGCTATATCAGCTATGATCTCAACGGGAAGGCGCGGGGCGCTTCCCACGCTCTTGTGCTGGGTCTGCTGGAGTCTGGCCATCTTTCCTAACTGTTGCTGTGTGATGAAGAAATAAAGCAAGAGTGAGCATTACAGCTCGCAAGATAATATATAATGTAAACAATAATGCAAGTATCTAAATGGATAACTTACTAGAATCCTTTATCAAGTGTAAGATACTTACTTAATGGATATAAGCAAAAACAAGGGATGAAGTTACCAAATACTTCACTATACTTATATCATTTATAAAGCTACTTGAACTACCACTGTTCAAAGTATAATGAGCTTTCAACAGTTCATCACATAGATGAGACTACGAGACAAGATTTGAATAGATTAAATCTTTGAAGTATTTCTGAAGGAAATGAAGTTGTGATATACTTCATTAAGTTCCGATATATATATCCACATATATATCTTCTTTATACATTTCCTGAAAACCTCTGTCATGTAAAGTATGAACAGAGTTTGTAACATCCAATGAATTTTTGGAAGGGAAAAGAAATGTGGCATAAACCCGATATCTTGCTGATCAGGCAAAGATACCAATAAGTAACCTTTTCTACTAGTAGATGGACGAATTCCCCACTGGTCATCACCCTGGTCGCAATAGGACCTTATGCTGGACTGCCACTCAGTCACTTACGCATTTGATGGACTCCCACTGAGCCACTTACACTATCATGGACGCCCACTGAGCCCATGTTGCTTATGCCGACTCGATAGATGGACTTACTTCCCGAACGTTGGGTAAGTAATCAATTCATTTACCAAAACCGCAACCTTGTTGCGAATATAAAATACACCACAGAGCCGGATCCCTCTGGTTTTGAGCGAGTATTTAAATCCCCTTTAAAAAAGGAAGATCTTAAATATATAAAAATGAGTTTTGGGATCCGCTCTAACTTTTAAAAATCATTTTAAAGACTCAAAAACACTTTAAAGAGTGTTTGGACTAATGCTGATTTAATAAAGTAAATCAGTCCCAATATATTAGAAAATATCTGAATATTATTAATTAAATAATATTCTCATAAAGATAATCCTTATAAAAATAATCGAAGTAGAAGTTTTAAAACTCATACTTGAAATGAATATTAAATAACCAAAGATATACTTATACGAAAGTACTATCTTTATTTGAATAATCGAAAATAAGTTTGATTATCGAAACGTTATTCTTTAATAAAATAAAGAATATTATTAAATAATAAGCGGAGTCATAATACCTCGAATGAATATTATAAATAATATTTATTAATTAAAATAAACGGAGTCATACATCCTCAAATGAATATCCAATTAATAATCATTAAATATAATAAACAGAGTCATAAGTCCTCGAATGAATATTCAAATAATATTCATTAAATAAAATAAAGTTATCGAATAAACCTTATTCGATCAATAGTTTTGAAAACTATATCCCTATATATATAAATATATAAATATATATATATATAATATACTCGGGAACATCGACTCCCGGTTTAGAAATATGTTCACCTTTGGGTCCCCTATACTAAGGGTATACGCAACTACTGCTTATCTCTAGCATAGGTATTATGCAACTATAAGAATTGAAATCAACAGATAGATAACCAGATTACGAAATAGACATCCATATATACCATATTAGCATGCTCCAATATATCGCAAAATTTGCTAATAACAATCATGCACTTATCACAAGATAATGCATATACATATATTTACATCACAACAACTGTATAACGGGTAGAAAACTTGCCTGAGGGACTGAGGGTTATAAATGGCTTGGAACAAGTCTGGTAACCTATAACAACATATAAGTTGGAATTAAACCAAAGTCACTTGTAAATCTATTCTTTAACCAATTTAGACTCTAACGCTCGCTTTGCGCTTAATGATTCTCTTAAGTCGCTCGAGTACCCTTGGCTCCACCATTTTTAATAAATTAACCATTACGAGTTTTAAGGCAATTCTTTCGCGAGTGTCTTACCAACTGCCTAACACACTTTACATAAATGTTTCATACTCCAATTATCCCTTTTTGGTCTTTAACATATGTTTCAAAGTAAGGCGAGGGGTAATGATTCGTTCGCGAAATGTCGTTACTTAAAATTGCCGTTTCTCCTAAACCGTACATCGGAATCAAACGAACCACATATCAAAATGAAGCACGTAACATGAACTATCTAAACATGGCAATGGTAAAAACCTAGCAGGGAGTTCTCGGGTCCTAATGTTATGAACAAAAGCAGTCTAAAGTAAATCGGACATTACGACGACTATATTTACGCGATTTCCCAAATTTATACCATTCCAAATCAACCACCAATCAACCCCAATTCATTCATACAACCAAAATCCATCCATACCATACTACAACAGCCCCAACACCTCAAGTTCTCCAATTTATGTTATTCTCAAACATGAATTTAAAACTATACTTAAGTCCTTTAACTAATCAATAAGATTTCAACATCCAATTTACTACAACTTCAACCCAAACTCTAAACCTACAAGCATCAAGCTACTCTTTTACCATAACAATCAAAATCATCCTAATATACAAAGTAAAGCTAGGGTTTGGAGATGTTATACCTTCCTTGAAGTGATTGGAGTAGCTAGGAAGCCTTAAGAAGCCTTGAGATGTCTTCGGGATGCTTGGATCTTAAAGGAAAAACAAGAAAAATCAAGTTAAAAATCTTGAAATCACTATTCATTATCTTCTTCATTGATTTCTTAGAGAAGATTGTGAATGATTTGGAGGCTTAAACTTATAGGATAGCTATATCTATGCATAAGGAGTACTAGATAATTATCTTACCAATTAAGGAAGCTTGGAACTTGAATTTTGAAATTCTTCTTCTTGAAATGTAGAGAAAAGCCGAGAGCAATGGTTGAAGAAATGAAATGATTTTGTGTTTGTGATTTGTTTAGCTTAGCTTGGTTGCTTTTGATTTGTTTTTGGTTAATTACCTTTTTAACCTTGAACTTTGTGTGGTTTTAAATCAACCACACCTCCTTCCCCTTATGTCATGCTTATGTCACCTTTGCTATGTCATCACCCCTTACTTGCCCTCTTCTTATTGGTTTGATGACCTCATCATCCCTAACCTCCTTGATTAACTCCTAATTGTTTGCCTAATGACCGCTGATCTGTTATACGGTTCACTTAACTTTCGTTCTCATTTCTCGTTTGAGGGATCATACCCGGGATCTTATTACTTGGGTTTCCTTAACCTTTCTCAATACATTATAATCCTTTTATGATCCTCTCTTATAATCCTTTAATTTAAATCCTTTTTATCCTGTTACCTTATACTCAATTCTTTCCGTATCTAGTGGATTTCCAGGAAAAATCAAAGTGTTCGGAATTGGATTCCGACGATCTTTACATACACTTATATACCATATAGAGTACTAATAAAATCTCAGAATATCAATAACAAAACCCCTACATAGTGTGGCATGAAAAGTTTTCTCATTCAGCATAATCAGCAAAAACACTATTCATAAGGAAGAGGCTGGCCCAAATGTTTCTTATGGAGATGGAAACTTAGGAAAGACTTTGGGATATGGCAAGATTAAACTTTGAAATGTCATCATTGAAGATGTAGCTCTGGTTACAGGACTCAAGCATAATTTGATCAGTGTGAGTCATATCTGTGACAAAGGTTACCATGTGAATTTTTATGAGGAACATTGTGAAATTGTCAGTAAATCAGATGATAAAGTTGCAATGACTGATGTTAGACATGGTAACTTATATGAAGCCAGGGTTTCCTTAAATACTAATAATTCTGAAGTATGTCTACTTAGTAGAGCATTTGTGGAAGATAGCCGGTGTGACACCCTCAAACCCGGGTCAGAAGTTTGGGGTCCACGACACACACACACACACACACACCATATTTAAACCTGTTTATGAATATAATAAAATATATACACTGACTCTACTTACCATATCCACGGATCGTAACAGTTCAAAGTATGTTCATAAGCCACAATCTTATTTATTACAACTGTACCAAATCCCAAATTTATTTATCTTATATCTGAAGTCAAACTTTATTAAAAACTCTTTAATACACACTAGCCACACATCTTCTGTTAGCTTATTCCATTTCAACTTGAAAACCTAGCTTGCACACTGTACCGGGGATCTTCGCCACCACCCGTTTCCTTCTTAACTGAAAAAAACATAAATAGATTCGCAAGAGTGACCTAACTAGCTCAACAAGTCATAATGACAACACTGAGATTAGATAATGATCAATTTAAATGATAAAGGGAATCAAGTTTCCTAATAAGTGTTGAGTGGCATTTATGACACTTTATTATGCTCTAATAAGCTTTGAATTGATGCATTTGTACTCAAGTTGTTAAGTGTTTTAACGTGTTTTCGAGTGTTTTTGCATTTCAGGCATTATCTAGGTAATCAGGTGAATTAGCATTGTTTTGGTGCTAATTTGGTGTCAAGGTGGTGTTGGAATAAAATCTCATTGAAAGCCGACTCGAAGCTGCAAGAAAAATGAGGAAAATAAATTCTGGTAGAAGCCCAGTGCGCCCGTGCTGATCAAGCGCGCGGCTGCGCCCAAAGTACAGAAAGCCAGCGCGCCCGCGCTGATCAAGCACGCGTCCGCGCCATGTCGTGATGACAAATTCCTGTTTCTACTTGGTTTCTGAGAGAAAGAATTCTACACTGCATGGGGCTGCTATATAAACATCTCTAGGTCATTTTTAATAAAAAATCATCAAGATATATCAAGCCAGAGACATATCAAGGAGAGCCGTAAGAAGACCGTATTAGCACGACTTAACGAAGATGAAGAAGACCTTGTTTTTACTTGTGAACCTTTATTTTAAGTTGTATTTGGATGCTAGTTTTCTTACTTGTGAACCTTAATCTTATTTTGTACTTGATTTTATTTATTTGTTATAAAGACTACGTTTGTTATACCATGCTTTCATCGGAACCCTTATTGATGATGAGTCCGATTATGGGCTAATCGTTATCGTGGGGTTCCAACGGATTTATTTGTGGATTTCTTTAGTTAAATTGTTTGATGTCTTAGTATGTGGTGATTGTATGATATCCTAGTATTGGTTGTGCGTATTCATATTATGAGCGTCGCGAACTTATAAGATAGTGTGTTAATTCTTAATGAAGCGAAAGTGAATTTAAGGATTTAGAACTTGCCATGCTAGCACAGGTTCATGTATTTGTTATGCATGATTCGTAGGTAATTTTAACCATCTTACTTGCCCTGTGTAATCAAGATAGATAACTTGTGCTTAAACCATTATGTTGTCAAATTCTATAGATATATAGGGTCTCAATATAATTGGTGTCTATTCAGCTTCTATCTCTTTTGTGGATGTCTGGTAGTATGGTACTCGTGCAACGAAAGTTGGCGTTTATCAGTTTCGTGTGGTCTGATTATTGTCATCGCCATTGCATGCTAAGGTTGAGAACAATAAGGCTATTGAATGAAGTATTTAATGAAGTTAGAATCCCATATTTGTCATATATATTAATTCAACCAATTTTATTCTCTTAGTTATAATTGTTAGTTAATTCTTAGTTATAAACAACCCAAATTGTTATCGTCTTAGCATTGAATAATAACCATACATTGTTGCTTAAGTGCATGAATTAAATAGTTAACCAACGCCAGTCTCTATGGGATCGAACTAGAAATATTTCTATATTACTTGTGAACGCGTATACTTGCGTGAATTATTAGCGCGTGTTTAGCGACTAACAAGTTTTTGGCGCCACTGTCGGGGACTGTAGTGTTAATTTATAGTTTATGTGCTTTCCATCAGTGGTCGTTAAAGTTCATTGACTCGGACATTGTTACTTATTTGTTCCTTGTCTTATTTCAGGTACTCTAGCGAGGGTGTATGCATACACGTTCACGTACTCGTAAGAGAACATTGGATAAAGTCGAGGAAGAAGTTATGGTAGTTCGTAAGGAAGTTTTCGAGGAAGAAAAGAAGGCAGAAGAAGAAGAGAAAGTTGAAGAACCAGCTTTAGTAGAGATGGGTGATCAAGCAGAAAATCCTAAGGCTTTGATGGACTATTCTTAGCCTAAAATTAATGACATTCAGTCAAGCATCATCAGACCAGCCATCAGGGCTAACACCTTTGAGATCAAGTCAAACACGATTCAGATGATACAGAACTTAGTTCAGTTTGAGGGTTCTCCTATTGAAGACCCCAACATGCACATCAGTTATTTCATCGATATCCGTGACAGCTTCAAGTTTAATGATGTGACTGAAGATGCTATCAAGCTACACCTCTTCCCATTCTTTCTGAGGGACAAAGCTAAGTGATGGTTACACTCTCTACCAGCAGGGTCTATCACCACTTGGGAGGACCTTGCGTAAAAGTTTTTCACTAAATTCTTGCCTATGGCGAAGACTGCTGTAATTAGGAATGCTCTTACCCAGTTTGCTCAGCAAGCAGGAGAATCTCCGTATGAGGCTTGGGATCGATATAAGGAGATGCTAAGAAAATGGCCACACCATGGCATGCCTGATTGGATGATTATCAACTGTTTCTACAATGGATTGGGTGCTACTTCTAGACCCATGCTTGATGTAGCATCAGGAGGAGCCTTGTGGGCTAAGAGCTACGATGAAGCTTATAAACCTATTCAACTGATGGCTGCTAATGAGTACCAGAATCCTTCCCAGAGTCTGACTCAGGGAAAAAGTTGCAGGAATTCTGGAGTTGGACGCAACAATTGCTATCGCTGCCCAACTTAAGGCTTTGACGATGAAGGTGGACACTTTGGCTAATTATAGAGTTAATCAAATCTCTAGTGTCTGTGAGCTTTGTGCTGGTGCCCACGAGACTGATCAGTACATAATTTCTAATGAATCAGCTTAGTTCATGAGCAACTTTCAGCATGTGCAGCAACCTGTGCCAGCCACTTATCATCCCAACAACCGCAATCATCCTAATTTCAGTTGGAGCAACACTCAGAATGCGGTTCAACAACCTTATCAACAGTATCCAACTAAGCAGTACAACCCCCTGGTTTTCAGCAACCACATTATGCACCTAGACAACAACTCCAGCTGCAACAAGCCAATGAAAATCTGAATTAGAGGAGTTGAAGCTTATGTGCAAAAGTCAAGTTATTTCTATCAAGACCTTGGAAAATCAAATTGGGCAAATTTCCAATGCCTTGCTAAATCATCATCCTGGTACACTACCTAGTGACACTGAAGTGCCAGGAAAGAGGGAAGCTAAGGAGCAGGTAAAGGCAATCACTTTAAGGTTTGGAAAGGTTGTGAATCCCGAACAAACTCAAGAGTTAACTGAAGAAGCTGGGGCTGAGAAAGAAGTAGAGCAGCAGGATGAAGAAGTGGAACCAAGAAAGACTACTGTTGAGCATACTCCGCCTGAGGGTAATACAGGGGAGAAACAGATCTATCCTCCACCGCCTTTTCCTAAGCGGCTGCAGAAAAAAAGGTGTACAACCAATTTGAGAAGTTACTGGAGGTGTTCAAGAAACTTCATATCAACATACCTTTTATTGAGGCTCTTGAGCAGATGCCTAATTATGCAAAGTTTATGAAAGGTATTCTCTCTCGGAAAGTGAAGCTATATAATTTAGAGACTGTTGCTCTCACGGAGGAATGCAGTGCTGTGTTGCAACAGAAATTACCTCCGAAGCTTAAGGATCCAGGAAGCTTCACTATTCCGTTTACTATTGGAAAAGTGTCTTTTGACAGATGCTTATGTGACTTGGGAGCTAGCATCAATCTGATGCCTTTGTCAATCTTCAAGTAGTTGGACTTACCTGATCCCAAACTGACTTATATGACCTTGTAGTTGGCCGACCGTTCTATTACATATCCGCGAGGTATAGTAGAGGATGTCTTGGTCAAGGTTGATAAACTCATCTTCCCTGCTGATTTCGTAATTCTTGATTTTGAGGAGGATAATAAGATCCCCATTATCTTTAGAAAACCCTTCTTGGCAACTAGATGAACCTTGATAGATGTGCAGAAGGGTGAGCTTACGATGCGAGTGCTGGATCAGGATGTAACTTTTAATGTCTTCAATGCTATGAAATTCCCTATAGAAAATGAGGAGTGCTTAAAGGTGGAGTTGGTCGATTCTGTAGTCACTTTAGAACTTGATCAATTACTAAGGTCCGATGCCTTAGAGAAAGCCTGTTGGGGAATTTAGATAGTGAAGATGACGAAGGTGAAGAACAATTGCAATATTTGAATGCTTCTCCTTGGAAAAGGAATATTGATATGCCTTTTGAATCTCTTGGAATAGAGGAATTGAACAAAGCTCCTAAACGCCTCAAGCCATATATTGAGGAAGCTCCCACTCTTGAGCTTAAGCCTTTACCTGAGCATTTGAGGTATGCATTTTTAGGTGATGCATCTAGTCTGCCTGTTATTATTGCATCTAACCTTTTAGGTAGTAATGAGGAAAAACTTCTGAGGATTCTGAGAGAGTTCAAATTGGCAATTGGCTGGACTATAGCAGATATAAAGGCAATCAGCCCTTCTTACTGCATGCACAAAATTCTGCTAGAGGAAGGTAGCAAGCCTACGGTCGAGCAGCAAAGAAGACTTAATCCAATCATGAAGGAAGTAGTGAAGAAGGAAATTCATAAGTGGCTAGATGCAGGAATTATCTATCCTATATCTGACAGTTCATGGGTAAGCCCGGTTCAATGTGTACCAAAGAAGGGTGGTATTACAGTGGTAGAAAATGAGAAGAATGAGCTTATTCCTACTAGAACAGTCACGGGGTGGAGAGTTTGCATGGACTACAGGAAGCTGAACAAAGCCACTAGGAAGGATCACTTACCTTTGCCCTTCATTGATCAGATGCTTGACAGGTTGGCTGGTCATGAGTACTACTGTCTTCTGGATGGTTATTCGGGTTATAATCAAATTTGTATCGCTATAGAAGATCAGGAGAAAATAACATTCACTTGTCCATTTGGTACTTTCGCCTTCAGACGAGTTTCTTTTGGACTGTGTGGTGCGCCAGCCACATTTTAAAGATGTTTGATGGCCATCTTTTCTGACATGATTGGCCAAAATCTGGAGGTGTTCATGGATGACTTCTCAGTCTTTGGTGATTCTTTTGATGAATGCTTGCAAAATCTTGGACATGTTCTCAAAAGGTGTGTTGAGACCAATCTGGTTCTCAATTGGGAGAAATGTCACTTTATGGTGCGTCGGGGCATTATTCTCGGGCACAAGGTTTCTAGTAAGGGTCTAGAGGTGGACAAGGCCAAGGTGGGGGTCATTGAGAATCTTCCTCTAACCATTTCTGTTAAGGGAATTCGCAGTTTTCTTGGTCATGCGGGTTTCTATAGGCGTTTCATCAAAGACTTCTCAAAAATTTCAAAGCCATTGTGCAGTCTGTTAAAGAAATATGTTCCATTCAAGTTTGATGACGAGTGTCTTGTAGCTTTTGAGACATTAAAAAAGAGTTTAATAATGGCACCGGTCATAACTGCACCTGATTGGAATGAACCTTTTAAGATGATGTGCGATGCAAGTGACTATGCAGTTGGAGCAGTTCTTGGACAGAGGAAGAACAACATATTCCATGTGGTCTACTATGCTAGTAAGACTCTTAACGGTGCTCAACTGAATTATACTACTACGGAGAAAGAACTTTTGGCTATTATCTACGGTTTTGAGAAATTTCGATCTTATCTCCTTGGGATCAAGGTGACAATTTTCACTGATCACGCTGCAATTCGATATCTCGTCTCAAAGAAGGACTCGAAGCCTAGATTGATTAGATGGGTTCTTTTGCTTCAAGAATTTGAACTAGAGATCAAGGATAGAAAGGGAACTGAAAATCAAGTCGCTGATCATCTCTCGCGTTTAGAGAATCCTAATGATACTTCATTGGATAAGAAACTGATAAATGAATCTTTTCCCGATGAGCAACTGTTTGGAGTGCAAGAAGGACCGTGGTTTGCAGACATTTTGAACTACCTTGTGAGTAATATCATGCCTCTCGACTAATCTTATGCTTTAAATAAGAAGTTTCTACATGAAGTAAAGTGGTATATATGGGATGAGCCATTTCTTTATCGACAAGGAGCTGACCAAATCATCAGGAGATGTATTCCTTACAGCGAAACGGGGGGGGGGGGGGATCTTGCGAGATTGCCACTCAACGGCTTATGGAGGACATTATGGTGGAGAAAAGACAACAGCTCTTGTTCTTCAAGCAGGCTTCTTTTGGCCGACATTATTTAAAGATGCTCACAAGTTCGTTTTGAAATGTGATCGATGTCAACGTGTGGGTAATATGTCTAAGAGGGATGAGATGCCTCTTAATGTGCTTCTCGAGGTTGAGGTCTTTGATGTGTGGGGAATTGACTTCATGGGGCCATTTGTCTCATCTTGTAACAATCAGTATATCTTGTTGGCAGTTGATTACAGGTCGAAATGGGTTGAAGTTAAGGCATTACCAACGAACGATGCGAAAGTGGTGCTTAATTTTCTTCACAAGCAGATATTCACAAGGTTTGGAACTCCAAGAGTCATAATCAGTGATGAGGGGTCGCATTTTTGCAATCGCAAGTTCACTGCTATGATGAAAAGGTATAATGTGAATCATCGCATTGCTACGGCTTATCATCCTCAGACGAATGGTCAAGCTAAGGTATCTAACAGAGAGATCAAGCGCATTTTGGAGAAAGTAGTGTGCCCATCAAGGAAAGATTTGTCTTTGAAGCTTGATGAAGTTGTTTGGGCTTATAGAATAGCATATAAAACTCTTTTGGGAATGTTGCCGTTTCAGTTGGTCTATGGTAAGGGGTGTCATTTGCCCGTGGAGCTCGAGCATAAAGCATACTTGGCTTTGAAGAAGTTGAATCTGGACTTGGATGTGGCTGGAAAGAAGAGGATGCTTCAATTGAATGAACTCGACGAGTTTTGACTTCAAGCTTATGAGAACAACAAAAGTATAAGGAGAAAGTCAAGAGGTGGCATGATCGGGGTTTAGTGCTCAAATCATTTGTGCCGGGGCAACAAGTTCTTTTGTTCAACTCTCGTCTCCGTCTTTTTCCTGGAAAGTTGAAGTCAAGTTGGTCATGGCCGTTTATTGTCAAAACTGTGTTTCCACATGGAGCGGTGCACATTTTTTAGAATGATCCGGGCCAAGCATTCAAGGTAAATGGTCAGAGGTTGAAGCATTATTATGGTGACACGGAAAACCGTGAGGTGGTTAGTGCCATTTTATTGTCCATTTGATCTCATTCTACGCCGAGCTAGCGACGTAAAATAAGTGCTTCCTGGGAGGCAACCCAAGTATGTTGTAACTAGTAAGTAGAGGAAACAAGAAGGAGAAAAACACAAAAAAATCAAAAAAAGGAAAAAATTCAAGGCCAACTACAGAAGCTGGGCGCGCCCGCGCTGACCAAGCGCGCCCGCGCTGATCTAGCGTGCGGCCGCGCCGATTTTCCAGAGAGTGAGCGTGCTCGCGCTGTCCTAGCACGCGGCCGCGCCAGGTCCCTGTTTGAAAAAAATTAAACAACAGATTTATAATGTAATTTCGAGACTTTTAATTAAAAATCAATTCCAACCCGATTTTTACTCTTCCACATCCCATAATTCCCTCTCCTAATCAATTCCATTATTCCGACGATTCCCACAATCAATTCCCACTTCTATTCCTTATCAAATTCACACCTCTCCACCTATAAATACATACACTTATACACAACTTCTCCACTCCAGCACATCACAAATTCTCAAACACAGATCTCTCTCAAACACTTAAACTTTTATTCTCTTTTCGTCAATCCCAATGGCACCCAAGAGACAAAGAATGCAAGTTGGCAGCAGTATCACCGATTCTTCATCTACGGGTGGTGTGAGGCCCAGGTTTTCTACTCCTGAGGCTGATAAGGAGTACACAAGGCTTCTCTCGAAGCCTATTGTTAAGGAGCGAGGTTTTCTTCCATCAGGGAAGGATTGTAAGCTGTTAGAGATGATTCTAGAGATGGGCTGGGTTTCTTTTTGTGAGGCGCAAGCTGCTGTGCCCATGAGTGTGGTGCGGGAGTTCTATGCGAACGCCAAGGTGGAGAAGAATGACTTCTTGGTGGTGAGGGGGAGGACTGTAGAGTACAGTGCTGATGCTATCAGGATGGTGATTGAGCGGCCTGTGAGGAAGGTGGGTCAGGACACTTGGAACGATAAGACTCCGGAGGACTTTGATTTGGATCTCATCGTTGCTACTCTGTATATGCCTGAGACTCATAGGAAGTTCAGAAGGAGCACTACTGATTACTCCACGTTCCCTGCGTCGTGCATGAACAGGTTTGCACGGGCTTGGAACTCGTTTATTTGTGCTAACATCATGCCATCTTCGCATGTTCATGAGATTACCGTGGAGCATACTCGTCTGTTGTGGGGTATTCTTCAAGGTGATTACATTGATTTGGGGATGGTGATTTATCAGGGGATTCTGAGATTCTTGAGAGAAGGTACTACAGGTGCTATTCCATATGCATCCGTTATAACGAAGTTGTGCGTGGCAGTTGGTGTTCATTGGCCCGCACATGAGCAGCTACAGCTTCCCAGCGCTCCTATCGACAATTCTACACTGTTGAGCATACAGGAGTGGTATGGAGGGAAGCCCGATCCTAAAGGGCTTGGGTACTCGTATGATCATCTGCCAGGTGGTAGGCCTATGGAGGCAGCTACTGCGGGAGGTTCTCAGCATGCCCGTCGAGTAGCTTGGAGAGCTCAGTTAGGAGAGGAGGCTGGACCGTCAGGATCGCAGCAGCAGCATGAGGCAGTAGAGGTTGGGGCTGGTTTGAGTTTGACGCAGTATAGGCGTCTCGCGAGGAGGATGGATGCGATGCACAATATCCATAGTCGGTTTGCACAAGATCTCACCCAGGCACTTGGGATAGCTTTCAGAGCCACCAGAGTTGACATCCAGTGGCCAGTTTTTTGTGAGGATTCCGTGTATCTGCCTTTAGACACGCCTGACACTCCACCCGTTGAGGGTGATGATTCTGATTCGCAGTAGGTATGCCTGATTCCTTACTATTACCTTCACTGAGGACAATGAATATTTTAAGTTTGGGGGTAGTAGTTGAAGGAATATATGTTTTGTGTGAGTCTCATATGGTTGCATATTGCATGATAGTTTAGTTCATATATTTGCATATTTTTCCATGTAGTTTTTATTTATTTATTTTATTTTATTTTTGGTAGTTTTATGATATTTGGTTCATATAGTTTCATGCATTTGCATTATAACATGACCCCTTAGATGATTTTCCGATTAATTGGTGATATTAATGTGAGTGAAGTGATGTCGTATTGAGTGATGTTGAGTCTTATCGAATTAATTTGCATGCTAGAGACATTTGTATTTCACTAAGTCTTATAGGTTGCTAGAGTGCTAGATCATGGTCATGGTTTGTTTGTTCGTCGAGGTATAATCGCTTGTTTATATTTGGAATTTAGGGTATTCTCTTAATAATAAAAGACATGGATATTTAAAAATTGGAGAAAATTGGATTTCATTGCTAGTTGTGTGGCTAGGTGTCAAATGGCTAGTAGCCGGCTCATATTTATATGAGTAGTCTAGGGTTGAATGAGATGGAGCGAAACACACTCATTCAGAAATTCGTTGTTAAAAAAAAGAAAAAAAAGAAAAAAAAGAAAAAAAGAGAAAAAAGAAAGAATAAGTGTTATGTATAATTAATCATAAGTGGGCTCTTTAGTACTCGAGTTATTAAAGTCATGTGTTTATTGTGAATAAAGGCATGAATCCATATAAAACTCTGATATAAGAATCGAAGTGTTATAAGTTATTTTGAGTCTAGCTTTTATTCTGTTTATTAACTTGCGATTGTCTTGGTAAGAAGTGAGTCATGATTGTTGATCTAGTTGTGATAGTATATCTGTAAGCAGTTGCACACACACGTCTCTAGTTTGTAATTTGATTTGTGAGGTTTGACTGATCTTATGTGAATAACTGCATTTGCTGAGGTATTTCTTTTCGATTGGTTTAATTATTCTATGGGAACTGTTTCATTCATATTAATTGCATTGTGCATTTTTATTTCTTAAACTTTGAGTCTGTTTATGCTTGAGGACAAGCATCGATTCAAGTTTGGGGGTATGTTGAGTGGCATTTATGACACTTTAATATGCTCTAATAAGCGTTGAATTGATGCATTTATACTCAAGTTGTTAAGTGTTTTAACGTGTTTTTGAGTGTTTTTGCATTTCAGGCATTATCTAGGTAATCAGGTGAATTAGCATTATTTTGGTGCTTATTTGGTGTCAAGGTGGTGTTGGAATAAAAGTTCGTTGAAAGCCGGCTCAAAGCTGCAAGAAAAATGAGGAAAATAAATTCTGGTAGAAGCCCAGCGTGCCCGTATTGATCAAGCGAGCGGCCGCGCCCAAAGTACAGAAAGCCAGCGCGCCCGCGCTGATCAAGCACGCGGCTGCGCCGTGTCGGGATGACAAATTTCTGTTTCTACTTGGTTTCTGAGAGAAACAATTCTATACTGCATGGGGCTGCTATATAAACATCTCTAGGTCATTTTTAATAAAAAATCATCAAGATATATCAAGCCAGAGATATATCAAGGAGAGCCGTAAGAAGACCGTATTAGCACGATTCAACGAAGACGAAGAAGACCTTGTTTTACTTGTGAACCTTTATTTTAAGTTTTATTTGGATGCTAGTTTTCTTACTTGTGAACCTTAATCTTGTTTTGTACTTGGTTTTATTTATTCGTTATAAAGACTACGTTTGTTATATCATGCTTTCATCGAAACCCATGTTGATGATAAGTCTGATTATGGGCTAATCGTTATCGTGGAGTTCTAACAGATTTATTTATGGATTTCGTTATTTAAATTGTTTGATACCTTAGTATGTGGTGATTGTATGATATCCTAGTATTGGTTGTGCGTATTCATCTTATGAGCGTCACGGACTTATAAGATAGTGTGTTAATTCTTAATGAAGCGAAAGTGAATTTAAGGATTTAGGACTTGCCATGCTAGCATAGGTTCATATATTTGTTATGCATGATTCGTAGGTAATTTTAACCATCTTACTTGCATTGTGTAATCAAGATAGATAACTTGTGCTTAAACCGTTATGTTGTCAAATTCTATAGACATATAGGGTCTCAATATAATTGGTGTCTATTCAGCTTCTATCTCTTTTGTGGATATCTGGTAATATGGTATTGTGCAACGAAAGTTGGCGTTTATCAGTTTCGTGTTGTCTGATTAGTGTTGTAATAACCCCAAAATTTTTGGACTTTTTGTAAACTTTATGAATAGTGATTTTGCTGATTATGCTGAATAAGAAAACTTTTCATGCCACACAATGTAGAAGTTCTTTTATGGATATTCTGAGGTCTTATTAGTACTCTATATGGTATATAAGTGTATGTAAAGATCGTCAGAATCCAAATCCGAACACTTTGATTTTTCCCGAAAATCCACCAGATACCGAAAGAATTGAGTATAAGGTAACAGGATAAAAATGATTTAAATTCAAGGATTATAAGAGGGGATCATAAAAGGAATATAATGTATTGAGAAAGGTTAAGAAAACCCAAGTAATAAAATCTCGGGTATGATCCCTCAAACGATATATGAGAACGAAAGTTAAGCGAACGTATAACAGATCAGCGATCATTAGCCAAATAATTAGGATTTAATGAAAGAGGTTAATGATGATGATGTCATCACACCAACAAGAAGAAGACAAGTGTGGGAAGATGACATAAGTGGATGACATAAGCATGACCAAATGGGAAGGATTTATTGGTTGATTATAAGCCACACAATTTTTACCATGGTAACAATTTAATTAAACAAACAAAAGGAAGTAACCAAGCTAAATACCACACAAATCATTTAATCAAACTAGAAACATTTTTACTTCACTTTTTCTTCCCTTGCTCTCGGCCAAAACCAGAGCAGCAACTTAAAACTACCATATCTCCTTCAATACTCACTCAAATATTGTGTTCTATATCTCTTTGGAAAGGTATTGCGATGGCCTACAACTCTTGTTCATAAGTCGCATCCAAATAAGCATGCTAAGACCCTCATTTTTACAGTTCTTTAAATAGGACTTTTTGGAACTTCAAAACCTAACTTTGTGTTCTTGATTTCTTTGAAAATATCAAGCTTGTACGAGGTTAGATTAAGGCTCCCTAAGGCTTCCTAGAAACTTAACACCTACCAAGGAAGGTATCAACTTCAAACCCTAGCTTTGATTTTATGATTCCATTAAGTTTTATTGAAGCATTGTTAGTATTAAGGCTTGATCTTTGATTATAAGTAGTTTTGGTGGATTTGTATTGGTTTTGAATATTGGGTCTTTGATTGGTTGGATAAATTGGGAAAACTTGGAGTTGGGGACTGAGTTTGTAGTATGATGGTTGAATAATGTTGTATTGGTGGTTGTGAGTGAATTGATGATAATTTAGAGTGTTAATTAAATTGGAAATCGCGTAAACATAAACGTCATAATGCCCGATTTTCCTTAACTGTTCTGTTCTTAACTTTAGGACCCGTGAAATCACTTAAAGATTCTAACCTTTGCCATGTTTAGATAGTTCATGTTACGAGCTTTATTTTGATATGTGGTTCGCTTGGATCCGATGTACGGTTTAGGCGAAACGACCGTTTTAAGTAACGGCGTTTCACGAACGAACCATTACCCCTCGCCTTACTTTGAAACCTTGGTTAAGGCCCTTAAATGACTAATTAGAGTATGAAAAAATTGTGTAAAGTGGACTAGGCATTTGGTAGGGTATTCGTGAAAGCGTCGCCTTAAAATTCGTAACGGTTAATTTATTAAAAATGGTGGAGCCAAGGGTACTCGAACGACTTATGTGATTTGTTAAGCGTAGAAATGACCATAAACAAACGTTAGGGTTCAATTGGTTAAAGTCTAGTTTCTTAAGCGACCGTGGTTTAATTCCGGCTTATGTTGTTGTTCATAGGTTACCGGACCCTTTCTAAGCTTAAGTCTACCCCGGAGAACTCAGGCAAGTTTTCTACCCGTTATACTGTTGTTGTGATGTAAATATATGTATATGCATTATCTTGTGATAAGTGCATGATTGTTATTTGCAAATTTTGCGATATATTGGAGCATGCTGATATGGTATATATGCATGTCTGTTTTGTAATCTTGATATCTAATTGTTGATTCAAATGCTTATAAGTTGCATAATAACTATGCTAGAGATAAGCAATATTTGCGTATACCCTTAGTATAGGGGACCCAAAGGTGAACATTTTCTAAACCGGGAGTCGAAGTTCCCGAGTATAATATATATATACATATTTATTTATTTATATATATATAGATATAGTTTTTAAAACTATTAATCGAATAAGGATTATTCGATAACTTTATTTTATTTAATGAATATTATTTTGAATATTCATTCGAGGACTTATGACTCTGCTTATTTTATTAAATGAATATTATTTAGAATATTCATTCGAAGACTTATGACTCCACTTCTTTTATTAAATAATATTCTTTATTTTATTAAAGAATAATGTTTCGATAATCAAACTTATTTCGATTATTCAAATAAAGATCGTACTTTCTTATAAGTATATCTTTGGTTATTTATTATTCATTTCAAGTATAAGTTTTAAAACTTCTACTTCAATTATTTTAATAAGAATTATCCTTGTGGGAATATTATTTAAATAATAATAATCAGATATTTTCTAATATATCGGGACTGATTTATTTTATTAAATCAACATTACTCCAAACATTCTTAAAAATGTTTTCGAGTCTTCAAAATGATTTTAAAAGTTAGAGCGGATCCCAAAACTCGTTTTCAAATTTAAGATCTTCCTTTCGAAGGGGATTTAAATACTCGCTCAAAAATCTGAGGGATCCGGCTCCGTGATGTATTCTTATATTCGCAACAAGGTTGCTGTTTTGATAAAAGATTTTTTAATTACTTACCCAACACTCGGGAAGTAAAATCCTTGGAATAAGTTAATCCATTAACAGGCATCGCCTGGGAAATATCGGTGAGTTTTTCTTTCCAACTAGATGCGACTTCTTGGTGGAGTCGTATCAACAAGTTCCTACTTGGGGAAAGGGGAGACGAGCTTTACGTTTCAGAGTCATGGATTTCATCTGAACTAGGAGTGGCGTAAGTGGTCGAGTGGCACCGGCCCAACCTTATTTATTGGCCCAAATGGCCCGGAAGTTCTGCTAAGACGGTCCATTGCTTAGGAGTCCAGGGTTCGGTTGACAAGTAAATCCGACTGTTCTCCTCTACATGTAGAAAATGGTGGGGTTGCACTACTGCAACTGATCATCGTAAGTGGTCTTCCTGGCACGACAAACTCCCGTAATGAGTTCATCATCCAATTGGATATTTCTGCAACACTACCCAGAGCACTTCGATAGGAAGGCTACGGCTGGGCGATTGTTGAGTGTTGGCATGGTCGAGTTTTCAAAATGATGTTTTCATCAAATGAAGTATCTCGTAACTTCATTTTATTTTGATGATATTTCAAAGATTGATTCTATACAAGTTTTTCGTGTAGCTTCATCTATGGGATGAACTATTTATACCTTGAACGGTGGTAGTTCAAGTAGTATTCGGAAAAAGATATAAGTATATTGGAGTATCTTGTAACTTCATCTTTTCAACTTATATCTAGTTAATGATTATCTTATGAATGACAAAGGTTTTCAGAAAAAAGTTGAGACAAGGTTAGATATATGAGATCACCTTACAACGATATTTTTATACAGTTATAAACTGGAACTCTGTGTATATTATACATGTCAAAGGATTTCAAAGATTGTGAAAAGTATATATGTATATATATACTGAATATTTTGTGACTTGGTCGCGTTAAGATATCAACTTGGTTCAATTCTTCTTGACCAAGACTTTCATGAGTGCTATGAGAATACTCATATATTGTTATTCATTATACATATTATTTCGGTGGGCTTGTTGCTCACCCTTGCTTTCTTCTTTCATCACACAACAACAAATAGACAAGATGAACAGGATCAAGCTCCCAATTCGTGAGTGGTTAGGAAACGTTCCGCAGTTTCCTGTAGGCGTTGATGCCGTTGTAGCTGAGGTAGGAACTACTAGTAGGATAGGCTTTCAACTTTTGTTGTACCGGACTTATGTATCTATATGAATTGTAATAATGGCAAAGAAATGTAAATTTATTCAGAAACCCTCTTGAGGTGTAATGGCTTATAATGTGGAATAAAATGACTTGTGTTATTTTTGGTATTCATCTCTGAGACTATAACTTGTGGCGTGTGTGTGTATATTGTGGGGTCACAGTACGGAGTAGTTGATTGTTTATTAAGATTGGGTGTTATTAAGGGAAATGGAACTCGTGACAACCCGGATCCCCGACCCCGGATTTGGGGGTGTTACAGAAATGGTATCAGAGCTAAGCGTTATAAACCTCAGAGATGATATGACGTTAAAATAATAAGTTCACTAAGATAATAAGAACTCTTGCCAAGTTCATAGTCAGACTACCTAACATAGTACTGACAGTTAAAACCCTTATGGGAACCCTTATAAATATCGTGATAGAAGCGTAGTTCGTTATGGTATATGGTAGCGGGATTCCGAACCCTGAGTTTGAGGAACAACAACGCGATGATATTTTATTACTTATTGGAGATCAGATTATGGATCCGATAGAGCGTCCTAACGCGGGACCAGATGATGTTCATATTGAGGATGTAGTGGTTGAGGATGTTGTCCTAGAAGGGATTGTTGCTGAGAAGAATCCCGTGGAGGATCCTGACAAGAATGAATAAAGGACCACTGAGGAATTGATGACTATGGTTAGGGCGACTACCAGAGGTAGGATTGGCCGGTTACTACCGGAGGTTCGTTCAATTTGGTAAAGATAATAGCCCCTTTAACGCGCTTACTCGTAAGACTGAGAAGTTCGAATGGACAGAGAAATACGAGAACAACTTTCAAGAACTGAAGCAAAGATTAGTGACGGCCCCTATGATGGCGTTGCCGGATGGAAAAGGAGATTTTGTGATGTGTAGTGACGCTTCACATAAGGAATTAGAGTGCTTCTTATACAGCACAACAAGGTAATCGCGTACGCGTCAAGACAATTAAGGGAATATAAAATTCGATATCCCCACCCATGAGCTTGGGCTCGTGGCAATAGTTTTTCCCTAAAGATTGGAGGCACTACTTGTATGGAGAGAAGTGCAATATTTACACAAACCATAGGAGCTCTAGTACATTTTTACGTAGAAAGAGCTCAACATACGCCAGAGGAGGCGGTTAGAGCTAATCAAGAATTATGATTGGGAGATTCTTTATCATTCGGGGAAAGACAATGTGGTGGCTGATGCCCTTAGTAAAAAGGAGAGACTCGAGATGATAATGTCTTTGGGAGAGTTTTTAAGAGATTTTGAGAAAATGGAAATAGAAGTGAAGGTAACCGGAGCCGGTACCGAAAAGCTGTTTGAGATTGCAATACAACCCGAATTATTGAGGTATTCCCACAGAATTTGGGTTCCAAATGTTTAAGAGCTTAAAGATGAGATCTTAGATGAAAGATAGTTTGAGGAATAAGATTTAGAGCAAACCCTGAACGTGATAGTCAGGGAGGTCGCCATCAAGATAGAAGGAACCCATAACATAATGAAGTGGAAAATGAGGATTTAAAACATGTAGGATGACCCCGATTATGGGGAGGAGGAGGGAATGTTCAAACTAAGGAAACAAAAGTCGAGTAAGGAAAGGAGACCCGAGACGGTACTCTTATACGATAATTTATGGACCTTTCTAGACAGAACTTAGACTATTATCCCCAACCACCACCCTGAGGAAACAATGCGGTGAGAAATTCTTTCAGGACCTTTAAGTCGCTAAGCTCTCAGAGTTTCAAGGAACAAGCTGACCCAGTCGAGGCAAGAGCCTGGCTAAAGGAAATATAGAAATCATTTGAGATTCTAAATGATTGATGAATCACAAAAGACTATTTTTGTCACTTACCCTCCTAAGAGAGAGGCCACCCGCTGGTGAAAGGTCAAGGAAGGCACAGAGCAAGAGATTATAATAAACTGATTTAAGTTCAGTCAATTGTTTTCAGGAAAGTACTTCCCAAGGTTATGGAGATAGTGTAAAAGCTTTAGAGCCAGAAAAAAGACAGACGAGTATGATGAATTATGAATCTAAGTTGTAAAAGTTGTCAAGATTCGTTCTGAGGACACGAATCCAGAATGACGGGATGTTTGAAATCAATGCTTATGTTGTATTGGTTCATGAAATAATGATAAGAAAAAGGAAAATAAAAAGAAACTGAAGTGGAAAGGAATATAAAGGCAATAGAGTTTGAGGAATGATAAGGGAGTTGGGTATGAGGAAACCCTAAAGACTCGTAGCAATAGAAATAGAAAAGAATGTAATCGTCAGGATGAGGGTGATTCATCATGAGTTAAAATTGATGGTTGAAGGCATAAGAGATACATATATTTTATCCCCTGTAAGTTGGGAGGATTCGAGGAAACCTTGAGATAGTTCGAAGGATAAATAATGAGACGCGGATAGACTGAGGAGACAAGGAAGTAAGAAATTAGGAAAATTGGATGAAGGAAGTGACCTTCAAGAATGTGAAGTGTAAGACCGGTGGTTTGATACCCAGAAAGGGAGACGCCAGGTATGAAAGATATCCCAACATTGAGATGACTGTTGAGATAAACAACAAAAGTAAATAAGGAATTATTAAGAAGAAGTTCACGTTGAACACGACCAATATCTTCCAGAACATCCCTGTTGTCATTACCAAATTAGGCAAGCAAAGCGAAAAAAAAAACCGTTGTTATCTTTTGGAGGCCATATGGATTGAGCTCAGTTTGAATAAGGATGTTATTGTGAAATTAAGTATAGACTATCGAAGTGAGAATGATTGAATAAGGTAATCTATCAAGTATATATGACTTGATTTATCCATGGAAGAGTGTAAGTATCTTGTAAAGGTGGAATTAAGGATAAAACCCCGATAACTTGAAATGAATCCTAGGGGAATGCATAAAGGTTGGAATTTCACCCTTAATAGGGAAAGCATGAGTTTTGACAGTATGAATTGGAAAGGATTAAGGTAACAACCTTTAAGGATCAGTGGAGAAATTTTTCAGAAGTATATAGACAATGATTCTGGTATTAGTAAATGGTATCTTGATATGCCCTATGCCTAGGGTGTACCTGATGAAGGATTTAAGGATAACCTTAGAGGTTTTACAAGGAGAAAGGTAATATTCAAAGTTCTCAATAATAGAAATTTTGATGAAGGAAATATGACGTAATTATAATAATGCCAGGTGGGGCACTTGTTGAACCATAAGAAAGTATAGATCGATCCAATGAGGGTCGAGATTGGTGAAAACAAGAAGGACCCAAGATAAGAGACGTCCTAAGTATGATCGAGAGTCAGTCGTGGCAATGTTCACATCTAAAGACTAAGGCAATGACTTATGGAAAAATGGTGATATTTTTTCTCACCAGGACTTAAGAGAAGCATTTTCACATAAGCAGTGATTGAAATGAGGTAGAAAATTTAGTTGGAGGTGGTTAAAATGACATTGATTGTAAGGAAATTTACTATCACGAAAGGCCAAAGAGGTGGCCAACACTTTAAGTGTAAGAGGACAATTATCAGCGCTCGTGCCAGAGGAATACAGTGATAATGGTTAATTCCGTGAAGGTTGTATTATGGTGTGAAAGATTGACATTCCTTCTGATGACTGTGCGTTACTCAACCGTAATAGTAGTTTGGTAAAGATTAAATTCATATAATCGCCGTGAGCGGGCTTTCTATCTTAGAAGGTCCTATCTTGAGATAAGCCAGGAGCATGTTACGAAAGGACTAAATGAACCTTTGAGCTTCATGTATCCCAGTAAAGAAACCTGCTATCGTTGCTTTGATTGAAACTCTTCTGCAATTTAATCTGCTTCATGTCATGTATGTACGTCAGGATCAGGAATGTTCTTCACGAATCATGAATGGTGATTATGTTACCTCCTTAGAAGGATTCAATATGATATGAGTGGACTCCGTATGGTTAGCTATTAAAACTTCATGGAAAATGAATGACTATAGTAGGTCAACGGTGGGCCATAGTAATGCAGGAATGATTCTGCGAGTAATAAGCCGATTACTTACAACCGTCAGAGTTGTATTGGAATGGATGTTGAGAGTGAGTACCACTAATCGGGTCGTGGTGGTGTATAAGTTATCATTGATAGGCTAATTAAGTCGATTATCTACCTATTGAATACTTATTCCTTCTTATCAATAGAGAGTCGTATTACTATACGAGGAAGGTTACGATGCAAGCATAGAATTCTAATAACGTTGACGTCTAGAATGAAATCCCAGATTCGATTTTCGATGTCAAGGTAGTTTCAAAGATGATTGTTTATAAGCTCGAGCAAGAGCATGGGTCCATAGAATGATGGACAGAATAGTAAATATTCAGACACGTGAAATACGATGCTATAATACTTGATGTTGATATATATATATATACGTATATGTTTTGTTCTCCTATGACAAACCTCTATAGTTCAGAGGTAGATTCCAAGCCAGATATTTTGTGGCAGTATATTTTTTATATATACAATTCTCTTAAATTTGTTCTTTTCTCTCCTTTTCATTTCATATAAGCTGAGAAGAACAACCCTTCCAGAAGGGGAGGTATTGCCGAATGACTATCTATCTGTGTGATAGAAGCCTAATAGAATACCATTTATTGTTTAATTGCTTGTCAAGTACTAAAGGCTGGCCACCTTCTGTACTAACTATGCAATGTAACAAGTGTTCATGATCATAGTGATCTCTCAATAAATTCTTTTACTTCTATATGAAGGACCAAGCTTTCGAAGATGGAGGCAGCTAGAGATGAAGTGGTACCAAGTATGGTGGTATTCCGATTCTAACGCGTTCGTGATACTAAGGTTGGCACGATTATTAAAAGGTTATAGAATGCTAACGAGCAAAATTGTAATTAGTATAAAATTTGGTACGGAAGATAGTAACGATTACGAACTGGAAAAGAGTGGGTATTGAGAAGCAAAAGCTATAGATCTAGATTAGATAATGAGAGTTTGTACAATAGACTTGAAAGAAATTTGGAATGATCACTTAATGTGGATTGAGTTTTCTTACGATAATCGATCGTATATCAGTATCGAGGTATCGCCTTATGAGATCCTTGAGGGAAGACAATGTCGATCTCCCTTATGTTAGGATGAAGTTGTAGAGCGCAAGATGCTCGGACCCACAGTAGTCCAAAGGACCAAGGATATAATAGATCTAATCAGAGGACGGCTGGTAGTAGCCCAAGATGGACATAAGAAGTATGTTGATTTGACACGAAAGGATAAAGAATAAGAAGTAGGGGACCTAGTGCTGTTATAGGTATTCCCTTGGAAAGGATGGATGTGGTTCGGAAAGAAAGGAAAGCTAAGCCCACGAATTGTTGGACCCTTGGATATATTAAGTCGTATTGGGAAGTTAACATATGAGCTAGCCTTACCCCGAACCTTAGTAAGTTCATAACGTGTTTCATGTATCAATGTTAAGGAAGTGTAATCCGGATGCCAGACAAATAGGGGCATATGAGCGCATAGACATGCAACCAGACGTAACCTATATGGAGCAACCAGGAAGGGTTATAGATAAAAAATGGACAAGTTCTTAGAAGAAGGGTTATCATGCTAGTCAGGGTTTGTGGCAGAACCATAATGTGGGAAAATTGACTTGAGAGTTAGAAAGTGCAATGCTAAGAAAGTATCCCTATTCATTTTCTATCCGATTCCGGGATGGAATCCTTTTAAGGAGGGGAGACTGTAATAACCCCAAAATTTCTGGACTTTTTGTAAACCTTATGAATAGTGATTTTGCTGATTATACTGAATAAGAAAACTTTTTATGCCACACAATGTAGCAGTTCTTTTATGGATACTCTGAGGTCTTATTAGTACTATATATGGTATATAAGTGTATGTAAAGATCGTCAGAATCCAAATCCGAACACTTTGATTTTTCCCGAAAATCCACCAGATACCGAAAAAATTGAGTATAAGATAACAGGATAAAAAGGATTTAAATTCAAGGATTATAAGAGGGAATCATAAAAGGAATATAATGTATTGAGAAAGGTTAAGGAAACCCAAGTAATAAAATCCCGGGTATGATCCCTCAAACGATAAACGAGAACGAAAGTTAAGCGAACCGTATAAGAGATCAGCGATCATTAGCCAAATAATTAGGAGTTAATCAAAGAGTTTAATGATGATGATGTCATCACACCAACAAGAAGAAGACAAGTGTAGGAAGATGACATAAGTGGATGACATAAGCATGACCAAATGGGAAGGATTTGTTGTTTGATTATAAGCCACACAATTTTTACCATGGTAACAATTTAATTAAACAAACAAAAGGAAGTAACCAAGCTAAACACCACACAAATCATTTAATCAAACTAGAAACATTTTTACTTCACTTTTTCTTCCCTTGCTCTCGGCCAAAACCAGAGCAGCAACTTAAAACTACCATATCTCCTTCAATACTCACTCAAATGTTGTGTTCTATAGCTCTTTGGAAAGGTATTGAGATGACCTACAACTCTTGTTCACAAGTCGCATCCAAATAATCAAGTTCAGACCCTAATTTTGACAGTTCTTAAATCGGACTTTTAGAAACTTCAAAACCTAACTTTGTGTTCTTGATTTCTTTGAAAATATCAAGCTTGTAGGAGGTTAGATTAAGGCTCCCTAAGGTTTTCTAGCAACTTAACACCTACCAAGGAAGGTATCAACTTCAAACCCTAGCTTTGATTTTATGATTCCATTAAGTTTTATTGAAGCATTGTTAGTATTAAGGCTTGATCTTTGATTATAAGTAATTTTGGTGGATTTGTATTGGTTTTGAATATTGGGTCTTTGATTGGTTGGATAATTTGGGAAAACTTGGAGTTGGGGACTGAGTTTGTAGTATGATGGTTGAATATTGTTGTATTGGTGGTTGTGAGTGAGTTGATGATAATTTAGAGTGTTAATTAAATTGGAAATCGCGTAAACATAAACGTCATAATGCCCGATTTTCCTTAACTGTTCTGTTCTTAATTTTAGGACCCGTGTACTCACTGAAAGATTCTAACCTTTGTGATATTTAGATAGTTCATGTTACGAGCTTCATTTTGATATGTGGTTCGCTTGAATCCGATGTACGGTTTAGGAGAAACGACCGTTTTAAGTAACGACGTTTCGCGAACGAATCATTACCCCTCGCCTTACTTTGAAACCTTGGTTAAGGCCCTTAAATGACTAATTGGAGTTTGAAACAATTATGTAAAGTGGACTAGGCAGTTGGTAGGGTATTCATGAAAGCGTCGTATTAAAATTCATAACGGTTAATTTATTAAAAATGGTGGAGCCGAGGGTACTCGAACGACTTATGTGATTTGTTAAGCGTAGAAATGACCATAAGCAAACGTTAGGGTTCGATTGGTTAAAGTCTAGTTTCTTAAGCGACCGTGGTTTAATTCCGGCTTATGTTTTTGTTCATAGGTTACCAGACCCACTCTAAGCTTAAGTCTACCCCAGAGCACTCATGCATGTTTTCTACCCGTTATACTGTTGTTGTGATGTAAATATATGTATATGCATTATCTTGTGATAAGTGCATGATTGTTATTAGCAAATTTTGTGATATATTGGAGCATGCTGATATGGTATATATGCATGTCTGTTTCATAATCTTGATATCTAATTGTTGATTCAAATGCTTATAAGTTGCATAATACCTATGCTAGAGATAAGCAATAGTTGCGTATACTCTTAGTATAGGGGACCCAAAGGTGAACATTTTCTAAACCGGGAGTCGATGTTCCCGAGTATAATATATATATATTTATATTTATTTATATATATATAGATATAGTTTTCAAAACTATTAATCGAATAAGGTTTATTCGATAACTTTATTTTATTTAATGAATATTATTTTGAATATTCATTCGAGGACTTATAACTCCGCTTATTTTATTAAATGAATATTATTTTGAATTTTCATTCGAGGACTTATGACTCCGCTTCTTTTATTAAATAATATTCTTTATTTTATTAAAGAATAATGTTTTGATAATCAAACTTATTTTGGATTATTCAAATAAAGATCGTACTTTCGTATAAGTATATCTTTGGTTATTTATTATTCATTTCAAGTATAAGTTTTAAAACTTCTACTTCAATTATTTTTATAAGAATTATCCTTGTGGGAATATTATTTAAATAATAATATTCATATTTTTTCTAATATATCGGGACTGATTTATTTTATTAAATCAACATTACTCCAAACATTCTTAAAAATGTTTTCGAGTCTTCAAAATGATTTTAAAAGTTAGAGCGGATCCCAAAACTCGTTTTCAAATTTAAGATCTTCCTTTCGAAGGGGATTTAAATACTCGCTCAAAAATCTGGGGATCCGGCTCCGTGATGTATTCTTATATTCGCAACAAGGTTGCTGTTTTGATAACAGAGTTTTTGATTACTTACCCAACACTCGGGAAGTAAAATTCATGGAATAAGTTAATCCAGTAACAAGCATCGCCTGGGAAATATCGGTGAGTTTTTCTTTCCAACTAGATGCGACTTCTTGGTGGAGTTGTATCAACAAGTTCCTACTTGGGGAAAGGGGAGACGAGCTTTACGTTTCAGAGTCATGGATTTCATCTGAACTAGGAGTGACGTAAGTGGTCGAGTGGCGCCGACCCAGCCTTATTTATTGGCCCAAATGACCCGGAAGTTCCGCTAAGATGGTCCATTCCTTAGGAGTCCAGGGTTCGGTTGACAAGTAAATCCGACTGTTCTCCTCTACATATAGAAAATGGTGGGGTTGCACTACTGCGACTGATCATCGTAAGTGGTCTTCCTGGCGCGGCAAACTCCCGTAATGAGCTCATCATCCAATTGGATATTTATGCAACACTACCCAGAGCACTTCGATAGGAATGCTACGGCTGGGCGATTGTTGAGTGTTGGCAGGGTCGAGTTTTCAAAATGATGTTTTCATCAAATGAAGTATCTCGTAACTTCATTTCATTTTGATGATATTTCAAAGATTGATTCTATACAAGTTTTTTCATGTAGCTTCATCTATGGGATGAACTATTTATACCTTGAACGGTGGTAGTTCAAGTAGTATTCGGAAAAAGATATAAGTATATTGGAGTATCTTGTAACTTCATCTTTTCAACTTATATCTAGTTATTGATTATCTTATGAATGACAAAGGTTTTCAGAAAAAAGTTGAGACAAGGTTAGATATATGAGATCACCTTGCAACGATATTTTTATAGAATTATAAACTGGAACTCTGTGTATATTATACATGTTAGAGGATTTCAAAGATTGTGAAAAGTATATATGTATATATATACTGAATATTTTGTGACTTGGTCGCGTTAAGATATCAACTTGGTTCAATTCTTCTTGACCAAGACTTTCATGAGTGCTATGAGAATGCACATATATTGTTATTCATTATACATATTATTTTGGTGGGCTTGTTGGTCACCCTTGCTTTCTTCTTTCATCACACAACAACAGATAGACAAGATGAACAGGATCAAGCTCCCAATTCGTGAGCGGTTAGGAAACGTTCCGCAGTCACCTGTAGGCATTGATGCCGTTGTAGCTGAGGTAGGAACTACTAGTAGGATAGGCTTTCAACTTTTGTTGTACCGGACTTATGTATCTATATGAATTGTAATAATGGCAAAGAAATGTAAATTTATTCAGAAACCCTCTTGAGGTGTAATGGCTTATAATGTGGAATAAAATGACTTGCGTTATTTTTGGTATTCATCTCTGAGACTATAACTTGTGGCGTGTGTGTGTATATTGTGGGATCACAGTACGGAGTAGTTGATTGTTTATTAAGATTGGGTGTTATTAAGGGAAATGGAACTCGTGATAACCTGGATCCCCGACCCCGGATTTGGGGGTGTTACAAGTGTCATTGCCATTGCATGCTAAGGTTGAGAACAATAAGGCTATTGAATGAAGTATTTAATAAAGTTAGAATCCCATGTTTGTCATATATATTAATTCAACCAATTTTATTATCTTATTATAATTGTTAGTTAATTCTTAGTTATAAACAACCCAAATTTTTATCATCTTAGCATTGAATAATAACCATACATTGTTGCTTAAGTGCATGAATTAAATAGTTAACCAACGCCAGTCTCTGTGGGATCGAACTAGAAATAATTCTATATTACTTGCGAACGCGTATACTTGCGTGAATTATTAGCGCGTGTTTAGCGACTAACAATAAGCAATGATTAAAATTGGATAATCACTTTCATTTCTAAAAACCAAGGTTAGGGTGCTGATCAGTCACGCACTAACCCCGAGTGTAATAACTCGAATTTTTGAGACTTTGTTAAAACGTTTAATGAATAGTAAACCTGTAACACGGAGGAAAACTTTTTAGCCCACACTATGTTGTGCATGAGAAATTGAGTTTCTGCAGAACATAGTGTAACTCATTTGGTACGTACCAAATGAGATGATAACATGATTATACGTACCAAATGAGATGATAACATGATTATACGTACCAAATTGAGTTTCTGCAGAAGTTCCTGAATTTAATAACTGTAGTTTCTTAAAAAGTAACACTTGATTATGATAGAAAATGTTATAAGGATTGTTTAGGCGCTTGAATCGCTCGATTCCGATTTATGGATCAAAAGTTATGACCGTTTTAGTAAAAGGGATTTACGCGACAAAACTGCTACAAATTATGAACTTTGTAAATATAAATGATCGACTTAAAAATATTTAAAAATCATGAAATTTTTAAAGATAGTAAGAAATAGAGTTTATTAGCTTCCATAAAAATTTAAAATAAAAATGTTGATTTTACAATTTTATAAAAATATCGGAGCTGAGGTCGCGCGGAGTACGAATGTCAAAAACAACCCCCTGTTAGGAAACTGCCACTTCGATATTTTTACCCCTATTACCAGAAAACCATTTTCAAATTATGTGTTCTAAATTTTTTCTAGATCGTGCACGCAAAAATGGTGCGTCAATTGAGTTAACGGTTTGAGAGATATCAACGTTTTAGTTAAAGCGGTTTGAATAGTAAAACTCCGTGATTGACTGAACATTTGAAATGCTTTTCACCTAGTTAAATTCATTTTATCAAAACGGAACTTTTATGATAAATATTAAAAGCACTAAAGAAACTCCTTGAGGTGGTTTCGTATTAAAATATTAATTTTACAATTTAATAAAAATAATAGAGTGCGAGTCATGTAATAGTAACATTCGGTAAAGTCAACTCTAGAAGACCACTTTGACCGTCCGTTTCGACCAAGGATTGATACTTATTTCGAGTCAGTCGAATTTTGAAAATTATGAAGTATTTAACTTATTAGAAATATAAGTTGGTGATGAGAGTAGGAATACTGATTAAGATTATGATGTTTGTTGATTAGAAAACCCGGAACGAGAGGAAGTTGGGAAACATATCTTGGACTCCAGGAAAGTTTTCAAACCCTACCGTTTTGAAAATGTTGTGTTGTGTTTGTTTTCAAATAATGTCAATATATACATGATGCTATATTTACGAATTATGTTATATAATATCATACGATATGATAATGATTTTGGTATGTGAATATTACCGAATTCAATCGATAACGCTAGAGAGTAGCGTTGTATATACGAGGAGTATATTTTAGACCGATGATCGGTCAGTATAATTTTATGAAAACCCGGAAGTATTATAGAGGTGTTTTATTTAAGAATACAAACGCTATAGTAGATCGTGATATATAAGTTATAAGACTGAGAGTCGGTCAGTTTTTATAAAGTATAAACTCGGGAATCATCCCGGAGATGTTTTGGACCATTAAAAGTCCGTACTTATTTTATTCCAAGGGACTCGATGTCCACTTGCGAAACATTAAATACCTCAAACTTTTATTAAAACGGTTTGCAAAGATCGTATTCCCTCAACTATATTTTACTTGAATAACGAATATTATTTCATTGTTCATTTAATATATGAGAATTATTCTCCAACGATTATTTATTTCAAACTTGATTAACTATTAAAGATTACTTTAATTACTTATACATAAATTGGTTGGGGAATATTAATTCAAATATTCTTTTAAAATATAATTATTCGAGGTTTAATTATTTAATAATTAATATTTGATTATTAAGTATTTATTTAATGATTTAAATATGATTTAATAATCATACAACCTGATTTAAAGTACTTTCTGAATTTCAAAAAAATCATTTGAATAATTTCAGATCGTCGAAGAATATTAGCTCGACTTATTTTAAATATTTTGAATATAGTTTCAAAAGAAACTCCTCCTTATTTAATTATCTGTTGACAACACTCACATCCTTAGTACTTCCTCCGAAAATTTCGAAAGTACGTATATATATATATATATATATATATATATATATATATATATATATATATATATATATATATATATATATATATATACGCTAATAAGACAAGCTGTTTCTATTAACAAGCAAAACGCTTGGGGGAACTTCGATATGGTTTGAGTTCTCGAGATATGATAAAATTCTTTTAAAGGACAAGGGAGGGGTAGACTCTGGTACTATGTGTACTAGGGAGACTACCAAAGGTATCGCAGGCGAAGGTACTCTGTGTACTCAGGAACTTGTGAAGTATGTGTATACCCAAAATGGGACACGTAGCCCGAATGCGGCAAGGGTGATAACCAGGATACGAAGGTCTCGTCCTTCTACTAGTAGAAAAGGTTACTATTTCCCGTATTACGACTAATCATCGTATGCGGCGGCTCCAGTGAATGTCCTATATTCTTCCAATTGAAATTGAGATGCAATACCGTAACCCAAGCCTAGGTGCCGGGTTTACCATTAAGGTATTTGCAGACTAATAAGTCAATCAAAGAATTGTTTTGAAAAGAGGTGTGTATCACCAAGAAAACTACTTTGAATAAATAAGTATCCTTGTACGGAGTAATATAATTTCCTTTAACAGTCTTTTCATACTGTTGATTATTATGGCTGAGCATTATTGCTTACTCTTGCTTTCTTTTAAATGCCACAACACAATAGATTACCAGTATGCCGGCATGGGACTTAGTCACTTGAAATCGTGGGGAGAATCCCTTACAGCTTTGTCTCGGGTGGACCAGAGTATCTAGATCGGTATAAGATGTTAGTAGTAATTATTGTAACTTCATATAGAGGTTACAAATAATTGTTTAAGATCCTATAAAGTACATTTGAGTGTAATAAAAGAAGATTATATTTTGTACATCATTTCTAAGGCTATAACTTGTGTGTGTGTGCGTGAGATTGGGGTCTGTTGGATTATTTAATCAATACAGGTTACACATGAGTGAAGGATTGCGTGACGACCCAAATTCCTGACCCCGGATTTGGGGGTGTTACACCAAGCAAGGCTCCCAGCTTTGCTCTATATACTGGATCCAAGGCACACATTGGCCTTGTTAGGTCACACAACACTATAAAAGGGGGTTGAATATAATGTTTATACAATCAAATCGATTTCAACACAAGTATGTAACAAAGATCAAGTATATTCAAATAAACTCTGTTACAATAGAACTGTTGTTCTCTCTCAGTGATGAACAATATCACTAAGAGCTGCTAGGTTACAATATATAATCTTCTTGATAATGATAACACATATAGTGTAAACCCCAAGCTGTGTTTATATAGTACACAGTTACAAGATATCTTCTAATTGATATAGAATATAATTCTGTCTCCTAAAATATATCAATCAGATATCTTCTACAAGTCTTCTAGTACTCTAACTCTTCATGCATATCTTCTTTTGTTTTAGTTCAGATCTTCTCCTGTAAATCAGTCTCATTCCTTATCTGAAGTCTTCCCGCACTTAAGTCCTGATATATATCTTCTAACGCCTTAAGTTCTGATATTAAGTTCTAACTTCAGTAAATTATGATTTCCAGTAAGTCCTGATAAGTCCTGTTATTAAGTTCTGAAAACTAAACATAAATCAGATTAGACATGGCATCTTAAATATATCTAACAATCTCCCCCAACTTGTAAATTATGAAAAATATACAGGTTAATAGATTTGATGAGGCTAAAAACATTTAAGTACAAATGCAATAAGAGTTTATTTAGACAATTAACTACAACTTACAGTCCTTGTAGCTTTTACCAATCTCACTGAGTCAATCTGAATCCAAAGTAATTCTTGACAAAGTTTGATATCAGCTTTTCTTCTTTATTCCTCAGGACTTGAGCTATTGTAGCTTTGACTTGCTTCAATTCTTCATCTTGACTTCCAATCTGGTAGAATGCAGTCCTAAGTGCTGAGATGTGATTTCTTTCCCAACCATCACCAAGTCTGATCACCCTTGGATGAGAAGAGTCTTTATTGTAGCACATACATTTCTCTTTCAGAATCACTTCAAGTTTAGCAGAATCCTTTTTCATTGGAATTTCACTTCCATCATCTTCAACTATATTAGGAATGAATTCTATAACTCTTGAACAAGAAATTCTTGCTTTATCTCTTATGGTCTTTATTATGAAATTTGACCATCTTCTGGTAATCTCAGACTTTATCTCTAAAAGATAATGAAAGAATTGAAGTTCTTTCAGAGATTTGTTCAGCACATCTGATTCTGACATTTGATATGTTCTTCCATCTTCAAGAAATAGAATCAAATTTTCTTTGACATTATATTTATCATGAGCATCCAGTACCACTTGAACAGATATAACCTTATCAAGGTGTTTCTGTGTAACATCTTCAAGAGGTTTGTCAGTCAATAGAAATGGATCTCTTGTAAGCACTTCAACTCATGTCTTGATTTTTGCTTCTTCAGAGTCTAGTCCAGCTCTGTCTCTTGCTTCTCTGGCTTTCAATCCAACAGTCATGAAATCAGATAGCAGCTGGCTTTTCTTAGGATCTGATGGATTAACACTCTTCCATAGGAGTTTTCTCTTATCATTAAATGTCAATTTATTCAAATCAACTTAAGCACTGTCAAAGGTTGATGTCTTGATGACTTGATCATGATTTGCTATTCTTCTGTAGCTTGCTGTTCTTCATTCTGAACAACTTGAGCTGTGTTAGAGGTTATTTTGGATTCTTCAATTATCTTCCTTCTCTTCAAAGTTTGAACAGTTTCATCTACTGCAGCAGCATTATCAAATACTTGAACCAGTTTGCATACGGGTTTCATCAGGATTTGAGGAATCTTCATTTCCTGTGGCTTTGTTGGTTCATCAATTTTTCCTTTCCCTTTATCTTTGGGATCAATCTGTGATATTGTCTTGGGCTTTGAAGCCTCAGAATTTGACTTTTCCTTGATCACAATGCCTTTTACCTTAGGCCTTGGAGGTTTCTTAGCATCAGAAGCTTTAGACTTTAGATTTTTCTTCTCAGCTGCAAATCTAGCTTCTTCCTCCTTGAGATTCTCTAAATCCATTCCAGGATTATGCTTGAGAAATAGTCTTCTAGCAATTTTTTCATCAAGTGTCTGAATTTTAGGATCTTTGTAGTAGACAATAGTCTACTTTCCCTTTAGCTTCATAGTTTGCAAGAACTTCTGAGAGTCTTTACTTCCTCCTTGAATCAGAACATCAGAACTTGATATCAAATTTTGATTATCAGAACTTTCTATCAGATTTTGAGTTTGAGCAGCTTCAGAACTTGTCTTCTTATGTGTAGAAGATTTGCTAGCATCAGAAATTAGTTTTCTTGAAGAAACTTTGCTGCTTTGCACTTGACCTTGACCCTTGCCCTTACTAGGGTTTCCCTAGTCATCACCTTTATCATCTTTCTTCTTCAGTATTTGAGTAGGTGAGCATTTGGACTTAACTACCTTCTCCCCCTTTTTGGCATCATCTGGTAGTAGGAGAGAGAGAGAAGAAGTTCTACTGAAGATTGAATTTCATTCAGTTGAGCTTGTTGAGAGGCTTGATTCTGCAGAACCTCAATAATTTGGGCCTGTTGCTGTTCTTGAACCTTCTCAATAGCTTCAACTTTCTCATGTATAGGTCTGATAAACCTCTTTTTATCTAGCTTGATCTCCATATCCAGCTTTTCAGCTTTTTCTAGAAGTTTGTCAACTTTTTCATTAGTGTGAGAGTGTAGACCTTGAAGGGATTTGGTACTTAGAGCAGTGACTTTGAGTTGGTGCTTGAAATAAGAATTTGTCATCAGCTCATCAGCTTTGGCAATGTGCTCTGTCAAAACTTTTGAGCTTGGAATGAAATCAGATTCATTCCACTTCTTGGTCCACTCAACCCATCTATGAGTTTCTTCCCAAGGAACAGGAGCAGCTTGTTCAACAAACTTTTCAATCAGTGCCTCCTTTCCAAGAATGGGAGCATTTACTGGAGCACTATCTCCAGAACTGGAGAGAATCTCATCATCTTCTAACAGTACTAGTGTGTGTGTGGCTATTGGAGATTCTGGTACAACTTTATCTTTGTTCATATCCAGAATAGGTGTTGTAGGAATATCAACATATAATGGAGAAAGAGGTGGAGTTGTCACTTGTATTGTTGGAGCTTCCAGATACAACACAGTTGGAATTATCAGCCTTTGAAGGTCAATTTCAGGACTTAACCCTGAATCTTCAGCTAAAACATTATCATGAATAGGAGAGATAGGAGGTGTGATAACAGTATCCTGAACAGTGTCTTCAGCCTGAGTTGGAGGTGGCAAAGATTCAATTACTATTGACTTTGAGATCAGAGATTCCTGATCCACTTCCTCAGCTTCATAAGTATCCTTAGATGGAGGTTGTGCCATATGCCTTCCTGCTCTCTGTTTCTTTGATCTCCTAAATGGTGTAAGAGTCATTTTATTAGCATCAGAACTTATAGTTCTTTTCCTCTTCAAAATACCAGAACCCTCAGCTTTAGTTTCTTTCTAAGAAGTTTCCTTTTCAGCTACTACCTCCTTCTGAAAAATGACATTTTCAGCTTCAACTGTCACAGATTCTGATGCATGAACCTGGACTTGCTCACCTTCATCATCAGACTCATCCCTCAGAATGATCCTTCTCCTTCTCCTTGGTGGATGTTACGACCGGCATTTTCGTGTAATATCATTTGTGGTTTTGGTATAATATTAAAGCTGAAAGTAAATATGTTCAATGATTGCACGTTTGTGTGAGTGAGAATTTCTGCATTATAAAATTTTTATGTGTAGTACATGATTTTTTTTCAAAGCAAAAGTTTATTTATTTCCTTTATTTTTGATTTATAAGGAATATTCTAAGCCTTGGAGAAATTTTCTTTTAAAAGATATTTTGTTCACAAATTTTGAAAGTGATTTCATAAAATCTCTAAAAATCCAAATTATTTTATAGTATAAATTTTATAATTTTTGAACATTTATTTTATTATATAAAAATAAATCTGTGAAAATTAGTTGCTTAATAATTATCAAATTACATGATTACCCTTGCATGCAAACTCTCTTCTATTCAACCAAGGGGCAAGGAGGGCATTTCCAACCCCACTCACTTTCATTCTACTAGCCACATTACTATTTTGTCCTTGCATGCAAATCTACCTAACTATGTTGGAAGGTTATTATTGTAATTTCTCTCATCCACTCACTTATGGGCAAATAAAAACCAAGTAAACATGACAAACACACCACTTTCACTCAACCATTTCCACACTCCTCCTCCCTCCTCCCTCTCCTCTCGGGCTTTTAGCCGAAAACCTACCCCCTCCCCTTTTCTTCATTCCTCATTCAAGCTCCCACCTTCCATACAAGTAAATATTACTTCCTATATCATGATCATATATAATTCAAAGAGTTTTGAGTAAAAATTTTAAGTTTTAAGTTTGCATGTCAAAGTTTTAGTTGGAACTCAAAGTACAATCTTGATTCTTATGGATTTAAGGTTGTTTTTGAGAGGACTACAAGGAATGGTGAAATGCCAAGTCTTGAGAAAGAGACTCTTGATGTTGAATGGCCATTTCCCTTCCATTTCATTCGGCCATGACCTTAAGGGAGCCAAATGAATGGTTCTTGAGATTATTCTTGTTGCCTTGTTTCATTTCTATGTGTTTTGGTGGTGATAACATAAATTTTGTATCAAAAACTTGATAAAACCCTTTTCATGCTAAGTGATCATCTAGATATAGCTTATGCTAGGCTTGCATGTCGATTTCATGGTAGAATATATTTAGAAAATATGTTGCTTTGGTTTGTAAGACTCGAAGTCATGCATGCATGTAGATTTCTCTTGGAATGTTGGAAGATTTTGATCATTTGGAAAGATTTTGTTAGTAAGCTTTAATTTCAGTAGGGATAAGGTATTAATCTTGATTAGTTCTCCTTGATATGTGGTAATAATTCGTATTTATATTTTATAAGAATATATAACTTGTTGTTTTCAAAAACTTGATGACTTATAAATTGTGTAATGTGATTTCCTTTGTTTTTCCATGTTGCACCTTAGGTAAGGATGATCTCCACCAAAATTTATTTTGAGTGTAAGGGAGTTAGTTCAGTAGATCACCATAGTTAAGTCATGGTTTGGGTATTTGGGTTGTTGGTGGTTGAGTTTGTCAAGTAAAAACCTTGGAGAAAGGAGAGTCATAGTTTCTGCAGAAAATCAGTTTAGTACCCTGAGGTTTAGCGTTAGTTTTGACCATGTCATTGATGTGCACTTTGAGGCCCAAGCCACCAGAAGCTAGAATTAGGAGTTTATGAAAGGTTTTAGGTGTTGGTTGGAGGTTTGCAAGTCGTTTGGTTAGGTGCACAAGTGGAATCACAAAATCTGTCCAGCAGGGGACAGTTTTGTTGCAACTTAGAAATAGGAAGTTTTGACCATGTCATGGGTAGGCCCTCATTAGGCACTGTTGGGCCTTAGTTAGAGGGAGTGTCAGAGAAGTTTTTCCAGCCATATTTCATAAAATATGAGTTAGAACCATGTGTCATAAATTAGTTCAAGTCAGGGCATTTTCTGCCCAGAAAAACAGGGGAACCATGGACTTTAAGCTTAGACCCAAGGAGGCCCAAGCTAGGCCCTTGAGCCACATCAAGTTTGGGAGATGTCTTATGGTCAGAAGAGTCTAGTGTAAAAGTTTTGGAGGAAAACTTATAATTTAAGAGTCTAGTGTAAAAGTTTGGGAGATGTCTTATGGTCAGAGAAGTTTTTCCAGCCATATTTCATAAAATATGAGTTAGAACCATGTGTCATAAATTAGTTCAAGTCAGGGCATTTTCTGCCCAGAAAAACAGGGGAACCATGGACTTTAAGCTTAGACCCAAGGAGGCCCAAGCTAGGCCCTTGAGCCACATCAAGTTTGGGAGATGTCTTATGGTCAGAAGAGTCTAGTGTAAAAGTTTTGGAGGAAAACTTATAATTTAAGGGTGTCTAATGTACTCAAGAAACCATAGATGTCATTCTGAAATTTACTCCAGTGAGCACTTTCACTTATGACATAGTTTTAGAACACTTAGGAGTGAGATCTAGGTTGACCACTATGATTGTAAGATAGTATAAAGTCAGTAGAGCAAAGGGCCCAAGTGAGGGTCAATAGGTTTTGGATAGTTTAGTAAAGGCACATCGAGTTAGGAAGCCAAAATTTGGAGACTATGTCTAGTATAGCGACCAAGTGACTTAAGTTATGAGTCGAGATCATCCAAGCCTAGTGTTGCATTATGGTGTGTGTGATATTATTTGGTATTAAAATATGATATGTGAGTATATGTGGCTATGTGTACGATTATATTTATAAGGTGAATATAAATTGCGCGCATATAGGCCTAAGTGCCATTTGTGTTGAAAATAGGTTAAGTTGGTGAGATTATATTATAATGAGGATTATTATTATTTATGTAGGATCTCGAGACGAGGGTAAACTTGCCATAAAGGTCGAGTGAAGCTTCCAGTTGCTCCTACCAGCCAGACCAGACCAACCTTTCTCAAGGCAAGTGATTTAACCTGTCTTTCGTATTCACTACAAATAGTTCATATATATTGATGCGATTATCCTGAGTCATTTTGATATACTTGAACCAAGCGTATCTTAAGTTTATCTTTGAATTATATAGAAATGCCATGAACCCTCAAGTACGTATTGCAAGTAGATCAAAAGTCTTATCATGATAGTATATCAAAGTAATTGAAATGCCATGATAAAATAAAGAATTATTATAATACTTGATTGATCCTCTTGATTAACATGCTAATGATTCCTAAAGTATTGATATCTCACCCTGATGCTTGAACCCCTATAGAACTTTACCTTGATACCTAAAAGCCAGATATTCATCAAAGTTATCCATAATTGATTGATAAACCTCATTATTACCCTAAAGTTTGGCAATCCTGTTATACCTTGAGCTAAAGATCATTTCTTCATACCTTAACACCCTTAGTGTTCTTGAAGCTTATCTTCTTGATGTTCCAACACTTGTACCTTGTCAAAAACTATTGCTTTAAGCCTAGTTTGGCATTACTCATTCATAATATTCAATAGCCTTGCTAAACTTCCTTGTCCAAGTTTTTGTATATGGAAACCTTTCAGCTACCCCAATAGAGTAAAGTCTAGTGGATCATGGCCCTGAGATTTAGTATCATATTTCCAGTATTTCAAGTTGATCTATAATCCCTTGACAAAAATGTTTACTCTTTAAAAAGATTTTGTTATAAATCGGCATCAGTTTTTGAAATGATTAAAATGTGGATTTTCAGTCCCAAAGGGGGATAAATGTTTTCTTTGAATAGTGGATCTGGACTGAGACGCGAGTCCTTTCCACACTTATATTGTAGGCTTAAAAGTTGCCTAGGGATCCCATTAATGTTCTAGAACCCAGCGAGGTTCGGGATTACTTCGCGGCTTATCACCGGCTGTAATCCGTAGCGTCATAAAATGATTTTGATTAAGATATGATTTTGAAAATGTTTTGATACAAGCAAATGATGCCATCACCCAAAGTTTTATCTCTTGTTATTATTGGTTATGTCTTCCCATTGTCATTCTTTAATATATATCTCGATTTATGTTTTGTATCGTATTGTTTAGCACTTGTTGAGCATTTAGCTCACTCCTTGCTTTTCCCTGATATTACAACTAGCAGCTATGGTTAGATTCAAGCAGACAGCACGTAAGACATGTGACGCTGATGCGTATATTCGAGCTCAGGTAGAATAAGAGATAGTTTTGTGTGAGGACTCGAAATTAAAATCAGTTGTAATAGATGGTAGTGTTGGGCTGTTCCAAACCCTAAACTGTAAGATCTTGGATTTGGTTATGTTTACTTACTTTTAAATATTGTAATAGTTATATTTAATTTGTTGGTTAAGTTGGGGGTGTGACAGTGGAGATTTAGGAACTGATTTTGCTCTTGAAGGTGTGGTTTTGAGAGGTAAAGTTCTGATGGTAGGTACTGATGGTTGAGAGGATTGGGCTGGTTGGAAATATGTTCTGATGGTTGGTTGTGGTTGTGGTTAAGAAGTATGAGCTGTTTTTGTAGTGGTTGTAGGTGCTGATGGAGGTTGGGATGGTTGTACATCAGGATATATAGCACTGTATGTGAGAGGGTCAGAGTTTACTAAGACCTATTTGACTGACTGTGGAATTTGGAGGGGTCTCAGTAGAACCTTCTTATTATCAGTAGATAATAAGTCAGTTAAAGCCCTTTTAGCAAGTTTAAAGGGTTCAATCAACTTACTAGCTAGTTGGGCCTCATCAGAACTACAAAAACTGTAAATAAGTTGGCAAAATCTAGCAAAATACACAATATTTCTGTCCTCTTGCATCCTATCCCGAATAAATCCTAGCACACCACTAGCATAATCAAAATGAGTTTGATTAATGAGAGCATACCTGATTTGCTGACTCGGGATTGGGATTGCATCAAAGTTAGAGCACTTGTTTGCAAAGGCCTTAGTGATACAGTCGAAAAAGAAACTCCACTCCCTCCTGATATAGGGCCTCTTCAATTATCCCATCCCGGTCAAAGATTTTTCATAACCAAGGTTTGCCATCATCTGTTGAAGAGCTGGTTCCCCAACTTGTGAATTATAAACACAGTTTTCTGGAAGATGTAAAGCCTGTCAAAGTGTTGACAATGTAACCAAATGTTCATCTTCCCCTATTGTAAATATGATTCTTGGGGACCCATTTGCACCACCATCATCATAAACACCACTCCTCCAAAACTCCAACACTTGAGTTCCCGAGAGTGCTTCTGGTTGGGTCAAAGCATACCCTATCTCACTTCGAGATAGAAAATCTTGGATGAAGTGAAGTTCTGATGGAGCTTCATCCTTAGAGAGAATAGCCATGTAGTTATTAGGAACAGACTTGGCTCCATCATAAATCAGATCTTTTGGTGCCATTTCTGTAGAGAAATAAGTGAGAAAATGTGTGTTTGCAAAGTGTTTGATAAAATGCCTGTGTAAAATAGAGCTTCAGAGAATATTAGAAAGAGAGAGAGAGAGAGAGAGAAAGAATAATAGAGATAAGAAGAGAATTAGAAAGTAGGTAAAAGATTGTAAAATCTTTAAACTCCCATATATATACTCTCTCCACTCAACAACTCTTTTTGGAAGTAAAACAGACACTTTACACATGTCAGTCAGTAAATAGTTAAAGCAGTAGTTAGTGGGCACGAGAAATAAGCAGTAATTATTGTGCATATGTAGTTGTCAAGGCAAACACGTTTCCCACTAACCAAATGATTATGACTGTTTTTATCACACTTAAATATATTTTGATAAAATATGACCGTTATTGTAAATATCAGAAATAAGTCAAGTAATTAATCAATGCCATGTAAGCATCAGAATTTGCATAAATACTTGACTATTATCAGAACTTTAAAGTCATCAGAATATTGCTTCTGTACTCAAATAGTGAATGTTTGTTTCTGTGATTCTTCATAAAAATACTGACTTGTTTCTTCAGAGTTTAATCATCAGAACTTTCATCAGAATTTGACCTCAGAATTTATGCAAATAATACTTAACTGTTTGTCAAAAACAACTTAATCACCACAGTAATTTTCATCATTCACATGGAGTGAGAGTGTGTGCATTTGCAAATGATCAGATAAAGATTAAAGTCTGATAAACTTCAGTATATCTTAGAAATAAGGCATAACTAAGAAAAGTGCTTAAAATCTGTCTTTAATTTTGAAGTCTACTATAGAATAAATTTATGCAAGAGTCCACCTCAACTGTTTGTGCTCATTTTATGCATCTTTTGACATTCTTTTTACAGTGACTTCTCAGTGTAAGTGAGTCACAACTGCTATCAGAATTTATGCTATTATCACAGTATTTCTCCAGTAATCAGAGAATGTGAAAAGTCACCAAGAAAAATTTATTTGCTTTTCTAATGCACATTACTTAATACTAGCAATGCACTTGGGTCTTCCCTTTCACATATTTACTCTAGATCTCAAAGGAGTACCTAATTTTGATTTTCTTCTTTTCTTTTCTTTGGATAAGTGAGGCTTATCAAGCATGTAGTTCATCCTTAAGATTTACTGACATCAGATTTTGACAGATAAGAAGCAAGAATCTAGTTTGTGACTTAGTAGTAAGATACACAAAGTAAATTTGACTAAGCTCACAATCATAATTTGCTTGTGTTAATGAATTTCCACATAAACAACTAATTCAAACATAGGATTTCTAGTATGTTAAAGACTACTAGGTCAGCATCTAGCACAGTAATCCTCATTGGAATGAATAGCCACAGAACATTCAAAACACCATCAGAGTATATAGAATCACATCAAATAACAATTAGTATTTAATATATTACATTTTAAGCACAGATTACATAGTGATAAGATAATTTGTAAACACTGATCATAAAGTTTGATGCATGAGAACAAAAACTAAGCAGATTTTGAGAAAGAACCTGAAACCATTCCAAGTTTATTTACCAGTCTTGTAAAAGTAGCTTCACATAGTGGTTTTGTGAAGATATCTGCTAGTTGTTGATCTGTTGGAACAAAATGCAATTCCACTGTACCTTCCATCATAAGTTCCCTTATGAAATGGTACCTAATGCTGATGTGCTTTATCATTGAGTGTTGAACTGGATTACCCGTCATAGCAATAGCACTTTGATTATCACAGTAAATGGGTATTTTAGAAATTTCTAACCCATAGTCTAGTAACTGATTCTTCATCCAAAGAATCTGTGCACAACAACTTTCTGCAACAATATATTCTACTTTTGCAGTTGATGTGGAAATTGATTTTTGTTTCTTGCTAAACCAAGAAACCAATCTGCCTCCAAGAAATTGGTAGCTTCCACTAGTGCTTTTCCTGTCTATTTTGCATCCTACAAAATCTGCATCTGATTAACCTATTAACTTAAAATTTGATTCTCTAGGATACCGCAATCCTAGATCAGTTATACCCTTAAGGTACTTGAAAATTCTTTTTACAGCAATTAGATGAGGTTCTCTTGGATCAGCCTGAAATCTTGCACAAAGATAGGTAGCATACATGATATCAGGTCTACTTGTAGTTAAATAGAGTAAAAAGCTAATCATACCTCTGTAGTTAGAAATATCTACTGGTGCTCCAGTATCTTTATCTAACTTGGTTGCAGTGGCCATGTGAATGGATGCAGTTGAACAGTCTTGCATTCCAAATTTCTTGAGTAAATTTCTGGAGTACTTTGATTGATTTATGAAAGTACCTTCTTCATTTTGCTTGACTTGAAGTCCCAGAAAATAGCTAAGTTCTCCCATCATACTCATTTGATATCTTGACTACATTAGCTTTGCAAACCTTTCACAGAGTTTGGCATTTGTAGAACCAAAGATGATATCATCAACATATATCTGTACCAAAAGTAAGTACTTTCCATGGTTGAGGCAGAACATTATTTTATCAATTGTGCCTTTGTTAAAATCACCCATGATCCATGCTGTCTCCATCAGCATTTTCTGATGCTCCCCTGTAGTTATGCTCTCTGAGACTTCAAAATTTGAGTTGGATCCTTCAGAATTTGAAGAATTAGAGTTTCCAGAATTATCAGAATTTCGCTCATCAGAACTTGATGAATAAGAACTTGAAGAGCCAGTGATAAGTTCTGATGCTTCTTGAGAGTCTTGAGTTATGGTAGGATCTTCAGCTTGCTCCCCCTGAACAGGTGCAATTTCCCTTGGAGTAGTTACCACAGTTTCAATGACATCAGAATTTAACCAGTCAGAACTTACAGGATCAGGATTTAAGCCATCAGAATTTACAGAATCAGAATTTAAATCTATATTTTTAAATCTCAGCTGAGCATGATCATTGAAATCTTCAAGTCCAGTAATCTTTTTATCATCAAAAGATACATTGATAGATTCTATGACAACCCTTGTTCTTAAACTGTAGACTCTGAAAGCTTTTGTGGAAAGTGGATATCCAACAAAAATTCCTTCATAAACTTTTAGAACAAATTTTGACAGCTGTTCAGGATGAGTCTTAAGAACAAAACACTTGCATCCAAATACATGAAAGTATTTCAGATTTGGCTTCTTTTTCTTCACCATCTCATATGGTGTTTTTCCATGCTTGTTTATGAGTGTAGCATTCTGTGTAAAACAAGCAGTCTACACAGCTTCAACCCAAAAGTAGGTTGGCAGCTTTGCTTCATCAAGCATAGTTCGTGCAGCTTCCATGAGAGTCCTGTTCTTTCTTTCTATAACTCCATTTTGCTGTGGAGTTCCAGGTACAGAAAATTCCTGCTTTATTCCATGCTCTTTGCAGAACTCTTCCATGATTGAATTCTTGAACTCAGTGCCATTATCACTTCTTATGATTTTAACAAAATCTTTGACCAACTTATCCAGCTGTCTGACATGATCAGTTAGAGTAGATGCAGTTTTATTCTTCTTGTGCAAGAAATACACCCAAGTGTATCTTGTGAACTCATCCACTATAACCATATCATATTTCTTCTTTGCAATAGACATGACATTGACTAGACCAAATAGATCAACATGTAGTAAGTGATAAGGCTCAAGAATTGAGGATTCAGTTTTGCTCTTGAATGAAGATTTTCTTTATTTTGCCTTTTGACATGAATCACAAAGGCCATTAGGAGCAAATACTGATTTTGGCAGTCCTCTCACAAGATCTTTCTTTACTAGCTCATTTATGTTGTTGAAATTTAAATGAGAGAGTCTCTTGTGCCAATTCCAGCTTTCTTCAATTGATGCTCTACTCAACAGACAGATTGCAGAACCATCAGAGTTTGTTGAAAGTCTGGCTTTATATATGTTACCATGTCTGTAACCTTTCAGAACCACTTTTCCTTTAGAATTACTTACAACTTCGCAGTGTTCTTTAAAGAAATCCACATGATAAACTCTATCACATATTTGATTCACACTTAGTAGATTGTGTTTAAGTACTGAGACAAGAGCTACTGTTTTAATAATGATATTCCCGAGATTGATATTGCCATATCCCAGAGTCTATCCCATGTTTCCATCTCCATAAGAAACTCCTGGGCCAGCTTTCTCCACAAAGTCTGATAGCAGGGCTTTATTTCCAGTCATAAGTCCTGAACATCCACTGTCAAGAACTAAGATTTTTTCCTGTTGCCCTGCAATCACAAAGACCACTATTGGTTAGTTTTAAGGATCCAGACTTGCTTGGATCCTTTTGCCTTTTTAAGTTTGTTAGCATTTGCAGCGGATTTAATTTCATAGTTTATGTTAACATGCTGTTTATAAGACTTTATATCAGACTTTGCATCAGAATTTACACTAGAAGGAATTACACTAACTTTCTTCAAAGAAGGTTTTATTTGATAATATTCATAGTATAAACTATGATATTCCTTACAAGTATAAATGAAATGCCATAAACTACCACAATAAAAACAAGGATTTTGTGGTTTAAACCTAATAGACTGACTCTTAACTCCTGATTTAGGAGGTAAAGAGTTGATATCTTTATTTTTCCTGCAAAAAGAAGCAAGATGGTTAGAGTTTCCACAGTTGTAACATTTCTTTCTAGGAGCATTAGGAGCATGCATATAATTATTGATTTTATTCACACCATCCCTTTCATTCCTATTTTTCCTAGCTTCCTTTACCTTGTTCACATTTCTAATCTCTTTCAGCTTATGCTTAAGCTGCTTCTTTGTCATTAAGCCTATGTTTACTTCAGTTGGTTTATCCTGTTTTAATTTATCAGAAGTTGACTTTTCTTTCACTTCTGTCTTAGAATGTTTTATCTTTTCAGAATCAGACATATCAATTTTTGCTATAAATTTAACAAGATTTACCTTTGGCTTAGCAGTTTTTTTAACAACAATTGGCTCAATTTGCACAGTTCCTTTCTCACTTTTATCATCTCCATAGCCTAAGCCCTCTTTCTAGTTTCCACTACTTAGTATATTCTGAGTTGTTCTACCAGAGTTAGTCCATGTCCTGATGATCTTTCTTTTCTTTTCTAAATCAGTTTTTAGAGATTCATTCAATTTTAGCACTTCATCTCTAATATACAAAGCCTCATCTCTTTCTTTCTTAGTTTGATGAAGAAAAACTAACTCCTTTTCTAAATAGTCATTTCTGTTTTTAAGAGCAAGACTTTCATATGTTAATCTTTCACATGTTAAAGTCTGATCTTTAAAACTAATGAACATGGTTTTAAGGTATAAATTCAACTCAGTAATATCATCAGTATGAAAAGCAAAGTTGTTTGAGGTACCTTCAACTCAGCAGTATCAGTACTGCTATCAGCATTTGCCATCAAGGCATAGTTCACCTCATCTTCAGAATCTGAAGTATCTGTCTAGCTTTTCTTCTTTGTGACAAGTGCCTTGCCTTTATCACTTTTTCCTTTTTTGCATTCAGGAGATATGTGGCCTCTTTCACCATAATTATAGCATTTGACATTTGAGTTGACTCCTCTGTCAGACTTTCCTCCTTTGCCTTCAGACTTTCTGAACCCTTTCTTATCAGAACTTCCACCTTTCCTGGAAAACTTTTTGCCCTTTCTGAATTTCTTGTAGGCTATCTTTGTGATACCCTTCACCATAAGAGCACACAGTTGAATCATCTCTACATCAATATCAACTTCAGATAAACTTTCAGTTTCTGAATCATCATCTTCAGAATATGATGACTCTGAATCAGACTTTATGATGAGAGCCTTTCCTTTGCCCTTATTTGAGACAACAACTTTAGGAGACTCCTCCTCAGCTTTAAGAGCAATTGTCCTTGACTTTCTTCCATGCCTCTTGCTCCTTTGATGCATCTCAAGTTCATAAGTCTTGAGCATTCCATAAAGTTCATCAAGAGTAGTTTTAGTAAGGTCATAGTTGTCTCTTATGGTAGTAGACTTCAAATCCCAATTTTCAGGAAGAGCTAAAAGGAATTTTAGATTTGAATCTTCAAGATCATATTCCTTTTCCACCAGTGACAGATCATTCAAGAGTTTGACAAACCTGTCATATAAATCAGTTAATGACACATCAGCTTTTGAGTCAAAGCGCTCATACTCTTGAGTGAGTATAGTCCTCCTGTTCTTTTTGATTGCATCATTTCCCTGGCATCTTGTCTCCAAAGCATCCCATATCTCCTTTGCAGTCTTGCATCCAATTACCTTGTTTGACATGACATTATCAATTACATTATGTAGCAAATGCCTTACCCTTGCATCCTTGGCAATAGATGAAACATAGCCATCTTTACTTTCCATATGGGATACTCAGAAGGTCTCAGTATGGGAACCCTAATAGTCTCATATCGACTGTGGATTTGAGTGTTTTGAGTTTCTTGAGTTTTGGTGGGCTTAGTTGGGGTTTGTGTTTCTTCAGACATGATTATTTGGATCTTTACTATATGTGTGTTAACAGAAAAGCTCTGATACCACTTGTTAGGTCACACAACACTATAGAAGGGGGTTGAGTATAGTGTTTATACAATCAAATCGATTTCAACACAAGTATGTAACAAAGATCAAGTATATTCAAATAAACTCTGTTATAATAGAACTGTTGTTCTCTCTCAGTGATGAACAATATCACTAAGAGCTTCTAGGTTACAATATATAATCTTCTCGATAATGATAACACATATAGTGTAAACCCTAAGCTGTGTTTATATAGTACACAGTTACAAGATATCTTCTAATTGATATATAATATAATTCTGTCTCCTAAAATATATCAATCAGATATCTTCTACAAGTCTTCTAGTCCTCTAACTCTTCATGCATATCTTCTTTTGTTTTAGTCCAAATCTTCTCCTGTAAATCAGCCGCATTCCTTATCTGAAGTCTTCCCGCACTTAAGTCCTGATATATATCTTCTAACGCCTTAAGTTCTGATATTAAGTTCTGACTTCAGTAAGTTCTGATTTCCAGTAAGTCCTGATAAGGCCTATTATTAAACCACGAATCTGGTCCATATTTTAAAAAACTATCGAATTCTATAATAATAACATGATAAACAATGTAATTCAATAAACTGAATAATAACAATATTTATCTTGAAGCATAAGGTGATTCACAACACCATGAAGGTATAACAAGGTAAACATGAAGATTGACTTTCAATCCAGAGAAAGAATCAGGGTGTAGAAGATCAAAGGTTCAAAGGTTACAGGGAATGGTCTTCTGTTATACAAGGCATAAAGGTTCGTCTGTTAAGCAATCTCATATCAAGGATCAGTATGTGGTAGATATGTATTTGTGGAGTAGTACGGATATGTGTGGTTCGTATCCAAGAATTCAACAATCAATGGTTTACAAGAAATCAGACTCGCGACTTAAGGTCAATAAGAATTACCGTTTAAGGTTAAGTACTTCAAAGTACTTGCAATATAGAATATGAACTACTGGGAATAATCACAACATAATGAAAAGAGTTCAAAAGTACTCACAATTATACTACAAGAAATTGCAGGGACACTTGCCTTATCAACTCGCTTTCACTTTACTAACACTAAATAGGTTCCCACTCACTGACCACTTGCTTCCCTTTTCTACGTCTCGTTTCCTCTGTTAGACATCACATATACTTATCAGCACTACTTCTCATCCCATTCTACTCGAAACAAGCTTTTATCTACCCTTCATTTCACCCAAATCCCACGTACGGATTAAAAGTTACAGCAAAAATAGTCAACAACGCACATATAATAATATTATACAATAATCAGATCACATATAGCTTATAACACGTAAGGTATTCGATCAAAACAAATTTTCAAAGAAGATTCAGGGTTAAAATGATTTTCCAAGTATTTAATACGAATTTTTGAACATTTTTCGGAATTAAAACAGGACTCCGAATCATTTTATAATTAAATAATAGAGTTCGAACACCCGAATCTGACTTTAAAATAATTTTATAATAATTATCGAGCTTTGAAAATAATTTAAAATAATATTTTAAAGCTTGAAACTATTTTCCAGAATTTTTAAATCAATAATAAATAATTAAATCTAATTATTAAATCAATTAAAATTAATTAATAACTAATTAAATTAATTAATCAATTAATATTTAAATTAATTGACTAATTAAATAATTAATTATCAACTAAAATTAATTAATTAAATAATTAAGATTTATTTTTAAATTAAAAATAATTTTCAGAAATTAAATTATGAACTTTTTTGGGATTTTTAAATAATTAAAACAATTTTCTGAAAATAAAAATAGGCAGAATATCATTTTTATAATTTTTATAAACAGAAATCCAATATTTATAAAGCTTTAAAACTGTAGGGACTGAAAAGTAAATTCTGTAAAAGCAGGGGGACTAAATGGCAATTTGCCACCGTCCTCGTCGAGTTCGCCGGTGACAGCCATTGCTGGTGATTCCAAGCTCGCCAGAAAATTACCACAGAGTCTAGAAACGTGCCAAATCGTGCAGATTTACAATACAGAACGAGATAAACATTATTTTATAAACACAATCATCAAATCATGCCTGAAATGACCGGAAAATTATGAAGAACACTCGTCGGTGGCGAGTGCTTCCCAGAATCCGGCGAAGCTCGATTAGAGCTATCCAGGAATCGTTTGTTATCAACGAACACACAAATCGATTGTAAATCACATGAGGAACATAACCCAATCCTCAAAATCGACTAATAACCCCTAATGAAGAAACACCTAATTTTCAATTGAAATTATTCAAGAACATAAACCCTAATTTATGAATCCGAGAATCAAACACACTTTTCTATAGACCTGGAAATTGTTCGTGTCGTATACTTTCGTGTCGTGTATTTTCGTGTTTCGTGTACTTGAATGTCAAACACAAAACTGACATGTTTAGCGTTCGTGTTTATTCATGTTCGTGTACTTTCGTTTTGTGTCGTTTCGTGTCGTGCATGTCGTGTTAATTGAATATTAATATATATTAAATTTAATATTAATATAAATCAAAATATAAGATTTTTAGGTTAAACAATTATAAAATATATGAAAAATATATATTTTGATCTCAATTATATGTAATACAATGAAATCAAATAATATTTTAAAATAAATATGCATACATTCATTATAATTCTACATATATTTATAAAAAATATTAAAATTTAATTATAATATTTATTTATATCGTATACTTCGTGTCGTGTCGTGTACTCGACGGTTAAACACAAAACTGACACTAAATCTCGACTGTGTACTTTCATGTCGTGTACTAAAAATACAAACACAAATACTAAATTTTCGTTTCGTTTCGTGTCGTGTCCAAAATTGCCCTGTCTACTTTTCTACATGTTATTGAACTCCAAATTAATCATATAATATACCAAAATGACCAGGAAGAAAAGATCTACATGAATATGCCATCAAATCACATCAAAAACATCAAGAACACAATTTCATAATTTAATCTCTAAATAATTCGAATTAAAACAATAAATAAGAAAATTACCTTGATTTCTACACTAGAATAGATGATTGATTCAGAAAGAGTTTTTCGAGAGCTTTGTTTTAATATATTGCACGCCCGAATCGGAGTTCGATAACGCCTTCGTTTGTGCGGTTGATTTTCAAGAATGTAGTATTTTATTAGGGTTTTCTCTGTGTTTTACTGGTTTATACTGTCTGATTATGACTATACGAGTGAAATGAAATAAGAAAAGGGCTATTTATATTTACGGAATATTAGTACGTTCTGGATCGATAAATACGTTTCTTAGCCGCTAAATAACTATAAAAATGATCATATCGGATAAGGTTTTGGACAAACATTATCTTGTTTTGGATAAGCATTATCCTGTTTTGGATAAACATTATCTTGTTTTGGTTAATTATCAAAACCGGGATTTTATAAAACGATTTGTACGAAGATAATGTTATCGAAGAGGTTGTCGTATCGAAAATTTTGCGTCGGGCAGGGCACGAGTCACACCGTAATCCGGATCGAAAAAGTCAAAACACGAAAAATGTTCAGAATTACCAGATTAGGTTAGGATGAAGTTCTCGGAAGAGTTTCGGGTTGTAAAAACGTAAAAACGGTTGAGGTTGGACAATTCCCGGCTTTATAAAATAATTTTGTAATTATTCAGAAAATAATTAATAAATTCATAAATCAATATAAAATCATATAATACTCCAAAAATTACCATAAAAATACCTTAATTATCTATATTTTATTCTGTACATAATAAAATTAACATACCTAGATTTTACCACATATAAACATCCACATAACCACACCAATCATCAAATAATTCATCAAAATTCACATAATAATCATTTTTTGATAAAAATAATTACACATCATGTCCCGAATATTACAGCTGGAATTGGCATAAAAGACTTTCTCATCTCAATTTCAATAGGATCAATGAACTTGTGAAGAAAGATCTTGTGAGAGGATTTCCCAATGCAGTATTTACTCCTGATGGCTTATGTGATTCATGCCAGAAAGCAAAACAAAGGAAAACATCTTTCAGGAGTAAAACTGAATTCTCAATTCTTGAACCATATCACTTGCTTCACATTGATCTCTTTGGACAAGTCAATGTAATGTCTATTGTAAAGAAGAGGTATGTACTTGTTATTGTTGGTGAATATACAAGATACACATGAGTGTATTTTCTGCACACCAAGGATGAGACACCATCCATTCTTCTTGATCATGCAAGAGAACTAGAAAAAGAATCAAATCACAAAGTCAAGATCATTAGAAATGATAATTGTAGTGAATTCAAGAACAACACTATGGATGAGTTTTGCAAGTACAAAGAAATAAAGCAAGAATTTTCTGCTCCTGGAACTCCACAACAGAATGGAGTTCTTGAAAGAAAGAATATAACTCTCATAGAAGCTGCAAGAATCATGCTTGAGGAAGCAAAATTGCCTACCTTCTTCTAGGCAGAGGCTGTGCAAACTTCTTGCTTCACTCAAAATGCAACACTGATAAACAAGCATGGCAAAACACCATTTGAGATGGTCAAAGGAAATAAGCCAAATTTGAAGTACTTTCACATTTTTGGCTGCAAATATTTTGTTCTCAAAACTTATCCTGAATAGCTTACAAAATTTGATCTAAAAGCTGATGAATGCATTTTTGATGGATATCCATTATCAACAAAAGCTTTTAGAGTTTATAATCTGAGAACAAGGGTGGTCATGGAATCTATTCATGTATCTTTTGATGATAAGAATATTACAGGTCTAGAGGATACAAATGATTATTAACAATTGAGATTTGAAAATGAAGTACCATATGCTGAACAGTTGAATCCTGATAGTCTGAAAGATTCTGATAATCTGGAAAATCCTAATACAATAAATCCTAATATCACTCTAAACTTTGATGAGCCACATGATAGTGGAAACCATGCAAGAACGGAGGCACATGTTGAGGGGGATCAATATGAATTTCATCAAGGGTCGAGTGATTCTAATCGAGAAACATCAGTAGATACTCCATCAAACTCTGATTCTTCAAATACTGATTGTACTGGAAATACTAATTTAGGGGGAGCATCATGAAATAACAGTGGTACAAGGCAAAATGAAACAAGAGAATTTATGGATCAAGGGGGAGGTTCAACTTCTAGAAGTCAACTTCCTTCTGCAAGAAAATGAACTAAGTCACATACACCCGACTTAATCATTGGAAATCCTGACAGTGGTGTGAAGACCAGAAGAGCCACTGATAATGAATGTCCCTATCATTCTTTTCTATCTCAAACATAACCCAAGAAAGTTGAAGAAGCTCTTCAAAATGCTGAATGGATCACAACGATGCAAGATGAGTTAAATGAATTTGAAGGGAACAAAGTCTAGACTCTTGTACCAAGTTCAAAGAACAGATCAGTAGTCGGTATAAAATGGGTGTTCAGAAATAAAACTAATAGTGAGGGAATTGTTATAAGAAATAAAGAAAGGCTGGTTGCAAAAGAGTACTCACATCAAGAAGACATTGATTATGATGAGACTTTTGCTCCAGTTGCAAGACTTGAGGCAATCATAATTTTTCTGGCCTATGCTGCTCACATAAAATTTAAGGTGTTCCAAATGGATATGAAGAGTGCATTTCTAAATGGTAAACTTGAACATGAAGTTTATTTTGAACAGCCTCTAGGGTTTATTGATCCAAAATATCAAGATCATGTCTACTTACTGGATAAAGCACTCTATGGACTAAAGCAAGCTCCAAGAGCCTGGTATGAAACACTTGCTCAATTTCTATTGGAAAGTGGTTTCAAAAGAGGTACAACTGATAAAACTTTATTTTGTAAGTACCATGGTAAGGACTTGTTAGTACATATATATGTTGATGATATCATTTTTGGATCTACTAATGATAAATTCTGTGAGAGATTTTCCAAGCTAATGCAGTGTTAGATATATTTGTGATGTCATGTCTAATACTGATTTGTGTTTATTTTTCAGATCTTGACTAACAAGACAAATCAGGACTTAACTGGAACTCAGTACTTATCCTGAAGTCAGAACTTAAGATATCAGAACTTAAGATATCAGAAGATATTCATCAGGAGATAATATCAGGACTTAAGAAGACTTTCAGATAAAGAAGGCGGCTGATTGAAAGGAACGAAGATCAAGACTAAAACAAGAAGAGATATGCATGGAGAAGAATTCTATGAAGAATAGAAGACTTGGAGGAAAAGATAACTAATTGATATATTTTAGGATGTAGACTTATATTCGATATCAATTAGAAGATTATCTTGTAATTGTGTGTCTATATAAGCACAACACAGGGTTTACACTATATGTGTTATCTTAATCGAGAATATTATTCATTGTAACCCTAGCAGCTCTCGTGATATTTGTTCATCACTGAGAGAGAACGGTTCCATTGTAATACTGTTTTATTAATAAGATTATTTTGTGTTTCATACTTGTGTTCTTAATTTGATTTGATTATAATATACACTGTATTCTGTTATGGCGAAAATACGCACTAATATTCACGCAAGTATATACGTTCACAAGTAGTATAAGATATAAATCAGATTCATTCCCACAGAGATTGGTTTAGGTTAAGTTCAATTTATACACCTATACAACAATGTATGGTTATCGCTCAATGCTAAGACAAATAACAAATTGGGTTTTTTATTAAACTAAGAGATTATACTAAATAATATTAACTAAGAAAATTGAGGTTAAATTACTATATATGATAAACATGGGAATCTAACTTCATTAAATACTTCATTCAATAGCCTTAGTGTTCTTAACCTTAGCATGTGATGGTGATGACACTAATCAGATAACACGAAACTGATAAACGCCAACTTTCGTTGCACGAGTACCATTCTACCACACATCCACAAAAGAGATAGAAGCTGAATATGTACCAATTATATTGAGACCCTATATGTCTATAGAATTTGACAACATAACAGTTTAAGCAAAAGTTATCCATAATGATTACATAGGGCAAGTAAACCGGTTAGAGTTTCCTACGAATCATGCATACACATATGAACCTATGCTAGCATGGCAAGTTCTAAACCTCTATATTCACTGTCGCTTCAATAAATATTAACACGCTATCTTATATGTTAGCTACGCACATAAGACGAATAAGAACAACCAATGCTAGGATATCAATCAATCACCACACACCAAGATATCAAAATAAATTAATTATTGAAATTCATAAGTAAATCCGCTAGAATCCCATGACAATGATTAGTTCAGAATCAAACTCATCGTCACCATGGGTTCCAATGAAAGCATGGTATAAAACAAGGTCTTAATAAACTGAATAATAATTAAAGTACGAATAAACGAGATCTAGGTTCAACAAGAACGAAAACGAGCATCCAAAGTTACAACTAATTTAAAGAATTACAAGTTGAAAACAAGATCTTCTTTTTCGGAGTTGTTCCGTGCTTCTAGGTCTTCTCCTTGGTATCCCAATCTTCCTTGATGATAAAAACCCTTTTTTTAAGTATATATACACCCCTAGTGAACCTGGACCCTTAAAATCGTCAAATTCCACTCAAAAAAGGCTTTTTCAGCGAAATCAGCGACCAGCCGCGCCTTGGGCGGGCGCTCAGCTCTCCTGGGCGGGCGCTCAGCTCCTGTCTGGAATTTTTTTTGATGAATCTTGTTTTGGCCATAACTTGAGTTCTATTCGTCAGAATTAGGCGATTCAACTGCCCACGCGAAGCTATTGAGATTGTCTACAACTTGACAATGTCTTTGGCATCCAATTCTGATCACTTTTTATCATATTTCCTTTAAAAGCTCTTTTCTTTATATAACTAATACCTGAAATACAATAACATAAAAACACATCAAAATACCAACAACTTGAGTCCAAAACACCAATTTAAGCTTGTAATAAAGCGTTCCAAGTGGATATAAAATCCATTTATTACACGCCCAAACTTGAATCGATGCTTGTCCTCGAGCATAAATAGATTCAAAACTACAAAACAAACCTAATGCATGAATGCAACTACGTGAATGCAACTAAATGATAATGCAATCGATCCCCTCAGAATAACCATGACCAAATGAATAAGCCAATGCCTCTAAGAATGCAATAACTTTAAACAGAGCTCGAATAAATCCCACAAACCAACTCACAAACCAGAAACGTGCGTGTGTGGAATGCTTAACAGATATCTCTCGATACTAGATCAATAACCATAACTTATCTATCATCGAAACAATCAAAAGTTTATAAACAGAATAGACAATAAACGCATTATGACTCACAACACCTCCTTTCTACTAGAGTTATACAAGGATTCACACTATTATTGAACATATAGCAAAGATGCTTATTTGACCATGCAATGAATGAGGTCCCAAAAGACTTATGCAATAATACCCATGTAGCGAGCGTTAGGGTAACGGATCCCAGACTATAAAAGCCTTAGGTCACTAGGCACAAAGTTCCCTAGAACTTAATAACTCGAGTATTAAAGAGCTCACTCTTGATCAATTATGCATAAACACATACTCTTTTTCTTTCTTTTTTTTGCCTCTCTTTCCTTTTTTTTTCTTCTTTTTTTTCTCTTTTTTCTTTTTTTTCTTCTTTTTCAATAATTTCTGAATGAGTGCGTTTCGCTCCACCTCATTCAACCCTAGACTACTCATAAAAATATGAGTCAGCTACTAGCCATTTGACACCTAGCCTAACTACAACTAGCAATGAAATCCAAGTTTTTCTCCAGATAAAAAAAATCATTATTTTTATGTCATTACGAGAATATCACAAATTCTAAATATGACCAAGTGATTAAATCTCAACAAAAAATAAGTATGATCATGATCTAGATCAAATGCAACCCTATAAGACTTTGTGAAAATATTTGTTTCTGGCATGCAAATCAATACATTAAGACTTAAACATCCCTCTATTCGTCATCACCACACTCAAATCAACATCAACTTATCAAATATCATAGTTCATCTAAAGGGATCATGCTAAATATGCATGCAAATGCAACTATATGAAATCACATAAAAACAAACAAATATGTCCTAAATGAACAATCATGCAAAAAATGAATGAACTACAACTAAACATGCAATATGAATCTATATGAATCTATATGGACACACACACACACACACTACTAATCCTTACATTATCACCCCCAAACTTAAAATTTTCAATGTCCTTATTGAAGGTAATAATAAGGATTTTAGGCATACCTAATTAGCAGGAGTGTCACCCTCTTCGGGTGGAGGATCATGTGGCCAATCAACCTCGCCACCATTGTCTCGAACAACAGTACCGAAAGCGTGTGTCAAATCTTCAGCAAAATATCGATGGATGACATGCATGGCCTCCATACGCCTAGTCAATCTTCTATATTATGCATCTCCAACACCAGTCCTATCAACTACCTGTTGCACATGAGAAGAACCCTCTATAGGCACGGCAGAAACCGGCCGGTCACCCTCTACATCGTCAAAAGTATATCCAAACCCCTTGTCATGGGGTGCACCTAAGAATGAATAACTCAAGTGATCTGGCATTCGGTTGAGCTCAAGTGTGGGAGCTTCTTGAATAAATGGTTCAAAACGCTCCTGAAATTTTTTTAGCTCTGCTAACCCAAGAGAATCGAATGGCATATCCAACTTCCTCTTCCACGGAGGTGCATTCAAAACCTGTAGTTGCTCTACTTTAAAGGACTCCTCTTTAGCTGTGGATAACTTTATTTCCTTGAACACATTAAAAGTGACCTTTTGATCGTAAACCTTCATCGAAAGCTCTCCTTTTTGTACATCGATCATAGTTCGGCCAGTAGCCAAGAATGGTCTTCCCAAGATGATGGGAATCTTCTTATCTTCCTCGAAACCAAGAATTACAAAGTCTGCAGGGAAGAAGAGTTTATCCACCTTGACCAAGACATCCTCCACTATACCTCGTGGATAAGCGATGGAACGGTCAGCTAGTTGCAATGACATGTATGTTGGTTTCGGATCAGGCAGACCAAGCTTCTTGAAGATAGATAAGGGCATCATATTGATGCTAGCTCCTAAATCACATAAACACTTGTCGAACGACAAGTTTCCGATGGTGCAAGGAATAGTGAAGCTTCCAGGATCTTTAAGCTTCGGAGGCAACTTCTGTTGCAGCACAACACTGCATTCCTTTGTTAGAGCAATGGTCTCTAAGTCATCAAGCTTTAATTTCCAAGAGAAAATACCTTTCATAAACCTCGCATAACTAGGCATCTGTTCAAGAGCTTCAGCGAAAGGTATGTTGATATGAAGTTTCTTCGACACTTCCAAAAACTTCTCAAACTGCTTATCCGGCCTTTTCTTCTGCAGCCTCTTAGGAAAAGGAGGTGGAGGATAGATCTGTTTCTCCCCTGTATTACCCTCAGGAGGAGTGTGTTCCACAGTAGTCTTCCTCGGTTCCACCTCTGCTTCCTTCTGCAATTCTTCTTCAGCCACAACTGCATTTTCTGAATCTTGAGATTTTTCAGGCTCTTCGTCTTGCTGAATTTGGGGGCTTGCGACCTTTCCAGACCTTAAGGTGATGGCATTCACCTGTTCTTCAACTTCCCTCTTGCCTGGATTTGTTTCTGTATCACTAGGAAGCGTTCCTGGTGGTCGATTCAATAAGGCATTAGCAATTTTCCCTATTTGGTTCTCCAGAGTCTTGATAGAAATAGCTTGGCTTTGGCATATAAGAGCCTGGGTTTTGCACATAAGCCGCAACTCCTCCAATTCAGATTTTTCATTCGAAGATAGACCTACATCATGATTTTGTTGTTGAATTTGGAGTTGTTGTTTTGGTGCAATTTGTTGCTGAAAACCAGGAGGGTTGAATAGCTTATTTCCAAACTGCTGGAATGGCTATTGCATCGCATTCTGATTGTTGCTCCAGCTGAAGTTAGGATGATTCCAATTGTCAGGATAATAAGTGGCAGGAACTGGCTGCTGCAATCTCTGAAAGTTGCTCACAAACTGAGTCGAGTCACTAGATATAGCGCATTACTCTGTTGCATGCGGACCTACACACAGCTCACAAACACTAATTATCTGCTTAACACCATAGTTAGACAGAGAATCGATCTTCATAGACAATGCCTTTAGTTGAGCAGTGATAACCGTAGCTGTATCCACTTCAAGAACTCCTGCTACCTTGCCCTGTGGACATCTCTGGGTTGGATACTGATATTCATTAGCAGCCATCAGTTCAATTAGATCATAAGCTTCCTTATAGCTCTTTGCCCATAATGCTCCACCTGCTGCTGCATCGAGCATGGGGCTGGACTGTGCTCCCAATCCATTTTAAAAACAAATGATGAATATCCAATCAGGCATTCCATGATGAGGACACTTCCTAAGCATCTCCTTGTAGCACTCCCAAGCTTCACATAGCGATTCTCCCGTTTGCTGCGCACATTGAGTAAGAGCATTCCTGATTGCAGCTGTCTTCGCCATAGGAAAGAATTTAGTAAGAAAATTCTGAGCAAGATCTTCCCAAGTAGTAATCGAGCCAGCTGGTAGAGAGTGTAACCAGCTCTTAGCCTTGTCCCATAGAGAGAATGGGAACAGTCTCAGCTTCACAGCATCTTCAGAAACACCATTGAACCTGAAGGTGTCGCAGATCTCTATGAAATCCCTAATGTGCATATTGGGATCTTCAGTTGGAGAACCCCCAAACTGGATTGAATTCTGCACCCATTGAATTATGCCAGGCTTGATCTCAAAGGTATTAGCTGTGATAGCTGGCCGGATAATGCTAGATTGAATGTCATTGATCTTGGGTTGAGAAAAATCCATCAAGGATCTCATTCGTGCTGATGGATCTCCCATTGTAATGAGTACCTGAAAAACAAACAAATAAACCGTGAAAGTAAAAGAATCCAAGTCAGTGAACTTTAACAACCACTGATGACAAGCACATAAACTAACAATTAACACCGAGTCCCCGGCAGCGGCGCCAAAAACTTGTTAGGGCGAAAACACGCGCTAATATTCACGCAAGTATACGTGTTCGCAAGTAGTATAAGATATAAATCAGATTTGTTCCCACAGAGACTGGTTTAGGTTAAGTTCAATTTATGCACCTATGCAACAATGTATGGTTATCGCTCAATGTTAAGACAAATAACAAATTGGGTTTTTATTTAACTAAGAGATTATACTAAATACCATTAACTAAGAAAATTGAGGTTAAATTACTATATATGACAAACAGGGGATTCTAACTTCATTAAATACTTCAGTCAATAGCCTTATTGTTCTTAACCTTAGCATGTGACGGTGATGACACTAATCAGATAACACGAAACTGATAAACGCCAACTTTCGTTGCACGAGTACCATTCTACCAGACATCCACAAAAGAGATAGAAGCTGAATAGGCACCAATTATATTGAGACCCCATATGTCTATAGAATTTGACAACATAACGGTTTAAGCACAAGTTATCCATAATGATTATATAGGGCAAGTAAAACGGTTAGAGTTACCTATGAATCATGCATACACATACATGAACTATGCTAGCATGGCAAGTTCTAAACCTCTATATTCACTGTCGCTTCAATAGAGATTAACACGCTATCTTATATGTTAGCTACGCATTTAAGATGAATAAGCACAAACAATACTAGGATATCAATCATTCACCACACACCAAGATATCGAAACAAAATAATTATTGAAATTCATAAGTAAATCCGCTAGAATCCCATGATAACAATTAGTTCATAATCAAACTCATCATCACCATGGGTTCCAATGAAAGCATGGTATAAAATAAGGTCTTAATAAAATGAATAATAATTAAAGTACGAATAAACGAGATCTAGGTTCAACAAGAACGAAAACGAGCATCCAAAGTTACAACTAATTCATAGAATCACAAGTTGAAAACAAGATCTTCTTTTTCAGAGTTGTTCTGTGCTTCTAGGTCTTCTCCTTGGTATCCCAATCTTCCTGGATGATGAAAACCCTTTTTTTAAGTATATATACACCCCTAGTGGACCTGGACCCTTAAAATCGTCAAATTCCACTAAAAAAGGCTTTTTCAGCGAAATCAGCTACCAGCCGCGTCTTGGGCGGCCGCTCAGCTCTCTGGGCGGGCGCTCAGCTCTCCTGGGCGGCTGCTCAGCTCTCCTGGGCGGGCGCTCAGCTCCTGTCTGGAAAAATTTCTGATGAATCTTGTTTTGGCCATAACTTGAGTTCTACTCGTCAGAATTAGGCGATTCAACTGCCCACGCGAAGCTATTGAGATTCTCTACAACTTTAAAATGGCCTTGGCTTCCGATTATGATCACTTTTTATCATATTTCCTTTAAAAGCTCTTTTCTTCATATAATTGATACCTGAAATGCAATAACATAAAAACACATCAAAATACCAACAGCTTGAGTCCAAAACACCAATTTAAGCTTGTATTAAAGCGTTCCAAGTGGATATAAAATCCACTTATCACACCCCCAAACTTGAATCGATGCTTGTCCTCAAGCATAATTTGACTCAAAACTTCAAAACAAACCTAATGCATGAATGCAACTACGTGAATGCAACTAAATGATAATGCAATCGATCCCTTCAGAATAACCATAACCAAATGAATAAGCCAATGCCTCGAAGAATGCAATAATTTTAAACAGAACTCGAATAAGTCCCACAAACCAACTCATAAACCAGAAACGTGCGTGTGTAGAATGCTTAACAGATATCTCTCGATACTAGATCAATAACCATAACTTATCTATCATCGAAACAATCAAAAATTTATAAACAGAATAGACAATAAACGCATTATGACTCACAACACCTCCTTTCTACTAGAGTTATACAAGGATTCACACTATTATTGAACACATAGCAAAGATGCTTATTTGACCGTGCAATGAATGTGGTCCCAAAAGACTTATGCAATAATACCCATGTAGCGAGCGTTAGGTTAGCGGATCCCAGACTATAAAAGCCTTAGGTCACTAGGCAAAGTTCCCTAGAACTTAATAACTCGAGTATTAAAAAGCTCACTCTTGATCAATTATGCATAAACACATACTTTTTTTCTTTCTTTTTTTTTCTCTTTTTTCTTTTTTTTTCTTCTTTTTTTTCTCTTTATTTCTTTTTTTTCTTTTTTTTTCAATAATTTCTGAATGAGTGCGTTTCGCTCCATCTCATTCAACCCTAGACCACTCATAAAAATATGAGCCGTCTACTAGCCATTTGACGCCTAGCCTTACAACAACTAGCAATGAAATCCAAGTTTTTCTCTAGATAAAAAAATTAGTATTTTTACGTCATTACGAGAATATCATAAATTCTAAATATAACCAAGTAATTAAATCTCAACAACAAACAAGTATGCTCATGATCTAGATCAAAAGCAACCCTATAAGACTTCATGAAAATATTTATTTCTGGCATGCAAATCAATTCATTAAGACTTAAACATCCCTCTATTCGTCATCACCATACTCAAATCAACATCAACTTATCAAACATCATAGTTCATCTTAAGGGATCATGCTAAATATGCATTCAAATCCAACTATATGAAATCACATAAAAACAAACAAATATGTCCTAAATGAACAATCATGCAAAAATATGAATGAACTACAACTAAACATGCAATATGAATCTATATGAATCTATATGGACACAAACACTACTAATCCTTACATTAACACCCCCAAACTTAAAATTTTCAATGTCCTCATTGAAGGTAATAATAAGGATTTCAGGCATACCTAATTAGCAGGAGAGTCACCCTCTTCGGGTGGAGGATCAGGTGGCCAATCAACCTCGCCATCATTGTCTCGAACAACAGTACTGAAAGCGTGTGTCAAATCTTCAACAAAATATCGGTGGATGACATGCATGGCCTCCATACGCCTAGTCAATCTTATAAATTGTGCATCACCAACACCAGTCCTATCAACTGCCTATTACACATGAGAAGAACCCTCTGTAGGCATGGCAGAAACCGGCCGGTCACCCTCTATATCGTCAAAAGAATATCCAAACCCCTTGTCATGGGGTGAACCTAAGAATGAATAACTCAAGTAATCTGGCATTCGGTTGAGCTCAAATGTGGGAGCTTCTTGAATAAATGGTTCAAAAGGCTCCTGATAAATTTTCAGCTCTGCTAACCCAAGAGAATCGAATGGCATATCCAACTTCCTCTTCCACGGAGGTGCATTCAAAACCTGCAGTTGCTCTACTTTAAAGCACTCCTCTTTAGCTGTGGGTAACTTTATTTCCTTGAACACATTAAAAGTGATCTTTTGATCATAAAACTTCATCAAAAGCTCTCCTTTTTGCACATCGATCATAGTTCGGCCTGTAGCCAAGAATGGTCTTCCCAAGATGATGGGAATCTTCTTATCTTCCTCGAAATCAAGAATTACAAAGTCAGCTGGGAAGAAGAGTTTATCCACCTTGACCAAGACTTCCTCCAATATACCTCGTGGTTAAGCGATGGAACGGTCAGCTAGTTGCAATGACATGTATGTTGGTTTCGGATCAGGCAGACCAAGCTTCTTGAAGATAGATAAGGGCATCAGATTGATGCTAGCTCCTAAATCACATAAAAACTTGTCGAACGACAAGTTTCCGATGGTGCAAGGAATAGTGAATCTTCCAGGATCTTTAAGCTTTGGAGGCAACTTCTGTTGTAGCACAACACTGCATTCCTCCGTTAGAGCAACGGTCTCTAAGTCATCGAGCTTCACTTTCCGAGAGAGAATACCTTTCGTAAACCTCGCATAGCTAGGCATCTGTTCAAGAGCTTCAGCGAAAGGTATGTTGATATGAAGTTTCTTGAACACCTCCAAAAACTTCTCAAACTGCTTATCCGGCTTTTTCTTCTGCCGCCTCTTAGGAAAAGGAGGTGGAGGATAGATCTGTTTCTCCCCTGTATTACCCTCAGGAGGAGTGTGTTCCACAGCAGTCTTCCTCGGTTCCACCTCTGCTTCCTTCTGCACTTCTTCTTCAGCCACAACTTCATTTTCTGAATCTTGAGATTTTTCAGGCTCTTCGTCTTGCTGAATTTGGTGGCTTGCGACCTTTCCAGACCTTAAGGTGATGACATTCACCTGTTCTTCAACTTCCCTCTTGCCTGGATTTGTTTCTATATCACTAGGAAGCGTTCCTGGTGGCCGATTCAATAAGGCATTATCAATTTGCCCTATTTGGTTCTCCAGAGTCTTGATAGAAATAGCCTGGCTTTGGCATATAAGAGCCTGGTTTTTGCACATAAGCCGCAACTCCTCCAATTCAGATTTTTCATTCGAAGATAGACCTGCATCATGATTTTGTTGTTGAATTTGGAGTTGTTGTTTTGGTACAATTTGTTGCTGAAAATCAGGAGCGTTGAATAGCTTATTTCCAAACTGCTGGAACGGCTGTTGCATCGCATTCTGATTGTTGCTCCAGCTGAAGTTAGGATGATTCCAGTTGTTAGGATAATAATTGGCAGGAACTGGCTGCTGCAATCTCTGAAAGTTGCTCACAAACTGAGCTGAGTCACTAGATATAGCGCATTGCTCTGTCGCATGCGAACCTGCACACAGCTCACAAACACTAATTATCTGCTTAATACCATAGTTAGCCAGAGAATCGATCTTCATAGACAACGCCTTTAGTTGAGCAGTGATAGCTGTAATAACCCCAATTTTTGGAATTTTTGAAACCCTGATGAATAGTAACTTTTGCTGATGATGCTGATTAAGGAAAATTATTAGACCACACTATATAGGAGTACTGTTATGGAAATTCTAAGATCGTATTAGTATTCCATAAAGTAAATAAGTGTATGTAAAGATCGTCAGAATCCAAATTCTAACACTTTGATTTTTCCCGAAAATCCATCAGATACCGAAAGAATTGAGTATAAGGTAACATGATTAAAAGAATTTTAATTCAAGGATTATAAGGGGGGATTATAAAAGGAATATAAAATATTGAGAAAGGTTTAGGGGAACCCAAGTAATAAGATCCCGGGTATGATCCCTCAAACGATAAACGAGAACGAAAGTTAAGCGAACCGTATAACAGATAAGCGGTCATTAGCCAAGTAATTAGGGGTTAATCAAAGAGGTTAGTGGGTGATGATGTCATCATACCAATAAGAAGAAAACAAGTGTAAGAAGGTGACATAAGAAAGATGACATAGGCATGGTGACATAAGCATGACAAATAGAAAGGTTAGTTGGTTGATTGTGAGCCATGTAATTTTTACCATGGTAAATTTAATTAGCAAACAAGAGAAGCAACCAAGCCAAAAGACATAACACAAAAATTGAAAAGTTGACTTTGTTTTTCCACAAGAAGCTCTCGGCCAAAACCAGAGCAGCAACTTCAAACTACCATATCTCCTTCAATACTCACTCAAATAGTATTTTCTATAGCTCTTTGGAAAGGTATTGAGATGGCCTACAACTATTGTTCACAAGTCTCGTCCAAATAAGCATGGTAAGACCCTCGTTTTGACAGTTCTTTCAATCTGACTTTTAGAAACTTCAAAACCTAACTTTGTGTTCTTGATTTCTTTGGAAAGATCAAGCTTGTAGGAGGCTCCCTAAGACTTCCTAGCTACTCTAATCACTCCAAGGAAGGTATAACACCTCCAAACCCTAACTTTACTTTGAGTATTACGATGGTTTTGATGGTTATAGTAAATGAGAAGCATGATGCTTGTGTGTTTAGAGTTTGGATTGGATTTGTAGTGATTTGGATGTTGAAATCTTATTTATAGTTAATGAAACTTAAGTATAGCTAGTAGTTCATGTGTGGGGTTGTATAAATTGGAAAATCTTGAGGTTTGGGGACTGATGTAGTAAGGTTTGGATGAGGGTTGGTTGTATTGTTGGTTGTGAGTTGAATGGTGATTGTTTGGAGTGGTTTAAAACTTGGTAATCGCGTAAACTTAGCCGTCGTGATGCCCAATTTCTTACAACTGCTTGTTCTTAGTGTTCGGGACAGAGAACTAACTATTGAATCTGTCACTTTTCCATGTTTAGTTAGATTATGTCGTAAGCTTCGTTTTGATATGTGGTTCGCCTGAATCCGATGTACGTTTAGGAGAAACGACTGTTTTAAGTAAAGGCGTTTCACGAACGAACCATTACCCCTCGCCTTACTTTGAAACCTTGGTTAAGGCCCTTAAATGACTAATTGGAGTATGAAATAATTATGTAAATTGGATTAGGCAGTTGGTAGAGTACTCGCAAAAGAATCGCCTTAAAATTCGTAACGGTTAATTTATTAAAAATGGTGGAGCCGAGGGTACTCGAGCGACTTATGTAAATCGCTAAGCGCAAAAGCGAACGTTAGGGTCTAAGTGGTTAAAAACTAGTTTCTTAAGTGACCGTGGTCTAATTCCAGATTATGTTATTGTTCATAGGTTATCGGACCCAGTCTAAGCTTAAGTCTATTCCGGGAACACTCAGGCAAGTTTCCTACCCGTTATACTGTTGTGGTGATGTATATATGTATATGCATTATCTTGTGATAGATGCATGATTGTTATTAGAAAATCTTGCGATATATTGGAGTATGCTGATATGGTTTATATGCATGCCTGTTTCATAATATTGATATCTAACTGTTGATTCAAATGCTTATAAGTTGCATAATACCTATGCTAGAGATAAGCAGTAGTTGCGTATACCCTTAGTGTAGGGGATCCAAAGGTGAACATTTTCTAAACCGGGAGTCGATGTTCCCGAGTATATTATATATATATATATATTTATATATATATAGATATAGTTTTCAAAACTATTAATCGAATAAGGTTTATTCGATAACTTTATTTTAATTAATGAATATTAGTTTGAATATTCATTCGAGGACTTATGACTCCCTTTGTTTTATTTAATGAATATTATTTTGAATATTCATTCGAGGAATTATGACTCTGCTTATTTTATGAAATAAAATTCTTTATTTTATTAAAGAATAATGTTTCGATAATCAAACTTATTTTCGATTATTCAAATAAAGATCATACTTTCGTATAAGTATATCTTTGGTTATTTATTATTCATTTCAAGTATGAGTTTTAAAACTTCTACTTCAATTATTTTTATAAAGATTATCCTTATGGGAATATTATTTAAATAATAATATTAAGATATTTTCTAATATATCGGGACTGATTTATTTCATTAAATCAGCATTACTCCAAACATTCTTAAAAATGTTTTCGAGTCTTCAAAATGATTTTTAAAGGTTAAAGCGGATCCCAAAACTCGTTTTCAAATTTAAGATCTTCCTTTTTGAAGGGGACTTGAATACTCGCTCAAAAATCTAAAGGATCCGGCTCTGTGGTGTATTTTATATTCGCAACGAGGTTGCTGTTTTGATAAATAAATTGATTACTTACCCAACGTTCGGGAAGTAAGTCCATCTATTTGAGTCGGCATAAGCAACATGGGCTCAGTGGGCGTCCATAAAAGTGTAAGTGGCTCAGTGGGAGTCCATCAAATGCGTATGTAACACCCCCAGATCCAGGGTCGGGGATCCGGGTTATCACGGTCTTTCTTTCCACAATATCACTTCACTTAATTAATAATAAATAACCTCATGCTGTGACCCCATACTAACACACACCACAACCCGTTATAGTCTCAGAGATGAAATTGAAATAAGTACAAGTCTTTGAATCCACCATTTAAAAGTTATTACAACCCAAAATGATTATTTGATAAATTTACAGTTAATTGCCATTATCTGCCACAAGTTATAATTATACATAATTTGATTCTCAAAAGTAGATGGTCTGAACTACAATGGATCTACCTCTGCAGCTATAGCAGCTACAACATCATCGGGAAGACGCGGGACGCTTCCCACGCGCTTGCGCTGGGTCTGCTGGAGTCTGGCCATCTCTCCTAACTGTTGTTATGTGATGAAGAAATAAAGCAAGAGTGAGCCTTACAGCTCGCAAGATAATACATAGTGATAACAATAATATAAGTATCTAAATGGATACTTACTAGAATCTTTATCGTGTATAAGATAATTACTTACTAGATATAAGTAAAAACAAGGAATGAAGTTACCAATACTTCACCACGCTTATATCATTTATAAAGCTACTTGAACTACCACCGTTCAAAGTATTATAAGTTTTAAGAAAAACATCCCATAGATGAGACCACAAGTTAAGACTTGAATAGATTCAATCTTTGAAATATTATTGAATGAAAAAGTTATGAGATACTTTATTTAGTCCCGATATATATATATCCACATATATATATCTCTAAAACATTTCCTGGAACCTCTGTTATGTAAAGTATGAACAGAGTTTGAAACATCCAATGAATTTTGGAAAGGAAAAGAATTTTGGCATAAACCAGATATCTTGCTGATCAGGCAAAGATACCAATAAGTAACCTTTTCTACTGTAGATGGATGAATTCCTCACCGGTCATCACCCTGGCCGCATTAGGACCTCGCGCTAGACCGTTACCCGGCCCCTCACGCGTTGATGGACTGCCACCCAGCCACTTACACATTCATAGACCGTACCCCGGCCTGTCGCTTATGCCGACTCAATTAGATGGGCTTACTTCCCGAACGTTGGGCAAGTAATCAATTCGTTTACCAAAACTGCAACCTCGTTGCGAATATAAAATACACCACAGAGCCGGATTCCCCAGGTTTTGAGCGAGTATTTAAATCCCCTTAAAAAGGAAGATCTTAAATATAAAAATGAGTTTTGGGATCCGCTCTGACTTTAAAAATCATTTTGAAGACTCGAAAACACTTTAAAGAGTGTTTGGAGTAAAGCTGATTTAATGAAGTAAATCAGTCCCCAGAATATTTAGAAAATGACTGAATATTATTATTTAAATAATATTCCCATAAAGAATAATCTTTATAAAAATAATTGAAGTAGAAGTATTAAAACTTATACTTGAAACGAGTATTAAATAACCAAAGATATACTTATATGAAAGTATTATCTTTATTTGAATAATCGAAAATAAGTTTGATTATTAACACCTTATTCTTTAATAAAATAAAGAATATAATTCAGCAAATAATCGGAGTCATAGATCCTCAAATGAATATTCAAATAATATTCATTAAATAATATAATCTGAGTCATAAGCCTTCGAATGAATATTCAAATAATATTCAATAATAAAATAAAGCTAAAGTTATCGAATAAACCTTATTCGATTAATAGTTTGGAAAAACTATAACCATATATATATATATATAAATATATATATATATATATATATCCATATCCATATATACAAGATTACTCGGGATCCTCGACTCCCGGTTTTTAGAAAATATTTTCACCTTTGGGTCCCTGTACTAAGGGTATATGCAAATTACCGCTATCCTCTAGCATAGGTATTATCAACTGAATCAACAGATATATAAGGAAAGAATACGAAACAGGCATGCATATATATATACCATAGTAGCATGCTTCAATATATTGCAACATTTGCTAATTAACCAACATGCATCTATCACAAGATAATGCAAATACATATATTCATCACAACAACAGTTATAACGGGTAGAAAACTTGCCTGAGCGACTTGGGGGTGAGAAAGGCTCGGGACGAGTCTGATAACCTATAAACAACAAGTAAGTTGGAATTAAACCAAAATCACTTGTAAATCTATACTTTAACTAACTTAGACTCTAACGCTTGTTTTGCGCTCACTGATTTGCTTAAGTCACTCGGGTACCCGCGGCTCCACCATTTTTAATAATTTAACCTTTACGAGTTTTAAAGCGATTCCTTCGCGAGTGTCTTACCAACTGCCTAACACACTTACCATAAATGTTTCATACATTAATTAACCCTTTTTTGGTCTTTAACCTATGTTTCAAAGTAAGGCGAGGGAAAAAGTTTCGTTCGCGAAACGCCGTTACTTGAAACGGTCGTTTCTCCTAAACCGTGTATCGGAATCGAACGAACTACATATCAAAACGAAGCTCGTAACATGAGCTATCTAAACATGGAAGTGGTCATAATCTAGCAGGGGGTTCTCGGGTCCTAATGCTATGCACAAAAACAGTCCAAAGAAAATCGGACGTTACGACGGCTATGTTTACGCGATTTCCCAATTTTAACCATTCAAAACCAACCACAAACCAACCTCAAATCCAACATACAACCAACATCCATCCTCATCACATCATAACAACCCCAACCAATTCAATTTAATCATTTATACTTATGCCTAAGCTTAATTTAACCATACTTAAGTTCTTTTAATCAAAACCACAACATTTACCATTCCAAATCCCAAACTCTAAATAACAACAAGCTACAATATCATCCTACTAATCAAAATCATCTTATAATACATAGGGATATAGGGTTTGGAGATGGTATACCTTCCTTGAAGTGGTGGGATGAGCTAGGAAGCCTTAAGAAGCTTTGAGAAGTCTTAGGAAAGCTTGGATCTTCAAGAAAAACAAGAAAACATCAAGTTAAAAAAAAACTTGAAAACACTATTCATAGTCTTCTTCTTTGATTAAATGAAGAAGATTGAGAAGGAATTAATGGCTTAAACTCATGATATAGTCCTAACTAAGCATGAAGATGATTAGGGAATTATCTTACCAATTTAGGAAGCTTGGATCTTGAGTTTTGAATTGTTCTTGCCTTATGAATAGTAAAAAGCCGAGAGCTTCAAGAACAAAGCCTTGGTTGCTTTTTGATTTTTGATGAAAATGATTTTTGCTTGGCTTGGTTGCTTGGTTTTTGTGCTTGCTTTAGTCAATTACCTTTTTGCCCTTGAATTTGTGTGGTTACAAAGCCACCACACCTCCTTCCTTCCCATGTCATGCCTATGTCATCCTCATGATGTCATCCTCCCTTCCTTGTCCTCTTTCTATTGGTTGGATGACATCATTCCCACTAATCCCTTTGATTAACTTCCTAATCGTTTGCCTAATGACCGCTGATCTGTTATACGGTTCACTTAACTTTCGTTCTCATTTATCGTTTGAAGGATCATACCCGGGATCTTATTACTTAGGTTCCCTTAACCTTTCTCAATACATTATATTCCTTTTTATGATCCTCTATTATAATCCTTTAATTTAAATCCTTTTTATCCTGTTACCTTATACTCAATTCTCTCCGTATCTTGTGGATTTTCGGGAAAAACCAAAGTGTTCGGAATTGGATTCTGACGATCTTTACATACACTTATATACTACATAGAGTACTAATAATATCCCAGAATATCCATAACAGAACCCCTACATAGTGTGGCGTGAAAAGTTTCTTCATTCAGCTAAAACACTATTCACAAGGGTTACAAAAAGTTGAAAATTTTGGGGTTATTACAGTCTCCCCTCCTTAAAAGGATTCCGTCCCGGAATCAAACAGAAAACAAATGGGGGTACTTTTCTAGCATTGTGCTCTCTAGTTCCCAAGTTGATTCTTCCACATTATGATTCTGCCATAGTACTCTGACTAGCTTGATCACTTTGTTCCGAAGCACCTGCTCCTTCTTATCCATAATCCTTACTGGCTTCTCCACGTAAGTTAGATCTGGCTGCATATCCACCTGCTCGTACTCCACTATGTGCCTGGCATCCCGATGATACCTCCTTAGCATTGACACATGGAACACATTATGAACTTGTTGCAAATTAGGGGGTAGGGCTAGCTCGTAAGCTAACTTTCCAATCCGTCTTAATATCTCAAAAGGTCCAATGTATCTTGGACTTAGTTTTCCTTTCTTTCCGAACCTCATTAATCCCTTCCAAGGGGATACTTTCAGCAGTACTAAGTCCCCTACTTCATATTCCTTGTCCTTTCGGGCTAGGTCTGCATATTTCTTTTGTCTGTCTTGGGCTGCTACAAGTCACCCTCTGATAAGATCCACTATATCTTTGGTCCTTTGGACCACTTCGGGTCCGAGCATCTTCCGCTCTCCTACTTCATCCCAGTATAAGGGAGATCGACACCTTCTTCCGTACAGGGCCTCATAAGGCGGCATTCCGATGCTAGCATGAAAGCTATTGTTATAAGAAAACTCGATCAACGGCAAGTGATCATCCCAACTTCCTTTAAGGTCTATTGCACAGACTCTCAACATATCCTCTAGTGTCTGGATGGTCCTTTCACTCTGTCCATCCGTTTGGGGATGGTACGCGGTACTCATATTTAACTTGGTCCCCGCACACTCCTGAAAGCTCCTCCAAAATCTGGAGTTGAACCTAGGGTCTCGGTCTGAGACAATGGACGCTGGGACTCCATGTCGCGTCACTATTTTCTTAAGGTAAATGTCCACCAGTCTATCGACTGTGTATCTCTCATTGATAGGAATGAAATGAGCTGACTTTGTCAGTCGGTCTATAATTACCCAAATGGCGTCGTGATTGGCTTTCGTCCTTGGCAAGCCTACAACAAAATCCATCGCTATCTGTTCCCATTTCCATTCGGGAATCTCCAGGGGTCGCAAAAGTCCACTGGGTCTCTGGTGCTCTGCCTTTACTCTTTGGCAAGTCAAACACTTGTTTACCCATTCTGCTACGTCCCTCTTCATGTTGGGCCACCAGTAATATTCCTTCAAATCCCTATACATCTTGGTACTTCCTGGGTGAATGGAATACCTTGAACTATGGCTTTCATCCAAAATCTCATCTTTAAGTTCTTGAACATTCGGAACCCAAATTCGGTAGGAGTACCTCATTATCCCTTTATCATCTTTCTCAGTATGGATCTCCTCTCCAGTCATTGACTCTCTGCCTTCATTCATTATTTTCTCCTGGCACAATCTGATCTTTTCCAATAACTCTGGCTACATTGAGATCTCAAAAAGCTTTTCAGTTCCGGTTCCGGTTACCTTTACTTCTATTTCCATTCTCTCAAAATCTCTCATTAATTCTTCCGAAGTCGTTATCATTCTGAGTCTTTCCTTTCTACTAAGGGCATCAGCCACCACATTGGCTTTCCCTGGATGATAGAGAATCTCACAATCATAGTCCTTGATTAGTTCTAACCATCTCCTCTGGCGCATGTTGAGCTCTTTCTGCATAAATATGTACTTGAGGCTCTTATGGTCTGTGAAAATCTCGCACTTCTCTCCATACAAGTAGTGCCTCCAAATTTTTAAAGCAAATACTATTGCCGCGAGCTCAAGGTCATGAGTAGGATATCTAACCTCGTATTCCTTCAGTTGTCTCGACGCATACGCAATAACTCTACCGTGCTGCATAAGCACACATCCTAATCCTTTGTGCGACGCGTCACTATATATCACAAAATCTCCTTTTTCGTCCGACAATGCCAATACCGGAGCCGTTATCAACCTTTTCTTTAATTTCTGAAAACTGTTCTCGCATTTCTCCGTCCATTCAAACTTCTCTGTCTTACGAGTAAGTCGTGTCAAAGGGGCTGCGATCTTCGCAAAGTCCTGTACAAATCTTCGATAGTAGCCGGCCAATCCTATGAAACTCCTTACCTCTGTGGGTGTGGTTGGCCTTTCCCAATTTGAGACCGCCTCTATCTTGGAGGGGTCGACCAATAATCCTTCTTTATTGATCACATGTCCTAAAAACTGTACTTCATTCCGCCAGAATTCACACTTCGAGAATTTGGCATATAACTGTTCCTCTCTGAGTATTCCTAGAGCTATCCTCAAATGCTCTGCATGTTCTGCCTCAGTCCTTGAGTAGATCAAAATATCATCGATAAAAACTATCACACACTTGTCCAAGTACTTCTTAAATACTCTATTCATTAAATCCATGAAAGCCGCTGGGGCGTTGGTTAATCCAAAGGACATTACCAAGAACTCATAATGCCCATACCTGGTACGGAACGCTGTCTTGGAAATATCTTCGGGTTTAATCTTTAGTTGGTGATATCCAGTTCTCAGGTCGATCTTGGAAAAATAAATAGCATCCTTTAGCTGGTCGAACAGATCGTCTATTCTAGGTAATGGGTACCTGTTCTTTATGGTTAGCTTGTTCAACTCTCGATAGTCTATGCACAACCTCATGCTCCCATCTTTCTTCTTAACAAATAAAACTGGTGCTCCCCACGGAGACACACTGGGTCTTATCATACCCTTATCCAAGAGTTCCTGCAATTGGATAGCTAATTCCTTCATTTCTAACGGGGCTAACCGGTAAGGTGCTTTTGAAACTGGCGCCGTCCCTGGGGCCAACTCAATAGCAAATTCAATCACTCTATCGGGTGGTAATCCCGGAAGGTCTTGTGGGAATACATCTTCAAATTCGTTGACTACTGGAATATCTTGTAAGTTGGGCACCTCCTTCTGCGTGTCCACCACATAGGCTAGGTAAGCCTCACTTCCTTTTCGTAGCATCCTTTTGGCCTGGGCCATAGTCAAAAATTTCTGCGTCTACCTCTTTCCTCTAAATATAACTTCTTTCTTCCCGGGGATATTTAACTTAACTTTCTTCCCTTTACAGTCTATCTGAGCATCGTTGCTAGATAGCCAGTCCATTCCCAAAATCACATCAAACTCCCCTAATTTAAAAGGAATCAGATCAACACTGAAAGATTGCTCCCCTATGCCTATCTCACAGGCGGGGTGAATCTGGTTAACAGGAATAATTTCATGATTGGCTATTTCTACTTGTAAGGGTTCTATCAAGGGTTTAGCCTTAAGTCTTAACTTACGCGCAAGGTCCTTTGATATAAAAGATTTAGTTGCTCCCGAATCAAATAAAACATTTGCACTGACTGAATTTAGAGAAAGGGTACCTGCTATCACATCTGAATCTTTCATAGCATCCTGGACTGTCATGTTGAAAGTCCTCGCAGTAGGTGGCTTATTAGAAGCAGCCCTGCTTGCTCCCGAAGCTGCTGGTTTGTTCATTGGGCATTCCCTCTTCCAATGACCCGGGCGTCCACACCGATGACAATTGGTGGTTGGAACGACGGCAGGGGCTGACGAAGGGCATTTATTTGAGTAGTGGCCTTCCCGACCGCACTTAAAACAAGTTATTGGCCTTTCTTTACACTCCCCAGTGTGATTCCTTCCACATATGTTACAGGCTGGCAATGGGGGTCGAGACTGGTTGGAATAGGACATTTTTGACTTCTGGCCGCCCTGGCTCACACTCACACTCATTGGCCGCTTAAACCCAGTGTTCCTTCCTGGTAGGGACACTGCTCCTCGATTAAATCTAGTTGGGAAGCTCCTTCCTGTGGAACCTCCACCCATGCTCATACTTTTCCTCTTTATTCCTTTCTTCTCTCTTTCCTTCTGCATCTGTTCACTTCCAACTTCTACAATCGTTGCCTTTTGCACCAGAGTGGCATAGTCCGTAAGCTCAAGGATTGCCACCCTATTCTGAATCCACGGTTTCAGTCCCTGCTGAAACCTCCTAGCTTTCTTTTCCTCGGTGCTCACAAACTCCGGCACAAACCTTGATAACTCAGTAAATTTCGCCTCGTACTCTGCTACAGACAAGTTATTCTGCTTTAGCTCCAAGAACTTGAGCTCCATCTGGTTTTCCATAAACCTCGGGAAATACTTTCCCAGAAACAACTGACTAAATCTCTCCCAGGTTATAATAGCATCTGTCTCCATGTTTTTCTTGGCCTCCCACCAGTAGTTAGCTTCTCCTTTCAGAAGGTAGGTAGCAAATACAGTCTTCTGTGCCTCCTCGGTACTCAAAATCTCAAAAGATTTCTCCATTTCCTTTAACCATGCTCTTGCCTCAACTGGGTCGGCTGATCCGTGGAACTCAGGGGGCTTAAGGGACTTAAAAGCCCTGAAAGAGTTTGCCACTGCATTGTTACTTCCTTGAGGGGTGGGTTGGGTTGACGTTCCAAATTCTGCCTTAGGAGTTGCATGAACTGGCCCATGGGATCCATGCCTGGGTTTGGTACTGGTTGCTCAACCTCGGTTTCTCCTTCTTCAGCCTCTATCTCAAATCCCTCAACATCATATGTTTCCTCTTCCTCTTCATACAGGGAGTCATCCTGTTCCACATAATCCTCATCTTCCTCTTCACTGTGTTCTTGGTTTCTATTGTCCTGATTATGGCTTCCCTGGTCCTCAGATCCAGGGTTCGCCCTAGTTTCAATCTTTCTTGGCGGCATGATTCTGATAATAATAAAAACAATTATTGGGAAAATTCAACGTTAGGTCACAATCATATACAACATTGTGCCTTGCACAGCTCTTATAATGGGGAGAACGTATATCGCAATTCTATTATTTTAAGAAAGTTCTAATACGAAGTGCAGTAATAATAATGATAAAACAGTGATCCCGTCACTATGGAACTGAACCGAAAGGAAACAAATATATACATAATGCGAGAAATACATAGTTTGATCTGGTCAAAAGCACAACAGTGCTACAGTCATCTATCCCAAAAGTGATACACAAGAGTCTATCTGTCTAGTCAGAAAAAGGGATGCTATATACAAGTCAACTATCCCGGAAAATTGGCTCTTACTAAGGCCTCGGCTAACTAGACAACTAGACTATTCCATCATCAATCCTGAATCACACACCGGAGCGGGTCAGCTCCCAAACCCTTTCTATCGCACGACGGAAGATATAGTCGGCCTGCCGCCTGGAGATCCTACCATGCCTGTCCCCCTGGACCGATCTGAGCCTCGCTCGGGATGTGAGCTCTATCCCCGTAAGCTCCCTCCTCAAGGATCGGGGTATAGAAGCCCTAGTCTCATAAGCTCGGGTACGCCTACCCGCCCTCTCTGCATCCAACTCCCTCATGGCCTCATCTAGTCGGCCCTCGGCAACAGCCACTCGGGTCCTCAATACATCCTGAACATATCCATGAGCTAACGAAGACTGCTTGTGGGCAGGGTCAAGAGGTGGTGAATCCGGAGCCGCTGAGGGTGCCTCCTCGGTCTGCCTAGGCTCGGAAGTATGGGTCTCTGAGCTGTCATCATCGGGAATCCAGGATAGTGGTGGAGGGGTAGGGGCTCTGACCACCGGAAGTGTGGGTAAAGGGATACCAGCATACACTACCATAGGTCCAACACGCTCCTCAGCTACTGGGACCTCATCCGGGTCCTCCTCATCTAGAATAGCAATAACCTCTGTCTCTGACTCCTCTGAGGGGTCCTCCTCATCTGAAATAGCAATGACCTCCGTCTCAGGCTCCTCTGAGGGGTCCTCCTCATCCTTCTCCATCTCAGGCTCCTCCTGATCCTCAACATCTAGCAATGCCTCATCGTGCTCACGCTCGAACATCTCAGGGTCCTCTATCTCAGGCGCCTACACATTAAACGAGCTAAGTTACTATCATGATACTTATAAGGGTTCCCGTAAGGGTTTTAACTGTCAGCACTACTTTAAGTAGTCTGACCATGAACTTGGCAAGAGTTCTTATTATCTTTGTGAGTTTGTTATTATATCGACGCATCATCTCTGAGGTTTATAACGCTTGGCTCTGATACCATTTCTGTAACACCCCCAGATCCGGGGTCGGGGATCCGGGTTGTCACGGTCTTTCTTTCCACAATATCACTTCACTTAATTAATAATAAATAACCTCATGCTGTGACCCCATACTAACACACACCACAACCCGTTATAGTCTCAGAGATGAAATTGAAATAAGTACAAGTCTTTGAATCTACCATTTAAAAGTTATTACAACCCAAAATGATTACTTGATAAATTTACAGTTAATTGCCATTATCTGCCACAAGTTATAATTATACATAATTTGATTCTCAAAAGTAGATGGTCTGAACTACAATGGATCTACCTTTGCAGCTATAGCAGCTACAACATCATCGGGAAGACGCGGGACGCTTCCCACGCGCTTGCGCTGGGTCTGCTGGAGTCTGGCCATCTCTCCTAACTGTTGTTGTGTGATGAAGAAATAAAGCAAGAGTGAGCCTTACAGCTCGCAAGATAATACATAGTGATAACAATAATATAAGTATCTAAATGGATACTTACTAGAATCTTTATCGTGTGTAAGATAATTACTTACTAGATATAAGTAAAAACAAGGAATGAAGTTACCAATACTTCACCACGCTTATATCATTTATAAAGCTACTTGAACTACCACCGTTCAAAGTATTATAAGTTTTAAGAAAAACATCCCATAGATGAGACCACAAGTTAAGACTTGAATAGATTCAATCTTTGAAATATTATTGAATGAAAAAGTTATGAGATACTTTATTTAGTCCCGATATATATATATATATCCACATATATATATCTCTAAAACATTTCCTGGAACCTCTGTTATGTAAAGTATGAACAGAGTTTGAAACATCCAATGAATTTTGGAAAGGAAAAGAATTTTGGCATAAACCAGATATCTTGTTGATCAGGCAAAGATACCAATAAGTAACCTTTTCTACTGTAGATGGATGAATTCCTCACCGGTCATCACCCTGGCCGCATTAGACCTCGCGCTAGACCGTTACCCGGCCCCTCACGCGTTGATGGACTGCCACCCAGCCACTTACACATTCATAGACCGTACCCCGGCCTGTCGCTTATGCCGACTCAATTAGATGGGCTTACTTCCCGAACGTTGGGCAAGTAATCAATTCGTTTACCAAAACTGCAACCTCGTTGCAATATAAAATACACCACAGAGCCGGATTCCCCAGGTTTTGAGCGAGTATTTAAGTCCCCTTAAAAAGGAAGATCTTAAATATAAAAATGAGTTTTGGGATCCGCTCTGACTTTAAAAATCATTTTGAAGACTCGAAAACACTTTAAAGAGTGTTTGGAGTAAAGCTGATTTAATGAAGTAAATCAGTCCCCAGAATATTTAGAAAATGACTGAATATTATTATTTAAATAATATTCCCATAAAGAATAATCTTGATAAAAATAATTGAAGTAGAAGTATTAAAACTTATACTTGAAACGAGTATTAAATAACCAAAGATATACTTATATGAAAGTATTATCTTTATTTGAATAATCGAAAATAAGTTTGATTATTAACACCTTATTCTTTAATAAAATAAAGAATATAATTCAGCAAATAATCGGAGTCATAGATCCTCAAATGAATATTCAAATAATATTCATTAAATAATATAATCTGAGTCATAAGCCTTCGAATGAATATTCAAATAATATTCAATAATAAAATAAAGCTAAAGTTATCGAATAAACCTTATTCGATTAATAGTTTGGAAAAACTATAACCATATATATATATATAAATATATATATATATATCCATATCCATATATACAAGATTACTCGGGATCCTCGACTCCCGGTTTTTAGAAAATATTTTCACCTTTGGGTCCCTGTACTAAGGGTATATGCAAATTACCGCTATCCTCTAGCATAGGTATTATCAACTGAATCAACAGATATATATGGAAAGAATACGAAACAGGCATGCATATATATATACCATAGTAGCATGCTTCAATATATTGCAACATTTGCTAATTAACCAACATGCATCTATCACAAGATAATGCAAATACATATATTCATCACAACAACAGTTATAACGGGTAGAAAACTTGCCTGAGCGACTTGGGGGTGAGAAAGGCTCGGGATGAGTCTGATAACCTATAAACAACAAGTAAGTTGGAATTAAACCAAAATCACTTGTAAATCTATACTTTAACTAACTTAGACTCTAACGCTTATTTTGCGCTCACTGATTTGCTTAAGTCACTCGGGTACCCGCGGCTCCACCATTTTTAATAATTTAACCTTTACGAGTTTTAAAGCGATTCCTTCGCGAGTGTCTTACCAACTGCCTAACACACTTACCATAAATGTTTCATACATTAATTAACCCTTTTTGGTCTTTAACCTATGTTTCAAAGTAAGGCGAGGGAAAAAGTTTCGTTCGCGAAACACCGTTACTTGAAACGGTCGTTTCTCCTAAACCGTGCATCGGAATCGAACGAACTACATATCAAAACGAAGCTCGTAACATGAGCTATCTAAACATGGCAGTAGTCATAATCTAGCAGGGGGTTCTCGGGTCCTAATGCTATGCACAAAAACAGTCCAAAGAAAATCGGACGTTACGACGGCTATGTTTACGCGATTTCCCAATTTTAACCATTCAAAACCAACCACAAACCAACCTCAAATCCAACATACAACCAACATCCATCCTCATCACATCATAACAACCCCAACCAATTCAATTTAATCATTTATACTTATGCCTAAGCTTAATTTAACCATACTTAAGTTCTTTTAATCAAAACCACAACATTTACCATTCCAAATCCCAAACTCTAAATCACAACAACAAGCTACAATATCATCCTACTAATCAAAATCATCTTATAATACATAGGGATCTAGGGTTTGGAGATGGTATACCTTCCTTGAAGTGGTGGGATGAGCTAGGAAGCCTTAAGAAGCTTTGAGAAGTCTTAGGAAAGCTTGGATCTTCAAGAAAAACAAGAAAACTTCAAGTTAAAAAAAACTTGAAAACACTATTCATAGTCTTCTTCTTTGATTAAATGAAGAAGATTGAGAAGGAATTAATGGCTTAAACTCATGATATAGTCCTAACTAAGCATTAAGATGATTAGGGAATTATCTTACCAATTTAGGAAGCTTGGATCTTGAGTTTTGAATTGTTCTTGCCTTATGAATAGTAAAAAGCCGAGAGCTTCAAGAACAAAGCCTTGGTTGCTTTTTGATTTTTGATGAAAATGATTTTTGCTTGGCTTGGTTGCTTGGTTTTTGTGCTTGCTTTAGTCAATTACCTTTTTGCCCTTGAATTTGTGTGGTTACAAAGCCACCACACCTCCTTCCTTCCCATGTCATGCCTATGTCATCCTCATGATGTCATCCTCCCTTCCTTGTCCTCTTTCTATTGGTTGGATGACATCATTCCCACTAATCCCTTTGATTAACTTCCTAATCGTTTGCCTAATGACCGCTGATCTGTTATACGGTTCGCTTAACTTTCGTTCTCGTTTATCGTTTGAAGGATCATACCCGGGATCTTATTACTTAGGTTCCCTTAACCTTTCTCAATACATTATATTCCTTTTTATGATCCTCTATTATAATCCTTTAATTTAAATCCTTTTTATCCTGTTACCTTATACTCAATTCTCTCCGTATCTTGTGGATTTCCGGGAAAAACCAAAGTGTTCGGAATTGGATTCTGACGATCTTTACATACACTTATATACTACATAGAGTACTAATAATATCCCAGAATATCCATAACAGAACCCCTACATAGTGTGGCGTGAAAAGTTTCTTCATTCAGCTAAAACACTATTCACAAGGGTTACAAAAAGTTGAAAATTTTGGGGTTATTACAGCGTAAGTGGCTGAGTGGCAGTCCAACATAAGGTCCTATTGCGGTCAGGGTGATGACCAGTGGGGAATTCGTCTATCTACTAGTAGAAAAGGTTATTTATTGGTATCTTTGCCTGATCAACAAGATATCAGGTTTATGCCAAGGTTTTCTCCTTTCCAAATTCATTGGATATTGCAACTCTGTTTATAATTTTCATAACAGAGGTTTTCAAAGAGTGTATAAAATATATATATAGGTGTATATATATCGGGACTTAATGAAGTATCTCGTAACTTCATTATTTATAATGATATTTTAAAGATTGAATCTATCCAAGTCTTTTCTTGTAGTCTCATCTATGTGATGAACTTTTGAAACTGATTATACCTTGAACGGTGGTAGTTCAAGTAGTATTCGGGAAAGATATAAGTATATTGGAGTATCTTGTAACTTCATCTTTTAAACTTATATCTAGTAAATGATAATCTTATGCATGTCAAAGATTTTCTAAAAACGTTGAGACAAGGTTAGATATATGAGATCACCTTACAACGATATTTTTATACAGTTATAAACTGGAACTCTGTGTATATTATACATGTCAGAGGATTTCAAAGATTGTTAAAACTATATATGTATATATATATACTGAATATTTTATGACTTGGTCGTGTTAAGATATCAGCTTGGTTCATTTCTTCTTGACCAAGACTTTCATGAGTACTATGAGAATGCTCATATATTGTTAATTATTATACATATTATTTTGGTGGGCTTGTTGCTCACCCTTGCTTTCTTCTTTCATCACACAACAACAGATAGACAAGATGAACAGGATCAAGCTCCCAATTCACGAGCAGATATGAAACGTTCCGCAGTTTCCTATAGGCATTGATGCCGTGTAGCTGAGGTAGGAATTACCAATAGGCTAGGCTTTCAACTTCTGTTGTATCAGACTTATGTATCTATATGAGTTGTAATAATGGCAAAGAAATGTAAATTTATTCAGAAACCCTTTTGAGGTATAATGACTTATAATTGTGGAATAAAATGACTTGTGTTATTTTGGTATTCATCTCTGAGACTATAACTTGTGGTGTGTGTGTTTATTATGGGGTCACAGTCGAGAGTAGTTGATTGTTTATTAAGATTGGGTGTTATTAAGGGAAATGGAACTCGTGACAACCCGGATCCCCGACCCCGGATTTGGGGGTGTTACAGAAATGGTATCAGAGCGAAGCGTTATAAACCTCAGAGATGATGTGACGTTAAAATAATAAGTTCACTAAGATAATAAGGACTCTTGCCAAGTTCATAGTCGGACTACCTAATATAGTACTGACAGTTAAAACCCTTATGGGAACCCTTATAAATATCATGATAGATGCGTAGTTCGTTATCGTATATGGTAGCGGGACTCAGAACCCTGAGGTTGAGGAGCAACAGCGCGATGATGTTTTATTACTAATTGGAGATCAGATTGTGGATCCGATAGAGCGTCCTAATGCAGGACCAGATGATGTTCATCTTGAGGATGTAGCGGTTGAGGATGTTGTCCTAGAAGGGATTGTTGCTGAGGAGGATCCCGTGGAGGATCCTGACAAGAATGAATAAAAGACCACTGAGGAATTGACGCAAGTATACGCGTTCGCAAGTAGTATAAGATATAAATCAGATTCTTTCCCACAGAGACTGGTTTAGGTTAAGTTCAATTTATGCACCTATGCAACAATGTATAGTTATCGCTCAATGTTAAGACAAATAACAAATTGGGTTTTTATTAAACTAAGAGATATACTAAATACATTAAATAAGAAAATTGAGGTTAAATTACTATATATGACAAACATGGAATTATAACTTCATTAAATACTTCATTCAATAGCCTTATTGTTCTTAACCTTAGCATGTGATGGTGATGACACTAATCAGATAACACGAAACTGATAAACGCCAACTTTCGTTGCACGAGTACCATTCTACCAGACATCCACAAAAGAGATAGAAGCTGAATAGGCACCAATTATATTGAGACCCTATATGTCTATAGAATTTGACAACATAACGGTTTAAGCACAAGTTATCCATAATGATTACATAGGGCAAGTAAAACGGTTAGAGTTACCTACGAATCATGCATACACATACATGAACCTATGCTAGCATGGCAAGTTCTAAACCTCTATATTTACTGTCGCTTCAATAGAGATTAACACGTTATCTTATATGTTAGCTACACACATAATAAGAATAAGCACAACCAATACTAGGATATCAATCAATCACCACAAACCAAGATATCAAAACAAATTAATTATTGAAATTCTTAAGTAAATCCGCTAGAATCCCATGATAACGATTAGTTCATAATCAAACTCATCGTCACCATGGGTTCCAATGAAAGCATGGTATAAAACAAGGTCTTAATAAACTGAATAGTAATTAAAGTACGAATAAACGAGATCTAGGTTCAACAAGAACGAAAACGAGCATCCAAAGTTACAACTAATTCAAAGAATCACAAGTTGAAAACAAGATCTTCTTTTTCGGAGTTGTTCTGTGCTTCTAGGTTTTCTCCTTGGTATCCCAATCTTCCCAGATGATGAAAACCCTTTTTTTAAGTATATATACGCCCCTAGTGGACCTGGACCCTTAAAATCGTCAAATTCCACTCAAAAAAGGCTTTTTCAGCGAAATCAGGGACCAGCCGCGCCTTGGGCGGCCGCTCAACTCTCTGGGCGGGCGTTCAGCTCTCCAGGGCGGCCGCCCAGCTCTCCTGGGCGGGCGCTCAGCTCCTGTCTGGAAAAATTTCTGATGAATCTTGTTTTGGCCATAACTTAAGTTCTACTCGTCAGAATTAGGCGATTCAACTGCCCACGCGAAGCTATTGAGATTCTCTACAACTTGACGATGGCCTTGCCTTCCAATTCTGATCATTTTTTATCATATTTCCTTTAAAAGCTATTTTCTTCATATAACTGATACCTGAAATGCAATAACATAAAAACACATCAAAATACCAACAACTTGAGTCCAAAAAACCAATTTAAGCTTGTAATAAAGCGTTCCAAGTGGATACAAAATCCACTCATCATATTCAACCCCCTTCTATAGTGTGTGTGACTTAACAAGTGGAATCGATATGAGACTATTAGGGTTCCCATACTGAGACCTTCTGAGTATCCCATATGGAAAGTGAGGATGAAAATGTTTCTAGAAGCCACAGATCCAGAATACCTTGACAGAATTAAGGAAGGACCACATAAGCCAACAAAGGTCTCTGTTGTAGTTGTAGATCAGCTAGCAAAGACTGTACCAAAGGAGAAAAGTGAGTATACAATTGAAGATATCTCATCAATTTCCAAGGATGCAAAGGTAAGGCATTTGCTGTATAGTGCCATTGATAATGTCATGTCAAACAGGGTAATTAACTGCAAGACTGCAAAGGAGATATGGGATGCCTTGGAAACAAGATGCCAGGGAACTGATGCAATTAAGAAGAACATGAGGACTATACTCACTCAAGAGTATGAGCACTTTGACTCAAAACCTGATGAGTCATTAACTGGTTTATATGACAGATTTGTCAAACTCTTGAATGATCTGTCACTGGTGGATAAGGAATATGAACTTGAAGATACTAATATTAAATTCCTTTTAGCTCTTCCTGAAAGTTGGGATTTGAAGGCAACTACTATAAGAGACAACTATGCTCTTGATGAAACAACTCTTGATGAAATTTATGGTATGCTCAAAACTCATGAACTTGAGATGGATCAAAGAAGCAAGAGGCATGAGAGAAAGTCAAGAACAGTTGCTCTTAAGGTTGAGGAGGAATCCCCCAAAGTGGTCGTCTCAAAGAAAGACAAAGGAAAGGCTCTCATCACAAAGTCTGATACTGAGTCATCAAGTTATGCTAGTGATGAGGATTCAGAAACTAAAAGTCTATCTGAGATGGATGCTGATGAAGTGATGATGAGAATTTGTGCTCTTATGGTGAAGGGTATCACAAAGATAACCTACAAGAAATTCAGAAGATGAAAGAAGTTTTCCAAGAAAAGTGGAAGTTCTGATAAGAAGGGATTCAGAAAATCTGAAGGCAAAGCAGGAAAGTCTGACAAATGAGATTACTCAAATGTTAAATGCTACAATTGTGGTGAGAAAGGACATATATCTCCTGATTGCAAGAAAGGAAAAGGTGACAAAGGCAAGGCACTTATCACAAAGAAGAAAAGCTAGACAGACACTTCAGATTCTGAAAATGAGGTGAACTATGCCTTGATGGAAAATGCTGATAGCAGTTCTGATGCAGCTGAGTTAAAGGTACCTCAAACAACTTATGCTTTTCATACTGATGATATTACTGAGTTGAGATCTTATCTTAAAACCATATTCATTAGTTATAGAGATCAGACTTTAACATGTGATAGGTTAACTTCTGAAAATCTGGCTTTTAAGAAAATGAATGCCTATTTAGAAAAAGAGTTAGTTATGTTCCATCAAACTTAGAAAGAAAGAGATGATGCTTTTTATGTTAGAGATAAAGTTTTAAAATTAAATCAATCTCTACAAACTGAGTTAGAAAAGGAAAGAGAGATTATCAGGACTTAGACTAACTCTGGAAGAACAACTCAGAATTTGCTAAGTAGTGGAAACTGGAAAGAGGGCTTAGGTTATGGAGATGATAAAAGTGAAATAGGAACTGAACAAATTAAGCCAATTATTGTTAAACAGACTACTAAGCCAAAGATAAATCTTGTTAAATTTGTAGCTAAAACTGTAAAGTCCGATTCTGAAAAGATGAAAGATATTAATACAAAAGTTAAGGCAGAGTCAACTTCTGACAAATTAAAACAGGATAAACCATCTGAAGTTAACATAGGCTTAATGACAAAAAAGCAGCTTAAGTATAAGCTGAAAGAGACTAAGAATGTAAACAAGGTAAAGCCACCTAGGAAAAATAGGAATGGAAAGGAAGGTGTGAATAGAAAAAACAATTATAAGTCTGTTCCTAATGCTCCTAGAAATAAATGCAATAACTGTGGAAACACTAACCATCTTGCTTCTTTTTGCAGGAATAATAAGGATATAAATTCTTTACCTCCTAAATCAGGAGTTAAGAGTCAGAATGTTAGGTTTAAACCACAAAATCCTTGTTTTCATTGTGGTAGTTTATGGCATTCCATTTATACTTGTAAGAAATATCATAGTTTGTACTATAATTATTATCAAATAAAACCTTCTTTGAAGAAAGTTAACATTATTCCTTCTAGTGTAAGTTCTGATGCAAAGTCTGATAATGTAAATTTTGATAAGAAAAATGTTAACATAAACTCTGATGTTAAATCCGCTGCAAATGTTAACAAACTTAATAAGGCCAAAGGATCCAAGCATGTCTAAGTCCTTAAAACTAATCATTAGTGGTCTTTGTGATTGCAGGGCAACAGGAAAAACATCCTAGTTCTGGAAAGTGGATGTTCAGGACATATGACTGGAAATAAAGCCCTGCTATCATACTTTGTGGAGAAAGCTGGCCCAGGAGTTTCTTATGGAGATGGCAACATGGGAAAAACTCTGGGATATGGCAATATCAATCTTGGGAATGTCATCATTGAAAAAGTAGCTCTAGTCTCAGGACTTAAACACAATCGGTTGAGTGTTAGTCAAATCTGTGATAGAGGTTATCATGTGGATTTCTTTGAAGAACACTGTGAAGTTTTAAGCAAATCTATAGGCAAAGTTGTTCTAAAGGGATACAGGCATGGTAACTATAACGACTCGTGTATTTTTTTGAATTATTGAAATATGTGATTATTATGGAAATTACTAATTAAATAAAATATGTGAAATGGTTTTGATTGCTATGAGTTGTTTAATTAGTATCTATGTGTGATTTTATGATGTATCGGGTTGTCCGCGTGATTAATTAAGGAATTTTATTGAATTGTCTCACTTTTAAAGTGGATTTAATGCAAATTTATTTGTATAAATATTTGAAGTGTCTTTAAAATTTTTTTTAAGAGTTTATAATTACAATAATTATTTTTAGGATTTTATAAAATTGAGATATCAATATTTTATCAATTATTTAACCCTGAATGATATTCTGATTACATTTATATGTAAAATCTGTATTTAATTCTAGAATTCTTCAAAAATTATAAAATTATTTTAGAAATTTTCGGGATTAATTTTACCCGCGCGTTGTTTCATTTTATTGATAAAAACGGGTATAAGCGGCATTTCAGAAATTTTGTTAAAATTATGAAAATTGCATTTTCATTTACTTCGGGATATTTCTAGCATTTTAAGACTATTTTCGCGATTTTCAGAATTTGTTTTAAGTGTAGATCGGTTCGTTAATCGTAAAATACGGATATATTTTGCGATTGAAAAACACTCTATAAATTATGGAATTTATGTTTTATTATTTTTAAAAATATTTAGAGAATCATTAAGAATATTTCAATTTAATTCGATCAATAATAGCTCGTAAAACTACGCATTAGAAGAGTAAAATAGTTAGTAACCGGGCTTGCAGTCCAGGAAAACCGGACACGTGTCCTATTAATTGGACACGCGGCTAGCAATTAGCGTTACCCAGGGTATGATTTTTTTTTGTTTGTCCTGGACATACATCAATTTCTTTCATCTCTTTACTTTTCTTTCTCGATTCCTCTCATCCCTCCTGTGTCTTCTCTCTCTCCCTTTGTCTTTCTCTCTCAGTTTTCACCCCTCCTCCTTCGTTCTGTGGTTCTCCGGTGCCGCCGTGACTCCGATTCTGGTAACCGCCTGAGCTTCGCCGTTTTTTTCTCTGATTGTGTCGATTCTGTGTATATACACACGCGTGTATGTGTGTGTGTGTGTGTATCGATTTGGTGTTTCTGTGTGTGCAATTACTGTGCGTGTGTGTATTTTGTGTGGGTTTTGAGTGTGTGTGGTGCAGCGGCGTGGCCGTGTGTGGTTCCTGGACTGTGTTCTTGTTCTATGTGGTTAATTCTCTGTTGGGCTTGGTTATTCGGCCCTTACTTGTTGGGCTGATTGTGTAGTTTGGTTTGGGTTGTTATAATTCTGATGTTGGTTCCCTTTTTATTTGCACAAGATTTATTGATTAAAAATTCATGATATTAAATTCAACTCATGCGGGGAATGATTTTTTTTAAATTAATCGGTGAAGGTTTGCGTTGGAAACCCAATTTATATGGGTACCCGCGAATTTTTACCGCCATTAGGGATGAATTTCGATGAGCTGACGGTGGACTATGATGACACGATTCCGAGTCCTAATATTTTGAATAAATAAAATTCGTGTGATGTTTTTATTCTGGATCGAATTAGTTAATTAGTAAATATTGAATCGGGATGGTTGAGTTGGTTGTGATTATTAAATTGTATCGGTGATTGCTGAATTATTGTAGTTGTTATTGTTGTGAACTTTGTGGTTTGACGTCGATTGATGTTTCGACGGGTAGTCCGATAAACAAAGGAGACGCTGCCCGATTTCCGGAAAATCAATTATGGAAATGTGGGAGCATATCCGGTAATTATCGGGACGTCGAGTGAATATATATATATATACCTATACTTTATACGAACTTGATTGTATGTTGTGGTAAATGTTCCGTCAAAAACTTAGTAACCTTAACTTAGTAAAAGGACGAGTATACGTATTTTCTGAAAATGAACACTGAACAGATTTCGAGAACGTGAACCCTAATTGTTGTATGTGGTATTATAATATGAATAATTACGAGTCAGAATATGCTATCGTATGGGTAGGTTGTTAGCGAGGATATGTCAAGAATAACTAAGTGTCTAATATAGAGTATTTTGCCCCTGTAGGTTCCGCTCAGGAAACCGAAAGTGGACGTTGGACTAAAGATGACCTATTAATCAGTCGACGAGCTCAGTAGAGTTTCAACATAAAAACTTGAATGTCGAAGTCAAATCTAATATGGTCTAGTGGTTGGACGTTAAAGCCTGAGCAGCAGAGTCGGCTCAGAGTTGATTAGTATTAATTGTAAAGCCCTGTAAGGCAAGTACTTCTGAACTTTTCTTCAAGATATATTGCAAATATTTTCGAACTATTTCATAAGATGTCGCTATTATTCAAAATAACCCCTATTTTATATTACAAGTGCTTTCAACTATTTAACCTTGAACCCTGATTTTTCTTGATCTTGAACCATAAGCCTTATTCTTTGTAAACCATCCTTTGTTGATTTTCAGATACCAAACCACCCAAATATGATACTACTCCCCAAATGTATAACTACCAAACACCAAACACTGGAAGAGAATTGTTTGAAAACACGGAAACTTTTATACTCCAACCATTCTTTATAACATCAAAGAACTATACCTTGAAAAATCATTACTGGTCTAATACCTGATCCTTTTACAAACTGAAAACCGTTTCTTATACATACCCTGATATACCTTTGTGATATCCATGAATTTCCTTACATTTTTATTCAAGTGTTTCATCATCGTTGATTATGATCTTGTTTTATTGAAGTATATTATTTATCATACTGAGCTATTTTATAATTGGATAGTTTTCTTATGTGGACCAGATTCGTGGTCAGACCAGATTCGTGGTCAAATTAGGCCAATGTGTGCCTTGGATCCAGTTCGTAGAGCAGAGCTGTGTGCTTTGCTCGGGGTTAGTGCGTGACTGATCATCAGCCTAACCTTGGTTTTAAAACTTAAAATAAATATCCAATTCTAATGATTATTTAATAATAAACTTGATTCTTCTGAATCATTCCATTTAAACATTGCTTAACCTCAGTTATCACTGTTATGACTTGCTGAGCTAGTTAGCTCACCCTTGCGAATATTTTATATATTTTACAGTTGAAAAGGATATGGATGATAGTGAAGTTCCTCAGTCCAAAGTGGGGGTTAAGGTTCCAGTTTGAGTTGAATTGATCTAACAGGAGCTTCATCCGGTAGAGAGATTGTGAGATTGTAAGAATGATTTTATTATTAGTTGTAAGTTAAATTAGTTGGAATTTGGTACGTTTTAATAAAATTTAAGGTTATGGCTTGTTTTCATACTTTAACCTGTTGCGATCCGTGGTTATGTGAAGCAGGGTCATTGCAAATAATATTTCTTATACAGGTTTATATATTGTGTATGTGGTGAGGACCCCAAACTTCTGACCCGGGTTTGGAGGGCGCCACAGGTTGGTATCAGAGCTACAGGTTATAAGTCACTGAAACAAGCCTAGATTATTGGGATTGGGTAGAGGGTTAGGATTAGGAATAGGAAATAGAAAGATAAGACATTGTGAGTTTGAGTGCGATTGTATAGTAGGTCTCCGGCACGGTTCGTATTGCGATTCGGGATTCTTAGCTTGCGACGTGATTCCCAGACAATGGCAATGGCAGATCCTGATTTCCCTGTATCATCTGATCGTTTGAAGCTTTCTATTCGAGCATCGTCATCTTCTCTCAGATTTGATTTTTACCTTGTTCCTCCATCAGTATTAATGGCACTACCTTCTGTTATGACAACTGCATCTCTTCAAGTTATTCTACGCTATCTTACCACCTCTTGATACGAGACTACCATTTAAGATTCTCCATCTGTTTATTGTTTTACTGAACATTCGGCTGTGAGTGTATCTCTTCAGCTTACCCTACCCCCTGTTCTATACCCCCAGTTTAGAACTTTCCCTATGAAGTAATTGTACCTATGAGGATGGATTCGGGAGTTGCAGTAAATGGTGAGTCTTGAGATAAAAATAAAGGTGAGAAGAAGTTTAGAAAAAAGATTCAAGTATTCCAGAGGATAGCTGTTACCAGGTTACAAGAAGCTATTAGTGATTAGGCCACCCATGACTAGCTTGTGGAATGGAGTAGATAAGTGTTGAAGAGAGAGAGAGAGTTAAAGGAGATTATGAATCTGGAGATTTCTTGAAGTTAGATAAGGGTGTTATGATGATGTGATATATATTTTAACAAGATGATGTGACATTAGCCGACTTGTTGACTACTGGATAGTCTGTTCCACCTAATGATTGTATAGTTGATAATGGGAGTATTACCAGTATGGAAGCTTGATGTGAAGCTATGAATAAGATAGCATGCAACGACAACTAAAGTCTTCGTCGATTAAGGAAGGCAAATGGACCCAATAAAGGAGAGATGATAGGTTGAAGTAAATGGATCTTTATGTGATCGTTCCTTTAATTTGGTACCTTGTTATAGGTCGGAAGGGCAACAACCAACTCATATTGTAAGGACAACCAGATTTGTGACTTTCAAAAATTTTAAACAAGTTTTCGAAAAAGATTTTTCCTTACAAAATTCCTAAAAGCCTTTTTGAATAAATGAGTTTTAAATATTGGTTGTCAAGTTACTACCTGAATTTCTTGTTTTCTAAAAGACCCAGATCACCTGGAAGGATGCTTGTTTCAGACTTAGTATTGTTAATTCAGAGAACAAAGTAACCCGCGATTATGAAGAAGTTGATTATTCCTAACGGTAAGGTGCAAATATTGTTTCACAAAATTAATACCAGAATCCGCGTACTGAGTAATTATTCATCCAGTTGCAGAGACCATTAAAGTTTAAAGAATTTATTGATTTAAAAAGGGGCTGGGTGTGATCGCAGAAGATTGGGAAGATTTATAGACTTTTCTAAAAGAAGAATATTATTAACAAAAGGATTGTTATGTTGAATGATTCGTGGTTATTCTAAATTAAAAAGAGGAAAATCGAAGTTATCTGGTTGGAACGCCATTATGATCGAATTGTTAAAATATTATACGTGTAGGTGCGATTTTAAAGACGCAAGACTTAACAAGTAAGAATCTATCATAATGCTTAATTTGCGAAGGCATTTCAGCGTACTTTCTAAATTTGTTATATGACACAATTGGGATATGATCGAACAAGCTCGAAAGATGAATACAAGTGAAATATGGATGGTGACCAATGGTATCATTCTTGTCCTCAATACTACATCGCATATTCCTTTTTAATTCCTCAAAATGTATGAGCTTCTTTTTTTAATAAACTCCTTATGATGATAACAAAAAGGAGGATATTGCATTCCTTTCAAATTTAATTGTTCCCTTCAAGTTTTGCTATCTGATTGGGACAAACAGTGTTATGATGAGACGCTTTGTCGGGATGACGAAGAGTCGGGTGGGATGCCACCTAATCATGTGCTGTATGCCATATGGTACGAAAGACTGGCCATCTAAAGTACCAATGTGGTTGTCTTATTCATATTCAAATCCTTGTTTCTTCTTTCTTTTCAACTCTAATTTTTGTTGAATTGTGAATCCTTCTAGTTGTTTCGTTGTACTGTCGTTCTTTGCAAGAGTTTTTCAAACAGAAATCAACGTATTATGGACCAAGCGGGCAAAGTTCCATCTACCTCTCACGCATGGAAAGTAAACAAGGGCATATGGCGAGAATTGCAAATCACTAACCTAGTCAGGGATGCACTAAGAATCAAGGGAATCTACTCCAATAAGGAATACGTCTTCGAGAACGAGAATATGCAATTGTCCTGTGGAATATGTTATTGAGAATACGGACGTGATGACATGGATGATTATGGTGAATACCTTATGCGTTAAAGTATTAAAAGATGTGAGAGAAACTTAATTGTTTATCTCTCAAGGTTTTGTTGATAAGATGAATTACCCTGTTGAATTGATAAGATCATGATTAAAGGACTAACAAGTTAAAAATGTGTAATTGTTAAATAAGTAAGTACCAATGATGGAATTGAGATTTTCGGCAATAAGTTGTGAAGAATTAATATCATTTGAGGTAAGAGGATTTGACATTATTCTAAGGAATGGATTAACTATTTAAGCATGATGCCCAGACAAACCGTGTGATGAAGAGAGAGTCCTGAAGACGTCAAATGAGAATATGATGAGGTACAAAGGGAGAAGGAGGGTAAAGAATTTCTTAACGATGATTACGGTGATCAAGATGTGAGTATTATGGTGATTATGAAATAAATAAAAGTCAGAAGCAAACAAAATTTGAAGATTTTATAGCAATTAAGGAGTTTCAAGATATGTTTCCAGATGAGTTATCAATATTTTCTCCAGATAGAGAAAGGAAGCTCGCGATTGATTTAGCACCTGAGACGAAGCCAGTGACCAAGGCCTTACCTAAAATGGCACCAGTTAAAGTGAGGAAGTTAGAAAAGCAGGGGCAAGAGATGCTAGAAGAAGAAGCGATTAGACCCAGTATATCCCATGAGGTACACCGGTACTAATTGTTAATAAGAAAATGGAAGTGTGAGAGTATGCGTCAACTAAAGAAAGCTCAACGAGTTTACTATCAAGAGTAAGTACCTGTTACCTCGAACTCCTGATTTGTTTGATCAAAAGAGGAAGCAAAGTATTTTCTAAAAATTAATTTAAGACTTGGGCGTTATCAATTGGAGATTGAACCTATGGACATATCAAGGATAATTTTCAAAACTAAGTATTGCTGCTATAAAATTCTAGTATTGCCATTTGGATTAACCAATATACTAGTAATATTTAAACTTGATGAACAGAATCTTGAAGGAAGATCCGAATAAGTTGTATTTACGTTACTTAAAGTCAAAGAAGGATCATGCAAGTATTTAATGATAGCTGGGAAATCGAAGAAGAAAGAAGTTGTATGAAAAATTTACAAGGTGAAAGTTTTGATGGTAGAAAGCATAAATAGTCAGTGAGGAGGAGACCAAAGGAGATCCAGTAGAAGTTAAAGTTACTATGAACAAAGAAAGACCAAAAGCATCAACGAAGGTAAGAAGTTTCACCATAGACCGATTATTATTGAAAATTTGTGCAAGATTTCTTGAAAGTTGCAATACCTTTAACAAAGCTAATCAGGAAGAGCAAGAAGTTGATATGAAATGGAGAAGGGTGAAAAAAAAAGTTTTGCGGGGTTAAATGAAAGAATGGTTACAGCACCTGCTTTATCACTTTGAAAGTATCAAGGAGATTTGGTAGTTTATAGTGATGCTTCTCATAAGGGAGTAGGATGTGTGTTGATGCAGCACAATAAAGTTATTGTATATGCACCCAGACAACCGAAACCTTATGAGTAGAAGTATTTTACTTATAATTGGGACTAACAGTAGTAATATTTATTTTGAAAGATTGGGAAACATGATATGTATGGAGAAAAGTGTAAGATCTATACGGACCATAAAAGTTTGAAGTATGTACTCACAAGGAAAAACAAATGTAGAGGCAGGCGATAAGCAAAAAGGAGAGAACAAACATAGAAATTGTACTGGAAGAATTATCTATGGAATTTTAGATGTTGGAGTTGGAAGTCAGATATATAATCCCAAGGAAACAGGGATGGGTAGCATGACCTTTCAGTCAGAATTGTTAAGAAAAGATAAGGAGATGTCAAGAGAAGATAATGGATCATGATGTTAGCAGTTAGTAAAAGGAAATTTAGTCGCCCAGGAGAACGAGCACGATATCCCCAGGTTTTCTTTCAGCACTTAGATGCTACAGGTAAAAGAATTAAGAAATGAGATTCTACCGGGAATTCACGAGATAAAGTATTTAATTTATAGAAGAAATGCCAAGATATAAAGAAATTTAAAGAAAAAAAATAGTGATAACCAAGTATAAGAAGGAAATCTCATAATGGATTAGGAAGTGTTGGACATGTCAAAAAAATTAAGGCGATGTATGGGAGGCCTAGTGCATAAGGCAGACCCAGGGAGTGGTTTTACAAGAAGCAAATTGTGAAGTGTACCGGTGATGTTAAGGAGAAAAGGAATGAAATTATGAGAGTATGTACTGATTATCGGGAGTTTAACAAAACAACGAATAAGAAGAAGTGAGACCCTACAAAGAATTGATTACTTACGAGACCTAATTCAAGAAGTATGTTATATCTCGGGGATTAACTTAAGATCCGACCTGAGAACATATCAGAGATTATAATTAAAGTGAGTTAAGAGCATTGCAAGTTCTGGTGATATTACGTGAAATAACAAGTGTATCAGGTGACTATAAGGAATTAAAGAACATGGTGTATAAGGAGTACTTGAATAAGCAAATTGTATTTATTAATAACATCCTCATCTATTCAAGGAATAATAAAGTCTGTGTTGAATGCCTAAGGATTTTTCTCTAAAGATCAGAAGGAAAGCAACTATACGTTGAGTCTTCAAGAATGAAATTTTGACTAAGGTTAACAAAAGATTCTGAATTAATCCATTAACAACTACCTAAGCAAAGCCGTATGGTAACAGATGCCTTATGCCGACAGAAAGGATTGGATGTAATTAAGACCACCGATGAATTAATAAATGAATTGGAAAGAGTGGAATCTGAAGTTCAAATACTTAAAGGTGATAATACCTGAATATATGAGATTACTTTTTAGCCTTAACTGATGGAAAAGAGTAAGAGATGTTTAAATGTTTGGAAACCAAGTTGAAAACGAGCACCGTTTATCATCCTTAAATGAAGGGTCAAAGTGAGAAAGCGATTCAGGAAATATAAGATATGTTGAGAGGTTGAGTTTTTAAGGAAAGCTGGGATGATCATTCATCATCAATGTAAGCTTTATAATACCACTTTACCAAGTCTTATATAGACGCAAGTGTAGGTCCCCACTTTATTGAAATAAAGTGGGAGAAAGAAAATCGTCAAATCCTACGTTAATTCAGCACATCAAGGGCATAATGATATTGATTAAAGCAGCTCGGAGTAGACAAAGAAAGAAGGTGGATTTGTATCGAGAGAGAGTAAGAGTATAGAAATAGGACCAGTAGTGTTAGTACAAGTTCCATCTTGTAAGAGACTGGATAACTCTGAGTAGAAGGGACAGGTTAAGTCCTAAAATTAGTAAACCATTCAAGGAATTGATAGATATAGATAAAGTTATTCATGAATTGATGTTACCGTCACAATAGTATGTGTACATATAATGTGTTCTGTATGTTAATGTTAAGGTGATAAGTATCTGATTCGAATCAAGTGATTGATTAAGAGCCAATGGGCTCTTGTCCAAGTTGTTCTGCATATAGTGATCAATCCAAATTCCTGATCGTTAAAGGCAAGCCCTTGGAAATGAGTGTATATCTATAGCGAGTACGTTTGAACCCTCGAGTAGAAGGGTCTACTTGGGAATTAGAGTCAGATATGCTTGACAAATATCCTCACTTGTGTAATTAGACCAGATTCTGAGGACAAAATCCTTTTAAGGGGGGAAGGATATAACGACTCGTGTATTTTTTTGAATTATTTAAATATGTGATTATTATGGAAATTATTAATTAAATAAAATATATGTATTGGTTTTGATTGCTATGTGTTGTTTGATTAGTATCTATGTGTGATTTATGATGTATCGGGTTGTCCGCGTGATTAATTAAGGAATTGTATTGAATTGTCTCACTTTTAAAGTGGATTTAATGCATATTTATTTGTATAAATATTTGAAGTGTCTTTAAAATTATTTTTATGATTTTATAATTACAATAATTATTTTTAGGATTTTATAAAATTGAGATATCAATATTTTATCAATTATTTAACCCTGAATGATTTTCTGATTACATTTATATGTAAAATCTGTATTTAATTCTAGAATTCTTCAAAAATTATAAAACTCATGTTTATTTAAGTTTGGAATATTTCGAGATTTTTAAAATTATTTTGGAAATTTTCGGGATTAATTTTACTCGCGTGTTGTTTCGTTTTATTGATAAAAGCGAGTATAAGTCGCATTTCGGAAATTTTGTTAAAATTACGAAAATTGCGTTTTCATTTACTTCGGGATATTTCTAGCATTTTAAGACTATTTTTGCGATTTTCAGAATTTGTTTTAAGTGTAGCTCGGTTCATTAATCGTAAAATGCGGATATATTTCACGATTTAAAAACACTCTATAAATTATGGAATTTATGTTTTATTATTTTTAAAAATATTTAGAGAATTATTAAGAATATTTCAATTTAATTCGATCAATAATAGTTCACAAAACTACGCATTAGAAGAGTAAAATAGTTAGTAACCGGGCTTGCAGTCAAGGAAAACCGGACACGTGTCCTATTAATTGGACACGCGACTGGCAATTTGTATTACCCAGGGTATGACTTTTTTTGTTTGTCCTGGACATACATCAATTTCTTTCATCTCTTTACTTTCCTCTCTCGATTCCTCTCATCCCTCTTGTCTCTTCTCTCTCTCCCTTTGTCTTTCTCTCTCGGTTTTCACCCCTCCTCCATCGTTATGTGGTTCTCCGGTGCCGCCGTGACTCCGATTCTGATAACCACCTGAGCTCTACCGTTTGTTTCTCTGACTGTGTCGATTCTGTGTATATACACACGCGTGTATGCGTGTGTGTGTGTATCGATTTGGTGTTTGTGTGTGTGCAATTGTTGTGCGTGTGTGTGTGTTTTGTGTGGGTTTCGAGTGTGTGTGTGGTGCAGCGGCGTGGCCGTGTGTGGTTCCTGGACTGTGTTCTTGTTCTCTGTGGTTAATTCTCTGTTGGGCTTGGTTATTCGGCCCTTACTTGTTGGGCTGATTGTGTAGTTTGGTTTGGGTTGTTATAATTCCGATGTTGGTTCCCTTTTTATTTGCAGGAGATTTATTGATTAAAAATTTGTGATATTAAATTCAACTCATGCGGGGAATGATTTTTTTAAATTAATTGGTGAATGTTCGCGTTGGAAACCCGATTTATATGGGTACCCGCGAATTTTTACCGTCGTCAGCGATGAATTTCGATGAGCTGACGGTGTACTATGATGACACGATTCTGAGTCCTAAAATTTTGAATTAATAAAATTCGTGTTGTGTTTTTATTCTGGATCGAATTAGTTAATTAGTAAATATTGATTCGGGATGGTTGAGTTGGTTGTGATTAATTGTATCGGTGATTGGTGAATTATTGTAGTTGTTATTGTTGTGAACTTTGTGGTTTGACGTCGATTGATGTTTCGACGGGTAGTCCGATAAACAAATGAGACGCTGCCCGATTTCCGGGAAATCAACTATGGAAATGCGGGAGCGTATCCGGTTATTATCGGGACGTCGAGTGAATATATATATATATACCTATATTTTTTACGAACTTGATTGTATGTTGTGGTAAATGTTCCATCCAAAAATCAGTAATCCTAACTTCGTAAAAGGACGAGTATACGTATTTCCTGAAAATGAACACCGAACCAATTTCGAGAACGTGAACCCTAATTGTTGTATGTTGTATTATAATATGAATAATTACGAGTCGGAATATGTTATCGTATGGGTAGGTTGTTAGCGAGGATATGTCAAGCATAACTGAGTGTCTAATATAGAGTATTTCGCCCCTGTAGGTTCTAGTCGAGAAACCGAAAGTGGACGTTGGACTAAAGATGACGTAGTAATCAGTCGACGAGCTTAGTAGAGTTTCAATAGAAAAACTTGAGTGTCGAAGTCGAATCTAATGTGGTCTAGTGGTTGGACGTTAAAACCAGAGCGGCAGAGTCAGCTCAGAGTTGATCATTATTAATTGTAAAGCCCTGTAAGGCAAGTAATTCTGAACTTTTCTTTAAGATATATTGCAAATATTTTCAAACTGTTTCATAGCATGTCGCTATTATTTAAAATAACCCCTGTTTTATATTGCAAGTGCTTTCAACTATTTAACCTTGAACCCTGATTTGTTTTGATCTTGAACCATAAGCCTTATTCTTTGTAAACCATCCTTTGTTGATTTTCAGATACCAAACCACCCAAATATGATACTACTCCCCAAATGTATAACTACCAAACACCAAACATTGGAAGAGAATTGTTTGAAAACACGGAAACTCTTATACTCCAACCATTCTTTATAACATCAAAGAACTATACCTTGAAAAATCATTACTGGTCTAATACCTGATCCTTTTACAAACTGAAAACCGTTTCTTATACATACCCTGATATACCTTTGTGATATCCATGAATTTCCTTACATTTTTATTCAAGTGTTTAATCATCATTGATTATGATCTTGTTTTATTGAAGTATATTGTTTATCATACTGAGTTGTTTTAGAATTGGATAATTTTCTTATGTGGACCAGATTCGTGGTCAGACCAGATTCGTGGTCGAATTAGGCCAATGTGTGCCTTAGATCCAGTTTATAGAGCAGAGTTGTGTGCTTTGCTTGGGGTTAGTGCGTGACTGATCAGCAGCCTAACCTTGGTTTTAAAACTTAAAATAAATATCTAATTCTAATGATTGTTTAACAATAAACTTGATTCTTCTGAATCATTCCATTTAAACATTGCTTAACCTCAGTTATCACTGTTATGACTTGCTGAGCTAGTTAGCTCACCCTTGCGAATCTTTATATATTTTACAGTTGAAAAGGATATGGATGATAGTGAAGTTCCTCAGTCCTAAGTGCGGGTTAAGGTTCCAGTTTGAGTTGAATCGAGCTAGCAGGAGCTTCATTCGGTAGAGAGATAGTGAGATTGTAAGAATGATTTTATTATTAGTTGTAAGTTAAATTAGTTGGAATTTGGTACGTTGTAATAAAAGTTAAGGTTGTGGCTTTTTTCATACTTTAACCTGTTGCAATCCGTGGTTATGTGAAGCAGGGTCATTGCAAATAATATTTCTTATACAAGTTTATATATTGTGTATGTGTTGAGGACCCCAAACTTCTGACCCAGGTTTGGAGGGCGCCACAGTAACATCTATGAAGCCAAGCTTTTAACAAGTTCTGATGGTTCTGCAATCAGTCTGTTAAGCAGATCATCAATTAAAGAAAGTTGGGATTGGCACAAGAAACTCTCTCATTTAAATTTCAACAATATAAATGAACTAGTCAAGAAAGATCTTGTGAGAGGACTGCCAAAATCAGTATTTGCTCCTAATGGCCTTTGTGATTCATGTCAAAAGGCAAAACAAAGAAAATCTTCATTCAAGAGCAAGACTGAATCTTCAATTCTTGAGCCTTATCACCTACTACATGTTGATCTATTTGGTCCAGTGAATGTCATGTCTATTACAAAGAAGAAATATGCTATGGTCATAGTAGATGAGTTTACCAGATACACATGGGTGTATTTCTTGCACACAAATAGTGAAACTGCATCTATCTTGATTGATCATGTCAAACAATTGGATAAATTGGTCAAAGACTTTGTGAAAATCATAAGAAGTGATAATGGCACTGAGTTCAAGAATATGATTATGGAAGAGTTCTGCAAAGAACATGTAATAAAGCAGGAATTCTCTGCTCCTGGAACTCCACAGAAAAATGGATTTGTTGAAAGAAAGAATAGAACTCTTATTGAAGCTGCAAGAACTATGCTTGATGAAGCAAAGTTACCAACCTACTTTTGGGTTGAAGCTGTGCAGACTGCTTGTTTTACTCAGAATGCAACAATTATCAACAAGAATGGAAAGACACCATATGAGATGGTGAAGAAAAAGAAGCCAAATCTGAAGTACTTTCATGTATTTGGATGCAAGTATTTTATTCTTAAGACTCATCCTGAACAGAGCTCTCATAGGGACATGTGGACCTCTTTCAATGTAGTCCACATAAGCTTCATCTTGAGACAGGCGATGCAGGTGCATCTTGTGCATCTCTACCTTCCAATGGTGATAGTTGTCTTTTTCCAGAAATGTAATCTTTACTCCAACATCTATTATGTTCATCTTGTTGATTGATGATCTTTACACTCTTTGTACTTTAAGAGTTTGCTCTGATACCAATTGTTATTCCCAATCAATGTAACAAGAATTACAGAAGGGGGGTTGAATGTAATTCTGGCTTCTTTTTCCGATTTAAAGAATGTTCTTAATATATAACTGTGTTTGATTTTTCAAGAAATGCAGAATAAAAAGAAAATAGAAATCAAAACACAAGGCTTTAAAACTTTCTGGTGGATTTAAACTTATCCACCAGAGATATATATAAAGATGAGAACTCTGTGATGCTTGAATAGCACACAGCTGCTTACAAGTTTAACTTACAGAATTATTGAGAGATTCTTAACAGAAACAACTTTTTCTATCTCTCTTAGTTGTTTATTCTACTTGCTACACTTGGTTTATATACCACCAAGTTACATTATAAAAATACAAACAAGTAAAAAAAAATTGTCTCTAGTCTTCTTTCATGCTGCTTCATTACACTGTCCAACATCTTTGAATATTTCATATTTGCATGGAAATGGTAATGTTTCTTATTCTTTAAATCCTGCAATTAGGCTGCCACATTCCTTTTCCAAACACCCGACGTATGTGACTGTGTTGTCACTGTCAACTGCTATTTTGAATTAGATCATCCGTCGGGACTACATTGGTCATCCGTCGGGAGCCTTTTGTTGATCATCCATCGGGAGACTTTGTAGATCATCCGTCGGGAGCCTTTTCTGTCACTTGACTCTATTTCACTTATACATAATTATAAGACATCTTATATTTACAATTAGTCACCCTATTCTGTATATCAAACTAGTAGTCAACATGACTTAGAGAATCCTACAGAATCTACTCAACTAATACATTGTTGTTTGCAGATATGTGCTACAAGACTTATAAATACATAAGCTACACCCTCGATGGATGTTCAGAGGTCATCCGTCGGGACAATAAGGATCATCTGTCGAGACCATTATAGAACATCCGCCGAGAGCTACAAAATCACTAAATTAAATCTACTTAAGGTGTTTTGTTCAACTTATCATCAAGTTCACAACATATTCCTAACACAATTGAATGACAGTCTCGCAAGATGCACTCCGTCTCGCTGTACGTAATACATCTCCTGATGATTTGGGCAGATCCTTGCCGAAACAAAAATGGCTCATCCCACATGTACCACTTCACTTCATGAAGAAACTTCTTCCTATGAGCATAAGTCAAGTCCGGAGGCATAACGTTGCTCATAAGGTAGTTCATAATATCTGTGAATCACGGTTCTTCTTCTTGCACCCCAAACCACTGCTCATCGGGAAAATACTCATTTATCAATGTCATATCCTGTGAAGCTGTACTTGGATCTTTTAATCGAGAGAGATTATCAGCAACTTGATTCTCAGTATCTTTTCTAATCCTTGATCTCCAGCTCAAACTCCTGAAGTAAAAGAACCCATCGAATCAATCTAGGCTTCGAATCCTTCTTCGAGACGAGATAGCGAATCGCAGCGTGATCAGTGAAAACTGTCACCTTCGTCCCAAGCAAATAAGATCAAAACTTCTCAAAACCGTAGACAATGGCTAAGAGTTCCTTTTTAGTAGTAGTGTAGTTCAGTTGAGCACCATGGAGGGTCTTACTAAGGTTTAATTCGTATAATCGCCATGAGCGGGCTACCTATCTTAGAAGGTCCTATCTTGAGAAAAAGCCAGGACCATGTTTCAAAAAGAACTAAACAAACCTTTGAGTTAAGTCTTCTATTGAAGTCATTTAATTAAGAATGGTATTAACCTGCTATCGTTGTTTTGATTTAAACTCTTCTGCTATTTTATCTGCTTCATGTCATATGTACGTCAAGTTTAGGAGTGTTCTTCATGAATCATGAGCGGTGATCATGTTACCTCCTTAGAAGAATTTGATACGACATGTATGGACTCCGTATGCTTAGCTATTAAGATTTCATAGAAAATGAATAACTACAGTAGGTCAGCGATGGACCACAGTAATACAACAATGATTCTGCGAGTAATGAGTCGATTACAACCGTGAGAGTTGTATTGGAATGGATGTTGAGATTGAGTACCACTAATCGGGTCGTGGTGATGTATAAGTTATCATTGATAGACTAATTAAGTAGATTATCTACCTATTGAATACTTATTCCTTCTTATCAATAGAGAGTCGTATTACTATACGAGGAAGGTTGCGGTGCAAGCATAGAATTCTAGTAACGATGATGTATAAAATGAGATTCCAGATTCGATTTTCGATGTCGAGGGAGTTTCAAAGGTGATGGAGTATAAGCTCGAGGAAGAGCATGGGTCCATAGAATGATGGACGGAATAGCAAAAATATTTAAGCATGCGAAATGCGATGCGATAATACTTGATGTTGATATATATACACATATGTTTTGTTCTCCTATGACAAACCTCTATAGTTCAGAGGTAGGTTCCAAGCCAGATATTTTGTGGCAGCATATTTTTTTTTCATATATACAATTCTCTTCAATTCGTTCTTTTCTCTTCTTTTCATTTCATATAAGCTGAGAAGAACAACCCTTCCAGAAGGGGAGGTATTGCCGAATGACTATCTATCTGTGTGATAGAAGCCTAGTAGGATACCACATGTTGTTTAATTGCTTGTCAAGTACTAAAGGCTGGCCATCTTCTGTACTAACTATGCAATAGAACAAGTGTTCATGATCATAGTGATCTCTCAACACATTCCTTTACTTCTATATGATTGATCAAATTTTGGAAAATAGAAACAGCTGAAAAAGGAGTAGTAAAGTTACGGTGGTATTCCGATTCTAACGCATTCGTGATACTAAGGTTGACGTGGTTATTAAAAGGTTATAGAATGCTAACGAGCAAAAGTATAACCAATATAATATTAGGATTGGAAATAGTACCGATTACGAACTGGAAAAGAATGGGTATTGAGGAACAAAAGCTATAATGCTAGAAGCTATAATGGGAGTCTGTGCAATAGACTTGAAAGAATTTGGAATGATCACTTAACGCGGATTGAGTTTTCTCACGACAATAGATCATATGTCATTATCGAGATGTCGCCTTATGAGATCCTTGAGGGAAGACAATGTCGATCTCCCTTATATTAGGATGAAGTTGTAGAGCGCAAGATGCTCGGACCCGCAGTAGTCCAAAGGACCAGGGATGTAATAGATCTAATCAGAGGACGGCTGGTAGTAACCCAAGATGGACATAAGAGGTATGCTGATTTGACTCGAAAGGACAAAGAGTATGAAATGGGGGACCTAGTAATGTTATAGGTATCCCTTGGAAAGGATTGATGAGGTTCGGAAAGAAAGGAAAGCTAAGTCCACAAATTGTTGGACCCTTGGATATATTAAGACGTATTGGGAAGTTAGCATATGAGCTAGCCCTACCCCCGAACAGGTAGCAAGTCATAACGTGTTTCACGTATTAATGTTAAGGAAGTGTAATTCGGATGCCAGATAAATAGGGGCATATGAGCGCATAGACATGCAACCAGACGTAACCTATATGGAGCAACCAGGAAGGGTTATAGATTGAAAAAGGAACAAGTGCTTAGGAGAAGGGTTATCAAACTATTCAGAGTTTGATGGAAGAACCACAATGTGGGAAAATTTACTTGAGAGTTAGAAAGTGCAATGCTAAGAAAGTATCCCTATTCATTTTCTATCTGATTCCGGGACGGAATCCTTTTAAGGAGGGGAGACTGTAATAACCCCAATTTTTGGAATTTTTGAAACCCTTATGAATAGTGTTCTGCTGATTATGCTGAATAAGAAAACTTTTCATGCCACAATATGTAGGGGTTCTTTTATTGATCTTCTGGGATATTATTAGTACTCTATGTGGTATATAAGTGTATGTAAAGATCGTCAGAATCCAAATCCGAACACTTTGATTTTTCCCGGAAATCCACCAGATACCGAAAGAATTTAGTATAAGGTAACAGGATAAAAAGGATTTAAATTCAAGGATTTTAAAAGAGGATCATAAAAGGAATATAATGTATTGAGAAAGGTTAAGGAAACCCATGTAATAAGATCTCGGGTATGATCCCTCAAACGATAAACGAAAACGAAAGTTAAGCGAACCGTATAACAGATTAGCGGTCATTAGCCAAGTAATTAGAAGCTAATCAAAGAGGTTAGTGAGGATGATGTCATCAAACCAATAAGAGGAGGACAAGTGGGGGAGGATGACATAACAAGGTGACGTAAGCATGACCAAAGCAAAGTGTCTTGTTGGTTGATTAAGAACCACACAAAAGTTACCATGGTTAAAAGTAATAAATCAAAACAAAAGCCAAAAACAACCAACCAACAATTCATTTCACCAAAACACAAGTTGACTTCCCCTTTTTGCAAGCAAAGCTCTCAGCCTTTTGCATTATTTCAAGAAGGAAAATTCAAAATCTAAGATCCAAGCCTTGTTAATTAGTGAGGTAATTATCTAATACTCCTTATGCATAGATATAGCTATCCTATAAGTTTGAGCTTCAAATTCATTCACAATCTCTTCCTAAAAATCATGGAAGAAGAGGGTGAATAGTGTTTTTCAAGAACTTATATTTTTGTTCTTGAATTTTTGTTTAGATTAAGCTTGGATAAGGACTTTCAAGGGTGATTCCAAGCTAATTAGTTACTCCCACTCACAAGGAAGGTATAATCTCTTAACCTACCCATGTTATTGAATGTTAAGAGCATAATATGAGTATTATAGTTCATGAGAGGCTTGATTGTTGTGTATGTAGAGATTAGTTGGTTTTGTGGTGTTTTTGGAGTTGTAAATCTTGATAATTAGTTAAAGAACTTAAGTAAGCTTTTAGTTCATGATTGGGAAGTAGTATAAGTTAATAATATTGAGTTGTTGGGGCTGTTATGGTGAAGTATGGATGGAGTTTGGTTGTGATATTGATTGTGGGTTGATTTGGAGTGGTATAAATTTGGGTAATCGCGTAAACATAGCCGTCGTAATGCCCGATTTACCGTAGACTGTTTTTGTTCTTAACATCAGAACCCTTGAACTCACTGTTAGGTTTTTACAATTTCCATTTTTAGATAGTTCATGTTACAAGCTTCGTTTTGATATGTGGTACGCTTGAATCCGATGTACGGTTTAGGAGAAACGACCGTTTTAAGTAACGGCGTTTCGCGAACGAACCGTTACCCCTCGCCTTACTTTGAAACCTTGGTTAAGGCCCTTAAATGACTAATTGGAGTATGAAACAATTATGTAAAGGGGATTAGGCAGTTGGTAGAGTACTCGCGAAAGAATCGCCTAAAAAATTCTTAATGGTTAATTTATTAAAAATGGTGGAGCCGAGGGTACTCAAATGACTTATGTGATTCGTTAAGCGTAAGAGTGACCATAAGCGAACGTTAGGGTTCAATTGGTTAAAGTATAGTTTCTTAAGCGACCGGGGTTTAATTTCAACTTATGTTGTTGTTCATAGGTTATCGGACCCACTCTAAGCTTAAGTCTATCCGGGAACACTCAGACAAGTTTTCTACCCGTTATACTGTTGTTGTGATGTATACATATGTATCTGCATTATCTTGTGATAAGTGCATGATTGTTATTAGCAAATCTTGCGTTATATTGGAGCATGTGATATGGTATATATGCATGTCTGTTTCGTAATCTTGATATCTAATTGTTGATTCAAATGCTTATAGTTGCATAATACCTATGCTAGAGATAAGCAGTAGTTGCGTATACCCTTAGTATAGGGGACCCAAAGGTAAACATTTTCTAAACCGGGAGTCGATGTTCCCGAGTATAATATATATATATATGAATAGTTTTCAAAACTATTATTCGAATAAGGTTTATTCGATAACTTTATTTTACTTAATGAATATTATTTTGAATATTCATTCGAGGGCTTATGACTCCGTTTATTTTATTAATGAATATTATTTTGAATATTCATTCGAGGGCTTATGACTCCGTTTATTTTATTAATGAATATTATTTTGAATATTCATTCCAGGACTTATAACTCCGATTATTTACTAAACAATATTCTTTATTTTATTAAAGAATAATGAGTCGATAATCAAACTTACTTTTGATTATTCAAATAAAGATATTACTTTCGTATAAGTATATCTTTGGTTATTTAATATTCATTATAAGTTTTACAACTTCTACTTCAATTATTTTTATAAAGATTATTCTTTATGGGAATATTATTTAAATAATAATATTCAGAGATTTTCTAATATATTGGGACTGATTTATTTTATTAAATCAGCATCACTCCAAACATTCTTAAAGATGTATTTGAGTCTTCAAAATGATTTTAAAGGTTAGGGCAGATCCCAAAACTCATTTTTATATTTAAGATCCTCCTTTCGAAGGGTATTTAAATACTCGCTCAAAACCTGAGGGATCCGGCTATGTGGTGTGTTTCATATTCGCAACAAGGTTGCTGTTTTGATAAAAGAGTTTTTGATTACTTACCCAACACTCGGGAAGTAAAATTCTTGGAACAAGTTAATCCTTTAACAGGCACCGCCTGGGAAATATCGGCGAGTTTTCCTTTCCAACTAGGTACGACTTCTTGGTGGAGCCGTATCAACAAGTTTCTACTTGGGGAAAGGGGGGGACGAGCTTTACGTTTCAGAGTCATGGATTTCATCTGAACTAGGAGTGGCGTAAGTGGTAGAGTAGCGCCGGCCCAGCCTTATTATATTGGCCCAAATGGCCTGGAAGTTCCGCTAAGACGGTCCATTCCTTAGGAGTCCAGTGTTCGGTTGACAAGTAAATCCGACAGGTTCTCCTCTACATGTAGAAAATGGTGGGGTTGAACTACTACGACTAATCATCGTAAGTGGTCTTCCTGGCGCGGTAAACTCCCGTAATGAGTTCATCATCCAATTGGATATTTCTGCAACACTACCCAGAGCACTTCGATAGAAAGGCTACGGTTGGGCGATTGTTGAGTGTTGGCAAGGTCGAGTTTTCAAAATGATGTTTGCATCAAATGAAGTATCTTGTAACTTCATTTTATTTTGATGATATTTTAAAGATTGATTCTATACAAGTTTTGTCTTGTAGCTTAATCTATGGGAGGAACTATTTATACATTGAACGGTGGTAGTTCAAGTAGTATTCGGAAAAGATATAAGTATATTGGAGTATCTTGTAACTTCATCTTTTAAACTTATATCTAGTAAATGATTATCTTGTGCATGTCAAAGATATTCAGAAAAACGTTGAGACAAGGTTAAATATATGAGATCACCTTGCAACGATATTTTTATACAGTTATAAACTGGAACTCTGTGTATATTATACATGTCAGAGGATTTCAAAGATTGTGAAAAGTATATATGTATATATATACTGAATATTTTGCGACTTGGTCGCGTTAAGATATCATCTTGGTTCATTTCTTCTTGACCAAGACTTTCATGAGTACTATGAGAATGCTCATATATTGTTAATTATTATACATATTATTTCGGTGGGCTTGTTGCTCACCCTTGCTTTCTTCTTTCATCATACAACATCAGATAGACAAGATGAACAGGACCAAGCTCCCAATTCGTGAGCGGATAGGAAACGTTCCGCAGTTTCCTATAGGCGTTGATGTCGCTGTAGCTGAGGTAGGAACTACCAATTGGCTAGGCTTTCAACCTTTGATGTACCAGATTTATGTATATTTATGAATTGTAATAATGGCAAAGAAATGTAAATTTATTCAGAAACCCTTTTGAGATGTAATGGCTTATAATTATGGAATAAAATGACTTGTGTTATTTTTGGTAGTCATCTCTGAGACTATAAGTTGTGGTGTGTGTGTTTATTGTGGGGTCACAGTACAGAGTAGTTGATTGTTTATTAAGATTGGGTGTTATTAAGGGAAATGGAACTCGTGACAACCCGGATTTGGGGGTGTTACATTTATATAGGAGAAAAAGTGAAGTTGAAGGGACAAAAAGCCCAGTAAGATTAAAAGCCCAAAAAAGAAAGCCCAGAAATGGAACGTTCCAGAATACTCCAAGGAATTCCAAAGGAAATAAATAAAAATTCCCGAGAGTAAAGTCCAGATTAATATGGAAGAGGCCCAATAGAAGGCCCAAATCCAATTAGGATTTGGAAAAATAGAGTCCCAAATCCAATTAGGATTTAGAAGAATACAGGCCCAAGTCAATGCCCAAATCAAAGCCCTAAAGGGAGAAGGCCCAAACAAGGCCCAATCCAAATTGAATTAGGAAGAAGCCCAATACAGATCAGGATTGAGGTCGAATTCCAGGTCATGAATTCTATTCGAGTTCTTTCAAATAGGTGCCCAAAAATTATGAGTAAAAAAGACCAGGATTGAGGTCGAATTCTAGGACGTGGATTCTATTCGAATTCTTTCGAACAGACACCCGAAAATTACGGGTAAAAATTATCAGGATTGAGGTCGAAAACCAGGTAAATAAGACCAGGATTTAGGTCGAATTCCTGAATTAAGCACAATATTTTTCGAGAACAAGGACATAAATTTCGACCAAAATCCAGGTCGAGGGTTCGACTAGGATCCTAGTTGAAACCTTACGACCAGGAAACAAATAAGCACAAAATCCAGGTCGAAGGTTCGACTAGGATCCTGGTCGAAATCCAGGTCGTGGATCCTATTCGAAATCCTTCGACCAGGATTGAAAGGCTAGACCAAAATTCGACGAGGATCCAGGTCGAAATTTCGACTAGGATCCTGGCCGAAAAAGGGCTGAAAATTTAAAAATATTTGTGAAAAATTGCAGAAAATTTGGAAAAATCTCAGAAATAAGGGGAAAATTCCTGAAAAATACCAGAAAATTCCTAAAAATAGGGAAAAGGTAAGAAAATAAAAAGGAAGTTTTTAAACGACCCGGAAACCGCGTACAAGGCAAATCATTGTAAACGTGTAGGTCGCTCCACACTTTACGTAAAACGATACCCTGTAAGGGAGTGAATGAAGTTAACTTTTGCGAAATCTTATACGGTTTCCCAAAAGTTGGGGGGCAAATGATAGGGATAAATAAATCCTGATTGTGTAATTAAATATTATATTAATTATACATGATTTGGGCTGCTAGTCCCAATAAGAAGATGTATGACATTCAGACCAAAAAGGTTAACACATTGATCAGGCCTGATGGACCGGATCAGGCCTGATGGAACAAAGAAGGCCCAAACACCCTGAATATTAATTAATTTCATAATTAATTGATAAGGGAAAAATCAGCTATTGAGAAGAGTCCTAATAAGGACATAAATCCTTGCAGATTAGCCTCTAAGGGACCTGGAAGGATAATGAATCAATTTCGTCCTATTTAGGACTCCAAAGTCCATTCTAATTCTAAGACTTGGCTACCAAGTCTCCTATACCAAGTCCAATTCAAGGACCACCAACATCTATATAAGGGGTCTCACCCCACAAATCAGAACTACGTTTTTTGACTTGATCCTTGGCAATCAGCAAGGTACGTAGGCATCTTGTTAAGGCAGATTGAGTCACGAAACACAAGAGCAGTCAAATCGAGCCTCGAAGCTCATGTTCCTTAGTAATAAATACAACAATCATATACCTTAGTTTTTAATTCATAACAACGAGCCAAACATATACGATACTACTCCACAAATACATACACACCATAAACCAAGTATTTCAATAAAGTTTCTTCAGTACGCAAAAACTTATACACCCTGGAATACCCTAACACATCAAAGGTCAATACCTTGTATTATCATTGAACCATTGTTCTTCCGATACTTGATTTTTCATCAGGCTTAAAGCCTTTCTTCATATTTATACCTTGATATACCCTGGTGATACCTGTAAAAAGTTTTATGTTCAGAGATAAATACTTGATCAATGTTGATTATGATTCTGTTTTATTGAATTGGATTGGTTATCCTATTGAATTGTTCTAGAATTGGATGGTTTTATAAATGTGGACCATATTCATGGTCAGACCAGATTCGTGGTCATATTAGGCCAATGCGTGCCTTGGATCCAGTATATAGAGCAAATTCGGGAGCCTTGCTCGGGGTTAGTACGTGACTGTTCAGCAGCCTAACCTTGGTTTTTTTTTAAAAATGAAAAGAATATCTAATTTTTTGCTTATCCAGAAACTTGATTCTCATGAATCATTTTAACTGATCATTGTTGAACCTCAGTTATTGCTATTAGGACTTGCTGAGCTAGTTAGCTCACTCTTGCAAATATGTTATGTTATTTTACAGTTAAAAAGGAAATGGTTGATAACGAGGATTCCCAGTCCAATGTGCGAGCTAGGATTCCAGGATAAGATGGACCGAACTAGCAGGAGCTTTATAATGTAGATAAGTTTTGTAAGATTGTAAGAATGATATCATTATCAGTTATAAGCGGAAATAGTTGGGACTTGGTACGATGTAATAAAAGTTAAGGTTGTGGCTTGTTTTCATACTTTAACCTGTTGCGATCCATGGTTATGGTAAGAAGGGTCTGTGCATATATTACTTTTATAAGCAGGTATTTATATATTGAGTGTGTGTGTGTTGTGAACCCCAAACGTCTGACCCGTGTTTGGAGGGCGTCACAGAAAGCCACTCAAGAAGAATGTCTATATACCAGCTTTCTTTCTAAGGAAGAGCCTAAAAAGGTAGAAGAAGCTCTGGTGGATCCTGATTGGGTTATATCTATGCAAGAGGAGCTAAACCAATTTGAAAGGAATAAAGTGTAGAAGCTGGTACCCAAGCCTAAAGGAAAGAATCCTATTGACACCAAGTGAGTATTTAGAACAAGATGGATGAAAATGGCATAGTGATCAAGAACAAAGCTAGATTGGTTGCTAAAGGCTACTGTTAACAAGAAGGAATATATTTGATGAGACCTTTGCTCCTGTTGTAAGACTTGAAGCCATCAGAATCTTCTTAGCCTATGCAACCCATGCCAATTTCAATGTCTATCAAATGGATGTCAAAAGTGTATTTCTAAATGGAGATTTGGAGGAGAAGGTCTATGTTAGTCAGCCTCCTAGTTTTGAAGACCCCAACTTTCCAGAATATGTCTACTATCTTTTGAAAGCACTTTATGGAGTGAAGCAAGCACCTAGAGCCTGGTATGACACCTTGTCAAAGTTTCTCTTAGAAAATCATTTCTTAAGAGGTACTGTTGATAAAACCTTATTCTTTAGAAATGTTAATGGCTCTAGTATACTTGTTCAAATTTATGTAGTTGACATTATTTTTGGCTCTACAGATGAGAAACTTTGCAAAAAGTTTGCCAAATTAATGCAAAGTAAATATGAAATGAGCATGATGGGAGAACTAACTTACTTTCTTGGTTCATAATTTAAGCAAGTTAGTGCTGGAATATTTATTAGTCAAACCAAATATATTTTTGATCTTTTAAAGAAGTTTGACCTAATGGATTGCACATTTGTAAAAACTCCTATGACCACTGCCACTAAACTTGAACTGAACACCACTGAAAAGTCTGTGGGTATTTCAAGCTATAGAGGCATGGTTGGCTCACTTTTATATTTGACAGCCAGTAGGCCTGATATAATGTTTGTTACTTGTCTTTATGCTAGATTTCAAGCTGATCCTAGAAAATCTCATTTAATAGCTACTAAGATAATTTTCAGATATCTCAAAGGAACACCAAAACTTGACATTTGGTATCGTAGAGATTCGGGTTTTGATCTAACTAGTTATTCAGATACATATTATGCAGGTTGTAAAATTGATTGAAAAAGTACTACAGGAACCTGTCAATTTCTAGGAAATAAGCTAGTATCCTTGTTTAGTAAGAAGCAAAATTCAGACTTCACTTCTACAACTGAGGCTGAATATATTGTTGCTGGTAGTTATTGTGCACAGATTTTGTGGATGAAAAATAAACTTTTGGACTATGGTCTACAAGTGAATAGGATTCCTATTTTTGGTGATAACACAAGTGCCATTGCAATTACTGAATATCCAGTACAACATTCAAGGACCAATCATATTGACATCAAGTACCACTTCATTAGAGAACATGTCATGAATGGTACTATGGAACTTCACTTTGTTCCAAGTGAGAAGTAACTTGCAGATGTATTTACCAAGCTACATGATGAATCCACCTTTACCAGGTTGGTAAGTGAGTTAGGTATGCTTAATTACTCTTAATTTGTTTTGATGTCTAAGCAATTTGAAATGCATCCAGAATAAATTTGATATTTCTTGTCAAAAATGAAAATTTTGGCTAAGTCGGAATTTACATCTCGATGGATGTTCATTATCGGTTGAAAATGAATATCCGTTGAATTTTATCATTCGTTGCAATATTAAATATTATTCCGGGTACTTTTTTATCGATGGATATGTTACGCCCCCAAATCCGTGGTCAGAGGATTTAGTCGTCATGATGAAACCTCAATCCAAATTAACATGTTTACTAACTATACAAATGCCAGCAAAAGAGATTTAGCATCTTTAACTCCAAACTAATCCAAGATCTTTTGAGGTTACAGTTCTAGAAACAAGAATTCCAAATTTCACAAATAAGTTTCCACTTTCCTTTACTTTTTCTTAAAACTCTTTTCAACAGATTCCAAAACTCAAAACTTAACCCGCTAGTATAATTTTGAAAAGAAGTATACTAGGCCCAAATATACAATACACAACTGTAATAAAATATGATATAATATAAACAACTTTATATAATAGAACTTACCATAGTTCCGCAAACCCTGGACCAACCACCTTCCAAAAGCTTCTTCTTCACTTTCTTGAATTACGCAGCTAAACAGCGCTAGCTTATCCTCACTGGAGGTGAAATTTAAAATCAGGCAAGTATGAGCGGAAGAAATTCTCGGCAAGTTCAGTATAACATATATAAGGCCTTTTGAAATAAAAACCGACATCTGTACTAAAGCAGAACATTTAAAATCATAATTGCTGAATCAGAAAATTTAGTTAAGGAAATATCGTAAACAACAATAACCTGAAACAGTGATTATGGAATGAATCATAGACTTTATTCAAAACCGAACTCTTGATATTAATACTCATTTTGTTGTCATATCAAATTAGGTATCAATACGAACTTTGATGTTCACAACATCCTTACTGAAGCCAATAGCAATCATCTATACTAATACCACCTTTGATATTTAAAACAACCTAAATATCAACATCAATCAGAAACTGAATCAAAACTGCATTTCACCTTTTATTCAAAATAGAAATAGTTGATAAATCATTTATTCTATGATTATTAAAAAAATTTAAAAACAACAGTTTAGATTGGAACCAATTATATTTCATGTTGTTCCTGATGATTAGTCATAAAACAGCACTAATATCCCGCAGCCATTCCGTAAATATAGGTACTACCGGTATCCCGCAGCCATACCGTACCTATAGGGCACCAGAAAAGGCATATATTCGCCTTGTAAGATATTACAGATGGACCGATGTCTCGATCACTACGCTGTTACCAGTAACCATCCAATCTTAAAATATTTTATTGAGAGGGGTCATAATAATCGACACTCTTATAAATTTAATTTTATTCCCCGATTCACTTGGGCAGGAATACTCCCAACTAAATCATTTTTGTCAATGAAACATTCATAAATCCAGTAATTTGATAAGTAAAAACATTTAACGATTCTGAACATATAATAGCAGAGAGTACTTGCATGATAAACATTTAACTCAATGAAATGTAAAACATTTATCTATTCAGAACTGAGAATAGGAAGGCAATACTTGCATAATCATAAGCAGTTGGATATGAAAAATGTTGAACTATTCTGGAATTAGAATAACATAAAAAACTTGCATAATAGGATTCAGAATAAATATCACTTGAACAATAAGTGATGATAGGGATACTTGCCTATGGGTTTTTAGCAATTAGTCACACTAGCAATGACGCATCTATTCTGACATTCTATGTCAAAACATCACTATCTTTATTCTACTAATCATTTGTCCTGCTGCTCATGCAGTGGTGCAAACCTAATATTCCATACTATTCAACTTTAGTCTTTATCCATTTCATCTGGTTCTGATCGTCTTGAAAGACACGTATCTATAATTAAAAGATACAACTTTTATTGTCTAAATGATAATTACTCAATAAACTGCGCGTCAAAATCCTATCGTTTACACATATGATAGCCCGCACATAATTATAACAGTCAAACATAAAAATTCTGACTCACATACGCACGTAATTCACATAGCACATAAACACATAATTCACGTATCACATATTTCATATAACACATGCCTCAGTTTGTTAAAAGGTTCGACTTCGTACATTTAAAACTGAAATTGGGTCAAAATATAATTTATCGATCAGCTACCGACTCAGAATGACTCACAAATCAAATGACATTCTAATACAAAAGAAATTAGGTCTAAAAAGTATTTTTATTGAAGGCGAAATATTTTTCTGAGTCTATACAAGTTCGTTTCGTATTAAACGGACGAACAATTTATTTAATATAAATAATTTAATAATAATTATCGAGTTTTGAAAATAATTTAAAATGACATTTTAAAGCTCGAAACTATTTTTCGGAATTTTTGAATTAAAAGAAGTAATTAAATCGAATGAAATAATCAATTAAATTTTTTTAATAATTAATTAAATCAATTAATATTTAAATTAATTGACTAATTAAATAATTAATTATTGATTAATATTAATTAATTAAATAATTCAGATTTAAGTTCGAATTAAAAATAATTTTTAGAATTAAAAATTATTGATTTTTGGAATTTAATTAAAATAAATTTCTGAAAATAATTATAAAAAGAAAATACTGTTTTTGAAATTTTTAGAAACAAAAATATAGATTTTGTAAATTTATAAAACTGCAGGGACTTCATTGTAAGATTTGTAAAACCCTGGGGGCTAAACGGATATTTGTCCGCTACCACCGAAGGTCGCCGGAAAACGGCATCGGGAAGGACTTCGGAGGCGGCTAACCTCCCAGAAACCAGCCAAAACTCTAGAAATACAGTACTAATCAAAGCAAGCATGAATCTGCAAGTGAAATTATAAAAGCCGCTGTGATATGGTCGGAAAATCGAGAAGAATCTCGCCGACGGCGAGAACTTTGATCGATCATGCAGCACTTTTCTGGCATCGTTTGGTGATTTTTCTTACACCATTCAATTCCTCATCACGAATACATTGATCTATACCAAGTTAACCCAGAATTCACGAATCAAAAACCCCAAATTTCAACTCAAGAACACCAAGAACCCTAATTTCGAATTTTCAGAAAATCAAACCTCAATTACTATATGTTATTGAACTCTATTTTTGAAGTTTAATATATAAAATTGACCAAAAAAACATGCTCTACAAAATGGAACCATCCAAACAATCAGATAATCACGTTCGCAAAAATTCATACTTTAAATCATATACTTTTCAAATTAAAATAAATAAATAAGAAAATCACCTTGATTTTTGCACAAATATGGTTGATTGATTCAGAAAAGACTTTTCCAGAGCTTCAATTTGATATATGGCACGCCCGAATCGGATATCCATAACGCCTTCGTTTGTGCGTTTGATTTTCAAGAACGTAACGTTTATTTAGGGTTTTCTCTGTATTTTATCGGTTTTAACTGACTGATTATGATTATAGGAATAAAAATGAAATAATGAAAGGGCTATACATATTTATGCAGTATTGGTTCGTGTTGGATCGATAATTAGTTGCTTAGCCGCTAAGTAACTGCAAAAACGATATGTTTTGGATAATTATCAACCTGATTTGGATAATTATCAAAACCGGGCTTCTTATAAAACACTTTATACGAAAATAATGTAATAATATACTGACTTTCGAGAATACGGGTTTTGTTGATTTATCAAAACGTTCATCCTATCGAAAATTGAACGCCGGGACGCGTACGGGTCAAACTCCGGATTGAAAAAGTTAAAACACGGAAAATGTTCAGAATATTCAGAATAGGTTAGGAAGGAGTTTTCCGAAGAGTTTCGGGTTGTAAAAACATAAAAACGGTTGAGGTTGGACGATTCCCGGTTTTATAAAATAGTTTTATAATTACTGAGAAATTAATTATTAAATCTGTAAATCCTTATAAAATCATATAACAATCCAAAAATTACCAGAAAAATATCATAATTATCTATACTTTATTTCGAACATATTAAAAATCAAAATACTCAAATAATATTACATACAAACATCCAAACATCAATTCCAATTATCATACACTTCACTAACATTAACATAAAATCACATAAATGATTTCAAATAATAATCATAATAATAATATTAATAATATCTGCAAATATGGGATATTACAATCTACCCCCTTATAAGGATTCCGTCCTCGGAATCAGCAGAAGAAAGCACTAAAGGTCTTGTTACCAACTTCCCAATCTTGCATACGCAATTTTTCTCAAATTTTCAGATGAACTTGAAATCCTTGCATAACATAATGATCACGGAAGCTTCACTCCGCACCACTGTTCCATCCACATCATTTGACCAATTCCTCAATGGAATTACTTTTACTGATTGCGAGAAAGAAGAATAGAAAGAAAGATAAAGAAAAAGAAAAAGAAAAAGATAAAGATAAAGAGATAAATAGATAGAGAATAAAGAAACATATTGATTCCGTTACACGCCACCAATATTTTTAATTTACATTGCAATCCACTGTTGTTATTGGTAATCCCCTCACATAGCCTTACTTTGACTTGACCAAGGTAACTCAGCCCAACTTGATTGGCATACATTCGAATATTTCAGATGATAAAATCATGGAATTTCAAAGAAAAAGAATTTTATATCATGACGAGTGTTCCACCATTGTGGTTACTAAAATCTGAATTTGTGATAAAGTATTGTTGAAATGAAAGGATAACTAAGAGATCAATATGATCAAATGAACTTGGTATTGCGTGTCCAAATTAAGACACCACTAAAGGTTGTAATCCTTCTTGTAGTCACAACACACACAAGTGATGTCGTCCCATTCAACTCCTATCACATAAACAGGTATACCTTGTATCCCCTATAGTTAGGGTTGTTCATCTCAGTCAGAATAAAAAAATATAAAAGGAATCCAAAATTAAATGAATAAAACTAAAAAGATTTTAAAGATGATATTTCTGAAGGAAATGAAATCCAGAGAACAAAATTCTGGCACCAAATGAGCAAGTGGTGTCACATCACCAATAAACTATCCGCCATATAAGAAAAGTGGAAGTTAAATTATCATAACTTGGCAGAGCTATCAAAATCGGAAAATAGGCTTCATAACAACCTTTGGACATTACGTGATTGAAAACGGGTGTTATGGATTATGTCATTTAACAGATCTTAATACTTATCTTCTATTTGAGAGATGACAAAAGAAGTTATAGTAAGAGAAGGTATTGCCAAGATCTTAATACTTATCTTCTATTTGAACGCTTCTATTGGCTCGCCACCCAATTCTAGACACTTCTTCACGTTCCAAGGATATTGATAATCTCCATCATCGCCGAATCGTAGTCTCAGAAGATTCCCTTATAAATTCTACAATAGAACTTTGCAACTGCCAGGAGTTTTTTCCAGCTCAACACAACCATCTCGAGCGAATGCGCCTATCTTAACTTACTCGTTGGTACTATATCCAATAGTCCAACATGAACTCGACATGAGCTCAAATGTCCTCACATAGATATACACACTCCTACATATTCTCGTTTCTAGTTTACTATAACCTCAGATCTGATACCAACCTGTTACGCCCTAAAATCCGTGGTCAGAGGATTTGGTCGTCACGATGAAACCTCAATCCAAATTAACCTGTTTAATCACTATACAAATGCTAGCAGAAGATATTTAGCATCTACGACCCCAAACTAATCGAAGATCTTTTAAGGTTACAGTACTAGAAACAAGAATTCCAAATTCCATAAAAAAATTTCCACTTTTTTTACTTTTTGTTAAAACTCTTTTCAACAGATTCCAAAACTCAAAACTTAACCCACTAGTATAAATTCGAAAAGAAGTATATTAGGCCCAAATATACAATACACAACTGTAATATAATATGATAAAATATAAACAACTTTATATAATAGAACTTACCATAGTTCTGCAAACCCTGGACCAACCACCTTCCAAAAGCTTCTTCTTCACTTTCTTGAATTACGCAGCTAAACAGCGCTAGCTTATCCTCACTGGAGGTTAAATTTAAAATCAGGCAAGTATGAGCGGAAGAAATTCTCGGCAAGTTCAGTATAACATATATAAGGTCTTTTGATATAAAAACCGACATCTGTACTAAAGCAGAACATTTAAAATCATAATTGCTGAATCAGAAAATTTAGTTAAGGAATCCCAGAATTGGTTCCTCATTTTTATTCGAAATCCTTTTGTTATTTTCAAGGGAAATGGTTTAGAAGTACTTTGAATCTTGACGAGAATAAAACTCATAAAACAGTCTTTACGGAAATATCGTAAACAACAATAACGTGAAACAGTGATTATGGAATGAATCATAGACTTTATTCAAAACCGAACTATTGATATTAATACTCATTTTTTTATCATATCAAATTAGATATCAATACGAACTTTGATGCTCACAACATCCTTACTGAAGCAAACATCAATCATCTATACTAATACCACCTTTGATATTTAACAACAACCTAAATATCGACATCAATCAGAAACTGAATCAAAACTACATTTCACCTTTTATTCAAAATAGAAACAGTTGTTAAATCATTTTTTCTATGATTCCCAAAACAATTTAGAAATAAAAGTTTAGATTGGAACCAATTATATTTCATGTTGTTCCTGATGATCAGTCACGAAACAGCACCGGTATCCCACAACCATACCGTAAATATAGAAACTACCGGTATCCCGCAGCAATACCGTACCTATAGGGCTCCAGAAAAGGCATATATTTGCCTTATAAGATATTATAGCTGGACCGTGTTAGGGCTAAACACGTGCTAATAATTCTCGCAAGTATACGCGTTTGCAAGTAATATAGAATCTTTTGTAGTTTTTTCCCACAAAGACTAGCGTTGGTTAACTTATGTAATTTATGCACCTATGCACTGATGATATGGTTATTATCCAATGCTAAGACGATAACAAATTAGGTTATTTATACTACAAATTAAACTAATGATTATAACTAAGAGAATAAAAGAGATTTGTATATTATATGAGACAAACATAGGATTTTAACTTCATTAAATAGCCTTATTGTTCTTAACCTTAGCATGCAATGGTGATGACAATAATCAGATAACACGAAACTACTAAACACCAACTTTCGTTGCATGAATAACATACTACCAGACATCCACAAAAGAGATAGAAGCTGAATAGACACCAATTATATTGAGAACCTACATGTCTGTAGAATTTGACAACATAAAGGTTTAAAACACAAGTTATCTATCATGATTACATAGGGCAAGTAAGATGGGTAAAATTACCTACAAATCATGCATATCAATAACACATGAACCTGTGCTACCATGGAAAGTTCTAAATCCTTAAATTCATTGTCGCTTCATTAAGCATTAACACGCAATCTTATAAGTTCGCGACTCTTATAAGACGAATAAGCACAACCAATACTAGGTTATCATACAATCATGACACACTAAGGCATACAAACAATTTAACTAAAGAAATCCATAAATAAATCCGCTAGAACCCCACGATAATGATTAGCCCATAATCGGACTAATCATCAATGTGGGTTCCGATGAAAGCATGGTATAATAAACGTAGTCTTTATAACGAATTAACAAAACTAAGTACGAAACAAGAGTAAGGTTCTCAAGTAAGAAAACTAGCATCCAAGTTACAACTTAGAACAAAGATTCACAAGTAAAAACAAGATCTTCTCCGTCTTCGTTGAATCCATGCTAAAACGGTCTTCTTACGGCTCTCCTTGCGCTCTGGTACGTCTCTCTCATGAAAACATCCTTATTTGAATATATATAGCAACCCTTTGCAATCTGGAAGTCTCCCCACTTAGAATCGAATTAGAATCAGGATTCTTTATTTCCGCACCGGCGCGGCTGCGCGCTATAACAGTGCGGTTGCGCTGTCTTTCTGGAATCCCAGCGCGGCCGCGCACAATCACAGTGCAGGTGCACCGTTCTTTTGGGAAAAACTCAGATTTCATCTTTTTCCTTGCTGCTTCGAGCAGGTTTTCCACGAGCTTTTATTCCAACACCACCTTGACACCTAATTAGCATCAAAACAATGTTAATTCACCTGATTACCTAGATAATGCCTGAAATGTAAAAACACTAGAAAACACATTAAAACACTTAACAACTTGAGCACAAATACATCAATTCCAAGCTTATTATAGCTTAATAAAGTGTCATAAATGCCACTCATCATACCCCAAAACTTGAATCGATGTTTGTCCTCAAACATAAACAGACTCAAAGAACAAGAAACAAAAATGCATGAATTCAACTATATGAATGCAATGATCCTAAATGAATCACTCAACCACTCAACAAGCAACATATCAACAAATGTAGTTAATCGCATGAAGATCAATCAAATCATACAAATCAATTTAAAAACTAGAGACGTGCGTGTGTGCAGATGCTTACAGATATACTATCGCGACTAGATCAGCAATCATGACTCACTACTCATCAAGGCAATCACAAGGCTATAAATAAAATAAAAAGCTAGACTCAAAATAACGTAAATCACTTCAATTCTTCTATTGGAGTTTTAAACGGATTCATGCTTTTATTCAAAACAAATCAACACATATATGCTTATTTGATCGTGCAATGAGTGAGGCCCACAAAAGACTTATACAATAGTACCCATGTAGCGAGCGTTAGGTTAGCGGATCCCAGGCTATAAAAGCCTTAGGTCACTAGACACAAAGTTCCCTAAGAACTTAATAACTCGAGTACTAAAGAGCCCACTCGTGATCAATTATACATAACACCTATTCTTTTTTTTTCCTTCTTTTTTTTCTTTTTTTTTCTTTTTCTTTTTCTGAACGAGTGCATTTCGTTCCATCTCGTCCAACCCTAGACTACTTATATAAATATGAGCCGGCTACTAGCCATACAACTATCAATGAAATCCAATTATTCTCAAATTTCTAAAAATCCATGTTATTTTATTATTAAGAGAATATCCTAAATTTTAAATATAAACAAGTGATTAAACCTCGACAAACAAACAACCCATGATCATGATCTAGCACTTAGTGAAATACAAGTGTCTCTCGCATGCAAATTAACTTAATACGACTTAACATCTCTAAACACGACATCACTACACTAGCATCAATATCACAAATCAACTGGAAAAATTATCTAAGGGATCATGTTATAATGTAAATGCATGAGCTACATGAACAAACTAACATAAAATCTTAACAAAAAAACTACATGGCAAAATATATGAACTAAACTATCATGAATATGCAACTATATGAGACTCACACAAACTATCCCTTCAACTACTACCCCCAAACTTAAAATATTCACTGTTCTCAGTGAAGGTAATAGTAAGGAAATTCAGGCATACCTACTCAGAATCCTCACCCTTAACGGGTGGAGTGTCAGGTATGTCCGGAGGTGGATACATGAAATCCTCACCAAAAACTGGCCACTGGATATCAACACCGGTAGCTCTAAAAGTTGTCCCCAAAGCCTGGGTGAGATCTCGCGTGAACCTGCTATGGATGTCATGCATCATATCCATCCTTCTCACTAGACGCCTTTACTACGTATTGCTCAAGCCAGCTCCCATATCAGCTCCTTCTTCCTCCTCTTGAGCCTGCTGCGATGGTCCTCCCTCCTCTCCTAACTAAGATCTCCATGTAGTCCAGCTTGCCTGAGTGGCACCAGCAGCTGGTCTCCCACCAGGTAAGTGGTCAAAAGAATATCCAAGCCCCTTCAGATCGGGCTTGCCTCCATCCCATTCCTGCATCATAGCCAAAGTAGTGCTATTGATAGGAGCACTCAGAATCTGCAACTGCTTATGTGCGGGCCAATGAACACCAACCAACACGCACAGCTTCGTCACCACGGACGCATAAGGAATAGACCACGTAGTACTCCACCTCAAGAACTTCAGAATCCCCTGATAGATCACCATCCCCAAATCTATATAATCACCCTGAAGAATGCCCCATAACAACCATGCACGCTCCACAGTAATCTCATGCACATGCAAAGATGGCATGATGTTACCATATATAAAAGCATTCCATGCACGGGCAAACCTGTTCATACTGGAAGTTGAGAACGTAGAATACTCGGTTGTGCCCCTCTTGATCTTCAAGTGGGTGTCAGGCTGGCACAGAGTAGCAACAATAAGATCTAAATTAAAGTCCTCAAGAGTCTTATCATTCCAGGTGTCCTGCCCGGGCTTCCTCGTGGGCTGCTCAATCACAATCCTGATAGCCTCAGCACTATACTCCACCTTCCTCCCTCAAACCATCGTGAAGCCATTCTTCTCGGCCTTAGCGTTCGCATAGAACTCGCGAACAACACTCATGGGCACAACAGCAGGTGCCTCGCAAATAGGAACCCAGCCCATCTCAAGAATCATCTCCAACAGCTGACCATCCTTCCCTGATGGCAGAAAGCCTTGCTCCTTGATGATTGGCTTCGAAAGAAGCCTAGTATACTCCGCTTCAGCCTCGGGAGTAGAGAACCTCGGCCTTACACCACCCATACTTGATGAATCGGTGGTTCTGTTGTCGACTCGTGTCATTTGTCTCTTGGGTGCCATGGAATTTGATTAGAGAGAATAAGAGTTATGTTTGAGAGGGAATTTGTGTTTTAGAATTTGTGAATTGGTGAAGAAGTTTGTGTATGAGGTGTATCCATATATAGGTGGTGAAAGAGAATTATATATGAAATAGAAATGGGATTTGATTATGGGAATAATGAGAGTAATGGGTTTGATTTGGAGAGGGAATTGCGGGATGTGGGGGAGTAAAATTCGGTGGGGAATTGATTTTGGAACAAAATTCCCATTTCCCCCCTTAACTGCCTTTTATTTTTTCCAGAGTCGGGACACGGCGCGGCAGCGTGCTGGGACGGCGCGGACGCGCACTACTTCTGCTAAACTGGCACGGCCGCGCGCTACAATAGCGCGGGCGCACCATGTTTTTGTGAAATCAGCGTGGCCGCGCGCTAGGACAGCGTGGGCGCGCCATGCTTCTCAAGTCAGACTTGAATTTTTTTCTTTTCTGATTTTTTTATGATTTTCTCTTTTCTTCTTGCTTCCTCTACTTACTAATGTACCACAAACTTGGGTTGCCTCCCAAGAAGCGCATGTTTTACATCATTAGCTTGACGTAGAACTTGAGATCAAACGGACAACAAAACGGTACTAACCATCTCACGGTTTGCCATGTCACCATAGTAGTGCTTCAACCTCTGACCATTAACCTTGAATGCTTGGCCCAGATCATTCTAAAAAATCTCCACTGCTCCATGTGGAAACACAGTTTTGACAATAAACGGCCATGACCATCTTGACTTCAACTTTCCAGGAAAAAGATGGAGATGAGAGTTGAACAAGAGAACTTGTTGCCCCGACACAAATGATTTGAGCACTAGACTTTCTCCTTGTACATTTTGTTATTCTCATAAGCTTGAAGTCGAAACTCGTCTAGCTCATTCAATTGGAGCATCCTCTTCTTGCCATCTGCATCCAAATCCAGATTTAATTTCTTCAAAGCCCAATATGCTTTATGCTCTAGCTCCACCGGTAAATGACACCCCTTATCATAAACCAACTGATACGGTGACATCCCTAGAGGAGTCTTGTATGTTGTTCTATAAGCCCAAACAGCTTTATCAAGCTTCAAAGACCAATCTTTTCTCGATGGACACACAACCTTCTCTAGAATGCGCTTGATCTCTCTATTAGATACCTCGGCTTGACCGTTTGTTTGAGGATGGTAAGCCGTAACAATTCGATGATTTATATTGTACCTTTGCATTATTGCAGTGAACTTGCGATTACAGAAATGCGACCCCTCATCACTGATTATGACTCTTGGAGTTCCAAATCTTGTGAATATCTGCTTGTAAAGGAAATTAAGCACTACCTTAGCATCGTTCGTTGGCAATGCCTTAATTTCAACCTATTTCAACACATAATCAACCGCCAACAAGATATACTGATTGTTACAAGATGAGACAAATGGCCCCATAAAGTCAATTCCCCAAACATCGAAGACTTCGACCTCGAGAAGCATATTAAGAGGCATCTCATCCCTTTTAGACATATTCCCCACTCGGTGACATCGATCACATTTTAAAACGAACTGATGAGCATCTTTAAACAACGTTGGCCAAAAGAAACCTGCTTGAATAATACGAAATGTTGTCTTCTTTCCACCATAATGTCCTCCATAAGCCGTTGAGTGGCAATCTCGCAAGATCCTCCCCCCCTCCGTTTTATTGTAAGGAATACATCTCCTGATGATTTGGTCAGCTCCTTGGCAAAAAAGAAATAGCTCATCCCACATATACCACTTCACTACATGTAGAAACTTCTTCCTTTGAGCTGGAGTCAACTCTGGAGGCATGACGTTACTCACAAGGTAGTTCACAATATTTGCAAACTACGGTTCTTCTGCTTGCACTCCAAATAACTGCTCATCGGGAAAAGACTCATTAATCAAAGACTTATCTTGTGAAGTAGCAATTGGATCCTCTAAACGCGAGAGATGATCGATGACTTGATTTTCAGTCCCTTTTTAGTCCTTGATCTCTAACTCAAACTTCTGAAGTAAAAGAACCCATCGAAGCAACCTTGGCTTTGAGTCCTTCTTTGAGACGAGATATCGAATTGCAGCGTGATAAGTGAAAGCTATCACCTTCGTCCCAAGGAGATATGATCGAAATTTCTCAAAACCATAGACGATAGCCAAATGTTCTTTCTCAGTAGTTGTGTAATTTAGTTGAGCACCATTAAGAGTCTTACTAGCATAGTAGACTTCATGAAATATGTTGTTCTTGCGTTGCCCAAGAACTGCTCCAACTACATAGTCGCTTGTATCGCACATCATTTCAAATGGTTCAGACCAATCAGGTGTAGTTATGACAGGTTCCGTTATCAAGCTCTTCTTTAATGTCTCAAAAGCAACAAGGCACTCGTCATCAAACTTGAAAGGAGCGTCTTTTTCTAATAATTTGCGCAACGGTTTCGAAATCATCGAGAAGTCCTTGATGAAAAGCCTATAGAAACCTGCATGACCAAGAAAACTACGAATTCCCTTAACAGGTATTGGTGGAGAAAGATTTTCGATCACCCTCACATTGGCTTTGTCCACCTCAAGACCCTTGTTAGAAACCTTGTGATTAAGAATGATTCCTTGGCACACCATAAATTGACATTTCTCCCAATTAAAAACCAAGTTGGTCTCAACGTACCTTTTTAATACTAAACCCAGATTATGCAAGCATTCATCGTAAAAAGTTCCAAAGACTGAGAAATCGTCCATGAACACTTCTACGTTATTCCAAATCATGTTAGAGATGATAGCCATCAAACATCTCTAAAATGTGGCTGGCGCTCCACATAGCCCAAAAAAACCCTGCGGAATGCAAAGGTGCCAAACAGACATGTGAATGTAGTCTTCTCTTGATCATCTGGAGCAATACAAATCTGATTATATCCGGAATAGCCATCTAGAAGACAATAGTAATCATGTCCAACCAGTCTATCAAGCATCTGATCAGTGAAAGAAAGAGGGAAGTGGTCCTTCCTTGTAGCTTTATTCAGCTTCCTGTAATCCATGCAAACTCTCCACCCCGTGACGGTTCTTGTCGGAATAAGCTCCTTTTTCTCATTAGCCACCACAGTGATACCACCTTTCTTTGGCACACACTGAACTGGGCTCACCCATGAACTGTCAGAAATAGGATAGATAATTCCTGCATCTAGCCACTTGAGAATTTCCTTCTTCACAACCTCCTTCATGATCAGATTTAGCCTTCTCTGTTGCTCAACAGTAGGCTTGCTTCCTTCCTCTAGCAGAATTTTGTGCATACAATAAGAAGGTCTGATTCCCTTGATATCTGCTATAGTCCAACCAATTACCGATTTGAACTCTCTAAGAATCCTCAACAGCTTTTCCTCATCAGTACCTGAAAGGTCATATGCAATAATAACAGGAAAAGTAGATGTCTCACCTAAAAACGCATACCTCAAGTGTTCAGGTAAAGGCTTAAGCTCAAGAGTAGGAGCCTCCTCAATAGATGGCTTGAGGCATTTTGGAGTACTTTTCAACTCCTCTAATCCAAGAGATTCAAAAGACATATCCATCTTTCGCTTCCAAGGAGAAACATTCAAATATTTCAAGTGCTCATCACCCTCGTCATCTTCAATATCAGAATTCCCCAATAAGGCCTTCTCTAAGGCATCTAATCTTAGCAAACGATCGAGTTCAGAATTAACCACAGTATCGACCATTTCCACCTTAAAACATTCCTAATTTTCTGTAGGGAATTTCATGGCATTGAACACATTAAAAGTCACATCCTGATCCATCACTCATATGACAAGCTCACCTTTCTGCGCATCTATCAAGGTTCGGCCTGTAGCCAAGAAGGGTCTTCCCAAGATTATGGGAATCTTCTTATCCTCCTCGAAATCAAGAATTACAAAATCGGCAGGGAAAATGAGTTTATCCATCTTGACCAAGACATACTCCACAATACTTCATGGATATGTAATAGAACGATCGACCAACTGTAAAGTCATGTATGTAGGCTTTGGATCAGGCAAGTCCAACATTTTGAAGATTGACAATGGTATCAGATTAATGCTAGCTCCCAAGTCGCATAGACATTTATCAAATGACACCTTTCCAATGGTGCAAGGAATAGTGAAACTTCTAGGATCTTTAAGCTTCGGAGGCAATTTTTGTTGCAGCACAACACTGTATTCCTCCGTGAGAGCAACGATCTCTAAGTCATCAAGCTTCACCTTCCTAGAGAGAATACCTTTCATGAATTTCGCGTAACTAGGCATTTGCTCAAGAGCTTCAGCGAAAGGTATGTTAATGTGATGTTTCTTGAACACTTCCAGAATCTTCACAAAAAGCTTATCTAGTTTCTTCTTTTGCAGCCTCTTAGGAAAAGGAAGTGGAGGATAGATCTGTTTCTCCCCTATATTTCCCTCAGGAGGAGTGTTCTCAACAGCAGTCTTCCTTGGCTCCACTTCAGCTTCCTTCTGCACTTTTTCTTCATCAGTGTCCACTTCAGAAATTGGAGTTTTAGCTACTTCACAATTCGCAACTTTACCAGACCTCACTGTGATTGCTTTAACATGCTCCTGAGCTTCCTTTTTGCCTGGCACTTCAGTATCGCTTGAAAGCGTGCCAGGTTGATGATTAAGTAAGGCATTCGCAATTTGCCCAATTTGATTCTTAAAGGTCTTGATAGAGACATCTTGGCTCTTGCATATGAGTCTCAACTCCTCCAATTTAGATTTTTCATTAGCTTGAGGTAACTGCTGAAGTTGAACTTGTTGCTTTGGGGCATATTGCGGTTGTTGAAAACCAGGAGGGTTATACTGCCTTGCTGTATATGGATGATAAGATTGTTGCACCGCATTCTGATTGTTTCTCCAACTAAAGTTAGGATGATTTCGGTTGTTCGGATGATAAGTGGCTGGAGCTTGTTATTGTGATCTCTGAAAGTTGCTCACAAATTGAGTTGATTCGCTAGAAATAGCACACTGCTCAGTTTCATGTGCTCCCGCACAAAGTTCACAAATGTTAGTAATCTGATTAACTCTATAATTTGCCTAAGTGTCCACTTTCATCGTTAAAGCATGTAGTTGAGTAGCTATAGCAGTAGCTTGATCCACTTCCATAATTCCTGCTACCTTTCCTTGCAACATTCTTTGCGTAGGATTCTAGTATTCATTAGCTGCCATTAGCTCAATCAACTCATAAGCTTTATTGTAGCTTTTAGCCCATAAGGTTCCACCAGATGCTGCATCAAGCATAGGTCTAGAGTGTGCACCTAAACCATTATAAAAAGAATTTATAATCATCCAATCAAGCACGCCGTGGTGTGGGAACTTCCTTAACATCTCCTTGTATCGATCCCAAGCCTCACACAGAGATTCACCAGTTTGCTGAGCAAACTGAGTAAGAGCATTCCTGATTGCAGTAGTCTTCACCATAGGAAATAATTTAGTGAGAAACTTTTGAGCAAGATCCTCCCATTTGGTGATAGACCCCGGTGGTAGAGAATGTAACCAACACTTCGCTTTGTCCTTCAAAGAGAATGGGAATAGTCGCAGCTTAATGGCATCTTCTGACACATTGTTGAACTTGAAAGTGTCACAGATCTCGATGAAATCCCTGATGTGCATGTTTGGGTCTTCAATAGGATTACCCCCAAACTAAACTGAGTTCTGTATCATCTGAATCGTGCTCAACTTGATCTCAAAAGTGTTAGCCTTGATGGCTGGCCTGATGATGCTTGACTGAATGTCATTGATTTTAGGGTTAGAAAAGTCCATCAAAGCCTTAAAATTATCTTCTTGATTCTCCATTTCTAATAAAGGTAGTTCTTCGAATTTCTCTTCTTCAGCTACTTTCTCTTCATACTCAAAATCTTCCCTATGATCAACTACTACTTCTTTCTCGTCTTTTTCCAGAATTCTCCTACAAACTCATGAACGCGTTTGCATAAACGATCGCTAGATTACCGTAAATACAACAAGAAAAAGGTGTATGTAAGTAACAATGTCCAATTCAATGAACTTTAACAATCACGGAAGACAAATACATAAAGTAAAAGTTAACACTGCAGTCCCCAGCAACGGCGCCAAAAACTTGTTAGGGCTAAGCACGCGCTAATAATTCACGCAAGTATACGCGTTCATAAATAATATAGAATCTTTTCTAGTTCGTTCCCACAGAGACTAGCGTTGGTTAACTTATGCAATTTATGCACCTATGCACCGATGATATGGTTATTATCCAATGCGAAGATGATAACAAATTGGGTTGTTTATACTATGAAATAAACTAATGATTATAACTAAGAGAATAAAAGAGATTTGTATATTATATGAGACAAATATGGGAGTCTAACTTTATTAAATACTTTATTCAATAGCCTTATTATTCTTAACCTTAGCATGCAATGGTGATGACACTAATCAGATAACACGAAACTACTAAATGCCAACTTTCGTTGCACGAATAACACACTACCAGACATCTACAAAAGAGATAGAAGCTGAATAGACACTAATTATATTGAGACCCTACATGTCTGTAGAATTTGACAACATAAAGGTTTAAAACACAAGTTATCTATCATGATTACACATTGCAAGTAAGATGGGTAAAATTACCTATAAATCATGCATATCAATAACACATGAACCTATGCTAGCATAGCAAGTTCTAAATCCTTAAATTCACAGTCGCTTCATTAAGAATTAGCAAGCTATCTTACAAGTTCGTGATTTTTATAAGATGAATAAGCACAACCAATACTAGGTAATCATACAATCACCACACACTAAGGCATACAAATAATTTAACTAAAGAAATCCATAAATAAATCAGCTAGAACCCCACGATAATGATTAGCCCATAATCTGACTCATCATAAACGTGGGTTACGATGAAAGCATGGTATAATAAATGTAGTCTTTATAATGAATTAACAAAACCAAGTACGAAACAAGAGTAAGGTTCACAAGTAAGAAAACTAGCATCCAAGTTACAACTTCGAAGAAAGATTCACAAGTAAAAACAATATCTTCTTCGTCTTCATTTAATTTGTGCTAAAACGGTCTTCTTACGGCTCTCCTTGCGCTCTGGTACATCTCTCTCATGAAAACGTCCTTATTTGAATATATATAGCAGCCTTTGCAATCTGGAAGTCTCTCCACTTAGAATCGAATTAGAATCAAGATTCTTTATTTCCGCACCGGTGCGGCCGCACGCTATAACAGCGTGGGTGCGCTGTCTTTCTGGAATCCCGGCGCGGGCGCACACTATCACAGCGCGGGCGCGCCGTCCTTCTGGGAAAAACTCAGATTTCATCTTTTTCCTTCCTACTTCGAGCCGACTTTCCATGAGCTTTTATTCCAACACCACCTTGACACCAAATTAGCATCAAAATAATGCTAATTCACCTTATTACCTAGATAATGCCTGAAATATAAAAACACTAGAAAACACATTAAAACACTTAACAATTTGTGCACAAATACATCAATTCCAAGCTTATTAGAGCCTAATAAACTGTCATAAATGACACTCACCGGACCGATATCTCGATCACCTACGCTGTAACCAGTAACCATCCAATCTTAAAACATTTTATTGAGAGGGGTCATAATAATCGACACCCTTATAAATTTCATTTTATTCCCCCATTCACTTGGGCAGGAATACTCACAGCCAAATCATTTTTCTCAATGAAACATTTATAAATCCAGTAATTTGATAAGTAAAAATATTTAACTATTCTGAACATAGAATAGCAGAGAGTACTTGCATGATAAACATTTAACTCAATGATATGTAAAACATTTATCTATTCTGAACTGAGAATTGGAAGGCAATACTTGCATAATCATAAGCGGATGAATATGAAAATATTGAATTATTCTGGAATTAGAATAGCATGGAAAACTTGCATAATATGATTCAGAATAAATATTACTTGAACAATAAGTCATGATAGGGATACTTGCCCATGGGTTTTTAGCAGTTAGTCACACTCGCAATGACGCATCTATTCTGACATTCTGTCTCAAAACATTACCGTCTTTATTCTACTAATCATTTGGCCTGCTGCTCATGCAGTGCTGCAAACCTAATATTCCATACTATTCAATTCTAGTCTTTATCCATTTCATCGGGTTTTGATCATCTTGAAAGACACGTATCTATAATTAAAAGATACAATTGTAATTGTCTAAACGATAATTACTAGATGAACTGCGCGTCAAAATCCTCTCGCCTACCCATACGATAGCCCGCACATAATTATAACAGTCAAACATAAGAATTCTGACTCACATACGCACGTAATTTACATAGCACATAAACTCATAATTCATGTATCACATATTTCATATAACACATGCCTCGGTTCGTCAAAAGGTTCGACTCGGTACGTATAAAACTGAAATCGGGTCAAAATATGATTTATCACCGACTCAGAATGACTCACAAATCAAATGACCTTGTAATAAAAAAGAAATTAGGTCTCAAAAGTATTTTTATTGAAGGCGAAATGTTTTTCTGAGCCTATACGCATTCGTTTCGTATTAAACGGACGAACGGTTTATTTAATATGAATTTTTGAATATTTTTCAGAATTAAAACGGTCTCCGACTCAGTTTATAATTAAATAATATGGTTTGACCACCCGAATATGGCTTCAAAATAATTTAATAATAATTATCGAGCTTTGAAAATAATTTAAAATAATATTTTAAAGCTCGAAACTATTTTTCGGAATTTTTGAATTAAAAGAAGTAATTAATTCGAATAAAATAATCAACTAAAATAATTTAATAATTAATTAAATCAATTATTCAATTAATATTTAAATGAATTGACTAATTAAATAATTAATTATCGATTCAAATTAATTAATTAAATAATTCAGATTTATGTTCGAATTAAAAATATTGATTATTGGAATTGAAAATAATTAAAATCAAGTTCTGAAAATAATTATAAAAAGGAAATAATACTTTTGAAATTTTTAGAAACAGAAATATAGATTTTGCGAATTTATAAAACTGCAGGGGATTAACTGTAAGATTTGTAAAACCCTAGGGGCTAAATGGATATTTGTCCGCTACCACCCCTAGGTGGCCGGAAAACGGCGTCGGGAACGACGTCGGAGGCGGCTAAACTCCCAGAAACCAGCCAAAAACTCCAGAAATATAGTACTAATCAAGGCAAGCAAGAATCTGCAAGTGAAATTATCAAAAACGTTATGATATGGCCGGAAAATCGTGAAGGATCTCGCTGGAGGCGAGAACTTCAATAGATCATGCAGCACTTTTCCGGCATCGTTTGGTGATTTTGGTTACACCATTCAATTCCTCATCACGAGAGCAATACGTTGATCTATACCAAGTTAACCCAGAATTCACAAATCAAAAAGCCCAAATTTCAACTCAAGAACACCAAGAACCCTAATTTCGAATTTTCAGAAAATCAAACCTCAATTATTATATGTTATTAAACTCAATTATTGAAGTATAATATATGAAAATGACCAGAAAAACATGCTCTACAAAATGGAACCATCCAAACAATCAGATAATCACGTTCTCAAAAATTCATACTTCAAATCATTTAATTTCAAATTAAAATAAATAATTAAGAAAATCACCTTGATTTTTGCACTAAAATGGTTGATTGATTCAAAAGGACTTTTCCAGAACTTCGATTTGATATATGGCACTCCCGAATCGGATACAATAACGCCTTCGTTTGTGCATTTAATTTTCAAGAAAGTAACGTTTAATTAGGGTTTTCTCTGTATTTTATCGGTTTTAACTGACTCATTATGATTATACGAATAAAGTGAAATAATAAAAGGGCTATATATATTTATGGAATATTGGTTCGTGTTGGATCGTATTAGATCGATAAATTAGTTGCTTAGCCGCTAAGTAACTGTAAAAAGTATCTGTTTTGGATAATTATCAACCTGATTTGGATAATTATCAAAACCGGGCTTCTTATAAAACACATTATATGAAATAATGTAATAATATCCCGACTTTCGAGAATACGGGTTTTGTTGATTTATCAAAACGTTTAACATTTCGAAAATTGTACACCAGGACGCGTACGGGTCAAACTCCGGATTGAAAAAGTTAAAACACGGAAAATGTTCAAAATATCCAGATTAGGTTAGGAAGTAGTTTTCCGAAGAGTTTCGGGTTGTAAAACCGTAAAAACGGTTGAGGTTGGACGATTCCCGGTTTTGTAAAATAGTTTTATAATTATTGAGAAAATAATTATTAAATCTATAAATCCTTATAAAATCATATAATAATCCAAAAATTACCAGAAAAATACCATAATTATCTATATTTTATTCTGAACATATTAAAAATCAAAATACTGAAATAATATCACATACAAACATCCAAACATCAATTCCAATTATCATACAATTCACTAAAATTCACATAAAATCACATAAACAATTTCAAATAATAATAATAATAATAATAATAATAATATCTGCAAATATGGGATATTACAATCTACCCCCTTATAAGGATTCCGTCCTCGGAATCAGCAGAAGAAAGCACTAAGGGTCTTGTTACCAACTTCCCAATCTTGCATATGCAATTTTTCTCAAATTTTCAGATGAACTTGAAATCCCTGCGTAACATAATGATCACGGAAGCTTCACTCCGCACCACTGTTCCATCCACATCCTTTGACCAATTCCTCAATGGAATTACTTTTACTGATTGCGAGAAAGGAGAATAGAAAGAAAGATAAATAGAAACAAAGATAAATAGAAAGAAAAAGAAAGAGATAAATAGATAAATCGATAGAGAATAAAAAAACATAATGACTCCGTTATACGCCACCAATATTTTTACTTTGCATTTCAATCCACTGTTGTTATTGGTAATCCCCTCACATAGACTTACTTTGACTTGACCAAGGTAACTCAGCCCAACTTGATTGGCACACCTTCGAATATTTCAGATGATAAAATCATGGAATTTCAAAGAAAAAAGAATTTTATATCATAACGAGTGATCCACCATTGTGGTTACTAAAATATGAGTTTGTGATAAAGTATTGTTGAAATGAAAGGATAACTGAGAGATCAATATGATCAAATGAACTTGGTATTGCGTGTCCAAATTAAGACACCACTAAAGGTTATAATCCTTCTAGAAGTCACAACACACACAAGTGATGGCATCCCATTCAACTCCTATGACACAGACAGGTATACCTTGTGTCCCCTATAGTTAGGGTTGTTCATCTCAGTCAGAATAAAAGAATATGAAAGGAATCCAAAATCAAATGAATAAAACTGAAATGATTTCAAAGCTAATATTTCTGAAGGAAATGAAATCCAGATAATAAAATTCTGGCACCAAATGAGCAAGTTGTGTCACATCACCAATAAACTATCCACCATATAAGAAAAGTGGAAGTTAAATTATCATAACTTGGAAGGGCTATCAAAACCTGAAAATAGTCTTCATGACAACCACTGGACATTACGTGATTTAAAACGGGTGTTATGGATTATGTCATGTAACAGATCTTAATACTTATCTTCTATTTGAGAGATGACAAAAGAAGTTATAGTAAGAGAATGTACTGCCAAGATCTTAATACTTATCTTCTATTTGAACTCTTCTATTGGCTCGTCACCCAATTCTAGACACTTTTTCACGTTCCAAGTATATCGATAATGTCCATCATCGTTGAATTGTAGTCTCAGAAGATTCCCCTATAAATTTCACAATAGAACTTTGCAACTACCAGGAGTTTTGTCCAGCTCAACACAACCATCTCGAGCGAATGCGCTTATCTTAACTTACTCGTTGGTACTATACACACTCCTACATATTCTCGTTTCTAGTTTACTATAACCTCATCTCTGATACCAACCTGTTACGCCCCCAAATCTGTGGTCAGAGGATTTGGTCATCACGATGCAACCTCAATCCAAATTAACCTGTTTAATCACTATACAAATGCCAGCAGAAGATATTTAGCATCTATGACCCCAAACTAATCCAAGATCTTTTAAGGTTATAGTTCTAGAAACAAGAATTCCAAATTCCACAAATAATTTTCCACTTTCTTTTACTTTTTCTTAAAACTCTTTTCAACAGATTCCAAAACTCAAAACTTAACCCGCTAGTATAACTTCGAAAAGAAGTATACTACGCCCAAATATACAATACACAACTTTAATATAATATGATATAATATAAACAATTTTATACAATAGAACTTACTCTAGTTTCGCAAATCCTGGACCAACCACCTTCCAAAAGCTTCTTCTTCACTTTCTTGAATTACGTAGCTAAACAGCGCTATCTTATCATCACTGGAGGTTAAATTTAAAAACAGGAAAGTATGAGTGCAAGAAATTCTCAGCAAGTTTAGTATAATATATATAAGGTCTTTTGATATAAAAACCGACATCTGCACTAAAGCTGAACATTTAAAATCATAATTGCTGAATCAGAAAATTTAGTTAAGGAATTCTAAAATTGGTTCCTCATTTTTATTCAAAATCTTTTTGATATTTTCAAGCGAAATGATTCAGCAATACTTTGAATCTTGACGAGAATAAAACTCATAAAACAGTGTTTACTGAAATATCATAAACAACAATAACCTGAAACAATGATTATGGAATGAATCATAAACTTGATTCAAACCGAACTATTGATATTAATACTCATTTTGGTGTCATATCAAATTAGATATCAATACGAACTTTGATGCTCACAACATCCTTACTGAAGCCAACATCAATCATCTACACTAATACCACCTTTGATATTTAACAACAACCTAATTATCGACATCAATCAGAAACTGAATCAAAACTACATTTCACCTTTTATTCAAAATAGAAACAGTTGTTAAATCATTTTTTCTATGATTACCAAAACAATTTAGAAACAAAAGTTTAGATTAGAACCAATTATATTTCATGTTATTCCTGATGATCAGTCACGAAACAGCACCGATATCCCGCAACCATGCCGTAAATATAGGTACTACTGGTATCCTGCAGCAATACCGTACCTAAAAGGCTCCAGAAAAGGCATATATTCGCCTTTTAAGATATTACAGCTGGACCGATGTCTCGATCATCTACGCTGTAACCGGTAACAATCCAATCTTAAAACATTTTATTGAGAAGGGTCATAATAATCGACACCCTTATAAATTTCATTTTATTCCCCCATTCACTTGGGCAGGAATACTCGCAACCAAATCATTCTTCTCAATGAAACATTTATAAATCCAGTAATTTGATAAGTAAAAACATTTAACTATTCTGAACATAGAATAGCAGAGAGTACTTCCATGATAAACATTTAACTCAATGAAATGTAAAACATTTATCTATTCAGAACTGAGAATAGGAAGGCAATACTTGCATAATCATAAGTGGTTGGATATGAAAAATATTGAAATATTCTGGAATTAGAATAGCATAGAAAACTTGCATAATAAGATTCAAAATAAATATCAATTGAATAATAAGTGATGATAGAGATACTTGCTTATGGGTTTTTAACAGTTAGTCATAGTCGCAATAACGTATCTATTCTGACATTCTGTCACAAAACATCACCGTCTCTATTCTACTAATCATTTGACCTACTGCTTATGCAGTGCTGCAAACCTAATATTCCATACTATTCAACTCTAGTCTTTATCCATGTCATCTAGTTCTGATCGTCTTGAAAGACATGTATCTATAATTAAAAGATACAACTGTAATTGTCTAAATGATAATTACTCGATGAATTGCGCGTCAAAATCCTATCATCTACCTATACGATAGCCCGCACATAATTATAACAGTCAAATATAAGAATTCTGACTCACATACGCACGTAAACTTATAATTCACGTATCACATATTTCATATAACACATGCCTCGGTTCGTCAAAAAATTCGACTCGGTACGTATAAAACTGAAATCGGGTCAAATTATGATTTATCGATCAACTACCGACTCAGAATGACTCACAAATGAAATGACCTTGTAATACAAAAGAAATTAGGTATCAAAAGTACTTTTATTAAAGGAAAAATGTTTTTCTGAGTCTATACGCGTTCGTTTCGTATTGAACAGACGAACGGTTTATTTAATATGAATTTTTGAACATTTTTTGAAATTAAAACGGTCTCCGACTCAGTTTATAATTAAATAATAGGGTTTGAACACACGAATATGGCTTTAAAATAATTTAATAATAATTATCGAGCTTTGAAAATTGTAATATCCGGGATATATCGTGTAATTATTTTTGCTATTATACAATTATTATGTGTGTTCAGTATCTATTCTGTGAGTTAATTGTTAAGTGTTATCTGTACTTGAATATTCAAAAATAATATTAATTGAGTATTTTAATTTTTATATGTCCAAAATAAAATATAGATAATTGTCATATCTTCCTAATTATTTTTATGTTGGTTTATGGATTTATAAGAATCATATGAAATTTCTAAAATCTTTTTCCGGGTAATTAAAATCTATTTTATAAAAACGGGAACCAACCGACGTCAACCGTTGTTACATTTTTGGAACCCGAAACTCGTTCGAGAACTCCTTCCTAACCTAATTGTAATATTTCGAGCATATTCCATGTTTCGACTTTTTCGATCCGGCTTACGGTTTGTCCTGCGCGGGTCCAGGCGCAACATTTTCGATACAATATTCATTTCGGTAAATCAATAAAACCCGTATTTTCGATAAACGGGAGCTTTTTATTAAACTATCCCAATTATCACTTCGTAATACGTGTAACCAGGCGCTGAGACCAAGACCACAGTACAAATTGTACTAATTTGGATAATTATCCCGAAAACCGATACCGTTTGGATCAGTTTTTACAGATAAACGTACTGTTTTATATCCGGAATGATCCAACGGGATACAAATTTTCCGTAACTATAAATAGCCTTTTTCCGTATTTTATTTCGTATCAAAATCATTTGCAGATAGTTAATTATATAATTTTCAGAGAAAAACCCTAATTACATAAACTATTCTAAGAATCAAACAGCAAAACGAAGGCGTTACCGATCTCTGTTTTTAAAGTTTGAGTAACCAAAACGAAGGATTTGAGGTGTTCTATCAGATTCTGAGCTTTATTTCACTGCAGAAATCAAGGGTATTTTTCTAAAAATTTATTTATTTTTGAATTTATTTTATTAAAAATATGAATTTTTGTTCGGATGATTGTTTGTATGATTTGATGATTGCATGTTGTAGAGCTTGTTTTCCTGATGATTTTCATATGTCATACGTCTGATTTGGAGTTCAATAACATGCTCAAAAGTGGGTTTAATTTTCGAATTTCAAAATTAGGGTTTATAACCCGTATGAATGTTTTCAATTGAAATTTGGGGGTTTTTGATTCAGGGGTTATTAGCTGTTGATTTATAGTGGGTTGTGTTCCTTATAAAATTTGCAATCGATTGATATATAGCTCGTTAACAGAGGATGCTTGAATCGAAGGGAGTTGTGTTTTAAAGATTTGCGATGTTCGCCGGAAACCGGCGATGTTCTTGGCCAATTTCCAGCCAGAACAGGGATGATTAGAATGTTTTGAATGCATGAACAAGTTCCTGGTGTTGTGTAGTGTTGATCTGGAGGTGTTGGTGGGGTGAGGACGCCGGGATCGTCTTCTCCGGCCACCCCCGATTTTCCGGCGACTGAAACTGCAAAATTGCAGTTTAGTCCCTGTATTTTTGAAGATGGTGAAGTTTAGTCCCTGTAGTTTGCAAAGTTTTCAAAAATAGGATTCATGTTTATAAAATGTTTAAAAATCATATTTCCTATTTATTTTTATTATAAAAATTCATTTTTAATTTCTGAAAATTCTGAAAATTATTATTTTAATTCTGAAAATTATTTTTAATTCACAAATAAATCTGAATTAATTAGTTAATTAATTTCAGTTAATTTATAATTGATTAATTGGTCAATTAATTCAAAAATTAATTGATTAATTGATTTAATTAATTATTAATTGATTTTAATTAGTTATTTAATTAGATTTAATTACTTAAAAATGATTTAAAAATTCTGAAAAATAGTTTCGAGCTTTAAAATATTATTTTAAATTATTTCCAAGGCTCGATAATTATTCTAAAATTATTTCGGAGCCAGAATGGGCCAACCGAACCCTGTTTATTAACCCGAAATTGATCCAACGACCCGTTTTAATTCCAAAAAATGTTTTAAAAATCATTTTAAATACCCGAAAGCATATTTATGACCCGAGACTTCTTTATAGATGATATGTCATTGATTACGTGATGTATTATGTGTTATACGTGATCTGTTGTTTGACTATCGGTCTATATATTTGGTGTTTACTTGGTTATTGCATAGGATCAATCCGTTAATCGGATTTGGGTAAAACGAAGGGTAGATAGAAGTATGTGTTGAATAGAATCTTGTGAGTTGATGATTGATAGATGCTTATGATATGTGAGCAGAAGAGGCAAGGTGTAGGAAAGGGAAACAGGTAGTTGAAGAGTAGGACGATTGTGATTGAAAGCAAGTGCAGGATAGTAAGCTAATATCAGGCAAGTGTTCTGAACTTTCTCGAGATATTGTAATTCTTGATAGTCTTGTTGACATTGCAAGTGCTTTGAAGCACGGAAACCTAAATCCTGATTTCAGTTATTGTTCTTGAGCTATGAACCATATTCTTTCTAAGCCATTGATTATTGTATACCCAAACACGAACCACAAATCTACGATACTACTCCACAAATACATACAAACTAAATACCAGACACTGAACTGGATTATTATATACTCAATCCATGATATCTTATGCTTTGAAAGACCAAATCCTTGAAACCCTGAAACGTTGTTTCCTTTGTTATCCAATTCTTTCATTATCCAGCATGCAAGCTTTCAAAGTACCTTGTTGATCCTTACAAGGATTGAAACCCTTTCATTGTTAAACATTTATTGTTGTTAATGATTTCGGTTATTGTTTATTATTGAATATTCTGTTATTATGCTAGATTTGGATTGTTTTTTTTTATAAAATTGTGGACCAGATTCGTGGTCAGACCATATAATGGTCAAGTTAGGCCAATGTGTGCCTTGGATCCAGTAGTTAGAGCAATGCTGTGTGCCTTGCTCGAGGTTAGTGCGTGACTGATCAGCAGCCTAACCTTGGTTTTAAATTAAAAGTATAATATCCAATTCTAAATCATAATCCATTGTTCACTTGATATCATAACCATATTCACCTGATGATCATTATTCTCAGTTTTGTCATTGTGACTTGCTGAGCTAGTTAGCTCATTTGTGCGATGTTGTTTATATTCTTTCCAGTTAAAAAGGAACCAGTTGGTAAAGAGGATCCCCAGTCCAGCGCGAGAGCTAGGGGTTCAGGTTGAGAAAGCTGAGCTAGTAGGCTTCTTTTGGAATAATTTAAGTTTGTAAAAGTTGTAATAATGTTTAATACTCAGTTTGAATTTGAAATAGTTGGGATTTGAACGGTTTGTAATATATTAGTGTGTTTGGCTTATGTGCATACTTTAACCTGTTGCGGTCCGTGGTGGTTGGTAAGTAGGGTCATTGCATATATTATTAGTATCTTTATTATTGTTATAAGCAGGATATAATTAAGGTGTGTGTGTGGACCCCAAACTTCTGACCCGGGTTTGGAGGGCGCCACAAAAATAATTTAAAATAACATTTTAAAACTCCAATCTCTTTTTCGGAATTTTTGAATTAAAAGAAATAATTAAATCGATTTAAATAATCAATTAAAATTATTTAATAATTAATTAAATCAATCAATCAATTAATATTTAAATTAATTGATTAATTAAATAATTAATTATCGATTCAATTAATTAATTAAATAATTCAGATTTAAGTTCGAATTAAAAATAATTTTTAGAATTAAATATATTGATTTTTGGAATTTATAATAATTAAAATCAATTTATGAAAATAATTATAAAAAGGAAATACTACTTTTGAAATTTTTAGAAACAGAAATATAGATTTTGTGAATTTATAAAACTGCAGGGGCTTAACTGTAAGGTTTGTAAAACCCTGGGGGCTAAACAGATATTTGTCCGCTACCACCCCTAGGTCGCCGGAAAACGGCGTCGGGAACGACGTTGGAGGCGGCTAAACTCCCAGAAACCAGTCAAAAACTCCAGAAATACAATACTAATCAAGGCAAGCATGAATCTGCTAGTGAAATTATCAAAAACGTTGTGATATGGCCGGAAAATCGCTAAGAATCTCCAGTATTGTTTGGTGATTTTGCTTACTGTTAGTGTTTGTGCCCTAGACACAACACTATTATGTTTATATTATGAAACATTTGGATTATTAATTATGATTATATGCATTATTCTTTAGAAATTTATTATATCTTTATTTTCTGTGATAAGATGTTAGATTAATAAATGTTCTTGGAATATGATATGTAAATCTATATCTCCAAGTACTTGACTTAGAAATGAGATTATGAGAATAGTATTGATATTCCTAAAGGTCCCTAGTCAAGTAATATTGTTAAGGGATGATAATAAATACATTGAGACTAGTGTGTTTGTTGGCTGATGATCACATCTCATTGATCATAGGTATGGTGATACTAAAGTCAAAACACAGGAACATGTATTAAATACTGCTGGATTGACCCGTTGTGAGATACTACATGTTTATAATGTCATAACTTAATCTCACAGTGATAATGATGTATTGGTCCTTTGACCTGAATTCATTATATTTCTATACGAGAATTAATATACTTTGATACTATTGAAAGTTATCCTTGACCAGGTAATAATAAAAGTAGACATTGGGTACATTATTAATCGTATAAGAAATATGAATGATCTAGATGGGATTTAGCCCTCCTTTATTAAAGAAGTGATATTATTGGCCTCTTGATTGAGTAAGACTATAAAATGCATTGTCGTGCTCAAATACTGATTTGTTTAATAGTTTACTCATTAATCAAGGAAAGAAGGATTGAACGTTAACAAAGGATGACACAATGCATGCCTCGAGTTTGATCTATAATATAAGGCTAAAGGGATTATATTACATTGTACATTATTCACGAAAGGTTTAATTGATCACCGATTTAATTATTATTACTTGGTTAACAATGATGTATTACTAGACGCCTCTCATTGTTTATGATTTTAAATTAGATTTAAAATTGTTGTCAACGTAATAATAACCTAAAGGGTCGCACAAAGAATGATTGGAAGATTATTTAATTTAAATTCTAATTTAAATTAAATGTAAGTAATTTGAATTATTTGTTATTAATTAAGGGTGACTTAATTAATTAAATAAATAGGAAATTCAAATTTAATATTAAATCAGAAACTAAGTTATTGGATGATTAAATGAGACTTAATAATACAATAATTAGAATTTCGAATTTAATAATAATAATAACTCTAAAATTCAATTTAGGGTTGGAGGCCCATTAACTCTTGCCTATATAATATCTCTTTCTAATAGAATTAGGGTTACACGTTTTATTTGATAAAAACATAAACCCTAGCAGCTTGAAGAGAGATAGAGGGAGTAAGAAGGCGGCCTCAAGAACGTGCTAGTACACACCCATCCTCCGGGCGATCATTCATGTGGATACCTTTAAGGCGTAGATCGTTCCAGCGAGGGCTACGTGGTGATCATTCAAGACTTCCATCTTTCCATTAACGTAAAGCTTCTTAAGGTAAAACATCTATTCTCCGTAATTATCCCTTCATTATACATAGATCTTGTGGTAGGGATTCAAAAATTTTATTTTTCCTTTGCATTTTTATGCTCGAATCCTTAACACTTAGACCATTCAATTCCTCATCATGAGAGGAACACGTTGATCTATACCAATTTAACCCAGAATTCATGAATCAAAAAGCCCCAAATTTCAACTCAAGAACACCAAGAACCCTAATTTCGAATTTTCAGAAAATCAAACCTCAGTTATTATATGTTATTGAACTCTATTTTTGAAGTATAATATATGAAATTAACCAGAAAAACATGCTCTATAACATGGAACCATCAAAACAATCAGATAATCACGTTCATAAAAATTCATACTTTAAATCATATAATTTTGAATTAAAATAAATAAATAAGAAAATCACCTTGATTTCTGCACTAAAATGGTTGATAGATTCAGAAAGGACTTTTCGAGAGCTTCGATTTGATATATGGCACGCCCGAATTGGATTTCGATAATGCCTTTGTTTGCGCGTTTGATTTTCAAAAACGTAACGTTTAGTTAGGATTTTCTCTGTATTTTATCGGTTTTAACTATCTGATTATGATTATACGAATAAAATGAAATAATAAAAGTGTTATATATTTATGGAATATTGGTTCGTGTTGGATCGTATTGGATCGATAAATTAGTTGCTTAGCCGCTAAGTAACTGCAAAAATGATTCATTTTGAATAATTATCAACCTGATTTCGATAATTATCAAAATCGGGCTTCTTATAAAATACTTTATACGAAAATAATGTAATAATATCCTGACTTTCGAGAATACGGGTTTTGTTGATTTATCAAAACCGTAATTTGGTTTGAAAAAGTTTAAACACTGAAAATGTTCAGAATATCCAGATTAGGTTAGGAAGGAGTTTTCCGAAGAGTTTCGGGTTGTAAAAATGTAAAAACGGTTGAGGTCGGACGATTCCCGGTTTTATAAAATAGTTTTATAATTACTCTGAAAATAATTATTAAATCTATAAAATCATAAAACAATCCAAAAATTACCAGAAATATACCATAATTATCTATACTTTATTCTGGACATATTAAAAATCAAAATACTCAAATAATATCACATATAAACATCCAAACATCAATTCAAATTATCATATAATTCACTAAAATTTACATAAAATTACATAAACAATTTCAAATAATAATAATAATAATAATAAGAATAATAATAATATTTGCAAATATGGGATATTACAGGATAATTGTTAAATCCTTATGCGTTGAATTTCTCTCAATCCTAGCCGTTAATTCTAGGCATTATCCGTCGAATTTACTTACAGCCTGTAAGTATATTTTGATGGATAATCATTAGAATTTTGACAGTTTATTTTATTCTTAAACGGCTATTTTGGGCTAATTTGTTTGGTTACTTTATTTTATCTTTTAATTTTTGACATTTTATGTCTGAGAAAGTATAAAAGCCAAATTCATTTTCTTTTTTACTTTTATCTTTCTCAAGCAATTTCTCTAACTCTCTCGTCTCCAAAGCTAAAGCATTATTTTCTGCAATTACACTTATTCACAGCAGTGGCACTAGTTGTAATATCCGGGATATCACATGTAATTATTTTATCAATAAATGATTTTTATGTAATTATTATGTGAATTTTGGTGAATTATCTGCTGATTGATAATAATATTAAGATCTATATATGTAATAAAATGTGAGTGTATTAATTATATTATGTCCAGAATAAAATATAGATAATTAAGGAATTTTTCTGGTAATTTTTGGAATATTATATGATTTTATATTGATTTATGAATTTATTAATTATATTCTGAATAATTACAAAATTATTTTATAAAGCCGGGAATCGCCCAACCTCAATTGTTTTTACGTTTTTACAACCCGAAACTCTTCCGAAAACTCCTTCCTAACCTAATCTGGTAATTCCGGACATTTTCCGTGTTTTGACTTTTCGATCCGAATTACAGTTTGATCCGTACGCGTTCCGGCGTACAATTTTCGATACGATAATTATTTCGATATATCAACAAAACCCGTATTCTTGAAAGATGGGATAATATTACATTATTTTCGTATAAAGTGTTTTATAAAAGGCCCGGTTGGGATAATTATCCAATACGGGTATGAAATCGGATCGTTTTTGCAGTTACTTAACTGCTAAGTACCTAATTTAACGATCCAAAATGATCTAACACGAACCAATATTCCATAAATATATATAGCCCTTTTATTATTTCATTTTACTTGTAATAATCATAACCAATCAGTAACAAATAAGAAATACAGAAAAAAACCCTTAAAACAATACGTTCCTGAGAATCAATCGTACAAACGAAGGCGTTATCGAACTCCGATTCGGGCGTGCAGCATATCAAAACGAAGCTCTTGAAATCTTCTTTCTGAATCAACCATTTGTTTTTGCCCACAAATCAAGGTATTTTTCTGATTTAATTATTTAAATTCGAATTAATTATGGATTAGAATATGAATTTTTGTTCTTGATGTTTTTAATATGATTTGATGGCATAATCGTGTATACTATTTCTTCCTGGTCAATTTGGTATATAATATGTCAAAAATAGAGTTCAATAACATGGTTAAATTTGAATTTAATCTTCGAGTAATAAAATTAGGGTTATATTCATATGAATGTTCTTGATTGATTTTGGGTGTTTCTGAGATGGGGGTTATCAGCTGTTTTTGATGATTTCATCATGTTCTTGAGGAGATTTGCAAACGATTGATATATCTGAAAGTATCAAATGGTTCCTAGTCTGTTCGAATCGATCGATTTAAAAACCGTCGGAGTTCATGGTTGAACCCGCCGGATTTCTTGTTCCATTATGTTGTTAAATGATCAGTCTGAGTTCGCAGGAGAGTGGGGAAACGATTTCACAACAGAAAACGATGCCAGAGGTCAAGTTTTGCAGGCGAATTAAGGTCACCGGGGTCCGGCGACGGCCACTGGAAATTCGGTTCATCCTAGAAACCGGCGGTTCGTCCCGACCCGGTTACCGACCCGTTTTTTTAATCAAAACCCGATAATGATCCTGTAAACTCAATTGCAAAAACTTGAATTATGTTTCTGATTTCTTTTATTTTAAAAATTATTTTAAAATTCTGTTTTATTTATAAAAATTCATTTTTGATTTCTAAAAATCTATATTAATTCTAAAAAATTACTTTAATTCTATTTTAAAATTTTAATTATTTAATTAATTAATTTTAGTTGATAATTAATTATTTAATTAGTCACTTAATTTAAATATTAATTGATTAATTAATTTAATTAATTTAATTAATTTTAATTAATTTTAATTGATTTAATAATTAGATTTAATTATTTAAAATTGATTTAAAAATCCTGAAAAATAATTTCGAGCTTTAAAATATTATTTTAAATTATTTTCAAGGCTCAATAATTATTATAAAATTATTTTAAATCCAGATTCGGGTGTTCGAACCCTATTATTTAATTATAAAATGATCTGGAGTCCCCTTTAAATTTTGAAAAATGTTTAAAAATTCGTAATAAATACCTGGAACATTATTTTAACCCCGAATCTTCTTTGATTAATTATTTTAGCTAAATATTCTACATGTTACGTGTTATATGTGATCTGATTGATGTGTAATATGATTGTACATGCATTGTTTAACTGTTTCTGCAGTAACTTTTAATCCGTACGTCGGATTTGTGTGAAATGAAGGGTAGATAAAAAGCTTGTATCGAATAGAATGAGTTGAGAAATACTGTTGATGAGTATATGTGATGTTTAACAGAGGAAGCGAGACGTAGAAAGGGAAAGCTGGTAGTCAGTGAGTGGGAATCAATTGATAAGTACTAGTAAAGTGAAAGCAAATCGATATGGCAAGTGTTTCTTTCCTTTTTGAATATATTGCAAGTATTTTGGAACGCTCTTCATTATGTTGCAATTACTCCAAACGGTTTTTATTCTATATTGCAAGTACTTTGAAGTACATAACCCAAACCCTGATTCTTATTGATCTCGAGCCATAAGCCTGGTTCTTCATAAACCGTTGATTATTGAATTCACATATACAAACCACACTTATACGATACTACTCCAAAAATACATACCTACCACATACTGATTCCTGATACGAAATTGCCTATTATACCAACCCTTATATCTTGTGTAACAGAAGACCAATTCTTGTAACTCTTGTACCCTTGGGTCTTCTCCTTTCTATTTCTTTCCTTGATTGAAACCCAACCTTTGTGATTTCCTAGTTATTTCATGAACTACAGATCGTCCTATGTTGCGAAGTAAATGTTATTTATGGTTCAACTATTGAGTTACGTTGCTTATCACATTGTGATGCTAGAATTGGATTATTTTCTTAACTATGGACCAGATTCGTGGTCGGACCAGATTCGTGGTCATAATAGGCCAACGCGTGCCTTGGATCCAGTGTATAGAGCAAAGCTGGGAGCCTTGCTCGGGGTTAGTGCGTGACTGATCAGCAGCCTAACCTTGGTTTTTAAAATAAAAGTGAATATCCAATTCTAATCATTGCTTATAAGTAAACTTGATTCTTATATCATTTCAATTAATCATTGTTTATCTCACTTACTTTCATTGTGACTTGCTAAGCTAGTTAGCTCACTCTTGCAAATCTGTTTTATACTCTTTTCCAGTGAAAAAGGAAACTGGTGGTAGCATGGACCCCCAGACAAGTGTGCGAGCGTATCTAGGTTGAATGGAATAGACTAACAGAAGATGTTTGGTTTGGTTGTGTTAAAAGTTTGTAATACAGTTTAAACTTCAGTTGTAAGATAAAATAAATTGGGATTTGGAACGTTTGTAATATAAATAAGGATGTGAAGGGAAGTAGGTCTGGTGAGGGATAGTGTGAACATAAAAGAAACCCTAAGGATGGAGAGGTGTGTGTAACCCAACTTAGCCACACTGCAGTTTCCCAACAAACTGTAGTGCTTAATAAGGATTATAGCTCATTACTAATTTCATCCTCCTAAAAGGATGTCACTATTGAAACAAGCTCTCAACCAAGAGCACAGACCAAGAGGGTTAGGGATACAGACTCACCCTAAACTTACACTAGAAAGAAGAAATCTAAAACACTTGGGGATACACAGGGTGCACACAATATGCAAACTACAGTCAAAGACTCAGTTATAGTACCTTCTCAAAGTCAGGTTGACGTGGCTCCTGTAAATATTGAGTCACAACCAAAATCTTTAACAATAGAAGCACCTCACACACAAAACTCACCATCAAATTCTTTGGATATGGATATGATTTATACATCAATTCCTGATTCTCCATCTTTAACTTTCATGGAGAAGCCAAAATCTCAAGCAACTGAGCATCATGTTTTGGATGATTTGTTGGCTCACTTGCCATTTCTTTCTGATTCTACTGAAAAATCTATGAAAAATCTCAAATCAATCTCCACAGATTCTACAATAGTTTCAACTCCAAACTCTTTCATTTCTACTATATCAACAAATATTGTTCATCCGTTGACTAGTGACTGTATCTCAATGGATGTGTTGAACGGCAGTCATCCGTTAAAATTCTTAACTACTACCTCGATAGATGTTTCTCATTCGTTGACTTTCTCTACACCACTTGAAATCTCAACTATTATAACAAGTGTAGATGATTTAGTAGTTGTACAATCACTCCTAGTATTGACGGAAAGGAGTGAATAGAGTGAGAGGCTGAGTTGCTCTCAGGCAAAAGGAGAAGAACAGAGTGAATCTATGAAAGCTATTTCTTCCAGCTTGACAAAAGTGAGTGAGTGGAGTGCCACCTTAGTAGGTGAAGGTGAGGGTTTGAGGGTGAGAAGCTCAGGGGAGCCCTTGATGCAACAAAATAAAGACAATGAGAGAAAAACAGGTACTGAAGAATGGGAAGAGCCCATTGTTCGTGAATTAAGGGATGTCAATGAGGCTGAAAAGAAACAGCTATTTCAGCAAGATTATCATGTTGTCTTAGACTATGTTTCTTATGAAGCTGAGGAATTTACTCACCTTCTTCCAGCTTATCAAGATTTGGCTGAACAAGACAATGAGGTTGCTGAGAGAATTCTCAACTTGGTGCACACAACAGCTTCAATGCAAAGGGCCAAGGATGCAATCACTGCCATGCCCTCCATATCTGGTGATGATTTTGAATATCCAACTGGTGGTTCTGAAGACACTTTTGAGGATGATGGTGATGATGGTGAAGGAGAATTCATGGACATAAGGGGAGAAGCAGGTCCTAGCTCAAGCATCAACACTTCATCATGGATGTTTAGAAAAGAATGCAATGATCATCACTAAAAATCAACTTTCTTTCACATAATCCACAAACTCAGACAGCTCTTCAAGCTACTACTAATGCCAACACCAAGAGACTTCTTCAAACCCACCTTGAGTCTCTTCAATTACACCAAATCCAATCTCTTAAGAAAACTCAAGATGTGACTGAGCTCGAGACAAAAAATTGGTCAAGTCAAAATCACTGCAAGATTGGAGGCTACCTTTCCTAACACAACAATGTTAGATATCAACAGACAACTCAGGAAAAACTCTGATCTAGTTAGAAAGGTGGAATCTTTGGACACTCGGCTCAAGACCCTGGAAACCTCAATCACTCAAATCCAACTCCATCAAGCTCAACAAACACTACTTTTTCAAAAGTTGGTTGCTGCACAAACCTTTACCTCTGCTCAACTTGATGCTAACAAAAAGGGGGAGAAAGATTCTATTATTCTAGTTAGTCAGGGAGAGTCAGTTAGTGAGGGGGAGAAAGTTCTCAACATACAAGTCACCAAGGTGATTGTTCCAGCAATTACTTTCTCTAAGCCACCAATTCTTGACAGCATTGATTTGATCAACTTAGCAGCAACTGAATTGGAGATGAAAGAAAAATGGAAGCAACTTGATGTGAACATCAAGAAGAAATTTGGTCAAACTGAGAAACAGGATAAAGTAGTTTCTCATTTCTCTCAATTGAAACCAATTTCAGAAAATGACATGAGCTTAGGAAACATGGAAAAGGGTCAACCCTCAACAATCAAATCTCCAAAGGCCAATGTGATTTTTCAGCCAAAGAGAAATTACCCAAAGAATTCAGACAAAAATCCATTGGACCTAATGTATGAAACCCCTAATCCATATGAGAAGAAGCTGTTAGGAAGGTATATTGCTTTTTTCAAAGAACCCAGAGACTCAGTGTTAAAGAAGAGAAAAGCCAAAATCTACAGACATAGGAAAATAATCTGTGTGGTGGCTGGAAATCCATAGTTTGCAGATGCTAAGAAAGAAGAAAAGGTGAGGCTCAAACAAAAACAAAAGCAATCTGATTTAGATGATGAGAACCAAGCTGAGAAGCCTGCAACCACAGATTCTGTAATGCCAACTGTGATAGCTGAGACTCATATTGAAGCAAAGCAAGTAGAACCAAAGCAGATTAAGAAAATAAGATATAAGCTCAAACCAAAGAGGAGGCTGAAATTCAATGATTATGCGGAAGAATACATGCCAACCCAATCTACCACTTCAAGTCAACCAGCCATACCTATATTGAAGGAGGCTGAATTCAAAGTTGATCATGACATGAATTTCCATGGTGAACCCATAATTCCCAAGGATGAACCTATAGATTGGGATAGCCTACCTCTTCCTGATCTAAACATTCCAATCCAAACCAAGCCAAAAAAGACAAAAAAAAAAGAACAATCAAGAAGGTCAAGCCTGTCAGACTTCAATCCAAATCATTAGCCAAACCCAAACCAACTGTCAACAAGGGAGATCAAGTTCAAGTTTAAGGCAGCACTTGTAAATTTTATCTACTATAAATCAGTCTGTATTCATAAGGTGTTTGTTATCATCAAGTTTCTCTTAATTTATGGCTACAATTCCAGTAGACATAAATTGGGGGAGATTGTTAAGAATATGTTGTGTACTTCATAATAAGTTAAATAAAACACTTAATAGATTTTATTTAGTGATTTTGTAGCCTTCAACAGATGTTCACTTTAACATACGATTGAAAGGGTAGCTTATATTACAATAAGATTAGTAGCACATTTCTGCATATTGTAATGCCTTAGAGAACTAGATATTGTAGAATATTTTAAGTCATGTTGACTATTAGATTGATATGCAAGATAGGTTGGCTAACTGTAAATATTAGATGCCTTGTAATCTTTTATAAGTGACATGGAGATAATTGCTATGAAGATAGTCTTAACGGATTTTCCATAAGGCTTCAACGGATGATAAACTAAAGCTTCAATGGATGTTCAACCAGACTCTCAACGGATGATGCAACATAGTCTCAACGGATGATCTAACTGAGTTTCAATGAATGAACAAATTCAAAAGAGCAGTAGATAGTGACTTGACAGTCAAATGCGTTGATTGTATGCAAATGGAATGTGGCAACCTATTTACAGGTTTTGGAGAACAAAGAAGCATTTCTATTTCCATGTTAAACTGCAGCTATTCAAAGATGCTGGATAGAGAAATCAGACTAGAAACATTTTGTCTTATTTGTTTGTCTTTTTATCATGTAACTTGGTGATATATAAACCAAGGGTAGCAAGTAGAACAATTAATCAAGTTAATAAGCAATTACTAGAGAAATAGAGAAAGCTATATTTGTAAAAAAAATTCTCTGAACTTGTAAGTTCAACTTGTAAGTAGCTGTGTGCAAATATTGCATAACAGAGTTCTCATATTAATATATATCTCTGGTGGAAAAGTTCAATCCAACAGAAAGTTTCTAAATACTTGTATTTGATTGCTTTGTGTTTTGATTTCATCAATACTTTCATTCCGTACCATAGCCAAATCAAACACAGTTATATATTTATGACAGACCCACACTATTAACTAGCAGAAATATGCATAATATTGATTAAACAATAAAGTACTACAAATAGTTAGAATATTAAAGCTACAAGCCTTAACCACCATCCCTGGATCCACAGGAATGAGTTTGAACAACATCTAACATCTTTTAATATTACAGACCAAAATATCTAAAGTCAAATTACTACAAAGTTTTTAAATCCAAAGTTTACAACATTAGGGAACTACTAGTTCCCTACCTGCTCCAACATCCGACGATAGGCATACCCCGAGTTCCCACATGTCTTATGCCCGATTTGCTTGAAACGAGCCATATTCGGGTTTCACCGAACGGTTAACATCAATAATAATATTAATGAGAAAAACACTCAACAAGTGAATAACAGGGTACAACGATTCATCATATGCTCAGAAAAACAATAATAGAAGGTAAATCAACAATGTGAAATCTGAAATAAAAGTTCAAGTTTTTTATAAGTGAATGGAATTGGAAATCTGCACGGCGCTATGAGCAATGAGGGCTGATCAGCCCACATCAAAGCTCCGAACCACATAACAAATGATTCACAACTATTGAGGATCCTCGGCACATATTGGCCATATAAAACCATCAGGCTCCCCGCTATTGAGGTTTTAAAATTATAATAGTGATTGGCGCCTCAGTCTTATTAGAAAATACCATCTAATTCCTTTTAATCAATTTATTTCAATTCAAAGGGGTTCTTGATCAAGGACAAGGTAACAAGTGTATGTTGTTAAGGTTCAAGTGTCAAGTTGTCTAAAATGAGGGAATGTTATTAAGATCAGGGTTTCCAAAAGAAATAATTCGATTTATGTGGGGTTCAGGATTCACATGATATATTAAGGGACTATTATAGGGTATTCATGTGGGTATGAGGTAATATGTGATGAAAAGGGGTCATTTCGAGTATAAAAGCAATTATCTAAATTCAAGGTTCAATTGTTAGGTGATGTCAGGGACTATTCTATTAAAACTGTAGTCATGCATTCACAGGGTATTCAATCACAAGAAACATAATTATAAAGGTAAGTTGAGAGTTCACTTGCCTTAACTACGCTTACTGACTACTTGAATGGAATCGTCTATGGGCTCTTTTCCTGGCCTCCTACTTGAACCTATAATAAATAGTATCCTCGTCACAACACTTGCTAACTACCCTTTCGCATATAACTCTATATATATACACTTATACTCAATTAATTACAAGTAATATATGCATCACATAGTCCACATAACACATAGCAAGAAATGGCATGGCAATTTATCACTTAATTAATAGTACATACCTAGATTCCATTTACTTATTCACTTAAGCAATTAACCATATAGCAAACAAATATCATGACCAATACTCTTAATCCTCCTTTACAAACCTCAACTCAACCTAAATTTACCCGAATGTACACCTTGGCACCCTTTGTGTGCCTTGGCAAATGAATTCTATTCCACTTGGGGCCTTTGCCCAATCTAAATCTCACTAACTTATATGACTTAAAACTAACTCTCAAACTCATTATGAGGTCAAGGCCTCACACAGGACACACATATAATGCAATGCACCTCACTAAGTTCCTAAACATGACTCTAATGGTGACTCTTGGATGTTTTGGTGGAAATAAGGTATCTCCACCTAAATCCTTCACTCCAAACAATACACAAAGCTTGAAAGGACTCTAAACTAACCCACTGAGGTGATGTGACTCAGAGGCCTCACTTATAAGGACTCTTAATAACCAATGCACCAACTAGACTCCCCTGATTACACACGTTGGTACCCCTTTGAGTGCCTTGGAAGAAATATAAATTTATACCTTGTGCCTTTGCTATCCTCTGACTCCTATGACTTCTTATGACTTTAATCTAACTTTTGCAATTAATTTGACATCAAGGCCTCACTTAGGCCTCCATGCCAAGTTGGCATAGTTCTGCCTTCCCTGAGTACAACACTGCCTTATTTTTACCAACTTAAAACTCATTTATCTAGTTCAATTATTGCTTTAATGACTTTTTAAGCTTCCTAAGATTTCATTATATCTATTTAGACCAATGCCCCATGAAGGCCTAACCTATGACATGATGATAATCAACCAAAAGTCAAGTTTACTCAAATTTGCCATATTTTGAGCTGCTCTCAGGTTTGTATGTGTGTGTCTAACCAAATACAAGTTTTTATTGATTATAAAGCTACTGGACACATGAATGAACCAAGTCCCAACTCCCTTAAGCTCAGGCCTATCAAGGCCTTACAAAAACTCACCTAAAATGACCTAAACTTCTAGTACAAAATTCTGCCCTTCTTAGACCAATGCGACTCCTTCCACCTTAACTCCCTTTATTACACCAAAACCAATCAACAACCAACTAAGGAAAGTCCTAACATACACTAATACCTACTGACTATCAACATATAAGGTTTATTTACAATTCCTTAAGCATGCAAATCAATTATTAGGACAAGCAAAGTAACACATCACAAGACAAACCATCACTTAGCATTTTAAAGCAAAAATTCGAAGTAAACATGCATGATAACTGTTAGATATATTTGAGGTGTCATGTCTAATATGTTTCATGTTTAGTTTTCAGATCTTAACAAACAGGAAATATCAGGACTTACTGGAATCAGTACTTACTGGAAGTCAGAAGATAGATATCAGAACTTAAGGTCATATCAGAAATTAAGTACGGGAGGACTTATAGTTAAGGAAGGAAGCTGATTTACAGGATAGAAGATCGAGACTAAAACAGAAGAAGATATGCATGGAAAGAGTTAGAAGATAAAAAGACTTGTATAAGATATCTGATTGATATATTTGTAGGAGACAAAATTATATTCCATATCAATTAGAAGTTATCTTGTAACTATGTAGTATATAAACACAGACATAGGTTTACACTATATGTGTTGTCATTATTGAGAAGATCATACATTCTAACCTAGCAGCTCTTAGTGATATTTGTTCATCACTGAGAGAGAACAGTTCCATTATAACAGAGTTTATTATATTGAATATATCTGTTTACTATTAATTATGTTCGAAATCGATTTGATTGTATTAAACACTGTATTCAACCCCCTTCTACAGTGTTGTGTCACCTAACAATTGGTATCGGAGCTTATCTATTTACACACATACAGTAAAGATCCAAAACAATCATGTTTAAAGAAGCAGAAACTCCAACCAAGCCCACTAAAACTGAAGAAACTCAAAAGACTCAAACCCACAGTCGATATGAGACTATTAGGGTTCCCATACTGAGACCTTTTGAGTATCCCATATGGAAAGTGAAGATTGCTATGTTTCTGGAAGCTACAGATCCAGAATACCTTGACAGAATTAATGAAGGACCCCATAAGCCAACCAAGCTCTCTGTTGTAGTTGTAGATCAGCCAGCAAAGACAATACCAAAGGAGAAAAGTGAGTATACAGCTGAAGATATCTCATCCATTACCAAGGATGCAAAGGTAAGGCATTTGCTGCATAGTGCCATTGATAATGTCATGTCAAATAGGGTAATTCATTGCAAGACTGCAAAGGAGATATGGGATGCTTTGGAGACAAGATGCCAGGGAATTGATGCAATCAAGAAGAACATGAGGACTATACTCACCCAAGAGTATGAGCACTTTGACTCAAAAGCTGATGAGTCATTAACTGACTTATATGATAGGTTTGTCAAACTCTTGAATGATCTGTCACTGGTGGATAAGGAATATGATCTTGAAGATTCAAATCTAAAATTTCTTTGAGCTCTTTTTGAAAGTTGGGATCTGAAGTCTACTACTATAATAGACAACTATGCTCTTAATGAAACTACTCTTGATGAAATTTATGGCATGCTCAAGACTTATGAACTTGAGATGGATCAAAGGAGCAAGAGATATGGGAGAAAGTCAAGGACAATTGCTCTTAAAGCTGAGGAGGAATTCCCCAAAGTGGTTGTCTCAAAGAAAGGCAAAGGATAGGCTCTCATTATAAAGTCTGATTCAGAATCATCAAGTTCTGATGATGATGATTCATAAACTGAAAGTTTACCTGAAATAGATGTTGATAAAGAGATGATGAAATTGTGTGCTCTTATGGTGAAGGGCATTACAAAGATAGCCTACAGGAAATTCAGAAAGGGAAAGAAGTTTTCCAGGAAAGTTGGAAGTTTTGATAAGAAAGGGTTCAAAAAGTATGAAGGCAAAAGTGCAAAGTCTGACAGAGGAGACAACTCAAATGTCAAATGCTACAATTATGGTGAAAGAGGCCACATATCTCCTGACTGCAAGAAAGGAAAGAGTGACAAAGGCAAGACACTTGTCACAAAGAAGAAAAGGTGGACAGACTCTTCAGATTCTGAAAATGAGGTGAATTATGCTTTAATGGCAAATGCTGATGGCAGCCTTGAAACTGCTGAATTGAAGGTACCTCAAACAACTTATGCTTTTCATACTGATAATATTACTGAGTTGAGATTATATCTTAAAACCATATTTATTAGTTACAGAGATCAAACTTTAACATGTGAAAGATTAACTTCTGAAAATCTTGCTTATAAGAAAAGGAATGTTTATTTAGAAAATAAGTTAGTTATGTTCCATCAAACTCAGAAAGAAAGAGACGATGCTTTTTATGTTAGAGATGAAGTGCTAAAATTGAATCAATCTCTAAAAACTGAGTTAGAAAAAGAAAAAGAGATTATCAGGACTTGGACTAACTCTGGAAGAACAACTCAGAATTTATTAAGTAGTGGAAACTGGAAAGAGGGCTTAGGTTCTGGAGATGATATAAGTAAAAAAGGAACTGAATAAATTGAGCCAATTGTTGTTAAACAAACTGCTAAGCCAAAGGTAAATCCTGTTAAGTTTGTAGCTAAGAATGTAAAGTCTGATTCTGAAAAGATGAAAGAGTCTGTAGCAGAAGTTAAGGAAAAGTCAACTTCTGAAAAATTAGAACAAGATAAACCAGCTGAAGTTAACATAGGCTCAATGACTAAGAAGCAGCTTAAGCATAAGCTGAAAGAAATAAGGAATGTCAACAAGGTAAAGGCAGCTAGGAAAAATAGGAATGGAAAGGAAGGTGTGAATAAAAGCAATAATTATATTTCTGTTTCTAATGCTCCTAGAAAGAAATGTTATAACTATGGAAACTCTAACCATCTTGCTTCATTGTGGTAGTTTATGGCATTCCATTTATACTTGTAAGGAATATTATAACGACTCGTGTATTTTTATTTTATTTGGAAATGTAATAAAGGTTTAAGTAAATAAATAAAATGTGTGTATTGATTTTGGCAGCGGTTATTGATTGTTATTTAATTAATTATTAATTGTTGAATTGTGTGATTTATTAGTGAAATATATGATTTTATTTTGCTTATAAAAAGTGATTAAATTGTAGTTTTAATTTCAAAAATATATGGATTATCTTTAAAATTGGTTTTCTAATTTTATAATTCCAATAAGTATTTTTGGGACTTTATAAAATTGAGAAATCAATATTTTATTAATTATTTATTTTCAAATGATTTTCTGAGTGTGTTTGATTGTAAAATCTGTATTTAATTATGGAAATCTTCAAAAATTATGAAGCTCATATTTTATGAAGTTTATAATATTCTAAGAATTTTAAAATTATTTTGGAAATTTTTTGGAATCGTTTCACTGCGCGTCGCTTCTTTATTTATTAAAAAGCGGGTACGAAGAGCACCTTAAAAAGTGTTTTAAAATTTCAAAAAAAAAATTATGCTTTTGTAAACTTCGGGATATTTACAAAATTTTGGCATTACTTTCGGAATTTTTTGAAATCATCTTTCGTACACCTTAGTTCGCTTATTTCAGATTTCGGGGTTAATATTTTTGTTTCCCAGTATTAAAGGACACGTGTTAACTTCTTATAAATAGAAATTAACATGTATCCTTGTTAATTGATATGTGGCTGCCTTACATAATTTACAGCATAACTGATTTTTTTTATTATAATTATTACACCTCCTCCTCCTCTCTGTGTTCTCAATCTCTCTATCTCGTCTCTCTCTCTCTCTCTCTCTCTTTATTTCTATTCCTCTCTTTCTTGCGCTTTTTCCTCCCAGATGCTCCGGGTTGCCGCTGTTCTTGTTTTTCCGGCCGTTTCCGGTGAGCCACCGCTTGAATTCCTTGCTTGGCTGGTTCGATTTTTGCTGTTAATTTGTGTATATGCATATGATTATATATGTGTGTGCCTGTGTGAGTAAGTGTGTGTGTAGGTGTGTGTGAGTGTGTGTGTGGCGCGGAGGCGCATGTGTTGTGTGGCTGTGCAGTATTTGTGCGGCTGTGCAGCGTGTTTGTGCGGTGTTGTTTCGTGTTTCTCTGATGGGTTGTCTTTTGTTGGGCTAATTGTTGGGCCTTGAAGTTGGGCCTGGTTGTTTGGGCCTCTTTCTGTTTGGGCCAAAGTTGTGCAGTTGGGCTGATTATTATAAATTTGATTAATATTTCTTTTTCTGCAGGAATGAATTGATTACTATTTGTGAAATAACAATTTTCGTTGCGGGAAAAATAATATTAATCGGTATGATTTATTTAGGAACCCGTATTATATCGGGCGCCAATAAATTTTGTCGCCGTTGACGATGAACTTCGGTGAGTCAACGGTGGACGGTGATGACGATGTTCTGAGTCCTAAATTTTATAAATAAATAAAATGATTATGTAAAATATTTTTGGACTTAAATAATTAATTTTGATTGGTGTTGGGATGTACGTTGTATAAATGGTGGATTAATATTATGGATTGTTGCAATTTTTGACGTCGATCATAATCGACGGGTAGTCTTATAAACAAATAAGATGCTGCCAAAATTTTCTAAAAATATAATGTAAATGTACATAATTATATTCTACGTGTTACCCCTATTTATGTTCGGAATATATGATTACGTGATTATGTGTATAATAATAATACGAGTCGGGTTATCGGATTGAGTTGTTAGAATTTGAGGATATCAAGCATGTCGGTGTAACTGATTAAGGTATTCTGTATTTGTAGATTCCGATCGAGTTTTCCTAGGATTAAAGTCAGCGTGAAAGCTACTTAGGGTTTTGTAAAGCGTTGCAAGGCAAGTACCCCTGACCATTCTTTTATGGTTCAGTGCATATGAATAGCTAAATGTTTTACTTTCGTACTGGAACAGAAACGTTTTAAGTTATATATCCCCTGTATTTGAAAGTGATGTTTAAAAATTATGTTTTGGGGAAAAGTAACTTCTGAAAACACCTATCTCTAAACGGGATTTAAATGAAAAGACAATTTAAATAGTGTGTTGTGACAAAATTGATTTTGAAAAAGAGATAGGTAAAAGTGATTTTTCAAAACTGGATAAAACGATCAGATATGGGATACATTGGGGCGAGAGTGGGCCTATTAAGGTGGCGTAAGAGGCTAATTCGGTTGCGCGCACTGTATAACCGATTAGTCCAGCAGGTCAGGGACCTAGCTAGTCTCTGAGTTCCGGAACAGGTGAATGAGATGGCAGTTGGAGCCGTCTGGTGTTGATAGCCTAATCAGCTATCTTCACATATCCGCTATGTATCTGATTTGCTTTTGTGATTCCTGTAAGGGCATGAGTAGTTGATACAGTGATTTTATAAATGTGATTAGCATGCTAAAATTGAACTCTGGTATTTTTACAGCACACTGCTATGTTGTTTTAAAGAAGCATGCTAGATAGTGATATCCAGTTATCTCTGATTTTCGTTACATAATGTTGATATCATGATTACAGCTCTGTTCCTAATACTGTTACATTATTGTTTTAATTCGTTATTCATATTTTGGTACTGCTGAGCGATTATGCTCACCCTTGCAAACTGTTATGTATATCTCGCAGATGCCTAGAAGATCAGTCAGACCGACCCATGTTCCCGCCCCTACTGGACCCGGCTCCTCTGAGGTAGTTTGTATCAGGCCATGAGGTCTGATGTGTTGCTGAATAAAGCTAGTGTATGTTAGATGTTGAATAAAGAGGTTGTAATAGTGAGAACCTGAATTATACTTGAACCTGGATCAGATCTTGGTTTGGGGTCAAGTTAGTATATTTTAATAATAATCTCGTTATTTATATTTTGGTTGTTGTGTTGAGTGACGTTAACTCCTGACCCCGGGGTTGAGACCGTCACCAGTCCCTTCATTTGTGCCTAGAGACATCCCTGGATCTGGTTCTCGTCCCCGTTGGGTACGCAGGTCTGTGTCTGCTGTCAGGGATTTCCCTCCCGGCTGCGGTCCTAGTTCTTCCATGATGAGACCTCTAGTACCTCCTGTGGCCCCTAGTGGTACTTCTTCACCGATCCCTTACCATGTTCATAGGGCGGTGAATACTTCCTTTATCAGAGATCAGAGTCTGGAGTTTGCTGCTCAGCTTGATCAGGTACCTATTGCACCGTTCCAGGGTATTTCTGCCCCTTCCCCTCAGGAGCGAGCCCGTGTGAGAGCATTGACCCAGATGGTTGTAGAGAGGGCTAGATCTGTTGACCGTTTCATTAGTTCAGAGTTCAGAGCTATGCAGTATCAGGACCTAGTGAACTGACTAGTGTTTGAGCTAGGTTCCATTGGTGGCAGTGGTAGTGGCTAGACAGAGTTGCAGCAGAGGGATGCAGAGCTCAGAGTTGACCTCTAGGAGTTCTGTAGTTGTTTACTTTGTATATGTACATTCTGTTGTGATAGTTTGTAGTAGGCGAGGCTGTTATGACACCCAATTTTGGTGTGTATTTGGATGGTTCTTTTCAGTTGGATTTTCAGTTGTACTAGTTGGATTCTGTTGGTTATTGTATTTCAGTTGCTTTATCTTATTTTTTTAGTTTTTATATATTTGTGTTGCTATTATTGTTGTTATTATTATTGTTGTTTCTGTTGCTGGCATTTTTAGATTATAATCATTCACTCAGGACGGATCCAATTAAAATGGGGATGAGAATATTGTCTTAGTGGCAACGCTCTCCTGATGCATAAATATCGACTGCTGGAGCAATCCATTTTCTTATATATGACTGTTATGTTTCAGGAGATGCCACCAAAGAGAAATTCTCAGTCCAATAACGGATCTGCTGGGGATCCTTCCGTGAGTGACACGATGAACTTGTTGCATCAGCAATCTGTACAGCTGGCCCAACAATAACAACAATTCCAGCAGCAACAGCAACAATTGCAACAACAACAACAACAGCAACAACAGCTCATACAACAACAACAACAACAAATCCAACAGCAGCAACTACAAATCTAATATCAGCATGAGGTAAGAGGGGCAAACCAAGGTGTTAGTTTTAAGTCTTTTCAAGCAGTGAAGCCCCCAGAGTTTAAAGGAGAAGTAGATCCTGTTGCTGCCAGGATATGGTTAAAGGAGATGGAAAAGGCGTTTGCACTCACCAAGGTGAGTGAGAACTTAAAGACTGATTATGCTAGTTATTTTCTAAGGAATGATTCAAATAATTGGTGGGAATCTACGCGAGCCCAAGAAGTAGAAGGTCCAGTTCCATGGGCCAGATTTACAGAGTTATTTTTGGAGAAATACTTTCCAGATTGTCTCCATTGTCAAATGGAAGTGGAATTTTTGGAACTGAAACAAGGAGATAAGAGTGTCACGGAATATGAAGCGAAGTTTACGGAGTTGGCCCGTATAGCACCAGAATATGTGAGATCAGAAGCTCAATGAGCGAAGCGGTTTCAGCAAGGGTTGAAGCCAGAAATAAGGAGTGGAGTTGTAGCTTTACAACTCAAGACATATACTTCGGTAGTTCAGGCTGCCCTAGTGATAGAGAGTGATCAGAAATTAGCTGAAAAGTAGCAGGGTGAGAAGAAAAGGAAATCTAAAAGTGGACCCGCTAGATCAGAATCAGGAATAGCGAGTCGGAAATTCCAGCGTTGGTTTGGAAGGAATAAGAATAAGAGGTTCGAGAGGCAGGATTTTCCCCAAGCTAAACCCGGTACTACTTCAGTTAACTCTGCCCCTATGAGGATGAGTAAGCCAGTGGTTGATTGTAAGGCGTGTGGGAAAAAGTACAGTGGACAGTGCCGAGAGAATGTTAATTGTTTTAAATATGGACAGAAAGGTCACTATTCCATGGAATGTAAGTCTGAGATTCAAGGAGTTACTTATTTTGGTTGCGGCAAAGTGGGACACATAGCTAGGAATTGCAAGTCAGTGACCCAAGGTAATGCGGGAAAGAGTGTGTCCCAAGTACCAGCAACCAGTACTGCGAGAGCTAGGACTTTTAAGATGACCCAGAAGTCTCTGATTCATGACTCCGATGTGGTTGCAGGTACACTTGCTCTTAATTCCATACCTTTTAATGTTTTTTTGATTCGGGAGCGTCCAAATCTTTTATATCTGTGAATTGTGTGGATAAAATGCAATTGATGTTAGAAGACCTAAGCGAACCTCTGACCATAGAAGTGGCTAATAAAGATAAAGTACCTGTAAAACAATTTTGTCCTAGATGTTCCCTCGAGATTTCAGGGTATATGTTCCCTGTTGACTTAATACCTTCTGAGTTGGGAGACTTTGATGTTATTTTAGGTATGGATTGGTTGTCTCGATATAGGGCAAATATTGATTGTAAGAAAAAGAGAATTGTTATGTACACCCCAGATAATAAAAGGATCAGCTACCAAGGACAGAGACAAGATATGAAGTTCCTTTCAGTGATGCAAGCAAGGAGATTGTTGCGGCAAGGATGTGAGGTGTACTTGGCTCATGTGGTGGATACGAAGAAAGAGACCCCTATTTTGGATGAGATCCCTATAGTAGGAGAATTCCCTAACGTTTTCCCAGAAGAATTACCAGGATTGCCACCTGATCGAGAGATAAAGTTTTCCATTGATTTGATACCTGGAGCTGAACCAGTTTCTAAGGCTCCATACAGGATGGCCCCGATGGAAATGAAAGAATTGGCTAAGCAACTTCAGGAATTATTGGATAAGGGAGTTATTCGACCCAGTGTTTCCCCGTGGGGTGCTCCAATACTATTTGTGAAGAAAAAAGATGGAAGCATGAGATTGTGTATTGATTACAGAGAGCTGAACAAGTTGACAATAAAGAATAAGTATCCCTTGCCAGGAATCGACGATTTGTTTGATCAGCTTAAGGGAGCATGTTATTTCTCAAAGATTGACTTAAGATTTGGCTACCACCAACTGAAGATAAAGCCTGAAAATATCCCCAAGACTGCATTCAGAACAAGGTATGGCCACTACGAGTTTCTAGTGATGTCGTGTGGATTGACGAATGCGCCAGCGGTTTTTATGGATTTGATGAATAGGGTATACAAGGAGTATCTGGATAAGTTTGTTAGTGTATTTATTGATGACATCCTTATATATTCGAAGAACCCAGAAGATCATGCAGTGTATCTACAGATTGCCCTACAGAAGTTAAGAGAAAAGCAATTGTATGCGAAGTTTTCTAAGTGTGAGTTTTGGCTGACGGAAGTACAGAGTCTTTGTCATGTAATAAGTAAGGAAGGTATCAAAGTAGACCCAGTAAAGATCGAAGCCGCATCAAAGTGGGAGCAACCGAAGACACCAACAGAAATAAGGAGTTTCCTTGGATTAGCAGGATATTATCGACGGTTCGTAAAAGACTTCTCGAAGATTGCATCCCCATTAACCAAGTTGACCAGGAAGAATGAGAAGTTCGTTTGGATGGAAAAATGTGAAGAAAGTTTCCAGGAATTGAAACGGAGATTAGTGATGGCTCCAGTGTTAGCATTGCCAGATGAGACGGGAAACTTTGTAATCTATAGTGATGCTTCTTTGAAAGGATTGGGTTGTGTGTTAATGCAGCATGACAAAGTGATTGCTTATGCCTCTAGACAATTAAAGCCTCACGAGCAGAAATATCCAGTTCATGACCTTGAGTTGGCGGCAATAGTGTTTGCTCTAAAGTTATGGCGTCACTACTTGTATGAAGATAAATGTGATATTTAGACAGACCATAAGAGCCTGAAGTACATATTCACGCAGAAAGATTTGAACATGAGACAGAGAAGGTGGTTGAAGCTGATTAAGGATTATGATTGTTCGATTAATTATCACCCCGGAAAGGCCAATGTGGTGGTTGATGCCCCGAGTAGAAAAAAAAGGTTAAATCTGGTTAAGATTGTAGAAGAATTAGCACAAGACTTGGAAAGAATGGAAATTGAAGTTCGAGTACCTAACGAAAGTCAGGAGCAACTATATGAAGTTACTTTCGAGCCGGCATTGATGGAAAAGATCAAAAGGTGTCAAGAAGGAGTTATGGAACAGGAATCGGATACTTTGACGGGAGAAGAGTTGTGTACTCAAAAAGATATTGAAGGTTTTTATAGATTTTCATCCAGAGTTTGGATTCCTAATGTAACGGAGTTGAAGAACGAAGTATTGCAGGAAGCGCATAACTCTAGGTTTTCTATCCACCCTGGTAGTACCAAGATGTACCAGGATTTGAAGATAAATTTTTGGTGGCCAGGAATGAAGAAGGATATTGCCAATTGGGTAACTAAGTGTCACGTCTGTCAAACGGTGAAAGCAGAGCATCAACGACTGAGTGGATTGTTACAACCTTTGGAGATTCCACAGTGGAAATAGGAAGAGATTGCTATGGATTTTGCAGTGGGATTGCCAAAGATGAGAGCGAATCATGATGCTATTTGGGCAATTATTGACAGGTTGACTAAGTCAGTGCATTTTCTTCCGATCAATGAAAGGTATTCATTGGAAAGGTTAGTTAAGTTATACTTGGATGAGATAATCACCAAACATGGAGTGCCTATTTCTATAGTGTCGGATCGAGACCCGTGATTTAATTCAAGGTTCTGGACTAAATTCCAAGAGTGCCTAGGAACGAAATTGAATATGAGCACCGCTTATCATCCTCAGACGGATGGCCAAAGTAAAAGGATGATTTAGACCATAGAGGATATGTTAAGAGTCTGTGTTCTGGATTTTAAGGGTAATTAGGATGAACACCTACCTTTGATTGAGTTCTCGTATAATAACAGCTACCATGCCAGTATTGGGATGCCACCTTACGAAGCTTTGTATGGACGAAAGTGTAGATCACCGTTGTATTAGGATGAGGTAGGAGAAAAGAAAGTGTTAGGTCCTGAATTGGTTCAGCAAACCAGAGATGCCATAGTGTTGATTCGGAAAAGGTTGGAAGTAGCCCAAGATAGACAAAGAAAATATACAGATTTGCTTAGGAAAGATATGGACTTCGAGATAGGAGCTCTGGTGTTATTAAAAGTATCACCTTGGAAAGGGTTAGTACGATTTGGTCAGAAGGGTAAACTTAGCCCTAGATTTATAGGACCCTTTGAGGTTTTGAAGAAAGTGGGAAAGGTCGCTTATGAGATAGCGTTACCACCGCAGTGGCAGCACATTCATAATGTATTCCACGTGTCTATGTTGAAGCCCTATGTCCCTAATTCGAATCAAGTCATAGAATATGAACCGATTGAGCTTCAACCAGATTTGTCCTATGTGGAACAACCGGTCCAAATCCTAGACCGTAGGGAACGAGTCCTTAGGAATAAATCGATTCCTATAGTAAAAATTTTATGGAGAAATCCTCGAGTAGAAGAGTCTACTTGGGAATATGAGTCAGACATGCTTGATAAATATCCTCATTTGTTTAATTAAGTCAGATTCTGGGGACAGAATCTTTTTAAGGGGGAAAGAATATAACGACTCGTGTATTTTTATTTTATTTGGAAATGTAATAAAGGTTAAAGTAAATAAATAAAATGTGTTTATTGATTTTGGCAACGGTTACTGATTGTTATTTAATTAATTATGAATTGTTGAGTTGTGTGATTTATTAGTGAAATATATGAATTTATTTTGCTTATAAAAAGTGATTTAATTGTCGTTTTAATTTCAAAAATATTTGGATTGTCTTTAAAATTGGTTTTCTAATTTTATAATTCCAATAAGTATTTTTGGAACTTTATAAAATTGAGAAATCAATATTTTATTAATTATTAATTTTCAAATGATTTTCTGAGTGTGTTTGATTGTAAAATCTGTATTTAATTATGGAAATCTTCAAAAATTACGAAGCTCATATTTTATGAAGTTTATAATATTCTGAGAATTTTAAAATTATTTTGGGAATTTTTGGGAATCGTTTCACCGCGCGTCGCTTTGTTATTTATTAAAAGGCGGGTACGAAGAGCACCTTTAAAAGTGTTTTAAAATTTCAAAAAAAAAATTACGCTTTTTTAAACTTCAGGATATTTACGAAATTTTGGCATTACTTTCGGAATTTTCTGAAATCATCTTTCGTACACCTTAGTTCGCTTATTTCAGATTTCGGGGTTAATATTTTTGTTTCCCAGTATTAAAGGACACGTGTTAACTTCTTATAAATAGAAATTAACATGTATCCTTGTTAATTGATACGTGGTTGCCTTACACAATTTACAGCATAACTGCTTTTCTTTTTTTTTTTCTTTTTTTTTTATTATTATTACACCTCCTCCTCCTCTCTGTGTTCTCAATCTCACTATCTCGTCTCTCTCTCTCTCTCTCTCTCTCTCTCTCTCTCTCTCTCTCTCTCTCTCTCTCTCTCTCTCTCTCTCTCTCTCTCTCTCTCTCTCTCTCTCTCTCTCTCTCTTTCTCTCTCTCTCTTTGTTTCTATTCCTCTCTTTCTTGCGCTCTTTCCTCCCTGTTGCTCCGGGTTGCCGCCGTTCTTGTTTTTCCGGCCATTTCCGGTGAGCCGCCGCTTGAATTTCTTGCTTGGCTGGTTCGATTTGTGCTATTAATTTGTGTATGTGCATATGATTATATATGTGTGTGCCTGTGTGAGTAAGTGTGTGTGTAGGTGTGTGTGCGTGTGTGTGTGGCGCGGAGGCGCGTGTGTTGTGCGGTTGTGCAGTGTTTGTGCGGTTGTGCAGCGTGTTTGTGCGGTGTTGTTTTGTGTTTCTCTGATGGGTTGTCTTCTGTTGGGCTTATTGTTGGGCCTTGCAGTTGGGCCTGGTTGTTTGGGCCTCTTTCTGTTTGGGCCGAAGTTGTGAAGTTGGGCTGATTAATACAAATTTGATTAATATTTCTTTTTCTGCAAGAATGAATTGATTACTTTTTGTGAAATAACAATTTTTGTTGCGGAAAAAATAATATTAATCGGTATGATTTATTTGGGAACCCGTATTATATCGGGCGCCAATAAATTGTGCCGTCGTTGACGGTGAACTTCGGTGAGTCAACGGTGGACGGTGATGACGATGTTCTGAGTCCTAAATTTTATAAATAAATAAAATGATTATGTAGAATATTTTTGGACTTAAATTATTAATTTTGATTGGTGTTGGGATGTACGTTGTATAAATGGTGGAATAATATTGTGGATTGTTGCGATTTTTGACGTCGATCGTAATCGACGAGTAGTCTTATAAACAAATAAGATGCTGCCAAAATTTTATAAAAATATATTATATATGTACATAATTATATTCTATGTGTTACCCCTATTTATGTTCGGAATATGTGATTACGTGATTATGTGTATAATAATAATACGAGTCGGGTTATCAGATTGAGTTGTTAGAATTTGAGGATATCAAGCATGTCGGTGTAACTGATTAGGGTATTCTGTATTTGTAGATTCCGATCGAGTTTTCCCAGGATTAAAGTCAGCGTGAAAGCTACTTAGGGTTTTGTAAAGCGTTGCAAGGCAAGTACCCCTGACCATTCTTTTATGGTTCAGTGCATATGAATAGCTAAATGTTTTACTTTCGTACTGAACCGAAATGTTTTAAGTTACATATCCCCTGTATTTGAAAGTGATGTTAAAAATTATATTTTGGGGAAAAGTAACTTCTGAAAACACCTATCTCTAAACGTGATTTAAATGAAAAGAGGATTTAAATATTGTGCTGTGACAAAATTGATTTTGAAAAAGAGACAGGTAAAAGTGATTTTTGAAAACTGGATAAAACGATCAGATATGTGATACGTTGGGGCCAGAGTGGGCCTATTGAGGTGGCGTAAGAGGCTAATTCGGTTGCGCGCACTGTATAACCGATTAGTCCAGCAGGTCAGAGACCTAGCTAGTCTCTATGTTTCGGAATAGGTGAATGAGATGGCAGTTGGAGCCGTCTGGTGTTGATAGCCTGATCAGCTGTCTTCACGTCTCCGCTATGTATCTGATTTGCTTTTGTGATTCCCGTAAGGGCATGAGTAGGTGATACAATGATTTTATAAATGTGATTAGAATGCTAAAATTGAACTCTGGTATTTTTATAGCACACTGCTATGTTGTTTTAAAGAAGCATACTAGATAGTAATATCCAGTTATCTCTGATTTTCGTTACATAATGGTGATATCATGATTACAGCTCTGTTCCTAATACTATTACATTACTGTTTTAATTGGTTATTAATATTTTGGTACTGCTGAGCGATTATGCTCACCCTTGCAAACTGTAATGTATATCTCGCAGATGCCTAGAAGATCAGTCATACCGACCGATATTTCCGCCCCTACTGGACCCGGCTCCTCTGAGGTAGTTTGTATCAGGCCATGAGGTCTGATGAGTTGCTGAATAAAGCTAGTGTATGTTAGATGTTGAATAAAGAGGTTGTAATAGTGAGAACCTGAATTATACTTAAACCTAGATCAAATTTTGGTTTGGGGTCAAGTTAGTATATTTTAATAATAATCTCGTTATTTATATTTTGGTTGTTGTGTTGAGTTCTGTCAATTCCTGACCCTGGGGTTGAGACCGTCACAAATATCATAGTTTGTACTATGACTATTATCAAATAAAACCTTTTTTGAAGAAAGTTGCCTTAATTCCTTCTAGTGTAAAGTTTGATGCAAAGTCTGATATAAGTTCTGATAAACATCATGTTAGCATAAACTCTGATATTAAATCCGCTGCAAATGCAAACAAACTTAAAAAGGCCAAAGGATCCCAGCAAGTCTGGGTCCTTAAAACTAACCACTAGTGGTCTTTGTGATTGCAGGGCAACCGGAAAAACATCCTAATACTGGATAGTGGATGTTCAGGACATATGACTGGAAATAAAGCCCTGCTCTCAGACTCTGTGGAGAAAGATAGCCCAGGAGTTTCTTATGGAGATGGCAACATGGGAAAAACTCTGGGATATGGAAATATTAATCTTGGGAATATCATCATTAAAACAGTAGCTCTTATCTCAGGACTTAAACACAATCTGCTGAGAGTGAGTCAAATCACTGACAGAGGTTATCATGTGGATTTCTTTGAAGAACACTGTGAAGTTATAAGCAATTCTACAGGCAAAGTGGTTCTTAAAGGTTACATACATGGTAACATTTACGAAGCCAGACTTTCAACAAGTTCTGATGGTTCTGCAATCTGTCTGTTGAGTAGAGCATCAATTGAAGAAAGCTGTAATTGGCACAAAAGACTCTCTCATTTAAACTTCAACAACATAAACGAGCTTGTAAAGAAAGATCTTGTGAGAGGACTACCAAAATCAGTATTTGGTCCTGATGGCCTTTGTGATTCATGTCAAATGGCAAAACAAAGAAAATCTTCTTTCAAGAGCAAAACTGAGTCATCAATTCTTGAGCCCTATCACCTACTGCATGTTGATCTATTTGGTCCAGTCAATGTCATGTCTATTTCAAAGAAGAAATATGCTATGGTTATAGTGGATGAGTTCACAAGGTACACTTGGGTCTACTTCTTGCACAAGAAGAATGAAACTGCATCTACTCTAACTGATCATGTCAGACAGCTAGATAAGTTGGTCAAAAATTCTGTTAAAATTATAAGAAGTGATAATGGCACTGAGTTCAAGAATTTAATCATGGAAGAGTTCTGCAAAGAGCAAGGAATCAAACAGGAATTTTCAGCACCTGGAACTCCACAGCAAAATGGAGTTGTGGAAAGAAAGAACAGGACTCTCATTGAAGCTGCACGAACTATGCTTGATGAAGCAAAGCTGCCAGCCTACTTTTGGGCTGAAGCTATGTAGACTGCTTGATTTACACAGAATACTACACTCATAAACAAGCAAGGAAAAACACCATATGAGATGGTGAAGAAAAAGAAGACAAATCTGAAATACTTTCATGTATTTGGATGTAAGTGTTTTGTTTTTAAGACTCATCCTGAACAGCTGTCAAAATTTGATCTAAAAGCTGATGAAGGAATTTTTGTTGGATATCCACTTTCCACAAAATCCTTCAGAGTATACAATTTAAGAACAAGGGTTGTCATGGAATCTATCAATGTATCTTTTGATGATAAAAAGCTTAGTGGACTTGAAGATTTCAATGATTACGATTAGCTGAGATTTGAAAATGAAGACTTAAATTCTGATTCTGTAAATTCTGCTGACTTATACTCTGATCCTGTAAGTATTGATGTCATTGAATCTGTGGTAACAACTCCAAAGGAAAATACACCTGTCCAGGGGGAGCAAGCTGAAGATCCTACCACATCTCAAGACTGTCAAGAAGCATCAGAACCTATCACTGGCTCTTCAAGTTCTGGTTCATCTAGTTCTGATGAGCCAAATTCTGATAATTCTGGAAACTCTGATACTTCAAATCCTGAAGGATCCAAGTCAAATTCTGAAGTCTTAGAGAGCATAACTACAGGGGGGCATCAGAAAATGCTGATGGAGATAGAATGGATCATGGGGGAGGATCCAGTTCTAGAAGTCAACTTCAATCTGCAAGGAAGTGGACCAAATCACATACACCTGACTTAATAATTGGAGATCCTGAAGCAGGTGTCAGAACTAGAACTGCAACATCAAATGAATGTCCCAATTATTCTTTTCTATCTCAGACTAAACCAAAGAAAGTGGAAGAAGCTCTTCAAGATGTTGATTGGGTGCAAGCAATGCAGGAAGACTTAAATGTATTTGAAAGACATAAAGTCTAGACTCTAGTGCCAAGACCAAAGAACAGATCCATTGTTGGCACAAAATGGGTGTTCAGAAATAAAACTGACAGTGATGGCATAATTACAAGGAATAAAGCAAGGTTGGTTGCTAAAGGCTACTCTCAACAGGAGGGTATTGATTATGATGAAACATTTGCACCAGTTGCTAGATTAGAAGCCATAAGAATCTTTTTGGCTTATGCTGCTCACAAAAAGTTTAAAGTCTTCCAAATGGATGTAAAATGTGCTTTTCTCAATGGAGAATTGGAAGAAGAGGTGTATGTTGAACAACCTCCAGGCTTTGTAGATTCAAAATTTCTAAATCATGTCTACAGGCTTGACAAAACACTTTATGGCCTTAAGCAAGCTCCTAGAGTATGGTATGAGACTTTAGCTCAATTCCTTCTGGAAAGTGGATTTCACAGAGGTACAATTGATAAAACACTGTTCTACCTCAACCATGGAAAGGACTTACTTTCGGTACATATATATGTTGATGATATCATATTTATTTCTACAAATGCCAAACTCTGTGAGAGGTTTGCAAAGCTAATGCAGTCAAGATATCAAATGAGTATGATGGGAGAACTTAGTTATTTTCTGGGCCTTCAAGTCAAGCAAAATGAAGAAGGTACTTTCATCTGTCAATCCAAGTACACCAGAAATTTATTGAAGAAGTTTGGAATGCAAGACAGTTCAACAACATCCACTCACATGGCCATTGCAACCAAGTTAGATAAAGATACTGGTTCATCAGTAGATATTACTAACTACAGAGTTATGATTGGCTCTTTAATCTATTTAACTGCGAGTAGACCTGATATCATGTATGCTACCCGTCTTTGTGCAAGATTTCAGGCTGATCCAAGAGAACCTCACTTAATAGTTGTGAAAAGAATTTTCAAGTACCTCAAGGGTACAGTTGATCTAGGATTGTGGTATCCTAGAGAATCATATTTTATGCTAATAGGTTACTCAGATGCAAATTTTACAGGATACAAAATAGAAAGGGAAAGCACTAGTGGAAGCTGCCAATTTCTTGGAGGCAGATTGGTTTCTTGGTTTAGCAAGAAACAGAAGTCAATTTCCATATCAACTGCAGAAGCAGAATATATTGCTGCAGGAAGCTGTTGTGCACGGATTCTTTGGATGAAGAATCAGTTGCTGGATTATGGGTTAGAATTTTCAAAAATACCTATTTACTGTGATAATCAAAGTGATATTGCTATGATAGGTAAGCCAGTTCAACACTCAATGACAAAGTACATCAGCATTAGGTACCATTTCATAAGGGAACATGTGATGGAAGGTACAGTGGAATTGCATTTTGTTCCAACAGATCAACAACTAGCATATATCTTCACAAAACCACTATGTGAAGCTACTTTTACAAGACTGGTAAATGAACTTAGAATGGTTTCAGGTTCTTTCTCTAAATCTGCTTAGTTTTTGTACTCATGCATCAGACTTTATGATCAGTGTTTACAGATTGTCTTATCTTCATGTAATCTGTGCTTAAATTGAAATTCATTAAATGCTGATTGTTATCTGATGTGGATCTATATACTCTGATAAGTGTTTTGAATGTTCAGTGACAATTTAATCCAATGAGGATAACTGTGCTAGATGCTGACCTAGTAGTCTTTAATATACTAGTAATCCCATGTTTGAATTAGTTGTTTATATGGAAACTCATTAACATAAGCAAATTCTGATATTGAGCTTAGTCATGTTTACTTTGTGTATCTTATTACTAAGTCACAAACTAGATTCTTGCTTCTTATCTTTCAAATTCTGATGTCATTAAATCTTTAGGATGAACTAAATGCTGATAATCCTTAGTTATCAAAAGAAAAGAAAAGAAAATAAAAGTCAGGTACTCCTTTGAGATCTAGAGTAAATATGTGAAAGGGAAGACCCAAGTGCATTGATGGTATTAAGTAATATGCATTAGAAAAGAAAATAAATTTTTCTTGGTTACTTTTCACATTCTCTGATTACTGGATAAATACTCTGATAATAGCATAAATTCTGATAAGCAGTTGTGACTCACTTACACTGAGAAACCATTGTAAAAAGGAATTTCAAAAGATGCATAAATGAGCACAAACAGTTGAGGTGGACTCTTGCATAAATTTGTTCTATAGTAGACTTCATGATTGATAACAGATTTTAAGCACTTTTCTTAGTTATCCCTTATCTCTAAGATGTACTGAAATTTATTAGACTTTAATCTTTATCTGATATTCTGCTGAATGCACACAATATCACTCCATATGAATGATGGAAATTACTGTGGTGATTAAGTTGTTTTTGACAAACAGTTAAGTGTCATTTGCATAAATTCCGAGGACAAGTTCTGATGGAAGTTATGATGATTAAACTCTGAAGAAAATAAGTCAGTATTTGTATGAATAATCACAGAAAAAGATATTCACTTTTTGAGTTGATAAGCCATATTCTGATGATTGTTAAGTTCTGATAATAGTTAAGTTCTGATATTAAATCCTGATGGAATCCTTGATGCTTACGTGGCATTATTTTTTACTTGACTTATTTGTGGTAAAAACTGAAACGGTCATATTTAATCAGAATATATTTAGGTGAGATAAAAATAGTCATAATCATTAAGGGTTAGTGGTAAACGTGTTTGTCTTGAAAAACTGCATGTGCACAGTAATTGTTACTTATTTCCCGTGCCCATTAACCTCTGCTTTAACTTTTTACTGACTGTTATTATTATTACACATCGATCTAGGGAGACGAGGCATCATTATTTTTACTCTTTTTGTTAAACAGTCCTCACCGTCCCTTGGTATTCCATTGGCTATTTAAACCGACAATCATCTCAACCATCAGCACATACCATCAGGTCTTCATCGTCCAAACCTTCTAAGAGGGCAAAGTCTGTTTCTCAACCTCCAAAAAATTGAAGGAAGATGATTCTCAGAGATGAATCTGATAGTGAAGAGGAAACAATTGAAGCACAGCTTCATGCATCAGAACCTGTGACAATTGAAGCTGAGAATGTTACTTCTCAGAAAGAAACTGCAGCTCAAAGTTCTGATACTTTGAAGAGGAAATCTGTAAGTTCTGATGCTGCAATAGCAACTTCTTCACTAGCAAGGAGACTGAAGAAAATGAGGGCAGAAACATACAAGGCCAATCCTATATCTGAGGATTCAACTGAAGCTGAGGAAGGGGATCAGGAATCTCTAATCTCATCAAAACCTGTGGTAATTGAAGCTCTGACATTCCCTACTCAAGCTCAATGTCAACACCTCATGTATCTCCTCTTAAAGCTAAGATGATGCTGAAGAACAAGCTACAACTTCTGAAATAGATATTCAAAATCTGAATATACCAACTGTTCTTTATCTGGAAGCTCCATCTACAGCAGCTCAACAATCTCCAACTCATTCTCCAATCTTAGATGCTGAGATACCATCTACACCAGCTCTGGAGATAAATTCTGATGCTCGAAATTTAAATGAAGTTGTTCCTGAATCTCCAGTTGCATCACACACTCTTGTGTTGTCAGAAAATAATGAATCTTCCTCAAGTTCTGAAGACAGTGTTTCTGTTGAGACTCCAGCTCCCATTCTAGGAAAGGATGAATTGGTCAAGAAATTTTTTGAACAGGATGCTCCTATACCTTGGGAAGAAACTCACCGGGGAGTTGAGTGGACCAAGAAGTGGAATGAATCAGATTTTATTCCAAGCACCAAAATTCTAACAGAGCATGTGTCAAAAGCTGATGAGTTATTGTTAAATTCTGATTTCAAGACTCAACTCAAGGTTACAGTTATGAGTGCAAGAAGTCTTCATGGTCTACATTCCATTACTCATGATAAGGTTGATACACTAAAGGAACATGCTGATAAGCTAGATGTATAGATTGTTTTAGTGGGCTAAATCTAGCTCATGATAAGGAATACGTCCCGATGATGCCAAAAAGAGGGAGAAGGTAGTTAAGTCCAAATGCTCACCTACTCAAATACTGAAGAAGAAAGATGACAAAGGTGATGACCAGGGAAACTCTGATAAGAGCAAAGGTGAAGAAGAAGTTCAAGGAAAATCTTTACATAAAGTAATTTCTGATGTTAGCAAATCTTCTACACAGAACAAGTCAAGTTCTCATAAGCAAAGTCTGATGTCAAGTTCTGATATTCTGATTCAGTAAGGATCTAAAGACTCTCAGAAGTTTTTACAAACTCTGAAGCTAAAGGGGAAGCAGACAATTGTTTATTACAAAGATCCTAAAATCCAAACACTTGATGAGGAGATAGCTAGAAGATTATTTCTGAAACAAAATCCAGGAATGGATTTGGAAACTCTCAAGGAGGAAGAAGCTAGATTTGTAGCTGAGAAGACAAATCTTAAGTCTAAAGCTTCTGATGCAAAGAAACCTCAAAGGACTAAGGAAAAAGGCATTATGATCAAAGAAAAGTCAAATTCTGAGGCTTCAAAGTCCAAGACTAGATCACAAACTGAGATTGATCCTAAGTCAAAAGGAAAAGAAAATGGTTGCTAAACCTTTAAAGATTCAGAAAAAAGATAAGTTCTTCCGTTCCAGTCTATCAAGCTACAATGCATGTGACGCCCTCCAAACCCGGGGTCTAGATTTGGGGGTCACTCGCCAATAAACCAAAATAAAATAATCACAGCGGAATAATATAATAAATGACCCCTTACATGCAGCTGGATCGATCACAGGTTATAGTATGGAACAGGCACTATTACAACCCAACTGATATTAGAAACCATAGTCTAATTAGTTTTACAACTTATTCAAATTTTTATTACACACCTCTAGACTAATTAAGTGACCCAAACTGTCTACCTGGAAACACACCAACTATCTACAAGCATACAACCTCTAGTCCGACCTGGAACTCAAGCTTGCCCTGGTCTAGCTGGAAGAATCAAAATAAGAAACAAGTATGAGCGAAAGAAATGCTCAGCAAGCAGTAAATAGCTTATGATTTGGAATAACAACATTATATCTGATGAACAAAACCAAACTACAATAACTGAACAGTATCAAAACTGATATAAATTTTTTTAATAAACAACATTTACAATATATTATGTTTTGGGATTGGAATCCTCGAACGACGGTGTGTTGCCGCCGGTGATCAGCCGCGGAGCAACACCGGTATGTCGAAGCATATCCAACTAAACAAAAGGTACCCAAGGCACATATTGGCCTAGCAAGGTGTTATATCCTGTATAACACATAGCTCACACTAGACCGCCGCCACGGCCTCTTACGCAACCATCCATCCCATAAAAACAATTTTCCGTCAAAGGAGTCGAATCAAATGACACCCTTAACCACATAACTCCCCATTTCTCATGGTCTGGAGTTTTCTCAACACCCAATGGCGAAATAACAAGAACAATTAGTTATTCGCTAATTTCATTTCAAAGCTTTGCTGTATAGAGTAATTTATAGCGAAACATAAAACATTTAACTATTCTGAACTTAGAATAGCATAGATATTGAAAGAATAAAGTGCAGAGTCAATATCAATTGAATGATAAATAAAGATATAGGTACTTGCATAATATAATTCGAAATGAACATCACTTGAACGATAAGTGAAGTTAGGGTTACTTTCCTGGTATGCTTGACAACTTCTTACTATAACTCTGCTTATAACTGCTGGCTACTATCTCCGTCTAACACTTGACTGCACTCCTTGCTACTCGATTCTATAAATAAAAGGACTATTTTAATTGACAGAACTAAACTCAATTGACGTAACTATATATCTTGACCTCTACCCAGTCATTTTTTTTAACTAAGCATGGCATTTTAAACTGTAACCAGATAGCATGCATACCACGTAACATATAATCAGGGCATTCGTATAACACGTAATCCCATATTTCATGTAACACATACGTCAGATCATTAAAAGACACGCCTCAATGCGTTCAGAATGAAAATCAGTTCAATATTAACATTTATCGATCAAATACCGACTGAAACTGATACACAAATTAAATGATATTGCAATACAAAAGAAATTAGGTCTCAAAAGTATTTTTATTGGAAGCGCAACATTTTTCTGAGTCTGTACGCGTTCGTTTCATATTAAACGGACGAACGGTTTGTTTATAAAATATCTTGTCCCAACAACACGTAATTAGGTTTTGTAAAATTACATATCCTCATTCGACGTCTCCGATAATTATAGGTTACGTTCCCGTATTTTCGGAATTAATTTCCCGAAAACCGGGCAGCGTCTCCTTTGTTTATCGGCCTACCCGTCGAACATCCCGACGTCGAATCAATCATAACACAATCAATCAAAATCCCAAAATCCAACCAGCAACTTCATTCCATAACGTCAATTCTCAAATTCACTAATTCCAATTAAATATAATTAATAATCGCTATCATCCGTATTTTTATGTTTTAAATCGTAATTTATAAATTAACCCGTATTTTATATTTTTAAAACGTAGGACGCAGAACAACGTCATCATAGTCCAACGTCGGCTCGCTGAGGCTCATTGTCGACGGCGGCAAAAATTCGCGGGTACCCGTATAAATTGGATTTCCAACGCGAATATTCACCGATTAAATGTTATAATTCCATGCAGTTTATTTATGTCACGAAACAATTATCAACCAAAACCTGCAGAATTAATAAAATAATTATATCAAAAGTTCAGAACAACAGAAAGAACCAACAATTCGAGCAACACACGCACGCGCGTGTATCACCGAACAGGACAACCGAAAAACACCGCACCAAACCGGAAAAACAAAGGGAACAGTGTCACAGGGGCGCACATACACCCAAACACCAAGACCACAAAATACATGCCGAACAGAGGAGCAGGGCGGCGAAAGCCGCCGGAAAACAAAAGTACAAAACAGGAGCATCACATCAGGACTGACACATATACGGATAAGTATACATACACCAACACGATACACACACGCAGCGGATGACACGCGCGCCACCACTTCGCCGGAGCGGCGAAGGCGGCGATGAAAAGAAACAAGGAAACGAACAACAGGAATCTCAATACCACAAAGTCCAGGAACATATATATGCATAAAAGTATATTCATACAACAGAACCACCAGGGAAATTTCTTTCCCGGCGGCACCTTACCGCAACAGGGCGGAAACCGGCGAACAAAGGAGAAAGAAAACCGAAGCAAAGAACCGAATTGGGGGGGGGGTTGTTAATTAATATATATTATTATTTATTTTTTATTCCTCAGCCGAACTAAACAACACAGTACACCTGTTAGTACAAGTAGTACAATTCTTTGTTATTCATACACGTACTATTGGAAAATTACGAGAATTCTAAGACTGGATTCGTTTCGAAATTCGAATTTGACGGATCGAGGTGCACGTAAAATAACTTCAGAAAATTACGAAAATTGCCTTAAAAGGTTACAAATATCCCAAAATTTATCGAAACATAAATTTCGAGATTTTAAAACAATTTCTGAAATGTAATTTATAACCGCTTTTATCAATTATACGAATCGACGCGCGGGTGAAACTAACTCTGAAAATTCTCAAAATAATTTTAAAATTCTCGGAATATTCCAAACATAAATAAATTTGAGTTTCATAATTTTTGAAGAATTCTGGAATTAAATACGAATTTTACAAATAAATGAAATCATAAAAATCATTTAAAATTAAATAATCACTGAAATATTGATTTCTAAATTTTATAAACTTCTAAAAATAATAAATAAAATTATGAAGTAATAAAAATGATTTTAGAGATAATCAAATATTTATGAAAGTAATTCTTTAACAAAATCACTTTTAATTATAAAAACAAAATAACACAACTAATTACACAAATGGTACTCGAACACCAATAATCTCACCTAATTAATAAAGATATTAACAAAAATAATATCCAGCTGACAGAACCCATACACATAGTTTATTTTGTAATTACTGGGAAAATAATTAATAAATCCATAAAGCATTATAAAATCATACACCGGTCCAAAAATTACCAGAAAATCCCGAAAACACGTAAAATGCATTCAAACGCGCATAAAATCAAATAAAACAGATATCTTAATAAAGACGCTGATAAATACGCGTCCCAATTGCAGATAGATTCATAACATTACAGTTTAAGCATATTTTAATCAATCGAAAAATTCTCTAGCCCACACAGAAACACACATAACTGTTATAACATCTCATATCATGGCATTATTTACTTTAAACACGTAATATTTATCTATTTAGCATATAATATTCACATAATTTCCCCGGTTATTACATCCTTCCCCCCTTAATATGATTCTGTCCTCAGAATCAACCTAGGAAAACAAATGAGGATACTTGGATCGCATTTCACTTTCCAACTCCCAAGTCGACTCTTCAACCTTGGGATTCCTCCACAAGACTTGCACTAAAGATACTGTAACACCCCCAAATCCGGGGTCGGGGATCCGGGTTGTCACGAGTTCCATTTCCCTTAATAACACCCACTCTTAATAAATAATCAACTACTCTGTACTGTGACCCCACAATAAACACACACACCACAAGTTATAGTCTCAGAGATGAATATCCAAAAATAATCACAAGTCGTTTTATTCCACAATTATATGCCAATACACCTTAAACAGGTTTCTGAATAAATTTATATTTCTTTGCCATTATTACAATTCATAAATATACATAATCTGATACATCAAAAGTTGAAAGCCTAGCCTATTGGTAGTTCCTACCTCAGCTACAGCGACATCAACGCCTATAGGAAACTGCAGAACGTTTCCTATCCGCTCGTGAATTGGGAGCTTGGTCCTGTTCATCTTGTCTATCTGATGTTGTGTGATGAAAGAAGAAAGCAAGGGTGAGCAGCAAGCCCACCAAAATAATATGTATAATGATTAACAATATATGAGCCTTCTCATAGTACTCATGAAGGTCTTGGTCAAAAGAAATGAACCAAGATGATATCTTAATGCGATGAAGTCACAAAATATTCAGTATATATATACATATATACTTTTCAAAATATTGGAAGTCCTCTTCCATGCATAATACACACAGAGTTCCAGTGTATAACTGTATAAAAATATCGTTGCAAGGTGATCTCATATATCTAACCTTGTCTCAACATTTTTCTGAAAATCTTTGTCATGCATAAGATAATCATTTACTAGATATAAGTTTAAAAGATGAAGTTACAAGATACTCCAATATACTTATATCTTTTCCAAATACTACTTGAACTACCACCATTCAAGTTATAATTAGTTTCCAAAGTTCATCACATAGATGAGACTACAAGACCAGATTTGAATAGATTAAATCTTTAAAATATCATCAAAATAAAATGAAGTTACGAGATACTTCATTTGATGCAAACATCATTTTGAAAACTTGACCCTGCCAACACTCAACAATCGCCCAACCGTAGCCTTTCTATCGAAGTGCTCTGGGTAGTGTTGCAGAAATATCCAATTGGATGATGAACTCATTACGGGAGTTTGCCGTGCCAGGAAGACCACTTACGATGATCAGTCGTAGTAGTGCAACCCCACCATTCTCTACATGTAGAGGAGAACCTGTCGGATTTACTTGTCAACCGAACACTGAACTCCTAAGGAATGGACCGCCTTAGCGGAACTTCCAGGCCATTTGGGCCAATATAATAAGGCTGGGCCGGCGCCACTCGACCACTTACGCCACTCCTAGTTCAGATGAAATCCATGACTCTGAAACATAAAGCTCGTTCCCCCTTTCCCCAGGTAGAAACTTGTTGATACGGCTCCACCAAGAAGTCGTATCTAGTTGGAAAGGAAAACTCACCGATATTTCCCAGGCGATGCCTGTTAATGGATTAACTTGTTCCAAGAATTTTACTTCCCGAGTGTTGGGTAAGTAATCAATTCATTTATCAAAACAGCAACCTTGTTGCGAATATAAAACACACCACAGAGCCGGATCCCTCAGGTTTTGAGCGAGTATTTAAATCCCCTTCGAAAGGAGGATCTTAAATATAAAAATGAGTTTTGGGATCCGCTCTAACTTTTAAAAATCATTTTGAAGACTCGCAAAACATTTTTTAAGAATGTTTGGAGTGATGCTGATTTAACAAGGTAAATCAGTCCCAATATATTAGAAAATATCTGAATATTATTATTTAAATAATATTCCCATAAAGAATAATCTTTATAAAAATAATTGAAGTAGAAGTTTTAAAACTTATACTTGAAATGAATATTAAATAACCAAAGATATACCTATACGAAAGTACTATCTTTATTTGAATAATCAAAAGTGAGTTTGATTATCGACACCTTATTCTTTAATAAAATAAAGAATATATCTCAGCAAATAATCGGAGTCATAGATCCTCAAATGAATATTCAAATAATATTCAATAAATAAAATAAGCTGAGTCATAAGCCCTCGAATGAATATTCGAAATAATATTCAATAAATAAATAAGCTGAGTCATAAGCCCTCGAATGAATATTATAAATAATATTCATTAAATAAAATAAAGGAGTCATACATCCTCAAATGAATATCCAAGAAATATTCAATAAATAATATAAAGGAGTCATAAGTCCTCGAATGAATATTCAAGATAATATTCATTAATAAAATCAAGTTATCGAATAAACCTTATTCGATTAATAGTTTTGAAAACTATAAACATATATATATATATATATAAATATATATATATAAAATCTACTCGGGATCCTCGACTCCCGGTTTTAGAAAATGTTTTCACCTTTGGGTCCCTATACTAAGGGTATATGCAAATTACTGCTATTCTCTAGCATAGGTATTATCAACTGAACCAACAAATATATTTGGCAAGAATACGAAACAGGCATGCATATATATACCATATCAGCATGCTTCAATATATCGCAACATTTGCTAATTAACCAACATGCATCTATCGCAAGATAATGCATATACATATATACATCACAACAACAGTATAACGGATAGAAAACTTGCCTGAGCGACTTGGGGTGAAAAAAAAAGCTCGGAACGAGTCTGGTAACCTATAAACAACAAGTAAGTTGGAATTAAACCAAAGTCACTTGTAAATCTATACTTTAACTAACTTAGACTCTAACGCTTGTTTTGCGCTTACTGATTTGCTTAAGTCACTCGGGTACCCTCGGCTCCACCATTTTTAATAATTTAACCTTTACGAGTTTTAAGGCGATTCCTTCGCGAGTGTCTTACCAACTGCCTAACACACTTACCATAAATGTTTCATACATTAATTAACCCTTTTTGGTCTTTAACCTATGTTTCAAAGTAAAGCGAGGGGAAAAGTTTCGTTCGCGAAACGCCGTTACTTGAAATGGTCGTTTCTCCTAAACCGTACATCGGAATCAAACGAACTACATATCAAAACGAAGCTCGTAACATGAACTATCTAAACATGGCAATGGTCAAAATCTAGCAGGGTGTTCTCGGGTCCAAATGTTATGAACAAAAGCAGTCTAAAGTAAATCGGACATTACGACGGCTATGTTTACGCGATTACCAATGTTTAAACTACTCCAATTAACCACCAACCAACTCATAACCATCAATACAACAAAACTTCACCTAAACCATACCACATCAGTCCATAATCTCCAAGGTTTTCAACTCAAACAACCACAATCAAGACCTATGAACTATAATCAAGCTTCAATTACCAAAATACTTCCAAATCAAACCAAACTACTAATAATCACAATCCATGCTTCTCATTTCACAAAACCAACCATTAAGCTTACTAACAAATAAAGTAAAGGCTAGGGTTTGAAGTTTATACCTTCCTTGGGAGGTGTTAAGTTGCTAGGAAGCCTTAGGGAGCCTCCTACAAGCTTGATCTTTCCAAAGAAATCAAGAACACAAAGTTAGGCTTTGAAGTTTCTAAAAGTCCGATTTAAAGAACTGTAAAAATGAGGGTCTTTAACCTGATTATTTGGATGAGACTTGTGAACAAGAGTTGTAGGCCATCTCAATACCTTTCCAATGAGCTATAGAACACAATATTTGAGTGAGAAATGAAGGAGATACAGCAGTTTTAGTGTGCTGGTTCTGTTTTGGCCGAGAGCATGAAGAACAATGCCTTGGTTTCTTTTTGATTTTGATGAAAAATGATTTGCTTGGCTTGGTTGGTTTGATTTTTGTGTTTGTTTTAGTAAATTACCTAGTTGCCCTTGATTTTGTGTGGTTAAAAAGCCACCACATCTCCTTCCTTCCCATGTCATGCTTGTGTCTCCTTATGATGTCATCCTCCCCTCCTTGTCCTCTTCTCATTGGTTGGGTGACATCATCATCTCTAATCCCTTTGATTAACTTCCTAATTGTTTGCCTAATGACCGCTGATCTGTTATACTGTTCGCTTAACTTTCGTTTTCGTTTGAGGGATCATACCCGGGATCTTATTACTTAGGTTCCCTTAACCTTTCTCAATACATTATATTCCTTTTTATGATCCTCTATTATAATCCTTTAATTTAAATCCTTTTATCCTGTTACCTTATACTCAATTCTTTCCGTATCAATTGGATTTCCGGGAAAAATCAAAGTGTTCGGATTTGGATTCTGACGATCTTTACATACACTTATATCCCATATAAAGTACTAATAAAATCTCAGAATATCCATATCAGAACCCCTACATAGTGTGGCATGAAAAGTTTTCTCATTCAGCTACAACACTATTCACAAGGGTTACAAAAAGTTCAAAATTTTGGGAGTTATTACAGTCTCCCCTCCTTAAAAGGATTCCGTCCCGGAATCAGATAGAAAACAGTTGGGGATGCTTTTCTAGCATTGTGCCTTCTAACTCTCTAGTCAATTTCCAACATTATGGTTCTACCACCAAACTCTGACTAGTTTGATAACCCTTCTCCTAAGCACTTGTCCCTTTTCGATCTATAACCCTTTCTGGTTGCTCCCTATAGGTTATGTCTGGTCGCATGCCTATGCGCTCATATGCCCCTATTTATCTGGCATCCGAATTACATTTTCTTAACATTGATACGTGGAACACATTATGAACTTGCTACATATTCGGGGGTAGGGCTAGCTCATATGCTATCTTCCCAATATGTCTTAATATATCCAAGGGTCCAACAATTCGTGGACTTAGCTTCCCTTTCTTTCCGAACCTCATCCTTCCTTTCCAAGGGAATACCTATAACAATACTAGGTCCCCCACTTCCTATTCCTTGTCCTTTCGTGTCAAATCAACATACTTCATGTTCCCATCTTGGGCTACTACCAGCCGTCCTCTGATTAAAATCTATTATATCTTTGATCCTTTGGACTACTGCGGGTCCGAACATCTTGCGCTCTACAACTTCATCCTAACATAAGGGAGATCGACAATGTCTTCCCTCAAGGATCTCATAAGGCGATATCTCAATACTGACATGTGATCTATTATCGTAAGAAAACTCAATCAGTGTTAAGTGATCATTCCAAATTCTTTCAAGTCTATCGCATGGAATTTTATCACAACTTCTAGCACTATAGCTTTGGCGTCTCAATATCCATTCTTTTCCAGTTCGTAATCGCTACTACCTTCCGTTCCTAATATTATACTGGTTATACTTTTGCTCGTTAGCGTTCTATAACCTTTTAATAACCACGTCAACCTTAGTACCACGAATGTATTTCCATTCCGAATACTACCACAACTTTATTACTCCTTTTTCAGCTGTTTCTATTTCCCAAAGTTTGATCAATCATATAGAAGTAAATGAATTTGTTGAGAGATCACTATGATCATGAACACTTGTTATATCGCTTAGTTAGTACAGAAGGTGGCCAACCTTTAGTACTTGACAAGCAATTTAAACAATAGATGGTATCCTACTAGGCTTCTATAAAACAGATAGATAGTCATTCGGCAATACCTCCCCTTTCTAGAAGGGTTGTTCTTCTCAGCTTACATGAAATGAAAAGAAGATAAAAGAATGAATTGAAGAGAATTGTATATATGAAAAATATACTGCCACAAAATATCTGGCTTGGAACCTACCTCTGAACTATAGAGGTTTGTCATAGGAGAACAAAACATATATGTATTTATATCAGCATCAAGTATTATAGCATCGTATTTCCCATGCCTAAATATTTCTATTCCGTCCATCATTCTATGGACCCATGCTCTTCCTCGAGCTTATACACAATCACCTTTGAAACTCCCTCGATATCGAAAATCGAATCTGGGATCTCATTCTAGACATCATCGTTACTAGAATTCTATGATTACACCGTAACCTTCCTCGTATAATAATACGACTCTCTATTGATAAGAAAGAATAAATATTCAATAGGTAGATACTCTACTTAATTAGTCTATCAATGTTCTATCAATGATAACTTATACACTACCATGACCCGATTAGTGGTACTCAATCTCAACACCCATTCCAATACAACTCTCACGGTTGTAATCAACTCATTACTCGCGGAATCATTACTGCATTACTATGGTCCACCACTGACCTACTGTCGTCATTCACCTTTCCATAAAATCTTAATATCTAACCATACGGAGTCCATACATGTCGTATCAAATCCTTCTAAGGAGGTAACATAATCACCATTCATGATTCATGAAGAACACTCCTGATCCTGACATACATACATGACATGAAGCAGATAAAAGTGCAGAAGAGTTTCAATCAAAGCAACGATAGCAGGTTAATACCATTCTTAATCATACGCCCTAAATAGAAGACTTAACACAAGGGTTCATCTAGTCCTTTTTGAAACATGGTCCTGGCTTATCTCAAGATAGGACCTTCTAAGATAGATAGCCTGTTCATGGCGATTACACGAATTAAACCTTTACCAACTACTATTACGGTTGGGTATTGCACAGTCATCAGGAGGAATGTCAATCTTCCAAACCATAATACAACCTTCACAGTTTTAACCATCATCACTGTATTCTTTTGGCACAAGCGCCTATAATTATCCTCTTACCTTTAAAGTGTCGGCCACCTCTTTAGCCTTTCCTGATAGTAAAATTTCCTTACAGTCAATGTCATTTTAACCACCTCCAAATAAATTTTCTACCTTATTTCAATCACAGCTTATGTGAAAATGCTTTCCTTAAAATCTGATGAGAAAAAAAAAATCACCATTTTTTTTTTCATAAGTTATTGCCTCAGTCTTTAGAGGTTAATCACTGTCATGACTGACTCTCAATCATAATTAGAACATCTTTTATCTTAAGTCCTAATTGCCCTGAACAATTTCGCCATTACTGGTTCGATCCATACTTTCTCGTGGTTTAACACGTGCCCCACTTGGCAACATTATAATTATGTCATATTTCCTTTATCAACATTTTTATTCTTGAGAATTTCGAATATTTCCTTTCTCCTTGTAAAACCTCTAAGGTTATCCTTTAATCGTTCCTCCTGTATTCCCTATATACAGGGCATATCAAAATACCACTTACTAATACTAGAACCATTGTCTATATACTTCTGAAGAATTTCTCCACTGATCCTTAAAGGTTATTATTACCTTAATCCTTTCCAATTCATACTGTCAAAACTCATACTATCCCTATTAAGGGTGAAATTCCAACCTTTATGCATTCCCCGAGGATTCATTTTAAGTTACCGATGTTCTATCCTTAATTCCACCTTTAAAAGGTACATGCATCCTTCCATGGATAAATCAAGTCATATATCCCTGATAAGGGTATCTTATTCAATCATTCCCACCTCGATAGTATATGCCTAATTTCATAATAACATCTGTATTCAAAATGAGGTCAATCAATATTGCCTCCAAAAGATAAGAACGGTTATCCGCTTTTCTTGCCTGATTCAGTAATGATAATAGGGATGTTCTAGAAGATGTTTGTCGTGTTCAGCGTGAACCTTTTAGTTCTAACTACTCATTTACCTCTTTTATTTATCTCAACAGTCATCTCAATGTTGGGATATTTTTCATACCTGGCGTCTCCCTTTCTGGGTATCAAGCCACCGGTCTTACACTTCACATTCTTGAAGGTCACTTCCTTCATCCAATTTTCCTAATTTCTTACTTCCTTGTCTCCTCAGTCTATCCGCGTCTCATTGTTTATCCTTCGAACTATCTCAATGTTTCCTCGAATCCTCCCAACTTAAAGGGGATAAAATATATGCATCTCTTATGCCTTCAACCGTCAACTTTAACTCATGGTGAATCACCCTCATCCTGACGATCATATACTTTTCTATTTCTATTAATATGAGTCTCTAGGGTTTCCTCATACCCAATTCCCTTATCATTCCTCAAACTCTGTTGCCTTTATATTCCTTTCCACTTCAATTCCTTTTTATTTTCCTTTCTCTTATCATTATTTCATGAACCAACACAACATAAGCATTGATTTCAAATATCCCGTCATTCTGGATTCACATCTTCAGAACGAATCTTAACAACTTTTACAGCTTAGATTCATAATTCATCATACTCGTCTGCCTTTGTTCTGGCTCTAAAGCTTTTACACTATCTCCATAACCTTGGGAAGTACTTTCCTGAAAACAATTGACTGAACTTAAATCAGTTTATTATAATCTCTTGCTCCGTGCCTTTCTTGGTCTTTCACCAGCGGGTGGCCTCTCTCTTAGGAGGGTAAGTGACAAAAATAGTCTTTTGAGATTCGTCAATCATTTAGAATCTCAAATGATTCCTATATTTCCTTTAGCCAGGCTCTTGCCTTGACTGGGTCAACCTGTTCCTTGGAACTCTGAGAGCTTAGAGACTTACAGGTCCTGAAAGAATTTCCTATCGCATTGTTTCCTCAAGGTGGTGGTTGGGGATAATAGTCTAAGTTCTGTCTAGACAGGTCCATGAATTGCCGTATAGGAGTACCGTCTCGGGTCTCCTTTCCTTACTCGACTTTCTGTTTCCTTAGTATGAAATGTTTCATCCTACTCCCCATAATTGGGGTCATCTTTTAATTTAAAATCCTCATTTTCCACTCCATTATGTCATGGGTTCCTTCTATCTTGATGGCGACCTCCCTGACTATCACGTTCAGGGTTTGCTCTAAATCTTATTCCTCAAACTATGGCTCTCATCTAAGTTCTCATCCTTGCGCTCTTGAACTTTCGGAACCCAAATTCTATAGGAATACCTCATTATTCCCTTATCATCTTTCTCTGGCACCGTATGCTCTTTTCCAATAATTCGGTCTCTATTGCAATCTCAAAAAGCTTTTCGGTACCGGCTCCGGTTACCTTCACTACTATTTCCAAAATCTCTTATAAACTCTCCCAAAGACATTATCATCTTGAGTCTCTCCTTTTTACTAAGGGCATCAGCCACCACATTGGCTTTCCCCGAATGATACAGAATCTCCCAATCATAATTCTTGATTAGCTCTAACCGCCTCCTCGGGCATATGTTGAGCTCTCTCTACGGGAAAATGTACTAGAGTACTTATGGCTTAGGTAAATCTCGCACTTCTCTCCATACAAGTAGTGCCTCCAATCTTTAGGGCAAAACTATTGCCACGAGCCCAAGCTCATGGGTGGGGATATCGAATTTTAAATTCCCTTAATTGTCTTGACGCAGACGCGATTATCTTGCTGTGCTATATAAGAAGCACCCTAATTCCTTATGCGAAGCGTCACTTACAAATCACAAAATCTCCTTTTTCCCTCCGGCAACGCCAACATAGGGGCCGTCACCAACCTTTGCTTCAGTTCTTAAAAGCTGTTCTCACATTTCTCTGCCTATTCGAACTTCTCAGTCCTATGAGTAAGTCGCGTTAAAGGGGCTACTATCTTTACAAACTTGAACGAACCTCCGGTAGTGACCGGCCAATCCTACCTCTGGTAGTCGACCTAACCATGGTCATCAATTCATCAGTGGTCCTTTATCCAATCTTGTCAGGATCCTCCATGGGATCCTCCTCAGCAACTATCCCTTCTAGGACAACATCCTCAACCGCTACATTCTCAATATCAACATCATCCGGTCCTGCATTAGGACACTCTATCGGATCCACAATCCGATCTCCAATTAGTAATAAACATCATCGCGATGTTGCTCCTCAACCTCAGGGTTCAGAGTCCCGCTACCATCTACGATAACGAACTACGCTTCTATCACGATATTTATAAGGGTTCCCATAAGGGTTTTAACTGTCAGTGCTACGTTAGGTAGCCCGACTATGAACTTGGCAAGATTTCTTATTATCTTAGTGAACTTATTATCTTAACGTCACATCATCTCTGAGGTTTATAACGCTTAGCTCTGATACCATTTCTGTAACACCCCCAAATCCGGGGTCGGGGATCCGGGTTGTTACGAGTTTCATTTCCCTTAATAACACTCACTCTTAATAAATAATCAACTACTCTGTACTATGACCCCATAATAAACACACACACCACAAGTTATAGTCTCAGAGATGAATATCCAAAAATAATCACAAGTCGTTTTATTCCACAATTATATGCCAATACACCTTAAACAGGTTTCTGAATAAATTTACATTTCTTTGCCATTATTACAATTCATAAATATACATAATCTGATACATCAAAAGTTGAAAGCCTAGCCTATTGGTAGTTCCTACCTCAGCTACAGCGACATCAACGCCTATAGGAAACTGCGGAACGTTTCCTATCCGCTCGCGAATTGGGAGCTTGGTCCTGTTTATCTTGTCTATCTGATGTTGTGTGATGAAAGAAGAAAGCAAGGGTGAGCAGCAAGCCCACCAAAATAATATGTATAATGATTAACAATATATGAGCCTTCTCATAGTACTCATGAAGGTCTTGGTCAAAAGAAATGAACCAAGATGATATCTTAATGCGATGAAGTCGCAAAATATTCAGTATATATATATACATATATACTTTTCAAAATATTGGAAGTCCTCTTCCATGCATAATACACACAGAGTTCCAGTGTATAACTGTATAAAAATATCGTTGCAAGGTGATCTCATATATCTAACCTTGTCTCAACGTTTTTCTGAAAATCTTTGTCATGCATAAGATAATCATTTACTAGATATAAGTTTAAAAGATGAAGTTACAAGATACTCCAATATACTTATATCTTTTCCAAATACTACTTGAACTACCACCATTCAAGTTATAATTAGTTTCCAAAGTTCATCACATAGATGAGACTACAAGACCAGATTTGAATAGATTAAATCTTTAAAATATCATCAAAATAAAATGAAGTTACGAGATACTTCATTTGATGCAAACATCATTTTGAAAACTTGACCCTGCCAACACTCAACAATCGCCCAACCGTAGCCTTTCTATCGAAGTGCTCTGGGTAGTGTTGCAGAAATATCCAATTGGATGATGAACTCATTACGGGAGTTTGTCGCGCCAGGAAGACCACTTACGATGATCAGTCGTAGTAGTGCAACCCCACCATTTTCTACATGTAGAGGAGAACCTGTCGGATTTACTTGTCAACCGAACACTGAACTCCTAAGGAATGGACCGCCTTAGCGGAACTTCCAGGCCATTTGGGCCAATATAATAAGGCTGGGCCGGCGCCACTCGACCACTTACGCCACTCCTAGTTCAGATGAAATCCATGACTCTGAAACGTAAAGCTCGTTCCCCCTTTCCCCAAGTAGAAACTTGTTGATACGGCTCCACCAAGAAGTCGTATCTAGTTGGAAAGGAAAACTCACCGTTATTTCCCAGGCGATGCCTGTTAATGGATTAACTTGTTCCAAGAATTTTACTTCCCGAGTGTTGGGTAAGTAATCAATTCATTTATCAAAACAGCAACCTTGTTGCGAATATAAAACACACCACAGAGCCGGATCCCTCAGGTTTTGAGCGAGTATTTAAATCCCCTTCGAAAGGAGGATCTTAAATATAAAAATGAGTTTTGGGATCCGCTCTAACTTTTAAAAATCATTTTGAAGACTCGCAAAATATTTTTTAAGAATGTTTGGAGTGATGCTGATTTAACAAGGTAAATCAGTCCCAATATATTAGAAAATATCTGAATATTATTATTTAAATAATATTCCCATAAAGAATAATCTTTATAAAAATAATTGAAGTAGAAGTTTTAAAACTTATACTTGAAATGAATATTAAATAACCAAAGATATACCTATACGAAAGTACTATCTTTATTTGAATAATCAAAAGTGAGTTTGATTATCGACACCTTATTCTTTAATAAAATAAAGAATATATCTCAGCAAATAATCGGAGTCATAGATCCTCAAATGAATATTCAAATAATATTCAATAAATAAAATAAGCTGAGTCATAAGCCCTCGAATGAATATTCGAAATAATATTCAATAAATAAATAAGCTGAGTCATAAGCCCTCGAATGAATATTATAAATAATATTCATTAAATAAAATAAAGGAGTCATACATCCTCAAATGAATATCCAAGTAATATTCAATAAATAATATAAAGGAGTCATAAGTCCTCGAATGAATATTCAAGATAATATTCATTAATAAAATCAAGTTATCGAATAAACCTTATTCGATTAATAGTTTTGAAAACTATAAACATATATATATATATATATATATATATAAATATATATATGTAAAATCTACTCGGGATCCTCGACTCCCGGTTTTAGAAAATGTTTTCACCTTTGGGTCCCTATACTAAGGGTATATGCAAATTACTGCTATTCTCTAGCATAGGTATTATCAACTGAACCAACAAATATATTTGGCAAGAATACGAAACAGGCATGCATATATATACCATATCAGCATGCTTCAATATATCGCAACATTTGCTAATTAACCAACATGCATCTATCGCAAGATAATGCATATACATATATACATCACAACAACAGTATAACGGATAGAAAACTTGCCTGAGCGACTTGGGGTGAAAAAAAAAGCTCGGAACGAGTCTGGTAACCTATAAACAACAAGTAAGTTGGAATTAAACCAAAGTCACTTGTAAATCTATACTTTAACTAACTTAGACTCTAACGCTTGTTTTGCGCTTACTGATTTGCTTAAGTCACTCGGGTACCCTCGGCTCCACCATTTTTAATAATTTAACCTTTACGAGTTTTAAGGCGATTCCTTCGCGAGTGTCTTACCAACTGCCTAACACACTTATCATAAATGTTTCATACATTAATTAACCCTTTTTGGTCTTTAACCTATGTTTCAAAGTAAAGCGAGGGGAAAAGTTTCGTTCGCGAAACGCCGTTACTTGAAATGGTCGTTTCTCCTAAACCGTACATCGGAATCAAACGAACTACATATCAAAACGAAGCTCGTAACATGAACTATCTAAACATGGCAATGGTCAAAATCTAGCAGGGTGTTCTCGGGTCCAAATGTTATGAACAAAAGCAGTCTAAAGTAAATCGGACATTACGACGGCTATGTTTACGCGATTACCAATGTTTAAACTACTCCAATTAACCACCAACCAACTCATAACCATCAATACAACAAAACTTCACCTAAACCATACCACATCAGTCCATAATCTCCAAGGTTTTCAACTCAAACAACCACAATCAAGACCTATGAACTATAATCAAGCTTCAATTACCAAAACACTTCCAAATCAAACCAAACTACTAATAATCACAATCCATGCTTCTCATTTCACAAAACCAACCATTAAGCTTACTAACAAATAAATTAAAGGCTAGGGTTTGAAGTTTATACCTTCCTTGGGAGGTGTTAAGTTGCTAGGAAGCCTTAGGGAGCCTCCTACAAGCTTGATCTTTCCAAAGAAATCAAGAACACAAAGTTAGGCTTTGAAGTTTCTAAAAGTCCGATTTAAATAACTGTAAAAATGAGGGTCTTACCATGATTATTTGGATGAGACTTGTGAACAAGAGTTGTAGGCCATCTCAATACCTTTCCAATGAGCTATAGAACACAATATTTGAGTGAGAAATGAAGGAGATACACCAGTTTTAGTGTGCTGGTTCTGTTTTGGCCGAGAGCATGAAGAACAATGCCTTGGTTTCTTTTTGATTTTGATGAAAAATGATTTGCTTGGCTTGGTTGGTTTGATTTTTGTGTTTGTTTTAGTAAATTACCTAGTTGCCCTTGATTTTGTGTGGTTAAAAAGCCACCACATCTCCTTCCTTCCCATGTCATGCTTGTGTCTCCTTATGATGTCATCCTCCCCTCCTTGTCCTCTTCTCATTGGTTGGGTGACAACATCCTCTCTAATCCCTTTGATTAACTTCCTAATTGTTTGCCTAATGACCGCTGATCTGTTATACTGTTCGCTTAACTTTCGTTTTCGTTTGAGGGATCATACCCGGGATCTTATTACTTAGGTTCCCTTAACCTTTCTCAATACATTATATTCCTTTTTATGATCCTCTATTATAATCCTTTAATTTAAATCCTTTTATCCTGTTACCTTATACTCAATTCTTTCCGTATCTATTGGATTTCCGGGAAAAATCAAAGTGTTCGGATTTGGATTCTGACGATCTTTACATACACTTATATCCCATATAAAGTACTAATAAAATCTCAGAATATCCATATCAGAACCCCTACATAGTGTGGGATGAAAAGTTTTCTCATTCAGCTAAAACACTATTCACAAAGGTTACAAAAAGTTCAAAATTTTGGGAGTTATTACAGTCTCCCCTCCTTAAAAGGATTCCGTCCCGGAATCAGATAGAAAACAGTTGGGGATGCTTTTCTAGCATTGTGCCTTCTAACTCTCTAGTCAATTTCCCACATTATGGTTCTACCACCAAACTCTGACTAGTTTGATAACCCTTCTCCTAAGCACTTGTCCCTTTTCGATCTATAACCCTTTCTGGTTGCTCCCTATAGGTTATGTCTGGTCGCATGCCTATGCGCTCATATGCCCCTATTTATCTGGCATCTGAATTACATTTTCTTAACATTGATACGTGGAACACATTATGAACTTGCTACATATTCGGGGGTAGGGCTAGCTCATATGCTATCTTCCCAATATGTCTTAATATATCCAAGGGTCCAACAATTCGTGGACTTAGCTTCCCTTTCTTTCCGAACCTCATCCTTCCTTTCCAAGGGAATACCTATAACAATAATAGGTCCCCCACTTCCTATTCCTTGTCCTTTCATGTCAAATCAACATACTTCATGTTCCCATCTTGGGCTACTACCAGCCGTCCTCTGATTAAAATCTATTATATCCTTGATCCTTTGGACTACTGCGGGTCCGAACATCTTGCGCTCTACAACTTCATCCTAACATAAGGGAGATCGACATTGTCTTCCCTCAAGGATCTCATAAGGCGATACAAAAACACTATTCACAAGGGTTACAAAAAGTTCAAAATTTTGGGAGTTATTACAGATACAGACTTATTCCTAAGTACTCTTTCTTTCTTATCTAAAATCTGCACTGGTTGCTCTACAAAAGACAAATCTGGCTGGATCTCGATTGGCTTGTATTCTATCACAGGGTTCGAATCAGGAAAATAACGCTTCAACATTGACACGTGGAACACGTTGTGAATATGCTGCATGAGAGGTGGTAACGCTAATTCGTAAGCAATTTTTCCCACACGCTTTAAAATCTCAAAAGGACCAACATAACGCGGACTTAGCTTTCCTTTCTTTCCAAATCTTGATAAACCTTTCCAAGGAGAAACTTTTAATAGCACTGCTTCCCCAACTTCAAATTCCATATCTTTTCTGGTAGGATATGCATATTTGCGTTGACGATCTTGAGCTGCTACCAATAGTTTCCGAATGAGTTCTATTTTCTCTTTTATCTGCTGGATCAATTCTGGACCCAAAATCTTTCTTTCACCAACTTCTTCCCAACATATTGGAGATCTGCATCTTCTCCCGTACAAAGCTTCGTAAGGCGGCATTCCGATACTGGCATGATAGCTGTTGTTGTAGGAGAATTCAACCAATGGCGAATGCTCGTCCCAACTACCTTCAAAATCTAGTGCACATACCCTTAGCATATCTTCAATAGTCTGAATCGTCCTTTCACTTTGACCGTCTGTCTGCGGATGATACGCGGTACTCATGTTCAGCTTCTTTCCGAGATAATCTTGAAAACTTCTCCAAAATCTTGAATTAAATCGAGGATCTCTATCGAAAACTATGGATACGGGAACTCCATGTCGGGTCACAATTTCTTTAAGATATAACCGTACCAATTTATCCATTGAAAATCTCTCGTTGATAGGAAGAAAATGCGCTGACTTCATCAATCTGTCGATAATAACCCAAATAGCATCATGATTCGCCCTGGTCCTCGGTAATCCAACTACGAAATCCATCGCTATATGCTCCCATTTCCATTCTGGAATATCCAATGGTTGTATCAATCCACTGGGCCTTTGATGTTCCGCTTTGACTCGCTGGCAAGTGTAACATTTACTTACCCATTCTGCAATTTCTTTCTTCATGCTCGGCCACCAAAAGTTTTATCTTAAATCTCTGTACATCTTCGTACTCCCGGGGTGAATTGAATATCTAGAGTTGTGAGCGTCTCGGAGAATTTCATCTTTCAGCTCGGCTACGTTAGGGTATCCATATTCTGGAAGAAAATCTTAATATTCCTTTATCATCCTTTTGACTCCCTAACTCTTCACCTGTCAAACTGTCTCGTTCATGGCTCATTACTTCTTCTTGACATCTTCTTATCTTCTCTAATAATTCTGGTTGAAAAGACAATGCACACAATACCTCTGTAGACAAACTTGGGATACTGACCTCTATTTCCAGCTTCTTAAATTCCTTGATCAACCCCTCTGATGAAGTTATCATATTCAACCTTTCTTTCCTGCTCAGAGCGTCGGCCACCACATTTGCTTTGCCTGGATGATAGTTGATAGTACAGTCATAGTCCTTGATTAGTTCTAGCCATCTCCTCTGCCTCATGTTCAACTCCTTCTGGGTGAAGATATATTTCAAACTCTTGTGGTCTGTGTAGATCTCACACTTTTCCCCATAAAGATAATGCCTCCAAATCTTCAATGCAAATACTATAGCTGCCGATTCCAGATCATGCGTTGGATACTTCTCTTCATGTGGTTTCAACTGTCTTGAAGCGTAGGCTATCACCTTGTCATGCTGCATCAAAACACATCCCAATCCTTTGTACGACGTGTCACTATAAATCATAAAATTTCCTTGATCATCTGGCAAGACTAGCACTGGAGAAGATACTAATCTATTCTTTAATTCCTGGAAACTTTCTTCGCATTTCTCATCCCATTCAAATTTCTGGTTCTTCCTGGTGAGCTTTGTCAATGGCGTAGCTATCTTTGCAAAATCTTGCACAAATCTTCTGTAGTAACCTGCCAATCCCATGAAACTTCTTACTTTTGTTGGTGTTTTTGGCCTCTCCCAGTTGATTATGGCTTCAATCTTTGCTGGATCCACTTCCACTCCTTTATTGCTAATCACGTGCCCAAGAAATCGTACTTCTTTTAACCAAAATTCACACTTAGAAAACTTTGCATACAATTTCTCCTGTCGCAGTATCACCAAAACTATTCTTAAGTGCTCTGCATGTTCCTCTTCTGTTTTAGAATAGATCAAGATGTCGTCTATAAACACGATCACGAATTTATCCAAATACATCTTAAATACTCGATTCATCAGATCCATGAAAGCTGCTGGTGCGTTGGTTAATCCAAATGCCATCACTAGAAACTCATAATGCCCATATCTGGTTCTGAACGCGGTCTTTGGAATATCTTCAGGCTTAATCTTCAATTGATGATATCCGGATCGTAAATCTATCTTGGAAAACCATACAGCGCCTCTCAATTGGTCAAACAACTCATCGATCCTCGGTACTGGGTATTTGTTCTTAATGGTTAGCTTATTCAGTTCTCGATAGTCAATACACAGTCGCATACTCCCATCCTTCTTCTTGACAAACAGTACTGGTGCGCCCCATGGGGATACACTGGGTCTTATAACTCCTTTCTCTAAAAGATCTTGCAGCTGAGTTACCAATTCCTTCATCTCCACTGGTGTCATTCGGCACGGAGCTTTAGAAACTGGTTCTGTTCCGGGTGTTAGATCAATCGCAAATTCAATTTCTCTGTCGGGAGGTAATCCTGGTAGATCGACTGGAAAGACATCTGAAAATTCGTTGACAACTGGAATCACTTCTAGTGCTGGAATTTCTTTGTTGGTGTCTACCACATGAGCCAAATATGCTTCGCAATTCTAACGTAATAACTTCTTTACTTGAGCGATCATTAAGAACTTCTTTTCTTGCCTATTTCCTCGAAATATCACCTTCTTTTTATTATCCAAGGTCTGAGGTCTTACTTTCCTATTCTTACAATCAATCTGAGCTTTATTTTCTGACAACCAATCCATTCCTAAAATAACATCAAATTCTCCCAACTTAAAAGGTATCAACTTGGCATAGAAATGATGTCCTCCTATCTCAATATCGCACCTCGGGCACACTCGGTCGATGGAAACTTGATCCTTATTAGCTAATTCTATCATTAACGCTTGTTCTACCAACTTAACTTCACAATGCAGTTTATCGACAAAATCTTGAGAAATAAATGATCTTATAGCTCCAGAATCAAATAAAACTTTAGCATCTATGGAGTTGACTGGAAGCGTACCTGCAACCACATCTAAACTCTGAACAACATCCTTCATAGTCATATTGAATGTCCTGGCCTTGGGCTGGTCCTTTGCTGGTAATCCTTTAATCATTGGCACATTAACAGCTGGTTCAGTCGTCTGGCAGTCCCTGGCAATATGCCCCATCTTTCCACATTTAAAGCACACTGTCCCTGATTTATGAGCTGTAGTCTGACTTCGACACTCATTAGCATAGTGTCCCTTCTGATTACACTTGTAACACAACACATTAGCCTTACAAATTCCAAAGTGCCTTCTACCACAAAACTTACAGTCGGACGCTAATGAACGATTGGGCCTCTGCTGATTTGAGTTCTGGAAACGGTTCCCATTTCCTGGCCGTGGTTTCTTAAATCCCACACTCTTATTGTCCTGAAACTCTGGCCTTTTATTGAAACGGCCCTGGAAGTTACCTTGTTGCTTGCCTCTTCCTGAGGTTTTTATTTTCCTTTTCTTCCCATCCTTCCCTTTTTGATGCATATCACTCTTACTTTCAATCATTATCGCTTTCTGCACTATTGCCACATACGAAGTCAATTCAAACATGGCCACCCTATTCTGAATCCAAAATCTCAATCCCTGTTCAAACCTTCTTGCTTTCTTTTCATCCGTGTCAACCTGGTCTGGCACGAACCTCGCTAATTCAGTAAACTTAGATCCGTACTCAGCTACAGTAAGATCTCCCTGGGTCAAGTTCAAGAATTGGATCTCCATTTGATTCTTCATATACCTCGGGAAATACTTTTCCAGGAACAGCTCTGTGAATCTCTCCCAAGTTATAAACTCACCTCCTTCCAATGCTCGCGTAGATTCCCACCAACAGTTCGCCTCGCCCTTTAGGAAGTAGCTTGCAAACTTGGTCTTCTGTTCAGCTCTTGCTCCGACTAATTCAAAAGCCTTTTCCATTTCCTTGAGCCATGCATTGGCTTCCACAGGATCAGCACTTCCCTTGAACTCAGGTGGCTTCACAGCCTGAAACTGCTTAAAAGTCACTGCAGGTGGTGCTGCTGCTTGCTGCTGCTGTTGCTGTTGTTGTTGCTGCTGTATCAGTCCCAACATCTAGATAATCGTTGGATCTGTACGGCTCTCGGTACTACCCTCTCCTGAATTATTCCTTCTCTTTGGTGCCATTATTCTGGTATGAAAATAAGCAACATATATAATAATCTGTCAAGCATTGTGTCAACTACGTAGCAATTCCTTAGCATATCAAAATTCCAAGACATTATATCTTCTCAAAATATCATAAACTTGCTACCATATTAACACAAGTGACATGATTATCACATAATCCTGCTTATTATCTTGAGAATAATAACACAAAGAAAATTTACTCTGAATTATCCGAACTTTTAAAATCCTCACTTGGAATTTCAACTAAACTAACAAAATAGCAGGGCAATGACACCAGGCCTAAGGCTAAACGCAAAACAGGGAACCTAAACAACTTAACTATAACCTAGCCCAATAACCTAAATTTAATCCTATAAAAGCTAAACTACACGCGTCTATCTTATGTGATCTTCCTATGACTCAAATATGACAATCCTAAACCTGTTTCAGTGACCATAACCTGTGGCTCTGATACCAACCTGTGACGCCCTCCAAACCCGGGGTCTAGATTTGGGGGTCACTCGCCAATAAACCAAAATAAAATAATCACAGCGGAATAATATAATAAATATGACCCCTTGCATGCAACTGGATCGATCACAGGTTATAGTATGGAACAGGCACTATTACAACCCAACTGATATTACAAACCATAGTCTAATTAGTTTTACAACTTATTCAAATTTTTATTACACACCTCTAGACTAATTAAGTGACCCAAACTGTCTACCTGGAAACACACCAACTATCTACAAGCATACAACCTCTAGTCCGACCTGGAACTTAAGGTTGCCCCGGTCTAGCTGGAAGAATCAAAATAAGAAACAAGTATGAGCGAAAGAAATGCTCAGCAAGCAGTAAATAGCTTATGATTTGGAATAACAACAGTATATCTGATGAACAAAATCAAACTACAATAACTGAACAGTAGTAAAACTGATATAAATTTGTTAATAAACAACATTTGCAATATATTATGTTTTGGGATTGGAATCCTCGAACGACGGTGTGTTGCCACCGGTGATCAGCCGCGGAGCAACACCGGTATGCCGAAGCATATCCAACTAAACAAAAGGTACCCAAGGCACATATTGGCCTAGCAAGGTGTTATATCCTGTATAACACATAGCTCACACTGGAGCGCCGCCACGGCCTCTTACGCAACCATCCATATCCTTAACCACATAACTCCCCATTTCTCATGGTCCGGAGTTTTCTCAGCACCCAATGGCGAAATAACCAGAACAATTAGTTATTCGCTAATTTCAATTCAAAGCTTTGCTGTATAGAGTAATTTATAGCGAAACATAAAACATTTAACTATTCTGAACTTAGAATAGCATAGATATTGATAGAATAAAGTCTAGAGTCAATATCAATTGAATGATAAATAAAGATATAGGTACTTGCATAATATAATTCGAAATGAACATCACTTGAACGATAAGTGAAGTTAGGGTTACTTGCCTGGTATGTTTGATAACTTCTTACTATAACTCTGCTTATAACTGCTGGCTACTATCTTCGTCTAACACTTGACTGCACTCATTGCTACTCGATTCTATAAACAAAAGGACTATTTTAATTGACAGAACTAAACTCAATTGACGTAACTATACGTCTTGACCTCTACCCGGTCATTTTTTTTAACTAAGCATGGCATTTTAAACTGTAACCAGATAGCATGCATACCACGTAACATATAATCAGGGCATTCATATAACACGTAATCCCATATTTCATGTAACACATACGTCAGATCATTAAAAGACACGCCTCAATGCGTTCAGAATGAAAATCAGTTCAATATTAACATTTATCGATCAAATACCGACTCAAACTGATACACAAATTAAATGATATTGCAACACAAAAGAAATTAGGTCTCAAAAGTATTTTTATTGGAAGCGCAACATTTTTCTGAGTCTGTACGCGTTCGTTTCATATTAAACGGACGAACGGTTTGTTTATAAAATATCTTGTCCCAACAACACGTAATTAGGTTTTGTAAAATTACATATCCTCGTTCGACGTCTCCGATAATTATAGGTTATGTTCTCGTATTTTCGGAATTAATTTCCCGAAAACCGGGCAGCGTCTCCTTTGTTTATCGGCCTACCCGTCGAACATCCCGACGTCGAATCAATTACAACACAGTCAATCGAAATCCCAAAATCTAACCACCAACTTCAATCCATAAAGTCAATTCGCAAATTCACTAATTCCAATTAAATACAATTAATAATCGCTATCATCCGTATTTTTATGTTTTAAATCGTAATTTATAATTTAACCCGTATTTTGTATTTTTAAAATGTAGGACTCAGAACAACGTCATCATAGTCCACCGTCGGCTCGCTGAGGCTCATTGCCGACGGCGGCAAAAATTCGCGGGTACCCATATAAATTGGGTTTCCAACGCGAATATTCACCGATTAAATGTTATAATTCCATGCAGTTTATTTATGTCACGAAACAATTATCAACCAAAACCTGCAGAATTAATAAAATAATTATATCAAAAGTTCAAAACAACAGAAAGAACCAACAATTCGAGCAACACACGCACGCGCGTGTATCACCGAACAGGACAACCGGAAAACACTGCACCAAACCGGAAAAACAAAGGGAACAGTGGCACAGGGGCGCACATACACCCAAACACCAAGACCACAAAATACATGCCGAACAGATGAGCAGGGCGGCGAAAACCGCCGGAAAACAGAAGTACAAAACAGGAGCATCACATCAGGACTCACACATATGCGGATAAGTATACACACACCAACACGATACACACGCAGGGGATCACACGCGCGCCACCACTTCGCCGGAGCGGCGAAGGCGGCGATGAAAAGAAACAAGGAAACGAACAACAGGAATCTCAATACCACAAAGTCTAGGAACATATATATGCATAAAAGTATATTCATACAACAGAACCACCAGGGAAATTTCTTTCCCGGCGGCACCTTACCGCAACAGGGCGGAAACCGGCGAACAAAGGAGAAAGAAAACCGAAGCAAAGAACCGAATTGGGGGGGGTTGTTAATTAATATATATTATTATTTATTTTTTATTCCTCAGCCGAACTAAACAACACAGTACACCTGTTAGTACAAGTAGTACAATTCTTTGTTATTCAAACGCGTACTATTGGAAAATTACGAGAATTCTAAGAATTGATTCGTTTCGAAATTCGAATTTGACGGATCGAGGTGCACGTAAAATAACTTCAGGAAATTACGAAAATTGCCTTAAAAGGTTACAAATATCCCGAAATTTATCGAAACATAAATTTCAAAATTTTAAAACAATTTCTGAAACACAATTTATAACCGCTTTTATCAATTATACGAATCGACGCGCGGGTGAAACTAACTCTGAAAATTCCCAAAATAATTTTAAAATTCTCAGAATATTCCAAACATAAATAAATATGAGTTTCATAATTTTTGAAGAATTCTGGAATTAAATACGGATTTTACAAATAAATGAAATCATAAAAATCATTTAAAATTAAATAATCACTGAAATATTGATTTTTAAATTTTATAAACTTCTAAAAATAATAAATAAAATTATGAAGTAATAAAAATGATTTTAGAGATAATCAAATATTTATGAAAGCAATTCTTTAACAAAATCACTTTTAATTATAAAAACAAAATAACACAACTAATTACACAAATGATACTCGAACACCAATAATCTCACCTAATTAATAAAGATATTAACAAAAATAATATCCAGCTGACAGAACCCATACACATAGTTTATTTTGTAATTACTGGGAAAATAATTAATAAATCCATAAAGCATTATAAAATCATACACCGGTCCAAAAATTAACAGAAAATCCCGAAAACACGTAAAATGCATTCAAACGCGCATAAAATCAAATAAAACAGGTATGTTAATAAAGACGCTGATAAATACGCGTCCCAATTGCAGATAGATTCATATAATTACAGTTTAAGCATATTTTAATCAATCGAAAAATTCTCTGGCCCACACAGAAACACACATAACTGTTATAACATCTCATATCATGGCATTATTTACTTTAAACACATAATATTTATTTATTTAACATATAATATTCACATAATTTCCCCAGTTATTACAATGGATGATGATGATTTGATAGAAGATGAAACTGTTCAATTCCGAAGAGAAGAAAGATAACTGAAGAATCTAAAAAAACCTCTAACACTGCTCAAGTTGTTCAGAATGAAGAACAACAAGTTACAAAAGAAACAACAAATTCTGATCAAGCTATCAAGACATCAACTACTGACATTGCTCAAGTTGATTTGAAATAGATGATAATTGCTGATAAGAAGAAGCTGTTATGGAAGAAAGCTACTCCAGTTGAACCAAAGTCCAATCTTATGATTAATCAACTCGCAACATTTGGGTTGAGAGCCAAGCAACCTAGAGATAGAGCTGGATTAGGTTCCGATGAAGAGAAGATACAAACATGAGTAGAAGTTACTCTAAGATATCCTTTCATGTTGACAGACAAACCATATGAACAAATCAAACAAAAGCACCTTGACAAAGTGATGTCTGCTCAAATTATGATAGATGCTCATGATAAGGAAAATCTAAAAGAGAAATTGATCTTATTTCTTAATGATGGAAGAACGTACAGACTAGCTGATACTGATGTGCTAAAGAAGTCTGTCAGAGAGCTTCAACATATTCACTATCTTCTGGAAGTAAAATATGATATTACAAGAAGATGGTCAGAATACATTTTGAAGGCTATAAGAGATCTTCTCAGAATCTCTGGTACAAAAGCTTCTCAGTATATACCAATGATTACTGAAGATGATGGAAGAGAAATTCCTATGCTGAAGAACTCTGCTAAGGTGGAAGTTATTCTGAAAGGAAGATGCTTATGTTATAATAATGAAAACTCTTCACATCCTAAAGTTACCAGACTTGGTGATGGACTTGAAAGAACATCAATTCAAGCTCTCAGAACAGCCATTTATCAAATTGGTGACAGTAAAGATGAAGAACTGATGCAGGTCAAAGCACAGTTAGTTGAAGTTCTGAGAAAAGCTGAAGATAAGCTGGTAAAAGATTTTGTTAAGAATCATTATGGATACAGATTGATCCAGTGATGTTGGTAAAGCTACAAGGACTGTAAGTTTTAGTTAATAGTCTTATTAAACTCTTATTGCATTTGAACTTAAATGTTTTTGACATCATCAAATCTATTAACTTGTATATTTTTGCATAATTTACAAGTTGGCGGAGATTGTTAGATATATTTGAGATGTCATGTCTAATATGTTTCATGTTTAGTTTTCAGATCTTAACAAATAGGAAATATCAGGACTTACTGGAATCAGTACTTACTGGAAGTCAGAAGATAGATATCAGAACTTAAGGTCATATCAGAACTCTTAAGTACGGGAGGACTTACAATTAAGGAAGGAAGCTGATTTACAGTATAGAAGATCGAGACTAAAACAAAAGAAGATATGCATGGAAAGAGTTAGAAGATAAGAAGACTTGTATAAGATATCTGATTGATATATTTTAGGAGACAGAATTATATTCCATAGCAATTAGAAGTTATCTTATAACTGTGTACTATATAAACACAAACATAGGTTTACACTATATGTGTTATCATTATCGAGAAGATCATACATTGTAACCTAGGAGCCCTTAGTGATATTTGTTCATCACTGAGAGAGAACAGTTCCATTGTAACATAGTTTATTATATTGAATATATCTGTTTACTGTTACTTGTGTTTGAAATTGATTTGATTGTATTAAACACTGTATTCAACCGCCTTCTACAGTGTTGTGTGACCTAACAGTAAAATCATGAAACCTACTGACCATAAGCTCATTTCATTATATATAATCTAAACTAGCTCTTTATCAAAGGAATCATGGCATGCAACTCACAAAAATCAAGTATCAAAGCACAATGGCAGCACACATGGCATTTTGCTTCGGTTTCTTGCAAACCAACATGCAATGGTTAAATATTCTACACAAGGATTATAACATGATAAATCATAAAAGAAACATAGCATGCAAGGGCCGGAAATCAACAAAACTTCATTTTTTAAAAGAAAAACTTTCGAAAATCATGAAACATGGCCGAAAATCATAAAATTTCCAAGAACAACATATCACACATTCGGCTCTTCATAGAGTCATTGCCAAATGTTATGAACAATGAGTATGACTTGGTAAACATAGAAGTGTGACACCTCTCCAAGATCAAATATTGCTCATTTCTATAAGCCACCATGGTTGAAACCTTGAGTTCACAAGAACTAAGGCCTCAACTTCGGCTTCATGAACATGCATGTACAAAACTCACCTCAATATGAAGATACTCTACAAGGTAATGAAGATATTGGCTTTTATAACTTTAGAAGTGAATGAACATGAAGAGAAGTGAAGAAAAATGGAAAGAATGGGGGTGGGGGTGAGCTTCGGCCGAGAGGGAGAGAGGAGAGGAGAGGGTGAGGTGTTTGAGTGGGTGTGTGATGAAAAATGAGAGCACTCACTTGGTTTTGTTACTTTATTTTGATTAAATGTGGTATTGGAATGGAGAATTTACACAAGTGTCCCTCTTTCTAGTAGTGACAAAATTGCATGCAAGGTTAAAGAAGTAAACTAGCAAGTTAGTGGGGTTGGAATTGACGGTCTTAGCCTTGGACCCTATTATAAGCTAAAATGCATGCAAGGGTATGCTAGTAAGCCAATAATTAATAAAGGTTTGATTAAAAAGAAAAGATTTTAGTAAATAAAATACAACTTCATAAATCACAAAATTAATACCATAAATATTATAGGATTTTTGAAGGTTTATAAAATTGTTTTCAAAAATTTTGGACAAGAATATATTTTAAAAGAATTTTCTAAGATCAATATTCTAATATTCAAGCCAAATAAAATACAATTAAAAATTCTAAGTCACATAGAAAAATGCAAGTAATTTGATTCTAAGCCGCTATTATACGAATTATAATCTATCGTCTAATCGCAACTATTACAATTATTATCTAATCGCGATAAACTCAAATATTATTTAATCGCGTAACAAAATTTTCTCGCGTACAATTAATTATACGCTTATAAATAATCTAACAACATTCGCAATGCCACACAACGAAGAATATATACGAACACATTGAATTCACATAATTTTTGACATCTAATACTCGAATATTTTTATAGTGCATAAAACAAAATATTATATTAATATCAAATATTTACAGGCGTTACAACCTTCCCCCCTTAAAGGATTTTGTCCCCAGAATCTATGTAAATAGATGAGGATACTTATCTAACATATCACTTTCTAATTCCCATTTGACCCTTCAACTTTGGGATTTCTCCACAAAACTTTAACTAAAGGAACTATTCTATTCCTTAACACTTTATCTTTTCTATCTAGAATGCTAACCGGTCGCTCGACATAAGACAAATCTGGCTCAATCTCCACTGGTTCATTCTCTATGATGCATTTGGTGTCAGGGTTGAACTTTTTAAGCAATGATACGGGAAAAATGTTGTGAATGTTATGCATTTGAGGCGGTAAGGCCAAATCATACGCCACTTTTCAAATTTTACCCAAAATCTCAAAAGTTACGACAAATCTTGGACTCAACTTCCCTTTCTTGCAAAATCTAGCTATCCCTTTCCAGGGCGACACTTTCAACAGTATAGTTTCTGCTATTTCATACTCTACGTCCTTTCTGTATGGATCAGCATACTTTCGTTGACTATCCTGAGCCGCGATAAATCGATTTCGACTCAAATATACCGCTTCTTTCGTTTGTTGAATCAGTTCGGGGCCAACTACCTTTTGCTCTCCAACTTCATCCCAATATAAAGGTGATCTACACTTCCTTCCATAAAGAGCTTCGTACGGGGGCATTCCAATACTGGCATGAAAGCTCTACCAATGGCAAATATTCATCCCAATTTCCTTTGAAGTCTGAAGCACAAGATCTCATCATGTCTTCTACGGTCTGAATCATGCGCTCACTTTGTCCATCCGTCTGTGGGTGATAGGAAATGCTCATCTTGAGTCGAGTTCCCAAATGTTCTTGGAATTGCTTCTAAAATTTGAAGTTGAAATGAGGGTCTCTATCCGACACAATAGATACTAGAAATTCATGGCGAGTAACAATTTCCTTAAGATACATATGAATTAGCATGTCCATTGAGAACCTCTCGTTGATCTGTAGAAAGTGAGCCGACTTAGTCAATCGATCAATTATTACCCAAATAGTGTCGTGATTAGATTTTTTCCTTGGTAATCCAACTATAAAGTCCATTGCAATGTGCTCCCACTTCCATTCAGGTATCTCTAAGGGTTGAATTAGTCCACTCGGTTTCTGATGTTCGGATTTTACCCTTTGACAAGTGTAACATCTACTAATCCATTGTGCAATCTCCTTCTTCATATTTGGCCACTAAAAGTTCTGTTTCAAATCATGGAACATTTTTGTGCTTCCCGGGTGAATAGAAAATTATGAGTTAAAAGCATCCTTCAAAATCTCATTCTTCAATTCTTCCACATTCGGTATCCAAATTCTTAATGAGAATCTTAGAATTCCTTAGTTATCTTTTTGAGTGCAAATCTCTTCTCCAGTCAACTTATTCATCTTTTGATTCATCACTTCTTCTTGGCTCTTCTCAATCTTTTCTAATAATTCTAGTTGAAAAGTCACGTACAAATCATTTCTGTAGGTGCACTTGGAGCTCGAATCTCAATTCCCATCTTCTCAAATTCCTTTGATAACTCTTGGGCCATAGTCAACATATTCAATCTCTCTTTGCGACTTTAAGGATCCGCTACTGGTTCGCTTTCCCGGGATGATAATTAATTATGCAATCGTAGTCCCTAATCAACTCCAACCATCTTCGTTGCCTCATGTTTAGTTCCTTCTGAGTTAAAATGTATTTTAGGCTCTCGTGATCCGTATATATCTCGCATTTCTCTCCATATAGGTAATGTCTCCACAGCTTTAGCACAAACATAATTGTAGCAAATTCCAAGTCATGAGTTGGGTACCTTTGTTCGTGAGGCTTAAGTTTTCTTGACGTGTAGGCTATTACTTTCCCGTGTTGCATTAAAACACATCCCAATCCTTTGTGTGACGCATCACTGAATATTACAAAGTCTCCTTGATCATCTGGAAGGGCTAATACCGGAGCGGTGACTAACTTCTGCTTCAATTCTTGAAAACTCTTTTCAAAACTCTCCGTCCATTCAAATTTCTCCTTCTTTTAGGTCAATTTTGTCAATGGTACTGCAATCTTCGAGAAATCCTTCAAAAATCTTCGATAATATCCGGCCAACCCTATGAAACTTGTGACAGACCCACACTACTAACTAGCAAAAATATGCATAATATTGATTAAACAGTAAAGTACTACAAATAGTTAGAATATTAAAGCTACAAGGCTTAACCACAATCCCCGGATACACAGGAATGAGTTTGAACAACATCTAACGTCTTTTAATATTACAAACCAAAATATCTAAAGCCAAATTACTACCAAGTTTTAAACCCAAGTTTACAACCATTAGGGAACTACTAGTTCCCTACCTGCTCTAACATCCGACGGTAGGCATACCCCGAGTTCCCACATGTCTTACGCGCGGTTTGCTTGAAATGAGCCATCTTCGAGTTTCACGGAAGGGTTATCATCAACAATAATATTAATGAGCAAAACACTCAGCAAGTGAATAACAGGGTATAACAGTTCATCATATGCTCAATAAAACAATAACAAAAGGTAAATAAACAATATGAAATTTCAAATAAAAGCTCAAGTTTTAATAAGTGAAGGGAATTGGAATTCTACACGGTGCTATGAGCAATGAGGGGTGATCAGCCCACATCAAAGCTCTGAACCACATAACAAGTGATTCACAACTATTGAGGATTCTCGGTACACATTGGCCACATAAAACCATCAGGTTCCTTGCTACTGAGGTTTTTAGATTATAATAGTGACTAACGCCTCACTCTTATCTGAAGATTCGCTTGGTTGCTTAAACATTTTCATAATACTTACTCGTAAATGGTTCGCGACGTAATTCCTTTCGTATTTATTCCTTATAATTTGAATTATCATACTTGAATATAAATCCGTAGGGTTTTAATCTTGTAGTTATATTGTCATTCCCGTAATCCTCGATGAGTTATAAATATGGTCATTTTTCAAAGTTCGTTTTCTTCGAAAACTAATAGCGTTTACATACACTCATTTGGTACGTATAATCATAATATCAACTCCGAAACTCCTTTTCTCATGCACTACATAGTGTGGGCTCAAAAGTTTTTCCCCGTCCGTCAGGGTTACTATTCATTAAATGTTTTACAAGGTCTCGAAAATTCAAGTTATTACAGATTATATCTTAAAACCATGTTTATTAGTTATAGAGATCAGACTTTAACATGTGAAAGATTAACATCTAAAAATCTTGCTTTTAAAAAGAGAAATGAGTAGTTAGAAAAGGAGTTAGTTTTTCTTCATCAAACTAAGAAAGAAAGAGATGATTCTTTGTATGTTAGAGATGAAGTGTTAAAATTGAATGAATCTCTAAAAGCTGACTTAGAAAAGGAAAAAGAGATTATCATAACTTGGACTAACTCTGGCAGAACAACTCAGAATTTACTAAGTAGTGGAAACTGGAAAGAGGGCTTAGGTTATGGAGATGATAAAAGTGAAAACGAAACTGTTCAAATTGAGCCAATTGTTGTTAAACAGACTGCTAAGCCAAAGGTAAATCCTGTTAAGTTTGTAGCAAAAAATGTAAAGTCTAATTCTGAAAAGATGAAAGAGTCTAGGACAGAAGTCAAAGAAAATTCAACTTCTGACAAATTAAAACAAGATAAACCAGCTGAAGTTAACATAGGCTTAATGACAAAGAAGCAGCTTAAGCATAAGCTGAAAGAGATTAAAAATGTCAACAAGGTAAAGGAAGCTAGGAAAAATAGGAATGGTAAGGAAGGTGTGAATAAAAGCAATAATTATATGCCTGTTCCTAATTCTCCTAGAAAAAAATGTTATAACTGTGGAAACTCTAACCATCATGCTTCTTTTTGCAGGAAAAATAAAGATATAAAGTCTTTACCTCCTAAATCAGGAGTTAAGAGTCAGTCTGTTAGGTTTAAGCCATAAAATCCTTGTTTTCATTGTGGTAGTTTATGACATTCCATTTATACTTGTTAGGAATATTATAGTTTGTACTATGATTATTATCAAATAAAACCTTCTTTGGAGAAAGTTAGTATTATTCTTTCTAGTGTAAAGTCTGATGCAAAGTCTGATATAAAGTCTGATAAACAGCATGTTAGCATAAAATCTGAAATTAAATCCACTGCAAATGCTAATAAACTTAATAAGACAAAGGATCCAAGCAAGTCTGGGTCCTTAAAATTAACCCATAGTGGTCTTTGTTATTGCAGGGCAACATGAAAAATATCCTAGTGCTGGACAGTGGATGTTTAGGACATATGACTGGAAATAAAGCCCTGCTATCGGACTTTGTGGAGAAAGCTGGCCCAGAAGTTTCTTATGGAGATGACAACATGGGAAAATATAACACCCTCCAAATCCGGGGTATAGATTTGGGGCATTATTAACAATAATTACCAACTATACCTGCACAAGCGGAATATTAATATAATAATTACCCCGAACTATCACTACTCAGGATCTTTTAAGGGTTGAGTTTGGAAACAAGAATCATGCACTACACTTTATTACAAACCCAACTAAATAAAACCTGTCTCAAGAACTCTCTTTATTACAAAACTTTATTCTATCTACAGTTTCACTACGCAATCTTTTATTCAAACTACACAAAACTTTTATTCAACCCAACATTACTACTTATCCTGCTACACCTGATCTGGCAATTCAAAGCTCTCTTCGGGAATAGGAAGGAACACTCTTGGTATAAGAGGGTCCCGCTGCTTGACTCGCTTCTTGACTATGCGGGTCCTGATGGGTTTCATTCTCTACCTTAACTGTAAAACAATAGGAGTGACAATAAAAGAAATGAGCCAAAATTGCTCAACAAGCCTGCAACAATATATATATATATATACTATAAAGAGAGAGAAATAAATGAACCAATAAGCTGCTGGTTTGAACAACCATCTGTATCTGTATATGATAATAATTTGCCAATGATGGCGAGTGCCAAATGAACAAGACTGGAAACAAGAACCAACATATGCACTATAATCTGCTGATCAGTCAGAATATAGTGCGGATCTATACCCAACTGCATAGACCCAACCAACATAAGGAGTACTCAGGCAACTATGGCCTATTAATTAATGGTCTGGGAAAAACCCAGCCTTTATAGTAACCATCCAGTCCAAGGCTGAGCATCCGGAACAATCGGTATGTTATTGATATATCCCAACACCAGGATATACCAAAATATATGTAGGGTAAAAGAATTGAAATATGAACAGGGAATTCAATAAATTGGGTAAATCAAGAATTGAAATGAAACTGAAACAAGTAATAATAAATGGACAACAGTGTATATGAACAATGATTATCAAAGAGAATTGATATGATAGAAAAGAAATATAATTCACTATTCTGAATTTAAAATAGGGGAAAAACTTGCCTTGCGCGTACTTAACCTGGTTTAACTCACTGCCTTCTGACCCTAGCTTGCTCTGCCTTGCTAACACTGAACAAATCATGGAAAGATAGGTGTTTAGATAATTTACTACATACGTGTATCTTGAATTGATATCACGCAACCTTATCAGTCTACCCATGCGTTTCTATCTGACTCGCATATATATATACATACATTTATACAGCACATCTATTCATATAATCACATAAAGCACGTAGCACGTAAAGCACATAATTAATTTCTAGATTTATAATTATTTTTAGAATCAATTCTGGGCTTATACCTGCATTACTAGTCGTATCTGATTTTATTATAATTTTTCGGGATTTATTCGGCTCAATTATATCCCTACTAGGACCTACGAACTATCAATTATCATCAAACCACTCTTTTTCAGAAGAAATTATAACTTACAACCATTTTTATTGGATTTGTCTCATTTTTCTGAGTCTAGAGGTCTTCGTTTCACTCAAATCGGACTAACGGTTGAATTGTTATGAAGTAAATACGGATGATTTAATTTATTATTCATTATAAATAATTATTACAACCTTTTAAATCCTAAAATAATTCTTACATAATTATTTAAGAAAAATCAAAGTCAAAAATAATTTTTTTATAATTTTTGGAGTTAAAATGAAGAAGTTACGATTTATTGAAAATTATGTGATTAATTATCGAAATAATTAATCACTTTTTAAATATTGAATAAATAAATAACTAATAAATAATTAATAATTGCTTATTTAATAATCTAAAATAATAAATCTCTAATTATCAGGATTAATCACAATTTATTATAATATTTATAACTTATCGATATTTATTCGATTAGATCGATTATTTACAAATAATCAATCGATTCTATTAACGGATACGCTATTTATCGAATATCTACTATGTGCTCGAATTATAATCTAACTCAACGATTAATTACTCGTATAAATACGAGCTACTCGCAATCCTCACATAATTATCGAACTATTACCTTATTACTGAAACTTATACGATTCGTTAATCAATTAATTATCGGTATTTAATTATACGATACAAATAATCACTACAATATTATTCGAATAACTATCGCTCGAATAATAATTCTCATTATCGAATCATTACTCGTAATAATAACTAATTATCGAATTATTAATCATATTATTTAATTATTTTTAATCCTTATTTATTAATTAATTACCTAATTATTAATTAATTACCTAATTATTAATTAATTAGATAACTAATAAATAATTAGATAAATAATTAAATAATTAAATTAGAATTTATAAATTAATAAAATAATTTAGAAATTAATAATACTATTTTTCAGAATTTAAAACTAATTTTTAATTAATTATTAGAATTTTTAAAACTGATTTTCTGATTTTAGAAAATATAATAAATAATTAATATATCAGAAACACAACACAGGTTTTCAGATTAGGGTTTTTAGGATCAAACCCGGGTCGAAACCGGGTTGCAAACCGGGTCGAACCCGGGTCGCGAAGAACACACCCCAGCAACCCAGAATCCGAGGCCGATGACGTTTCCCGGCGAAAATCCGGCGAGACAAAAACAACGTCCAAACACCACGGTTCCAAGCTGGTTTTGCTTCGTTCTTCACCGAAAACACCACAGGGACGTCCTCCTCTTTCCTTCGTCCTTCCTCCCCGTCGAACCAGACCGGCGAACACGAACAGCGGCGGCGTCGCCGCTTCTCCGACAACCAAGAAACGGACACCAACAGGCACGAAACCGGTGCCGTTCGACTCGCAAAACAACGATCTAACTGCTCGTAATCATCAAAACATCCAACAACAACTCAATCACAAAACCCGAATTCAAGAACTAAACCCGAAAATTACGAAATTAAAAACAAGAAATCAAACAACAAAAATGATTACATAATCATAAACTACGAATCACCAGCATCAATTTGACTACTTACATGAACGATTTGGACTCCGGAATCACCCTCAAATTCGCGATTGATTCTGCTGCTGTTCTTCACAAAACCCTAACCCTAATTCCCTTTTCTGATTTTCTTTTTATTTTCTGATTTTTAAGTATAATTAACTGATTTAATTAATAATAATTCAGGTATTTATATTTATGAAAATAATACCCCTAAGTAAAATTAAGGGTCTAATTACACTCCTAATAAAAATATTTGGCCCCAATTTTTATAATTTTTGGGTATTAATAATGAATTTTTAAATATCCAATAAATACAAAATAAATACTAAAAATTCCCAAAAATTGTGAAAAATACAAAAATACAAAGAAAAATGATATATGATAATTTCATAATCATATAAAAATAAAAATGTGATTTTTGTGGGGTTTTTGGTACCCGAAGGGGTCCGGAAAAGCCGTTTTTCGCGGAAAAGGTCAATTTGTAAAATGTCTAGGGGTTCAGAATAGCGATACGGTATAGGGCATTTTTGGCAAAATAGGGCCAATGATTTTGTTTGAAATACGGGCTTTTAAAACATAGTTTTGAGCTGTACAGGTTTTGATATAATATATATAACTGACGATAGAACGCTCAATAAATATCCAAGACACGTTTGGATCAAAACAACCAACACATAACACATAGCAGTTAGGGTTCAACGACTTAACACATTTAATCACATAATAATATTCATAATTATTATTATTATAATATAATACAAGCGTAATTCCTCGGTCGTTACATTCTCCCCCCCTTAACAAGATTCTGTCCTCAGAATCTAATTATGCAAATAACTGAGGATAATTTTCTAGCATTTCACTTTCAAGCTCCCAGGTTGATTCTTCAACCACTGGGTTTCTCCATAAAACTCTCACTAATGACACAGACTTATTTCTTAATACCCTCTCTTGCCTATCTAGAATTCTTATTGGCTGTTCTACATATGACAAATCTGCCTGAAGTTCTACTGGTTCATACTCTATTACATGCCTTGTATCAGGATTATACCTCTTAAGCATAGATACATGAAATATGTTGTGAATGTGCTGCATATGGGGTGGTGGAGCTAACTCGTACGCAACCTTCCCAATTTTCTTCAAAATCTCAAATGGTCCAACGTATCGTGGCTTCAATTTCCCTTTATTGCCAAATCTGGTCGATCCTTTCCATGGCGATATTTTGAGCAATACGTGTTCTCCTTCCTGATAGTCCATATCCTTCCTGGCTTGGTTTGCATATCTGCTTTGTCTATTTTGTGCGGCCTCGATTCGTTTTCGAATAAGATTAATCTTTTCTTTTGTCTGCTGAATTAATTCTGGACCCAAAATCTTGCGTTCTCCAACTTCATCCCAATGCACGGGTGATCTGCATTTCCTCCCATATAATGCTTCATACGGTGGCATTCCAATACTGGCGTGATAGCTATTGTTATAAGAAAATTCCACTAGGGGTAAATGTTCATCCCAACTGCCTTCAAAATCGATCGCACAAACTCGTAGCATGTCTTCAATCGTTTGAATTGTCCTTTCACTTTGGCCGTCAGTTTGCGGATGATAAGCTGTACTCATATTCAACTTCGTTCCTAGACATTCTTGGAATTGTCTCCAAAATCTTGAATTGAAACGAGGATCTCGATCCGATACAATTGATACTGGTACTCCATGACGCATCACAATTTCTTTGAGATACATGTGCACTAATTTGTCGAGCGAAAATCTTTCATTAATTGGTAGAAAATGTGCCGACTTCGTAAGTCTGTCAATGATTACCCATATCGCATCATGGTTTGCCCTAGTCCTCGGTAGTCCTACCACAAAATCCATCGCTAGATGTTCCCATTTCCATTCTGGAATGTCTAATGGTTGCAATAACCCACTCGGACGTTGGTGTTCAGCTTTAACTCGCTGGCATGTGTAGCATTTACTCACCCATTCTGCTATCTCCTTCTTCATATTCGGCCACCAAAAGTTTTCCTTCAAATCGCGATACATTTTCGTACTTCCTGGATGAATGGAATACTTCGAATTGTGCGCATCTCGCATAATTTCTTCTTTTAATTCTGCCACGTTAGGGATCCAGATTCTTGACGCAAAACGTAAAATTCCTTCATTATCTTTCTGAGTTGTAATCTCTTCTCCTGTTAAGTTATCGTCTTGACTCATCACTTCTTCTTGACAACGGCGAATCTTTTCCAGCAATTCTGGTTGGAAAGTCATAGCGTAGATAGTTTCTGCAGATTCATTAGGAATACGAATTTCGATTTCCAATTTGTCGAATTCCCTGGCCAATTCTTCGCATGAAGTCAACCGATTCAATCTTTCTTTTCTTCTTAGCGCATCTGCTACAACATTTGCTTTTCCTGGATGATAACTGATTGTTACATCGTAATCTTTAATCAATTCCAGCCATCGACGTTGTCGCATGTTTAGTTCCTTTTGCGTGAAGATATACTTCAGACTTTTATGATCCGTGTAGATTTCACATTTTTCACCGTATAGATAATGTCTCCAAAGCTTCAATGCAAAAACAATTGCTGCCAATTCCAGATCATGCGTAGGATATTTCTGTTCATGAGGTTTAAGTTGTCTCGACGCATATGCAATGACGTTACCATGTTGCATCAACACACATCCTAAACCACGATATGAAGCGTCACTGTAGATAACAAAATTTCCTTGCTCGTCTGGCAGTACTAATACTGGTGCCGTCACCAACCAATTCTTCAACTCTTGAAAACTTTCTTCACACTTACTATTCCATTCGAACTTTTCACTTTGTCGAGTTAACTTGGTCAGCGGTGTTGCTATTTTCGCAAAATCTTTAACAAATCTTCGATAATATCCTGCCAAACCTAAGAAACTTCGAACCTCTGTCGGCGTCTTTGGTCTTTCCCAATTCAACACGGCTTCAATCTTTGCTGGATCAACTTGAATGCCTTCTCTGCTGATGATGTGCCCTAAAAACTGCACTTCTTTCAACCAAAATTCGCATTTGGAAAATTTTGCATAAAGCTGCTCCTTCCGTAATATCTCCAATGTCGTTCTTAAATGCGCTGCATGCTCTTCTTCCGTCTTTGAATAGATCAAGATGTCATCAATAAATATAATGATAAACTTATCCAAATACTTCTTGAATATTCGATTCATCAAATCCATAAACGCTGCAGGTGCATTCGTCAATCCAAAAGCCATTACAAGAAATTCATAGTGTCCGTACCTTGTTCTAAACGCTGTCTTTGGAATATCTTCGGCCTTGATCTTTAACTGATGATAGCCTGATCGTAAGTCGATTTTCGAAAACCATGCTGCTCCTTTTAGTTGATCAAATAAATCATCAATGCGAGGTAAAGGATATTTATTCTTGATAGTTAACTTGTTCAGCTCACGATAATCAATACACAGTCGCATACTACCATCCTTCTTTTTCACGAACAATACTGGCACACCCCATGGGGATACACTTGGCCTTATAATTCCTTTGTCAAGAAGTTCTTGCAACTGCTTTGCTAATTCCCTCATTTCAACAGGTGCCATTCGATATGGAGCTTTCGAAATTGGTTCAGTCCCTGGCGTCAAGTCAATAGTGAATTCGATTTCTCGATCTGGTGGAAGTCCTGGTAATTCGTCCGGAAAAACATCAAGAAATTCACAAACCACAGGAATATCTTCAATCTTCAAATTTCCCTTATCAACATCCCGTACATAGGCTAAATAAGCTTGACATCCTTGACGTAGCAATCTTCTCATCTGCATTATTGATAGGAATTTCTGCTTTTGCTTCTCACCTTTAAATATTACCGTTTCATTTTCTTCAGTTTGCAATTTCACTCTCTTATTCGCACAGTCAATTTGAGCATTATTACTAGACAGCCAATCCATTCCTAAAATAATATCAAACTCCCCTAACCTAAAAGGTATCAAATCAACTGAAAAATGACATCTCCCTATCTCAATATCACAGCTCGGACATACTCGATCTACTGCAACCTGATCATTATTCGCTAATTTTATAACTAACACTTCATCCAACCACTAAATCTCACAATCTATCTTAGAGATAAAGGCTTCAGAAATAAAAGATCTAGTAGCTCCTGAATCAATCAATACTAAAGCATTTACGGAATTTACAGGGAGTGTACCTGCAACCACATTCGGACTCTGTACCGCTTCCTTCATTGACATGTTGAAAGTTCTTGCTCTGGGCTGATTTTGCTGTGGTAGTGGAGGTGGAGGTAATGCTAAAATTCTTGGAATACTGGCAGCCATTGCAATTCCTCTGCAGTCTTTGGCGATATGTCCTTTTCTCCCACATTGGAAACAAGTAACTTCTGCCTTTCCCATTGGACATTCTCCAGAATAGTGTCCCCTTTGCTTGCACTTGAAACACGTAATATTTAGCTTGTTGCAAACTCCTGTATGCTTTCTACCACATGTTCTGCAATCAGGTATAAGCGGTCGGATAAGTCTCTGCTGAATTGGGGCTGGAAGTCGATTTCCCATCCTCTGATTGTTCTGCTCTGGCCTTTTGAAATTTACTTTTCCCCGAGCTTGAAATCCCGGCCTTTTGTTGAAACGATTATGAAAATTCCCTGGTCCTTTCTCTTTCTGAGCTGTTTCGCTTTCTCCTTCAATAATCATAGCCTTCTGAACAACAGCCATATAAGTTGTCAATTCAAACACAGCTACCCTGCTACGAATCCATGGTTTCAGTCCTTGCTGAAATCTCTTGGCCCGCTTTTCATCCGTATCCACCTGCTCTGGAACAAACCTTGCCAATTCAGTAAACTTGGTTTCATAATCCGCAACCGATAAGTTGTCTTGTTTCAGCTCCAGGAACTTAATCTCCATCTGATTCTTCATAAAACGAGGAAAATATTTCTCCAAGAAAAGATCAGTGAATCTGTTCCAGGTCACCACACCTTCTTCCAAAGCTTTCTTTGATTCCCACCAATAATTAGCTTCGCCTTTTAGAAAATAGCTAGCGAAATCTGTCTTCTGCTCTTCCTCAACCTTTACCAACGAAAAAGCCTTTTCCATCTCTTTCAGCCAAGCTCTCGCTTTTGTAGGATCTGTGGAACCCATAAATTCCGGTGGCTTCACCGACTGAAATTGCTTGAAAGTAGTCGTAGGTGCTGCTGGTGGTATTTGATGTCCTGGATGAGCGGCTTGCTGTAACATCTGTTGCTGGAACTGCTGTTGTTGCTGCTGCATTTGTTGTTGCATCATCAACATCTGCTGTTGCATGAGATTAAACATCTGATCCATCTGTTTATTATTGTTTTGGCCATCGGTGTTTCCATTCGATGAGTCAGGCTGCGCTTTTCTCTTAGGTGCCATTTTTCTGGTAAATAAATAATGGATCTTATTTAATAACAGTATATTAAACATATATTAAAACAGTCGATTCGAGAAATAAAATAACTTATTAAATAACTGAATAGATAAAACAGTATGATATGTTTTAAATTTTTTTTTTTTTTTTACAACATGATCGTGAATAAAACTACATTTGTAAATATGCAATGGTACTGAAATAAATGTAAATGCTTAAATGACTGGAAATAAAATAAAGAAAACGTGCAAAAGATTATCTCATATATATATATATAGGTAGAACACCAGCTACAGGTGTCAGTGCTTGATACAAAAACCTATGATATAACAGTCGTACTGCTACTACTATCAGTCAGAGTCAGTAGCTACACTCATACAATACTATACTGCCTCTATCTACAAAATATACATAATACAGCACTCATCGATCTGCTAATCTCAAAATCCTGGTGGTACATGGCTCAACTCCTCCTGCACTGCCTCTAGCACTGCCTCGGTAAGTCCCAATGCTCTGCGATATGCTGTCTCCGCACTAAGATCCTGCTGTCTCAAATCAGTAAGCTGCTGAAAACTAACCCGGTGAATATGATGTAGTCTCTCTCTCAGTATATAATCCGGTCATAATGCTCTGACAGGACCATCCGTCTGTGTCTCATACAATCCAAGGATCTCTCTACACTGGTTCTGCCATCTAATCCTCTCCTCCCTCTCTGCCTGAAAGCGCTGGTAAGTCACGGTATGATGCTCATGAAGATCAGTGCTGGAACCTCGAGAAGGTAATGGTCCATCTACCACGATCTCATCCATAAACTCTGGCTGAGGAAACTGATAAACTCCTGGAACAGGTGCATAAATGGCTAATAGGGCAGGAAATAAGATAGGCTGCTCCATAGGCGCATACACTGGCGGCTCTGCCTCTGGCTCCATATGTGGCAGCTCTGGAATCTCGACTGGTGGCATAGGAATCTGAGGCTCTAAATCCTCCCACTGCGGAAGATCAACCATATCAGGAATATCAAACATCGGAAACTCTAATGGTGGAATATCTGGTATCTCTGGCTCAACGTATGGAAAATAATCTGCAAAACCTGGTACCTCCGGGGGAAGTGGTATCTCTGGTGCTGGCTCAGGTGGCAATGGAGGTAAGATCTGCTCTGACACTGGGGCTACTACCTGTGCATCCACTGGATCTGTCTCGGTCCTCTCCGTAGATGATGATAAAGAAGCCATCTAATATACATAAAAATAATAACACAAAAACAATCAAATCACAATTCTATAACTCATAACTTCTAATCACATAGACTAACAGTCCTAACACTCTTACTCTCATCCTATCTTATTTTCCTATCTTATCTTAACCCTAACATTCTTGTTTTCCAAGGTCAATCCTAAGCTCTGATACCAACTATAACACCCTCCAAATCCGGGGTATAGATTTGGGGCATTATTAACAACAATTACCAACTATACCTGCACAAGCGGAATATTAATATAATAATTACCCTGAACTATCACTACTCAGGATCTTTTAAGGGTTGAGTTTGGAAACAAGAATCATGCACTACACTTTATTACAAACCCAACTAAATAAAACCTGTCTCAAGAACTCTCTTTATTACAAAACTTTATTCTATCTACAGTTTCACTACGCAATCTTTTATTCAAACTACACAAAACTTTTATTCAACCCAACATTACTACTTATCCTGCTACACCTGATCTGGCAATTCAAAGCTCTCTTCGGGAATAGGAAGGAACACTCTTGGTATAAGAGGGTCCCGCTGCTTGACTCGCTTCTTGACTATGCGGGTCCTGATGGGTTTCATTCTCTACCTTAACTGTAAAACAATAGGAGTGACAATAAAAGAAATGAGCCAAAATTGCTCAACAAGCCTGCAACAATATATATATATATATATATATATATATATATATATATACTATAAAGAGAGAGAAATAAATGAACCAATAAGCTGCTGGTTTGAACAACCATCTGTATCTGTATATGATAATAATTTGCCAATGATGGCGAGTGCCAAATGAACAAGACTGGAAACAAGAACCAACATATGCACTATAATCTGCTGATCAGTCAGAATATAGTGCGGATCTATACCCAACTGCATAGACCCAACCAACATAAGGAGTACTCAGGCAACTATGGCCTATTAATTAATGGTCTGGGAAAAACCCAGCCTTTATAGTAACCATCCAGTCCAAGGCTGAGCATCCGGAACAATCGGTATGCTATTGATATATCCCAACACCAGGATATACCAGAATATATGTAGGGTAAAAGAATTGAAATATGAACAGGGAATTCAATAAATTGGGTAAATCAAGAATTGAAATGAAACTGGAACAAGTAATAATAAATGGACAACAGTGTATATGAACAATGATTATCAAAGAGAATTGATATGATAGAAAAGAAATATAATTCACTATTCTGAATTTAGAATAGGGGAAAAACTTGCCTTGCGCGTACTTAACCTGGTTTAACTCACTGCCTTCTGACCCTAGCTTGCTCTGCCTTGCTAATACTGAACAAATCATGGAAAGATAGGTGTTTAGATAATTTACTACATACGTGTATCTTGAATTGATATCACACAACCTTATCAGTCTACCCATGCGTTTCTATCTGACTCGCATATATATATATATATATATATATATATATATACATACATTTATACAGCACATCTATTCATATAATCACATAAAGCACGTAGCACATAAAGCACATAATTAATTTCTAGATTTATAATTATTTTTAGAATCAATTCTGGGCTTATACCTGCATTACTAGTCGTATCTGATTTTATTATAATTTTTCGGGATTTATTCGGCTCAATTATATCCCTACTAGGACCTACGAACTATCAATTATCATCAAACCACTCTTTTTCAGAAGAAATTATAACTTACAACCATTTTTATTGGATTTGTCTCATTTTTCTGAGTCTAGAGGTCTTCGTTTCACTCAAATCGGACTAACGGTTGAATTGTTATGAAGTAAATACGGATGATTTAATTTATTATTCATTATAAATAATTATTACAACCTTTTAAATCCTAAAATAATTATTACAACCTTTTAAGAAAAATCAAAGTCAAAAATAATTTTTTTATAATTTTTGGAGTTAAAATGAAGAAGTTACGATTTATTGAAAATTATGTGATTAATTATCGAAATAATTAATCACTTTTTAAATATTGAATAAATAAATAACTAATAAATAATTAATAATTGCTTATTTAATAATCTAAAATAATAAATCTCTAATTATCAGGATTAATCACAATTTATTATAATATTTATAACTTATCGATATTTATTCGATTAGATCGATTATTTACAAATAATCAATCGATTCTATTAACGGATACGCTATTTATCGAATATCTACTATGTGCTCGAATTATAATCTAACTCAACGATTAATTACTCGTATAAATACGAGCTACTCGCAATCCTCACATAATTATCGAACTATTACCTTATTACTGAAACTTATACGATTCGTTAATCAATTAATTATCGGTATTTAATTATACGATACAAATAATCACTACAATATTATTCGAATAACTATCGCTCGAATAATAATTCTCATTATCGAATCACTACTCGTAATAATAACTAATTATCGAATTATTAATCATATTATTTAATTATTTTTAATCCTTATTTATTAATTAATTACCTAATTATTAATTAATTACCTAATTATTAATTAATTAGATAACTAATAAATAATTAGATAAATAATTAAATAATTAATTAAATAATTAAATTAGAATTTATAAATTAATAAAATAATTTAGAAATTAATAATACTATTTTTCAGAATTTAAAACTAATTTTTAAAACTGATTCTGATTTTAGAAAATATAATAAATAATTAATATATCAGAAACACAACACAGGTTTTCAGATTAGGGTTTTTAGGATCAAACCCGGGTCGAAACCGGGTTGCAAACCGGGTCGAACCCGGGTCGCGAAGAACACACCCCAGCAACCCAGAATCCGAGGCCGATGACGTTTCCCGGCGAAAATCCGGCGAGACAAAAACAACGTCCAAACACCACGGTTCCAAGCTGGTTTTGCTTCGTTCTTCACCGAAAACACCACAGGGACGTCCTCCTCTTTCCTTCGTCCTTCCTCCCCGTCGAACCAGACCGGCGAACACGAACAGCGGCGGCGTCGCCGCTTCTCCGACAACCAAGAAACGGACACCAACAGGCACGAAACCGGTGCCGTTCGACTCGCAAAACAACGATCTAACTGCTCGTAATCATCAAAACATCCAACAACAACTCAATCACAAAACCCGAATTCAAGAACTAAACCCGAAAATTACGAAATTAAAAACAAGAAATCAAACAACAAAAATGATTACATAATCATAAACTACGAATCACCAGCATCAATTTGACTACTTACATGAACGATTTGGACTCCGGAATCACCCTCAAATTCGCGATTGATTCTGCTGCTGTTCTTCACAAAACCCTAATTCCCTTTTCTGATTTTCTTTTTATTTTCTGATTTTTAAGTATAATTAACTGATTTAATTAATAATAATTCAGGTATTTATATTTATGAAAATAATACCCCTAAGTAAAATTAAGGGTCTAATTACACTCCTAATAAAAATATTTGGCCCCAATTTTTATAATTTTTGGGTATTAATAATGAATTTTTAAATATCCAATAAATACAAAATAAATACTAAAAATTCCCAAAAATTGTGAAAAATACAAAAATACAAAGAAAAATGATATATGATAATTTCATAATCATATAAAAATAAAAATGTGATTTTTGTGGGGTTTTTGGTACCCGAAGGGGTCCGGAAAAGCCGTTTTTCGCGGAAAAGGTCAATTTGTAAAATGTCTAGGGGTTCAGAATAGCGATACGGTATAGGGCATTTTTGGCAAAATAGGGCCAATGATTTTGTTTGAAATACGGGCTTTTAAAACATAGTTTTGAGCTGTACAGGTTTTGATATAATATATATAACTGACGATAGAACGCTCAATAAATATCCAAGACACGTTTGGATCAAAACAACCAACACATAACACATAGCAGTTAGGGTTCAACGACTTAACACATTTAATCACATAATAATACTCATAATTATTATTATTATAATATAATACAAGCGTAATTTCTCGGTCGTTACAGAAAAACTCTGGGATATGGCAATACCAATCTTGGGAATGTCATCATTGAAACAGTAGCTCTTGTCTCAGGACTTAAACACAACCTGCTAAGTGTGAGTCAAATCTGTGACAGAGGTTATCATGTGGATTTCTTTGAAGAACACTGTGAAGTTGTAAGTTGTGACGGCCTCAACCCCGGGGTCAGGAGTTGACGTCACCAAATACAATTACCAATAATATAAACAACAAGATTATTATTAAAATATACTAACTTGACCCAAACCAAGATCCTATCCAGGTTCAAGTATGGTTCAGATTCACATTATTACAAACCCATTTATTCAATATCTAACACATTCTAACTTTATTCAGCAACTCATCAGACCTCATGGCCTGATACAAACCACCTCAGAGGAGCCGGGTCCAGAAGGGGCGGAATACGGGTATGTCTGACTGGTCTTCTAGGCATCTGCGAGATATACATAACAGTTTGCAAGGGTGAGCATAATCGCTCAGTAGCAACAACATATGAATAACGGAATAAAAGCAGTAATGTAACAATAATAGGAACATAGCTGTAATCATGATATCAACATTTTAAAATGAAAATCGGAGATAACTCGATATCACTAACTAGCATGCTTTATCAAAACAACATAGTAGTGTGATGTGTATATACCAGAGTTCAATTTTAGCATTGTAATAACCCCAATTTTTGGAAAATTTTTGAAACCCTTATGAATAGTGTTTTTGCTGAATGAGAAAACTTTTCATGCCACACTAGGTAGGGGTTCTGATATGGATATTCTGAGATTTTATTAGTACTTTATATGGGATATAAGTGTATGTAAAGATCGTCAGAATCCAAATCCGAACACTTTGATTTTCCCGGAAATCCACTAGATACGGAAAGAATTGAGAAAAAGGTAACAGGATAAAAAGGATTTAAATTAAAGGATTATAATAGAGGATCATAAAAAGGAATATAATGTATTGAGAAAGGTTAAGGGAACCTAAGTAATAAGATCCCGGGTATGATCCTTCAAACGATAAACGAGAACGAAAGTTAAGCGAACCGTATAACAGATCAGCGGTCATTAGGCAAACAATTAGGAAGTTAATCAAAGGGATTAGAGAGAGTGATGTCACCCAACCAATGAGAGGAGGACAAAGAGGGAAGGATGACATCACCACATGACATAGGCATGACATGGGAAGGAAGGAGATGTGGTGGCTTTTTAACCACACAAAATCAAGGGCAACTAGGTAATTAACTAAAACAAACACAAAAATCAAACCAACCAAGCCAAGAAAATCATTTTTCATCAAAATCAAAAAGAAACCAAGGCATTGTTCTTCATGCTCTCGGCTTTTTACTATTCCAAAGGCAAGGAATTTCAAAACTCAAGATCCAAGCCTCCTAAATTGGTAAGATAATTCCCTAATCATCCTTATGCTTAGTTAGGGCTATGTCATGAGTTTAAGCCATCAATTCCTTCTCAATCTTCTTCATTTAATCAAAGAAGAAGATAATGAATAGTGTTTTCAAGTTTTTAACTTGAAATTTTTCTTGATTTCCTTGAAGATCCAAGCATTCCTAAGACTTCTCAAAGCTTCTTAAGGCTTCCTGGCTCCTCCCACCACTTCAAGGAAGGTATATCATCTCCAAACCCTAGATTCCTATATATTATAAGATGATTTTGATTAGTAGGGTGATATTGTAGCTTGATGTTTGTGATTTAGAGTTTGGGATTGAAATGGTATTGAATCGGATTGGTATATCTTGTTGTTTTGGTTAAAAGAATGTAGTATAGTTAAATTCAAGCTTAGGCATAAGTATGAATGTTAAAATTGAATTGGTTGGGGTTTTTATGATGTGATAAGGATGGATGTTGGTTGTATGTTGGATTTGAGGTTGAATTGGGTTGGTTTTGAATGGTTTTAAATTGGGAAATTGCGTAAACATAGCCGTCGTAACGTCCGATTTTCTTTAGACTTCTTTTGTTCATAACATTAGGACCCGAGAACCCCCTGCTAGATTTTGACCATTGCCATGTTTTGATAGCTCATGTTACGAGCTTCGTTTTGATATGTAGTTCGTTCGATTCCGATGCACGGTTTAGGAGAAACGACCGTTTCAAGTAACGGCGTTTCGCGAACGAAACTTTTCCCCTTGCCTTACTTTGAAACAGAGGTTAAAGACCAAAAAGGGTTAATTAATGTATGAAACATTTATGGTAAGTGTGTTAGGCAGTTGGTAAGACACTCGCGAAGGAATCGCCTTAAAACTCGTAAAGGTTAAATTATTAAAAATGGTGGAGCCGAGGGTACTCGAGTGACTTAAGAGAACCAGCGAGCGCAAAACGAGCGTTAGAGTCTGAGTTGGTTAGAGTATAGATTTACAAGTGACTTTGGTTTAATTCCAACTTACTTGTTGCTTATAGGTTACCAGACTCGTCCCGAGCCATTCGTAACCCCCAGTCGCTCAGGCAAGTTTTCTACCCATTATAACTGTTGTTGTGATGTATATATGTATATGCATTATCTTGCGATAGATGCATGTGGGTAATTAGCAAATGTTGCAATATATTGAAGCATGCTGCTATGGTATATATATATATGCATGCCTGTTTCGTATTCTTTCCATATATAATTGTTGATTCAGTTGATAATACCTATGCTAGAGGATAGCGGTAATTTGGATATACCCTTAGTATAGGGACCCAAAGGTGAAAACATTTTCTAAAACCGGGAGTCGAGGATCCCGAGAAGATTTTGTATATATGTATATAAATATATATATATATACTTATATATATATATGGTTATAGTTTTCCAAACTATTAATCGAATAAGGTTTATTCGATAACTTTTATTTTATTAATTGAATCCTATTTCGAATATTCATTCGAGGGCTTATGACTCAGTTTGTTTTATCATGTGAATATTACTTGAATATTCTTATGAGGACTTATGACTCCTTTTATTGTATTAATTGAATATTATTTGAATATTCATTTGAGGATGTATGACTCCTTTATTTTTATTTAATGAATATTATTTATAATATTCATTCGAGGTATTATGACTCCACTTATTACTGAATAATATTCTTTATTTTATAAAAGAATAATGTTCGATAATCAAACTTATTTTTGATTATTCAAATAAAGATATTACTTTCGTATAAGTATATCTTTGAGTATTTGCTATTCATTCGAGTATAAGTTTTCCAACTTCTACCTCCATTATTCTTTATGGGAATATTATTTAAATAATAACATTCAGATATTTCTTTCATATTGGGACTGATTTATTTCATAAATCAGCATCACTCCAAACATTCTTAAAAATGTTTTCGAGTCTTCAAAATGAATTTAAAAAGGGTAGAGCGGATCCCAAAACTTGTTTTCAAATTCAAGATCTTCCATTTTAAGGGGGCTTGAATACTTGCTCAAAAATCTAAGGGATCCGGCTCTATGGTGTATTTTATATTCGCAACAAGGTTGCAGTTTTGGTAAATGAATTGATTACTTACCCAACGTTCGGGAAGTAAGTCCATCTATTGAGTCGACATAAGCAACATGGGCTCAGTGGGCGTCCATGATAGTGTAAGTGGCTCAGTGGGAGTCCATCAAATGCATAAGTGGCTGAGTGGCAGTCCAGCATAAGGTCCTATTACGACCAGGGTGATGACCAGTGGGGAATTCGTCCATCTACTAGTAGAAAAGGTTACTTATGGGTATCTTTGCCTGATCAGCAAGATATCTGGTTTATGCCAAATTCTTTTCCTTTCCAAATTTATTGGATATTGCAATTCTGTTCATACTTTACATGACAGAGGTTTTCAGAAAAACGTTGAGACAAGGTTAGATATATGAGATCACCTTGCAACGATATTTTTTTATACAGTTATACACTGGAACTTTGTGTGTATTATGCATGGAAGAGGACTTCCAATATTTTGAAAAGTATATATGTATATATACTGAATATTTTGCGACTTCATCGCATTAAGATATCAAACTTGGTTCATTTCTTTTGACCAAGACTTTCATGAGTACTATGAGAAGGCTCATATACTATTAATCATTATACATATTATTTTGGTGGGCTTGCTGCTCACCCTTGCTTTCTTCTTTCATCACACAACAACAGATAGAAAAGATGAACAGGACCAAGCTCCCGATTCGCAAGCGATTAGGAGACATTCCGCAGTTTTCTAGAAGCATTGATGCCGCCGTAGCTGAGGTAGGAACTACCAATAGGCTAGGCTTTCAACTTCTGATGTACCAGATTTATGTATATTTATGAACTGTAATAATGGCAAAGAAATGTAAATTTATTCAGAAAACCTTTTAAGGTGTATTGGCAGATAATTATGGAATAAAATAACTTGTGGTTATTTTTGGATGTTCATCTCTGAGACTATAACGTGTGGTGTGTGTGTTTATTGTGGGGTCACAGTACAGAGTAGTTGAGTAATTATTAAGATTGGGTGTTATTAAGGGAAATGGAACTCGTGACAACCCGGATCCCCGACCCCGGATTTGGGGGTGTTACAGGAATGGTATCAGAGCTAAGCGTTATAAACCTCAGAGATGATGTGACGTTAAGATAATAAGTTCACTAAGATAATAAGAACGCTTGCCAAGTTCATAGTTGGGCTACCTAACGTAGCACTGACAGTTAAAACCCTTACGGGAACCCTTATAAGTATCGTGATAGTAACATAGTTCGTTCTCGTATAGGGCAGCGGGGCACCGAACCTTGAGGTTCAGGAGCATCAGCATGAGGATGTTTTATTACAAGTTGGAGATCAAATTGTGAATCCGATGGAGTACCCTAATGAGGGACCGGATGAGGTTCAGATAGAGAATGTTGCGGTTGAGGGTGTTATTCCGGAAAGGATTGTGGCTGAGGAGGATCTCATGGAGGATCCTGATGAGAATGAAGAGAGGACCGCTGAGGAACTGATGACCGTAGTCAGGGCGACTACCAGAGCAAGAATGGCCGCGAGGGTGGCACTAGAGGATGAAGAGTTATCAAGGGCACAAAGGTTAATGAGGGCAGAAGGAGTGGGGCCTTTCACGACCCCAATTATACCAGTATCAGACCCTCTTCCAGAGGCTCCTGTAGACATCCATGAGGTTCCACCAATTCCTGTTCCCTCCCCTGTACAGAGCCCAACACATACTGAGGAAATGCCACCTTTATCCCCTGCACCATTGTCACCTGATACCGTGCTTGGTTATCCATTTGGATCTCCTGTGTCTGCACCACCTGCACCCCATGGACTGCTAGATGCTACCACTCAGGCTTCTCTTATCGCTGATTATCAGATGACTTTGGGTGGCCTGTCTGAGGCCCGTAATGTTAGGAGTGATCTATTGGATCGACTTACTGCACCGAGGATTGAGGGTGGGATACTTCCGGCAGGATTAGCGTATAGCATGGAAAGGATTGAGGCTACCACCCGTGTTACAGCTAGAGGCCATCTTGAGGGTCAGGTTGATCCAGCTCTACTTGCGACTATCTTAGACCTCATCACCTCTGTGATGGAGCAGGTTAGGGATGTCGTGCGTGCTCGCATCTCTTAATCCATGGTAGTGTGCAGAGCCAGAGCAATCAAACAAGGGTTTCATGTAGCACCGCTTTTGGAGGATTAGCCTAAGTTACGGATGATTAGTTTTAATGACTAGATGATTATCTATGATAATACCTTCGGGATAGAAGCGATCAGATCAAATGATGTAATTCTCTTTAATGTGTTCAGTTGTTGTACCCTCGAACAAATGGTTATGTATATATTCGTTAATTTCAGTTCAGATCAGTTTGTTGTGATGAGATCACATTGTTAATTGCTCTATTAACACTTAAGAGAGTGTCATGAAGTTTATAGAACTTGAGAATTCATAATTCGCAATCGTGCAAGGACTGAACGAGGGAAAGACTTAAGCAAAGTAAGTAAGACAAATATCCAGAGATTCTCAAAAATTTTCCAAGTAATACGCCCCCACAAGGAATAAGATTAGGGGCAAACCTTGAATGTGATAATCAGGGAGGTCGCAATTAAGATATAAGGAACCCAGAACATAAAGAAGTGGAAAATGAGGATTTTAAATTAAAAGATGACCCCAATTATGGGGAGTAGGAAGAAATATTAGACTAAGAAAGCAGAAGTCGAGCGAGATAAGGAGACCCGAGACGGTACTCCTATACGGAAATTCATGGACCTGTTTAAACAGAACTTATACTTTATTCCCAACCACCACCTTGAGGAAACAATGCGGTAGGAAATTCTTTCATGACCTTTAAATCGCTAAGCTCTCAGAGTTCCAAGGAACAGGCTGACCCAGCCGAGGCAAGAGCCTGGCTAAAGGAAATATAGGAATCATTTGAGATTCAAAATGATTGATGAACCACAAAAAACTGTTTTTGTCACTTACCCTCCTAAGAGAGAGACCACCCGCTGGTGAAAGACCAAGAAAGGCACGGAGCAAGAGATTATAATAAACTGATTTAATTTAAATCAATTGTTTTCGAGAAAGTAATTCCCAAGGTTATGGAGATAGCGTAAAAGCTTTAGGGCCAGAACAAAGGCAGACGAGTATGATGAATTAGGAATCTAAGTTGTAAAAGTTATCAAGATTCGTTCTGAGGACACGAATCCGGAATGCCGGGATGTTTGAAATCAATGCTTAGGTTGGGATTGGTTCGTGAAATAATGATAAGAAAAAGGAAAATAAAAAGTAACTGAAGTGGAAAGGAATACCAGGGCAATAGAGTTTGAAGTATGATAAGGGAGTTGGGTATGAGGAAACCCTAACGACTCGTAGCAATAGAAATAGAAAAGTATACATTCGTCAAGATGAGGGTGATTCACCATGAGTTAAAATTGATGGTTGAGGGCATAAGAGATACATATATTTTATCCCCTATAAGTTGGGAGGATTCGAGGAAACCTTGAGATGATTCGAAGGATAAATAATGAGACGCGGATAGATTGAGGAGACAAGGAAGTAAGAAATTAGAAAAATTTGATGAAGGAAGTGACCTTCAAGAATGTGAAGTGTAAGACCGGTGGCTTGATACCCAGAAAGGGGGACGCCAGGTATGAAAGATATCCCAACATTGAGGTGACTGTTGAGATAAACAACAAAAGTAAATAAGGAATTATTAAGAAGAAGTTCACGTTGAACATGACCAATATCTTCCAGAACATCCATGTTATCATTACCAAATCAGGAAAGAAAAGCGGATGACCATTGTTATCTTTTGGAGGCCATATGGATTGACCTCAATTTGAATAAGGATGCTATTATGAAGTTAGGTATAGACTATCGAGGTGGGAATGATGAATAAGATAATCTATCAAGGATATATGACTTGATTTATCCATGGATGGATGCAGGAACCTTTTAAAGGTGGAATTAAGGATAGAACATCGGTAACTTAAAATGAATCCTAGGGGAATGCATAAAGGTTGGCATTTCACCCTTAATAGGGACAGTATGAGTTTTGACAGTATGATTTGGAAAGGGTTAAGGTAACAACAACCTTTAAGAATCAGTGGAGAAATTTTCAGAAGTATATAGACAATGGTTCTAGTAATAGTAAATGGTATTTTAATATGCCCTGTATCTAGGGAATACAGGAGGAACGATTGAAGGATAACCTTAGAGGTTTTACAAGGAGAAGGGTAATATTCAAAATTTTCAAGAATAGAAATGTTGATAAAGGAAATATGACGTAATTATAATGTTGCCAAGTGGGGCACGTGTTAAACCACGAGAAAGTATGGATCGAACCAGTAATGGTCGAAATTATTCAGGGCAATTAGGACTTAAGATAAAAGATGTTCTAATTATGATTGAGAGTCAGTCATGACAGTGATTAACCTCTAAAGACTGAGGGGATAACTTATGGAAAAATGGTAATTTTTTTTTTACTCATCAGATTTTAAGGAAAGCATTTTCACATAAGCTGTGATTGAAATAAGGGCGAAAATTTATTTGGAGGTGGTTAAAATGACATTGACTGTAAGGAAATTTTACTATCAGGAAAGGCCAAAGAGGTGGCCGACACTTTAAAGGTAAGAGGATAATTATTGGCGCTTGTGCCAAAGGAATACAGTGATAATGGTTACAGCTATGAAGGTTGTATTATGGTTTGGAAGATTGACATTCCTTCTGATGACTGCGCAATATCCAACCGTAATAGTAGTTGGTAAAGGTTTAATTCGTGTAATCACCATGAGCGGGCTATCTATCTCAGAAGATACTATCTTGAGATAAGCCAGGACCATGTTTCAAAAAGGACTAGATGAACCCTTGAGTTAAGTCTTCTATTTAGGGCGTATGATTAAGAATGGTATTAACCTGCTATCGTTGCTTTGATTGAAACTCTTCTGCAATCTTATCGGCTTCATGTCATATATGTATGTCAGGATCAGGAGTGTTCTTCATGAATCATGAATGGTGATTATGTTACCTCCTTAGAAGGATTTGATACGACATATATGGACTCCGTATGGTTAGATATTAAGATTTTATGGAAAGGTGAATGATGACAGTAGGTCAGTGGTGGACCATAGTAATGCAGTAATGATTCCGTGAGTAATGAGTTGATTACAACCGTGAGAGTTATATTGGAATGGGTGTTGAGATTGAGTACCACTAATCGGGTCGTGGTAGTGTATAAGTTATCATTGATAGAACAATGATAGACTAATTAAGTCGATTATCTACCTATGATATATTTATTCCTTCTTATCGATAAAGAGTAGTATTACCCATGCGAAGAAGGTTGCGGTATAAAAATGGGTTCTAGTAACGATGAGGTCTAGAATGAGGTCCCAGATTCGATTTTCGATATCAAGGGAGTTTCAAAGGTGATTGTGTATAAGCTCGAGGAAGGGCATGGGTCCATAGAATGATGGACGGAATAGCAAAAATATTTAGGCATGTGAAATATGATGCTATAATACTTGATGTTGATATAAATACCTATATGTTTTGTTCTCCTATGACAAACCTCTATAGTTCAGAGGTAGGTTCCAAGCCAGATATTTTGTGGCAGTATATTTTTTTTCATATATACAATTCTCTTCAGTTCGTTCTTTTCTCTTCTTTTCATTTCATATAAACTGAGAAGAACAACCCTTCCAGAAGGGGAGGTATTGCCGAATGACTATCTATCTGTGTGATAGAAGCCTAGTAGGATACCATCTATCGTTTAATTGCTTGTCAAGTACTAAAGGATGGCCACCTGCTGTACTAACTATGCAATATAACAAGTGTTCATGATCATAGTGATCTCTCAATAAATTCCTTTACTTCTATCTGATTGATCAAACTTTGGGAAATAGAAACAGCTGAAAAAGGAGTAATAAAGTTGTGGTAGTATTCGGAATGGAAACACATTCGTGATACTAAGGTTGACATGGTTATTAAAAGTTTATAGAACGCTAACGAGCCAAAGGTATAACCAGTATAATATTAGGAACGGAAGGTAATAGCGATTACAAACTGGAAAAGAATGGGTATTGAGAAGCAAAAGCTCTAATGCTAAAAGCTATAATGAGAGTCTGTGCAATAGACTTGAAAGAATTTGGAATGATCACTTAACGCAGATTAAGTTATCTTACGACAATAAATCGTATGTCAGGTATTGAGATATCGCCTTATGAGATCCTTGAGGGCAGACAATGTCGATATCCCTTATGCTAGGATGAAGTTGTAGAGCGTAAGATGCTCGGACCCGCAGTAGTCCAAAGGATCAAGGATATAATAGATCTAATCAGAGGACGGCTGGTAGTAACCCAAGATGGACATAAGAAGTATGTTGATTTGACATGAAAGGACAAAGAATAGGAAGTAGGGGACCTAGTGTTGTTAAAGGTATCCCCTTGGAAACCCTTGGAAAGGATTGATGAGATTTGGAAAGAAAGGAAAGCTAAGTCCACAATTTGTCGGACCCTTGGATATATTAAGAAGTATTGGGAAGTTAGCGTATGAGCTAGCCTTACCCCCGAACATGTAGCAAGTCATAACGTGTTTCACATATCAATGTTAAGGAAGTGTAATTCAGATGCCAGATAAATAGGGGCATATGAGCGCATAGGCATGCGACCAGACATAACCTATAGGGAGCAACCAGAAAGGGTTATAGATCGAAAAGGAACAAGTGCTTAGGAGAAGGGTTATCAAACTAGTCAGAGTTTGATGGAAGAACCACAATGTGGGAAAATTTACTTGAGAATTAGAAAGTGTAAGGCTAAGAGAGTATCCCGATTTATTTTCTATCTGATTCCGGGACGGAATCCTTTTAAGGAGGGGAGACTGTAATAACCCCAATTTTTGGAAAAATTTTGAAACCCTTATGAATAGTGTTTTTGCTGAATGAGAAAACTTTTCATGCCACACTAGGTAGGGGTTCTGATATGGATATTCTGAGATTTTATTAGTACTTTATATGGGATATAAGTGTATGTAAAGATCGTCAGAATCCAAATCCGAACACTTTGATTTTCCCGGAAATCCACTAGATACGGAAAGAATTGAGAAAAAGGTAACAGGATAAAAAGGATTTAAATTAAAGGATTATAATAGAGGATCATAAAAAGGAATATAATGTATTGAGAAAGGTTAAGGGAACCTAAGTAATAAGATCACGGGTATGATCCTTCAAACGATAAACGAGAACGAAAGTTAAGCGAACCGTATAACAGATCAGCGGTCATTAGGCAAACAATTAGGAAGTTAATCAAAGGGATTAGAGAGAGTGATGTCACCAAACCAATGAGAGGAGGACAAAGAGGGAAGGATGACATCACCACATGACAAAGGCATGATATGGGAAGGAAGGAGATGTGGTGGCTTTTTAACCACACAAAATCAAGGGCAACTAGGTAATTAACTAAAACAAACACAAAAATCAAACCAACCAAGCCAAGCAAATCATTTTTCATCAAAATCAAAAAGAAACCAAGGCATTGTTCTTCATGCTCTCGGCTTTTTACTATTCCAAAGGCAAGGAATTTCAAAACTCAAGATCCAAGCCTCCTAAATTGGTAAGATAATTCCCTAATCATCCTTATGCTTAGTTAGGGCTATGTCATGAGTTTAAGCCATCAATTCCTTCTCAATCTTCTTCATTTAATCAAAGAAGAAGACAATGAATAGTGTTTTCAAGTTTTTAACTTGAAATTTTTCTTGATTTCCTTGAAGATCCAAGCATTCCTAAGACTTCTCAAAGCTTCTTAAGGCTTCCTAGCTCCTCCCACCACTTCAAGGAAGGTATATCATCTCTAAACCCTAGATTCCTATGTATTATAAGATGATTTTGATTAGTAGGGTGATATTGTAGCTTGATGTTTGTGATTTAGAGTTTGGGATTGAAATGGTATTGAATCGGATTGGTATATCTTGTTGTTTTGGTTAAAAGAATGTAGTATAGTTAAATTCAAGCTTAGGCATAAGTATGAATCTTAAAATTGAATTGGTTGGGGTTTTTATGATGTGATAAGGATGGATGTTGGTTGTATGTTGGATTTGAGGTTGAATTGGGTTGGTTTTGAATGGTTTTAAATTGGGAAATCGCGTAAACATAGCCGTCGTAACGTCCGATTTTCTTTAGACTGCTTTTGTTCATAACATTAGGACCCTAGAACCCCCTGCTAGATTTTGACCATTGCCATTTTTAGATAGCTCATGTTACGAGCTTCGTTTTGATATGTAGTTCGTTCGATTCCGATGCACGGTTTAGGAGAAACGACCGTTTCAAGTAACGGCGTTTCGCGAACGAAACTTTTCCCCTTGCCCTACTTTGAAACAGAGGTTAAAGACCAAAAAGGGTTAATTAATGTATGAAACATTTATGGTAAGTGTGTTAGGCAGTTGGTAAGACACTCGCGAAGGAATCGCCTTAAAACTCGTAAAGGTTAAATTATTAAAAATGGTGGAGCCGAGGGTACTCGAGTGACTTAAGAGAACCAGCGAGCGCAAAACGAGCGTTAGAGTCTGAGTTGGTTAGAGTATAGATTTACAAGTGACTTTGGTTTAATTCCAACTTACTTGTTGCTTATAGGTTACCAGACTCGTCCCGAGCCATTCGTAACCCCCAGTCGCTCAAGCAAGTTTTCTACCCGTTATAACTGTTGTTGTGATGTATATATGTATATGCATTATCTTGCGATAGATGCATGTGGGTAATTAGCAAATGTTGCAATATATTGAAGCATGCTGCTATGGTATATATATGCATGCCTGTTTCGTATTCTTTCCATATATAATTGTTGATTCAGTTGATAATACCTATGCTAGAGGATAGCGGTAATTTGCATATGCCCTTAGTATAGGGACCCAAAGGTGAAAACATTTTCTAAAACCGGGAGTCGAGGATCCCGAGTAGATTTTGTATATATGTATATAAATATATATATATATATATATACTTATATATATATATGGTTATAGTTTTCCAAACTATTAATCGAATAAGGTTTATTCGATAACTTTTATTTTATTAATTGAATCCTATTTCGAATATTAATTCGAGGGCTTATGACTCAGTTTGTTTTATCATGTGAATATTACTTGAATATTCTTATGAGGACTTATGACTCCTTTTATTGTATTAATTGAATATTATTTGAATATTCATTTGAGGATGTATGACTTCTTTATTTTTATTTAATGAATATTATTTATAATATTCATTCGAGGTATTATGACTCCACTTATTACTGAATAATATTCTTTATTTTATAAAAGAATAATGTTCGATAATCAAACTTATTTTTGATTATTCAAATAAAGATGTTACTTTCGTATAAGTATATCTTTGAGTATTTGCTATTCATTCGAGTATAAGTTTTCCAACTTCTACCTCCATTATTCTTTATGGGAATATTATTTAAATAATAATATTCAGATATTTCTTTCATATTGGGACTGATTTATTTCATAAATCAGCATCACTCCAAACATTCTTAAAAATGTTTTCGAGTCTTCAAAATGAATTTAAAAAGGGTAGAGCGGATCCCAAAACTTGTTTTCAAATTCAAGATCTTCCATTTTAAGGGGGCTTGAATACTCGCTCAAAAATCTAAGGGATCCGGCTCTATGGTGTATTTTATATTCGCAACAAGGTTGCAGTTTTGGTAAATGAATTGATTACTTACCCAACGTTCGGGAAGTAAGTCCATCTATTGAGTCGGCATAAGCAACATGGGCTCAGTGGGCGTCCATGATAGTGTAAGTGGCTCAGTGGGAGTCCATCAAATGCATAAGTGGCTGAGTGGCAGTCCAGCATAAGGTCCTATTACGACCAGGGTGATGACCAGTGGGGAATTCGTCCATCTACTAGTAGAAAAGGTTACTTATGGGTATCTTTGCCTGATCAGCAAGATATCTGGTTTATGCCAAATTCTTTTCCTTTCCAAATTTATTGGATATTGTAATTCTGTTCATACTTTACATGACAGAGGTTTTCAGAAAAATGTTGAGACAAGGTTAGATATATGAGATCACCTTACAACGATATTTTTTTATACAGTTATACACTGGAACTTTGTGTGTATTATGCATGGAAGAGGACTTCCAATATTTTGAAAAGTATATATGTATATATACTGAATATTTTGCGACTTCATCGCATTAAGATATCAAACTTGGTTCATTTCTTTTGACCAAGACTTTCATGAGTACTATGAGAAGGCTCATATACTATTAATCATTATACATATTATTTTGGTGGGCTTGCTGCTCACCCTTGCTTTCTTCTTTCATCACACAACAACAGATAGAAAAGATGAACAGGACCAAGCTCCCGATTCGCAAGCGATTAGGAGACGTTCCGCAGTTTTCTAGAAGCATTGATGCCGCCGTAGCTGAGGTAGGAACTACCAATAGGCTAGGCTTTCAACTTCTGATGTACCAGATTTATGTATATTTATGAACTGTAATAATGGCAAAGAAATGTAAATTTATTCAGAAAACCTTTTAAGGTGTATTGGGAGATAATTGTGGAATAAAATGACTTGTGGTTATTTTTGGATGTTCATCTCTGAGACTATAACGTGTGGTGTGTGTGTTTATTGTGGGGTCACAGTACAGAGTAGTTGAGTAATTATTAAGATTGGGTGTTATTAAGGGAAATGGAACTCGTGACAACCCGGATCCCCGACCCCGGATTTGGGGGTGTTACAAGCATGCTAATCACTTTTATAAAACCGTAGTATCAACTACTTATGCTTTTACGGGAATCACAAATGCAAATCAGATACGTAGCGGATATGTGAAGACAGCTGATCAGGCTATCAACACCAGACGGCTCTAACTGCCATCCCATTTACATGTTCCGGAACTCAGAGACTAGCTAGGTCTCTGACCTGCTGGACTAATCGGTTTTATATTGCGCGCAACCGAATTAGCCTCTTACGCCACCTCAATAAGCCTACTCCGGCCCCAATGTATCCCATATCTGACGGTTTTTATCCAGTTTTCAAAACACTTGTACCTATCTCATTTCAAAACCATTTATTTTACGAGCACACATATAAAATCCATTTCGCAATCATTTCATTCGAGATAGGTACCTTTCAAAGTTACTTTTCCCCAAAACAATTTGAAAACGGTGATTTATAACTACTGGGGATACGTAACTTAAAACGTTTATGTTCCATTACGAGAATAAAACATTTAGCTATTCATACGTACTGAACCATAAAGAATGGTCAGGGGTACTTGCCTTGCAACGCTTTATCAAACCCTAAGTAGCTTTCACGTTGAATTCGATCATGGGAAACTTGACTGGGATCTACAAATACAGAATAACCTATTCAGTTATACCGACATGTTTGATATCCTCAAATCCTAAGAACCCAATCCGATAACCCGACTCGTATAGTTATTATACACATAATCACGTAATCACGTAATCCGTACACATATAGAGGTAATACGTATAATATAAATACGTACGTTTATAAATATATTTTTAGAAAATTTTGGCAGCAACTCCTTTGTTTATAAGACTACCCGTCGATCGCAATCGACGTCCAAATTTCACAACAATTCACAATCTCAATTCGCAACACCATTTCATAATTCCAAATTTATTTACATACGAAACTGGTTATTCGAATTATTTTATTTTATTTATAAAATTTAGGACTCAGAACATCGTCATCACCGTCCACCGTTAACTCACCGAAGTTCATCGTTAACGGTGACACAATTTATTAGCGCCCGATATAATACGGGTCCCCAAATAAATTATACCAATTAATATAATTTCCCGCAACAAAAGTTTTTATTTTACGAATAATAATCAATTAATTTCCTGCAGAAAAAGAAATAATAATTAAATATATAATAATCAACTCAACTGCATAATCTCGGCCTAACAGAAAAAGGCCCAAACAACCAGGCCCAAACTGCAAGGCCCAAAATCAAACCAACAGAACCAAGCCTAACAACACAGAACACAGCCGCACACACTGCACAGCCATCTTCCACCGCACACACGGCCTCACGGCCATCACAACAGACACACACAACAGAATTACACACACACACAATTACACAGGGCACACACATATATACAAATATATATATATATATATATATATATATACATGCATATACCAACTGAGCAACATAGAGTCACCAAGCTCACCAGAACAAAAGCACGGCTGCGGTTAAACCGGAGTAACAGGAAAAGCCGGAGAAGAACGCCGGAAAAACAGAGAAAGAACGAGAGAAAGAAAAGAAATAGCGAGAGAGAATTCGCGAGAGAAACAGAGAGAGGAGGCGAGAGTATTTGAGAGAGACAAATCGAGAAAGACACGTGTCCCAAATAAATGGATACGTGTCATTTTATTTATATGCCGACAGACTGCAAGCCTGGCACCTCGCTTTTAGTATATTCTTAACGATATAACTCGCGAATAAATTTTAATCAAAACGTTATCAAAATAATCATAAAATTTTGTAAATATCCCGAAGTTTACAAAAACATAAATTTTGAAATTTTAAAACAATTTTTAAGGTGCACTTTGTACCCGCTTTTTAAGAAATAACGAAATGACGCGCGGGTGAAACTAATCTCGAAAATTTCTAAAATAATTTTAAAATTCTCAGAATAATGCGAACTTAATAAAATATAAGTTTCATGATTTTTGAAAATTTTCATAATTAAATATGGATTTTACAATTAAATATACTCAGGAAATCATTTAAAAATAATTAATTAATGAAATATTGATTTCTCAAAATTTTATAAAGTCCTAAAAATAATTATTGAGATTATAAAATTATAAAACCAATTTTAGAAATAATCCAAGTATTTATAGGATTAAAACTACAATAAAATCACTTTTACAAGTCAAATAAAATCGTATAACTCACTAGTAAGTCACACAATTCAATCTTACATATCAACATATCACAAATAATAATTAAATAACAATCGACAACTGCTGCCAAAACCATTACACACATTTTATTCAATTATTTAAACCTTTATTACATTTTTTAAATATTAAAATAAAAAGAAAAATACACGAGTCGATATATAAGGAATTTTACATGCAAAGTAGTTCTGAAAGGTTACAGGCATGGTAACATTTATGAAGCCAAACTTTCAACAAGTTCTGATGGTTCTGCAATCTGTCTGTTGAGTAGAGCATCTATTGAAGAAAGCTGGAATTGGCACAAGAAACTCTCTCATTTAAACTTCAACAACATAAATGAGCCAGTAAAGAAAGATCTTGTGAAAGGACTGCCAAAATCAGTATTTGCTCCTGATGGCCTTTGTGATTCATGTCAAAAGGCAAAACAAAGAAAATCTTCATTCAAGAGGAAAACTGAATCCTCAATTCTTGAGCCTTATCACTTACTGCATGTTGATCTATTTGGTCCAGTCAATGTCTTGTCCATTGCAAAGAATAAATATTTTATGGTTTTAGTGGATGAGTTCACAAGATACACTTGGGTGTATTTCTTGCACAAGAAGAATGAAACTGCATCTACTCTAACTGATCATGTCAAACAGCTGGATAAATTGGTCAAAGATTCTGTTAAAATAATAAGAAGTGATAATGGCACTGAGTTCAAGAATTCAATCATGAAAGAGTTCTGCAAAGAGCATGAAATCAAGTAGGAATTTTCTGCACCTGGAACTCCACAGAAAAATGGAGTTGTAAAAAGAGAGAACAAGACTCTCAATGAAGTTGCAAGAACTATGCTTGATGAAGCTAAGCTACCAACCTACTTTTTGGCTGAAGTTGTGTAGACTGCTTGTTTTACACAGAATGCTACACTCATCAATAAGCATGGAAAAAACCAAATGAGATGGTGAAGAAAAAGAAGCCAAATCTGAAATATTTTCATGTATTTGGATGCAAGTATTTTGTTCTTAAGTCTCATCCTGAACAACTGTCAAAATTTGATCTAAAAACTGATAAATGAATTTTTTTTGGATACCCACTTTTCACAAAAGCCTTCAGAGTCTACAATTTAAGAACAAGGGTTGTCATGGAATCTATCAATGTATCTTTTGATGATAAGAAGATTACTGGACCTGAAGATTTCAATGATCATGATCAGCTGAGATTTGAAAATGAAGATTTAAATTCTGATTCTGCAAATTCTGATGACTTAAATCCTGATACTGTAAGTTCTGACGGGTTAAAATCTGATGTCATTGAAACTGTGGTAACTACTCTAAAGGAAAATGCACCTGTTCAGGGGGAGCAAGCTGAAGATCCTACCACAACTCAAGACTCTCAAGAAGCATCAGAACCTATCACTGGCTCTTCAAGTTCTGATTCATCAAGTTCTGATGAGCCAAATTCTGATAATTCTGGAAACTCTGATTCTTCAAATTCTAAAGGTTCCAACTCAAATTCTAAAGTCTCAGAGAGCATAACTACAGGGGGAGCATCAGAAAATGCTGATGGAGAAAGCATGGATCATGGGGGAGGATCCAGTTTTAGAGATCAACTTCCATCTGCAAGGAAGTGGACTAAAGCACATACACCTGACTTAATAATTGGAGATCGTGAAGCAGGTGTCAGAACTAGAACAATAACATCAAATGAATGTCTTTATCATTCCTTTCTATCTCAGACTGAACCAAAGAAAGTGGAAGAAGCTCTTCAAGATGCTGATTGGGTGTAAGCAATGCAGGAATAGGTAAATGAATTTGAAAGAAATAAAGTTTGGACCCTAGTGCCAAGACCAAAGAACAGATCAATTGTTGGCACAAAATGGGTGTTCAGGAACAAAACTGACAGTGATGGCATAATTACAAGAAACAAAGCAAGGCTGGTTGCTAAAGGTTACTCTCAACAAGAGGGTATTGATTATGATGAAACATTTGCACCAGTTGCTAGATTGGAAGCCATAAGAATCTTTTTGGCTTATGCCGCTCACAAAAAGTTTAATGTCTTTCAAATGGATGTGAAAAGTGCTTTTCTCAGTGGAGAATTGGAGGAAGAGGTATATGTTGAACAACCTCCAGGCTTTGTAGATCATAAATTTCCAAATCATGTCTACAGGCTTGACAAAGCACTTTATGGTCTTAAGCAAGCTCCAAGAGCATGGTATGAGACTGTAGCTCAATTTCTTCTGGAAAGTGGATTTAATAGAGGAACAATTGACAAGACTTTATTCTACCTCAACCATGGAAAGGACTTACTTTTGGTACAGATATATGTTGATGATATCATATTTGGTTCTACAAATGCCAAATTTTGTGAAAGGTTTGCAAAGCTAATACAGTCAAGATATCAAATAAGTATGATGGGAGAACTTAGCTATTTTATAGGACTTCAAGTCAAGCAAAATAAAGAAGGTACTTTCATAAATCAATCCAAGTACACCAAAAATTTACTGAAGAAATTCGGAATGCAAGATTGTTCAACTGCATCCACTCTCATGGCCACTGCAACCAAGTTAGATAAAGATATTGCTTCATCAGTATATATTACTAACTACAGAGATATGATTGGCTCTTTACTCTATTTAACTGCAAGTAGACCTGATATCATGTATGCTACCTGTCTTTGTGCAAAATTTCAGGCTGATCCAATAGAACCTCATTTAATAGTTGTGAAAAGAATTTTCAAGTACCTCAAGCGTACAGCTGATATAGGATTGGCCAATAGGTTACTCAGATGCAGATTTTGCAGGATGCAAAATAGACTGGAAAAACACAAGTGGAAGCTGCCAATTTGGCTTGATTCTCTAATTCACAGAGATACGTAGGTATCTCGTAAAGGCAGAGTTAAGCTACGAAACACGAGAGCAGCCATTAAAGGCCTTGAGCTCCCGAATCTTAGTAATAAATATAGCGAATAATAACCTTAGTTTTTTATCCATAACAAACGTTGAGTTTGGTTTACAGAATCAAAAGATAGGTTTTTGGCCGGAGTTGAGTTTGATTTTGATCGGAGATGAAGTTTCAGGGATGTTTTTGGTTTGTTTTGGCCGGGAACAGATTGGGGTAGTTGCCAGGAATTGAAACCCTGTGAAAAACGAACCAAATGGTTCCGTTTTTGGCCTGAAAATGGCTCACCGGAATCTGCACCGGTGGCCGGATTCTGGGCAAAATCCGGCGTGTTCTTCACGACCCGGATTTTGACCCGTTTGACCCGTTCAGATTACCCGGTTTTAATCTGAATTGTCAGATGTTTGATTTCTGACATTTGTTTCTGGATTTTAATTTTTATTTAATTTTTATTAATTTTAAAAATCAGATTTATTTATTTTATAAATTGATTAATTAATTATTTAATTAATTGATTTATATTATAAATAATTCTGAATTATTTTCTAAAAATTAGATTAAATTATGTTCTTAATTATTTATTATTTATTAACTATTTATTAATTATTTAAAAATGATTAAATATTTTGATAATTAATCAAATAATTTCCAATAAATCATAATAAATTCATTTTAATTCCAAAAATTATAGAAAAATCATTTTTAATTCTGATTTTTCTTAAAAAATTATTTAAAAATTATTTTTGAGTTTTAAAAATTAGTAATAATTATTTATAATGAATAATAAATTGAATTATCAGTGTTTTATTGATAATAATTAAATCGTTAGTCCGATTCGAGTGAAACGAAAGCCTGTTGACTCAGAAAAATGAATTCTTTTCATTAAAAATAATATTAATGTTTAATTTCTTCTAGAAATTAGTTGATTTTGTTACTTGGTTGAATATCAGTCAAAATGCGTGCCAAGACGAGTCCGAAAAATTCTAGAAAAATGGGAAACGAGTCAGATAACGATCAGTTGAGCAATCAGCAAGTCGATTTTGGTTCTAAAAATTATTTTAACTATATGAATGATTATGTGCTTATGTGCTTATGTGCTTATGTGTATTACATGGTTAATTGAGTCTTATTTGCTAATACGTAATACATGAGTCAGTCGTAAGCGCATGGGCAGACATTAGGAACGGTGTAAAGTCGATTCAAGATGCAATTGAAGTACAAAATGACTTAACCGATCTATTTTGCTAACAGAAGCTAAGCCAGCAAGGCAAGTCAAGTAGGTGATGGACAAAAGTGATTTAATTGCAGTGAGTCACGCAGAAGGCAAGTTTTTCCCCTATTCTATTTTCAGAATAGTGACATTTCTTCATATGCTTATCACTGTTGCACTCTTTTGATTCTTGTTCTTACTCATTTATACACACTTACTATTCCTTTGTTCATATTTCATTGGTGATATATTGAGATTGATATATTCTGGTGTTTAGAATATATCAAAGCATACCGATTGTTTCGGTTGCTAAGCGATGGACTGGATAATGATATTTTGGGATTGAGTGTGTCTTAATCCTGAGGACCGGGATATGACTGGTGCCTCGACATGGGCCGTAGTGCCTGGGTACCCGACTGGATCTATATATTGAGATATAGATCTGTATTATATTCTGACTGATCAGCAGAATATAGATGCGAACTTGTGTCCAGTTTAGTTCAATTTGTACTCGCCAGTAATGGCCTTCTTTCTATTCTCGTGGGTTTATATCTTTGCAGATATACCCGGGATGACAGATTCATTTAAAATACTTTAACACTGTTTATATTTTGTGGACTTGTTGAGCAAATTTTTGGCTCACCCTTTTTGTTGTTATTCACCTTATTGTTTTCAGTTAAAAAGGAATATCAAACCCATCAAGACTCGAGTGGTAAAGAAGCGGGTCAAGCCTCGGGATCCGCTTATACCCAAGGTGTTGATCCCCATCCAGGAAGAAAGCTTTGAGTTGCCCGTACAGGTGGAGTATTGATAGATAGTGTGTGTGTTTGAATAAAAATGAATTTAGTTTAAAACTTGTTAGACAATGGTTTGTAATAAAGAGAGTTTGTGAGAATTTGAACTTGGTTTGTAATAAAAATAGATAGTGGTTCTTGTTTTCATACTTCAACCTAAAAAGATTCTGTTTAGTGTTAAAGGGGTTTAATTTCATTTCTTTATTAATTGTTAATCAGATTGTACAGGTTTGGTGATTTTCTAGTAACCCCCAGACTTATACCCCGGGTCTGGAGGGCGTTACAATGTCAACCTTCTTGCTCGATCTGTAATTAGAGGGTTTAACTTTATTTTAGGGCTTGTAACGGGTAGAGGTGAAAGAGAGGGGAGAGTGATAGTTGAGAGGTGAGAGACAGAGACAGACATAGAGAGAGAGAGAAGTCGGGGAGGGAGAGTGTATCGAGAGAGAGAGGTCGGGGAGGGAGAGCAGTGAGAGAGAAGGGGGGAAATGATTTTTGTTTAAGTAAAAATTTCCCCCGTGTTTTTTTAGTTGTAAAGGGGGAACAATTTGTTCCGTGTTTTTTTAATTTTTTAAAAAGCAGTTATATACAACGGTCGGCCATGAAACTGATGTGAATAATGTTGTTTCACATCGGTTTGAGAGCAACTGATGTCAAAAAATGTTTTTACATCGGTTTTTTTTGTAACTTATGTAAAAAGTGTGATGTCTATTCCAGTTTTTCATGTAGTGCCTTTCGACTTGAACCATGTTGAATTCAGTTATGCACTTTCTTTGATTCCTATAATTGCTCCTTTAAAATTTCTTGCTTATCACCATGCATCGCCTTTATTGTTTGAAAACTGTATACCATGATGACTGCAAAATAATACCTAATTATGTATCACTCAAACTGTACAACTCTTATTTCAGAAAATGGCACCTAGAAGAGCCCGAGGAAGACCTACAAATAACCAAGAAAATGACGGAGAAAAACCAAAACCCTGATATAGCATAACTTATGGAGTTGGTACGCCAACAAACTGCTACCATAGCCCAACAACAACTACTTCTTCAACAAATGCAACCCCCTCAACCACCCCCAGAAGGTGTCACTACTTTCAAAACATTTCAATCTGTAAAACCACCATAATTTAAAGGAACACAAAACCCGGTAGAAGATCATGCTTCGCTTAAGGAAATAGAAAATGCCTTTGCCTTAACAAATGTTGGAGATAATCAGAAGGTGGAGTATGCCACTTACTTTCTTAAAGGTGAATCAAACTATTGGTGGGAGTCGGCAAAAGCTTTAGAAGCTGCTGAAGTTATTACTTGGCATAGGTTTAAGAAAATGTTTTTGGATAAGTATTTTCCTCACTATATGCAAACATAAATGGAGATGAAATTCTTTGAGTTGAAGCAAGACAACGTGACAGTCGGTGAATATGAGAAGAAGTTTACGGAACTTTCTAGGTTCAAGGGAGAGTATGTTGATTCTGAAGAGAAAAGGGCAAAAAGGTTCCAGCAGGGATTGAAGCCTTGGTTAAGGAGTCGTGTGGCAGCTTTTGAGTTGACCACCTATGCTGAAGTGGTTCAGAAGGTAATGGTAATTGTAGGTGAGAGTGAGCAAAATCAAAAGGAGAAAGGAAACAAGAAAAAAAGAATTGAAACAGGAGAAAAAGATTCAAGTTACAAGGGCCAGAATCAGAGAACTAATCAAAGGTTTAAACCTCAGAGTGGACCCAGAAACTTTAGGAAGAAAGAATTTGGGAATAAATCATAAGAAACAAGATCTCAATCAACCAGTGGACAGAAACCCCTGCAGGGATCAATTCCGGAATGTAAGATTTGTAATAGGCGACATACAGGAATCCGCAATAAGGCAAATATAGTTTGTTTCAAGTGTCATACGAAGGGCCATTATGCTCATGAATGTAAGTATCAGAAGGACAACATCATGTGTTATAAGTGTGGGAAACCAGGACATGTCTCACGAGAATGCAAAGGTGTGGGTAATAACCAATTGATGCAACTGACTACTGTACCCTACCCTGTGAATCAAGTAACTCCTATGCCAACCCCATAATTCCCAATATCTTTCAATCAACCTCAGATAGCATCATCTTCAAATCAGCCAGCTTTGACTTATCCAGCTCAAGCAAGAACTTTCAACATGAACGTAAAGGATGCAATTGAAAGTTCCGATGTGGTGTCAGGTACGCTTTCTGTGAATGCTGCTAGTGCTAAAGTATTGATTGATTCGGGAGCCACCAGATCATTCATTTCGAAATCTTTTGGTGCTAAGTTGGATTGTGAAACCCAATTGATGCATGAACCCTTATCCATTATCTTAGCTAATCAAGATAGAGTATATGTAAATCATATTTGCCCTCATTGTACAATAGAGATAGTCGGACACGTTTTTCCTGCGAACCTTATACCTTTCCAATTAGGCAAATTCGATGTGATCTTAGGAATGGATTGGCTGACAAGTTTCAGTGCTGAAATAGACTATAAGGATAAAAGAGTAGTACTAAGTACACCTCAAGGTAAGAAAGTAACGTTCTAGGGACAAAAGAAAACTCAGACGTTTCCCACCTCGATGCAAGCAAAGATATTGATTCGGAAAGGATATGAGGCATATTTGGCGAATGTAGTTGATAAAGGAAGAGAAGTTTCTAATCTAGAAGAAATTCCTGTGGTATAAGATTTTCTGGACGTTTTTCCTGAAGAACTTCCTGGATTACCCCCGGACCGATAAATTGAATTTACAATAGACCTTGCACCCGACACCAAACCTGTTTCGAAAGCTCCATATAGGATGGCACCAACGGAGATAAAGGAATTAGCAAAGCAAATACAAGAACTACTAGACAAGGGATTTATAAGACCAAGTATTTCACCGTGGGGCGCGCTAGTGTTGTTTGTGAAGAAAAAGGATGGAAGCATGAGACTTTGCATAGATTATCGTGAATTGAACAAGTTGATGAGTAAGAATAGATACCCTTTGCCTAGAATCGACGATCAGTTTGACCAACTCAATGGTGCCTCTTGTTTTTCGAAGATTGATCTGCGATCGGGATACCACCAATTAAAGATTAAGTCTGAAGACATACCAAAAATAGCTTTTCGAACAAGATATGGACATTACGAGTTTCTCGTTATGGCTTTTGGGTTGACGAATGCACCAGCTGGTTTCATGGAATTAATGAATCGAGTATTCAAGGAGTACTTAGACAAGTTTGTCATAGTTTTCAATGATGATGTTAGGTCACACAACACTCTAGAAAGGGGTTGAATACAGTGTTTAATACAATCAAATCGATTTCGAACATAAGTAACAGTAAATAGATATATTCAATATAATAAACTTTGTTACAATAGAACTGTTCTCACTCAGTGATGAACAAATATTGTAACAACCCAAATCCGGGGTCAAGATTTGGTGTCACTAAACAATATTTACATAAAATAAAAGAATATTTAGTTAACCCCTTGAATCCGGATCGTTTACAGGTTATGGTATGAAATAAGAATTTAACCTTTTACAATTCACAACAACTACAATACGAGTGTAAATACCTTTATGCTAATGTCCTTGTCATATTTTTCTAACATCTTCGTCCTTTCACAGCGGAGATTTCTCTAACTTCTGCTGTCTAACGAAAGCTATTCACTTCTATCTTGATCTGCTTCTGAAAGAAATGAGAATTTACAAAGCAAGAGTGAGCCAAAAATTCCCAGCAAGTATATAATTTGAGTTTCAAGCATTAATATCAAAAAAAAAAATTCTGGACAAAATCTTTAAACAATTTTAAACAATTATGTTTATTTGAGTGAGGCGAGCGACTAAACCCTAGCTGTTACCAGCCCTTAGTTATAAATCCAAAAGTGACAAGCGATTCCCAGATTCATTTCCTGAATCAGGGTTTTGTCTGGTTTTTGGAATCATAAAACCTTTCGAGAGTGAATGCCGTTAATGGCGATCAACAACAAATTGTACTGGACACTAGTTCACACTTATACCCTGTTGATCAGTCAGGATACAGTGTAGATTTATACCCAACCGTATAGATCCATTCAGGTACCTAGGCATTATCGCCCAAGGGTCCGGTTCATTTCCGGCCCATAGGATCCAGCTCATCACTGGTCCTCACAATAATCATCCAGCCCGTAGAGTGTTTTGATGTCAAATCATTTTGAATTCAAAACATCCCAATTCAGGGTTCACAAATAACCCGAAAGAATGGGTATTTGCTCGAGAGAGCAATCGAATTATAGGAACAAGAATGAAAGGAACATGCATAATAAGAGTAATTACAGCGAAATATAAAACAGTTAACTATTTTGAACTTAGAATAGGAATGAAGAAATAATTACAGTATTTTAAAAGAAAATTCAGGAATACTTGCCTCGATAAGCTTTAATCACTACTACTAGTTGACTTTGGTTCGACTTGAACGTTCGGCTTTATCATCACACTACTACCCCATTTCGGATACGTTCCCAACATTCAGGCCCTTCAATTGGCACTTTGTTGATCTCGACATCTAATTATTAGATCGTTCCTAGTCCGATGTCGATACTCGGGTTTTCCGTCTAGGACCCACAGGGTTAAAATATCCTAATTCAGATAATTGTTTCGCTTAAGCTCAACTTAATACCACTATCACTTCTACCCATGCGATTTCATAACCCAACTCATATTTATATGTATTATTAAAATAAACATAGCAAGTAGGGTTCACATCTTCAAAACTCGATTCAGTATTTATTTTTAGAAAATACGTATATTTGTTGTTCTGAAAATAGGGTAATCGATTATTCACAAAATATCTTGTCACGTCGCTTAAGTAGGTTTCGTAAAATTTAATTATATATCCTTGTTCGACGTCTCCGATAATTACAGGTTACGTTCCCGTATTTTCAGAATTAATTTTTCCGGAAATCGGGCAGCGTTTCCTTTATTTATCGGCCTACCCGTCGAATCAGTTCAACGTCTATCACAACAACAATGACAACGCAATCATCCAATTCACAATCCATACACCAATCCCAATCACCAATACAATTCAGTTATTAATTATTTTTATTCGTATTTTTAGTCTTTTTTCGTAGGACTCGGATAAAAATCATCACAGTCCACCGTCGGCTCGCCGAGGCTCATCGCCGATGGCGGCAAAATTTATCGGTACCGGATACGCGTCGGGTTTACAAATAAATTTCACCGATTAACTCAAATAACTACCACACGAAATTAATATCATAAAATTACTCAATTAAATTTCCTACGTAAATTAAATAATAATTAAAATGAGTACACTCCATCAGGAAGAAGCAAAACAACGACCCAATTACACAGCACAAATCGGCCGGAAAACGGCCAGAAGCGTGAAGCAAAATCGGAAAAGAACAGTAGGCAACACAGAGCTATACAATCCAGGCTATGTATTCGACATATACATACATATATACACGCCCGAACACAACCACGAGCCTCACCACCACCGCCTCGCCGGAAGCCGAGGAAGGGCGGCCGACACCGCATGAATCGCTGGGAAAAACAAGAATCAAGGCAATTAACTGAAGAGCACAGCCCTGACAGCTTACCGAACCAAAACCAACGCGAGGGGAGGGGAAAAACCCGGGAGAAAAATCGTAGAGAGAGATAAACAGGGGAGAGAGATGAGAGATTGGGATAGGGTCGAGGGAAAGGAGGTAGGGGGTGCAGGGGTAAATTCAGGATTTTATTTTTGTTTTTTGTTTTTTTTCTTTTCGTTATCATCCCGATTCGTACTGCCATTTGCGGTTCCAATAGATTAATTTACGAGTAACACCCGCCCAAAATGTGTCAGAACAAATTTAAAATTCCCGAGATAATTGAAACTAATTATCATTAAAATTTTAAAATCTTAACATCATTTTTGAAGCATTCTGGAATTGATTTTACAATTAAATAAAATCAGAAAATCGCTTAGAGATAAAAACTGACTAAAATATTGATTTTAAAATTTTATAAACTCCTAAAAATAATAAATAAAATTATAAAGCAATAAAAATAATTTTTGAGACAATTTTAGCATTTATGAGAATAAATATTCAATAAAATCATTTTAAAAACAAAATGAATTCATATCGCTCAATAATTAATTATATCACAAATCTTTGTACCAAACCGATAAAATACAATTAATAATATCGCAATACGTAACTGACCGAACCATCACATATTTTATTTATTTAATAAATCAATATTTACATTTACATATCAGATCCAAAAATGGGTTACTTAGCCGCTAAGTAACTATATAACGATATAATTTTAATACCAGATTGGGATAATTATCAAAACAGGGCCTCTTATAAAACACTTTATACAAAAATGAGGTAATAATATCTCGCCTTTCGAAAATACGAGTTTTATCGATCTATAAAATGATTAATGTATCGAAAATTTTACGCCGGGACTCGTACAGGTCAAGCCGTACCCCGGATCGAAAAAGTCAAAACATGAAAAGTGTTTGGAATTACCAGATTATGTTAGGAAGGAGTTTTCGGAAGAGTTTCGGGTTGTAAAAACGCAAAAATAGTTGAAGTGGAACAATTTCTAATTCTAAAAAGTAATTATATAATTACGTAAAATATTCATTAATAATTCTATAAATTCTTATAAAATCAAATAATAATCCAAAAATTACGAGAAAAAAACCAAAACTAGTTATATTTTAATATGGATAATTAAAGATTAAAATATCCTAATTTTATCAGAAATAAACACCCAAATATTAATATCAATCATCAGATAATTCACCAAAAATTCACATAAAAATCACATAATAATTATTTATTAATAAAATAATTACATAATATTTCCTGGACATTACAAATATCACGAGAGCTGCTAGGTTACAATGTATGATCTTCTCGATAATGGTAACACATATAGTGTAAACCTAAGTCTGTGTTTATATAGTACACAGTTACAAGATAACTTCTAATTGATATGGAATATAAATCTATCTCCTAAAATATATCAATCAGATATCTTATACAATTCTTTTAGTCCTCTAACTCTTTCCATTCATATCTTCTTTTGTATTAGTCTCGATCTTCTTTCCTGTAAATCAGCTTCCTGCCTTAGCTGTAAGTCTTCCCGTACTTAAGTTCTGATATCTTATCTTCTGATATATATCTTCTGATAATCTAAGTTCTGATATTCTTAAGTTCTGACTTCTAGTAAGTACTGATTCCAGTAAGTACTGATATTTCCTGTTTGTTAAGATTTGAAATCTAAACATGAAATATATTAGACATGACATCTCAAATATATATAACAATCTCCCCCAACTTGTAAACTATGCAAAAATATACAAGTTAATAGATTTGATGATGTCAAAAACATTTAAGTTCAAATGCAATGAGAGTTTAACAAGACTATTAACTATAACTTACAGTCCTTGTAGCTTTACCAATATCACTGGATCAATCTGAATCCATAATGATTCTTAGCAAAATCTTTTACCAGCTCGTCTTTAGCTTTTCTCAGAACTTCAACTAACTGTGCTTTGACCTGCATCAGTTCTTCATCTTTACTATCACCTATTTGATAAATGGATGTTTTGAGAGCTTGAATTGATGTTCTTTCAAGTCCATCACTAAGTCTGATAACTCTAGGATGTGAAGAGTTTTTATTATAACATAAGCATCTTCCTTTCAGAATAACTTCCACCTTAGCAGAGTTCTTCAACATAGGAATTTCTCTTCCATCACCTTCAGTAATCATTGGTATATAGTGAGAAGTCTTTGTACCGGAGATTCTAAGTAGATCTCTTATAGCCTTCAAAATGTATTCTGACCATCTTCTTGTAACATCAGATTTTACTTCCAGAAGATAGTGAATATGTTGAAGCTCTCTGACAGACTTCTTTAGCATATCAGTATGAGCTAGTCTGTAAGTTAGTCCATCATTGAGAAATAAAATCAATTTCTCCTTTAGATTATCCTTATCAGGAACATCTATCATAATTTGAGCAGACAGCACTTTGTCAAGGTGCTTTTGTTTGATTTGTTCATATGGTTTTCTGTCGACATGAAAGGATCTCTTAGAGTAACTTCTACTCCTGTTTGTATCTTCTCTTCATCAGAACCTAATCCAGCTCTATCTCTAGGTTGCTTGGCTCTCAACCCAAATGTTGCGAGTTGATTCATCATAAGATTGGATTTTGGTTCAACTGGAATAGATTTCTTCCATAACAGCTTTTTCTTATCAGCAATAATCATCTTTTTCAAATCAACTTGATCAGAATTTGCTATTTCTTTTATAACTTGCTATTCTTCATTCTGAACAACTTGAGCAGTGTCAGAGGTTATTTTAGATTCTTCAATTATCTTTCTTCTCTTCAGAATTTGAACAGTTTCATCTTCTATCAAATCATCATCATGCATTATAGTTTGATAGACTGGAATGGAAGAACTTATCTTTTTCCTCAATCTTTAAAGGTTTACCAACCTTTTCTTTTCCTTTTGACTTAGGATCAATCTCAATTTGTGATCTAGTCTTGGACTTTGAAGGCTCGGAATTTGACTTTTCCCTGATCATAATACCTTTTTCCTTAGGCCTTGGAGGTTTCTTTGCATCAGAAGCTTTAGACTTAAGATTTGTCTTCTCAGCTATAAATCTAGCTTCTTCCTCCTTGAGAGTTTCCAAATCCATTCCTGGATTTTGTTTCAAAAATAATCTTCTAGCTATCTCCTCATCAAGTGTCTGGATTTTAGGATCTTTGTAATAAACATTAGTCTGCTTCCCCTTTAGCTTCAGAGTTTGTAAAAACTTCGGAGAGTCTTTAGATCCTGACTGAATCAGAATATCAGAACTTGACATCAGACTTTGTTTATCAGAACTTGACTTGTTCTGTTTAGAGGATTTGCTAACATCAGAAATTACTTTATGTGAAGATTTTCCTTGAACTTTTCCTTGACCTCCGCTCTTATCAGAGTTTCCCTGGTCATCACCTTTATCATCCTTTTTCTTCAGTATTTGAGTAGGTGAGCATTTGGACTTAACTACCTCCCCCCCCTTTTTGGCATCATCAAGAAGTAAGAGAGAGAGAGAGAGAGAGAGAGAGAAGAAGTTCAACTAAAGATTGAATTTCATCCAATTGAGCTTTTTGAGAAGCTTGGTTAACCAGAACATCATCAATTTGGGCCTGATGCTTCTCTTGAATCTTCTCAATGGCTTCAATTTTCTCAAGAGTACGTCCGATATACATATTCTTGTCAGCATGTTCTTTTAGTGTATTAAGCTTTTCATGAGTATAAGAATGTAGACCTTGAAGATGTTTGGTAGACAGAGCTGTGATCTTGAGTTATGTCTTGAAATCAGCATTTCTGAGCAACTCATCAGGTTTAGCAATATGCTCTGTCAGAATGTTAGGGCTTGGAATGAAATCAGTGTCATTCCACTTCTTGGTCCACTCCATACCTCTGTGAGTATCCTCCCAAGGAATAGGTGCTTCCTTTTCAACAAATTTCTTCACCAATGCTTCCTTGCCTAATATGGGAACTGGAGTCTCAACAGAAACACTGTCTTCGGAACTTGAGGAAGACTCATCATGTTCTGACAACACAAGAGTGTGTGATGCTACAGGAGATTCAAGAATAACATTATCTAAATTTCGAGCATCAGAATTTATCTCCAGAGATGGTGTAGATGGTTTCTCAGCATCTAAGATTGGAGAGTTTACTGTAGATGGCTGAGCTTCTGTAGATGGAACTTCCAGATAAAGAACAGTTGTATATTCAGATTATGAATATCTATTTCATAATTTTCATTTTATTTTTTAGTATCATCTGTAGCTTTAATAAGAGATACGGGAGGGGTAACCACTGTATCATGAGCAGTGTCTTTGGCTTGAGCTGGAAGGGCTTCAATGATAATTGGTTCTTGTGAGATCAGAGATTCCTGATCCCCTTCCTCAGCTTCTTCAATATCTTCTGATGGAGCCTTAGCCAAATACCTTCTCACCTTCATTTTCTTCAATCTCCTTGCCAATGAAGGAGTTGTTTTAGCTGCTTCAGAACTTACAGATTTCTTTCTTTTCAAAGTATCAGTACTTTGAGCTGCTGATTCTTTCTGAGAAGTAACATTCTCAGCTTCAACTGTCACAGGTTCTTATGCATGAACCCGTACTTCAAATGTTTCCTCTTCATTATCAGATTCATCTCTGAGAATCATCTTCCTTCTCTTTTTTGGAGGTTGAGGAACAGACTTTGTCCTCTTTGGCCTGCAAGATGAAGATCTGATGGTATGTGCTGATGATTCAGGTTGAGATGATTGAGTTGATGGTTTGAAAGATGTCCTGATGGTAGATTTTGGTTGTGGTTGAGAAGTTTGAGGTGTTTTGGTAGTGGTGGTAGGTACTGATGGTTGAGGTTCAGATGGTTGGACATCAGGATATAGTACAGTGTATGTAACTGGATCATAGGTTATTAAGGCTTGTTTGACAGATAAAGGAATTTGGAGGGGGTCTTAACATAGCCTTTTTATTATCAGTAGATAATAAGTCAGTATTCCTATCGAAACAACAAACACTATAGATAAGCTGACAGAATCTAGCAAAATAGACAGTATTCCTATCTTATATCATCCTATCCCCAATAAAGCCTTAAACTACACTTGCATGATCAAAATCAGTTTGATGAATGAGAGCATACCCGATTTGTTGACTAAGTATGGGGATTGCATCGAAATTAGAACATTTGTTGGCGAAGGTCAATGTAATGCAGTCAAAGAAGAAACTATATTCCCTATTTATGGAAGATCTCTTCAATTGACCCAGCTTGGCCAATGTCTTTTCATACCCCAGACTGGCCATCATATTTTGAAGAACTGGCTCCTTAACAGTTGTTTAAGCATAGTTCTCAGGAAGCTGCAATGCTTGGCGAACTGTAGCCAAAGTCACGACATGCTCATCCTCCCCTGTTGAAAAGATAATACTTGGGGACCCTTGAGCATCCCCATCATCATAGATTCCACTTCTCCAAAACTCCAACACTTGGGTTCCAGAGATTACTTCAGATTGGGTCAAAGCATACCCAATATCGGAATTAGCAAGGAAATCCTGAATAAAGTGAAGTTCCGATGGAGCTTCAGCCTTGCTAAGAATAGGCGATTAGTTTTTAGGAACAAACTTAGCTCCATTGAAAATCAAGTCTTTTGGTGCCATCTCTGTAAGAAATTAAGTGAGAAATTCTATTGCTCGAAAGGTGTTTATGAGAATGCCTGTAAGAAAAACTTCTTCAGAGAATATTAGCGGGTGAGAGAAAATAAGAAAGATGGGAAAATAAGAAAAATAGGTAAAAGATTAGAAAATCTTTTAACTCTCTTATTTATACAGCCCATGAGATAACGGTTAATATTAAAGCATGGCAGACAAGTTACACCTGGCAACATGTGAACAGTCAGTAAAAAGTTAAAGCAGGAGTTAATGGGCACGGGAAATAAGCAATAATTACAGTGCACATGCAGTTTTTCAGGACTTACACGTTTACCACTAACCCTTAATGATTATGACTGTTTTTATCTCACCTAATTATTCTGATTAAATATGATTGTTTCAAATTTTTACCACAAATAAGTCAAGTAAAGAATAATGCCACGTAAGCATCAAGGATTCCATCAGGATTTAATATCAGAACTTGAACTTATATCAGATTTTAACAGTCATCAAAATATGGCTTCTGAACTCAAAAAGTGAATATCTTTTTCTGTGATTCTTCATACAAATACTGTAATAACCCCAATTTTTGGAATTTTTGAAACCCTGATGAATAGTAACTTTTGTTGATGATGCTGATTAAGGAGAATTATCAGACCACACTATATAGGAGTACTGTTATGGAAATTCTAAGATCGTATTATTATTCCATAAAGTAAATAAGTGTATGTAAAGATCTTCAGAATCCAAATTCGAATACTTTGATTTTTCCCGAAAATCCACCAGATACCGAAAGAATTGAGTATAAGGTAACATGATTAAAAGGATTGAAATTCAAGGATTACAAGAGAGGATCATAAAAGGAATATAAAATATTGAGAAAGGTTTAGGGGAACCCAAGTAATAAGATCCCGGATATTATCCCTCGAACGATAAATACGAACGAAAGTTAAGTGAACCGTATAACAGATAAGCGATCATTAGCCAAGTAATTAGGGGTTAATTAAAGAGGATAGTGGATGATGATGTCATCACACCAACAAGAAGAAGATAAGTGTAAGAAGATTACATGAGAAAGATGACATAAGCATGGTGACTTAAGAATGACAAATGGAGGGATTGGTTGGTTGATTGTGAGCCATTCATTTTTTTACCATGGTAAAAAGTTAATTAACAAACAAAATAATATCAACGAAGCCAAGCAAATCATAACACAAAACTTGACTTTTCATTTCAAGAAAGCAAGCTCTCGGCCCTTTCTCTTTTTCAAGGAGAAAAAAATCAATTTCCAAGATCCAAGCTTTGATAATATGTGAGGTAATTATCCAAGGTTCCTTAGGCATATATATAGCTATCATATGAATCTAAGCTTCCATTTCCTTCACAATCTCTTTCAATAAATCATTGAAGAAGAGAGTGAATAGTGTTTTCAAGAACTTGAAACTTTTGATCTTGTGTTTTTGTTTAGATATAGCTTTTGTAAGGATTTTCAAGGGTTGATTCAAGCTCCTTAGTACTCGTACTCACCAAGGAAGGTATAATATTATAACCTAGCCTTACTTTTGAATGATTAGAGCTTGTTATATTTGGTATAGTTCATGAGAAGTATGATTCTTGTATATTTAGAGTTTGGTTGGATTTGTAATGAGTTTGAGTTGTAAATCTTGGATTATTGGTTAATGAACTTAAGTATAACTTTTAGTTCATGTTTGGGAGTAGTATAAATTGGAAATATTGAGATGTTGGGGCTGTTGTAGTGAGGTATGAATGGAGTTTGGTTGTAATGTTGATTGTGGGTTGATTTGTGGATTGATTGGAGTAGTTTAAAATTTGGTAATCGCGTAAACATAGCCGTCATAATGCCTGATTTACCTTAGACTGTTTTTGTTCTTAACTTCAGGACCTGTAAACTCACTGTTGGATTTTTACCATTTCCATGTTTAAATAGTTCGTGTTACGAGCTTCGTTTTGATATGTGGTTCGCTTGAATCCGATGTACGGTTTAGGAGAAACGACCGTTTTAAGTAACGGCATTTCGCAAACGAACCATTACCCCTCTCCTTACTTTGAAACCTTGGTTAAGGTCCTTAAATGACTAATTGGAGTATAAAACAATTATGTAAAGTGGATTAGGCAGTTGTAGAGTACTCTCGAAAGAATCGCCTTAAAATTCTTAATGGTTAATTTATTAAAAATGGTGGAGCCGAGGGTACTCCAACGACTTATGTGATTCGTTAAGCGTAGGAGCGACCATAAGCGAACGTTAGGGTTCAATTGGTTAAAGATTAGTTTCTTAAGCGACCGGGGTTTAATTCTGACTTATGTTTTTGTTCATAGGTTATCGGACCCACTCTAAGCTTAAGTCTATCCGGGAGCACTCAGGCAAGTTTTCTACCCGTTATACTGTTGTTGTGATGTAAATATATGTATATGCATTATCTTGTGATAAGTGCACGATTGTTATTAGCAAATTTTGCGATATATTGGAGCATGCTGATATGGTATATATGCATGTCTGTTTCATAATCTTGATATCTAATTGTTGATCCAAATGCTTATAAGTTGCATAATACCTATGCTAGAGATAAGCAGTAGTTGCGTATACCCTTAGTATAGGGGACCCAATGGTGAACATTTTCTAAACCGGGAGTCGATGTTCCCGAATATAATATATATATATATTTATTTATATATATATATATATATATTTATATAGTTTTCAAAACTATTAATCGAATAAGATTTATTCGATAACTTTATTTTATTTAATGAATATATTTTGAATATTCATTCGAGGACTTATGACTGCGCTTACTTAATTTAATGAATATTATTTTTGAATATTCATTCAAGGACTTATGAATCCGTTTATTTTATTAAATAATATTCTTTATTTTATTAAAGAATAATGTTTCAATAATCAAACTTATTTTCGATTATTCAAATAAAGATCGTGCTTTCGTATAAGTATATCTTTGGTTATTTATTATTCATTTCAAGTATGAGTTTTAAAACTTCTACTTCAATTATTTTTATAAGGATTATCCTTTATGGGAATATTATTTAAGTAATAATATTCAAATATTTTCTCCAACATATTGGGACTTATTTATTTTATTAAATCAGCGTTACTCTAAACATTCTTTAAAATGTTTTCGAGTCTTCAAAATGATTTTTAAAAGTTAGAGCGGATCCCAAAACCTGAGGGGATCCCAAAACAGTCTCATTTTTTTTATTTAAGATCTTCCTTTCCAAGGGGATTTAAATACTCGCTTAAAACCTGAGGGGTCCGGCTCTGTAGTGTATTTTATATTCACAACGAGCTTGCTGTTTTGAGAAATCATTTTGATTACTTGACCAACGTTCGGGAAGTAAGTCCATCTATTTGAGTCGGCATAAGCAACATGGGATCAGTGGGCGTCCACGAAAGTGTAAGTGGCTCAGTGGGAGTCCATCAATCAGTAAGTGGCTGAGTGGCAGTCCAGCATAGGTCTTAATGCGGCCAGGGTGATGACCAGTGGGGAATTCATCCATCTACTAGTAGAAAAGGTTACTTATTCGTATCTTTGCCTGATCATCAAGATATCAGGTTTATGCCAAGGTTTTCTCCTTTCCAAATTTATTGGATATTGCAACTCTGTTTATAATTTTCATAACAGAGGTTTTCAAGGAGTGTATGAAATGTATATTTATAGGTGTATATATATATCGGGACTTAATGAAGTATCTCGTAGATTCATTATTTATAATGATATTTCAAAGATTGAATCTATCCAAGCCTTTTCTTGTAGTCTCCTCTATATGATAAACTTTTGAAACTGATTATACCTTGAACGGTGGTAGTTCAAGTAGTATTCAGAAAAGATATAAGTATATTGGAGTATCTTGTAACTTCATCTTTTCAACTTATATCTGGTTAATGATTATCTTATGCATGACAAAGATTTTCATAAAAACGTTGAGACAAGGTTAGATATATGAGATCACCTTGCAACGATATTTTTATACAGTTATAAACTGGAACTCTGTGTATATTATGCATGGAAGAGGACTTCCAAGATTTTGAAAAGTATATATACATATATACTGAATATTTTGCGACTTGGTCGCGATAAGATATCAAACTTGGTTCATTTTTACTTGACCAAGACTTTCATGAGTACTATGAGGATGCTCACATATTGTAAATTATTATACATATTATTTTGGTGGGCTTGTTGCTCACCCTTGCTTTCTTATTTCATCATACAACAACAGATAGACAAGATGAACAGGACCAAGCTCCCAATTCGTGAGCGGATAGGAAATGTTCCGCAGTTTCCTGTAGGCGTTGATGCCGTTGTAGCTGAGGTAGGAACTACCAATAGGCTAGGATTTCAACTTTTGATGTACCATACTTATGTATACTTATGAATTGCAATAATGGCAAAGAATATGTAAATTTATTCAGAAACCCTTTTAAGGTGTAATGGCTTATAATTGTGGAATAAAATGACTTGTATTATTTTTGGATATTCATCTCTGAGACTATAACTTGTGGTGTGTGTGTATATTGTGGGGTCACAGTACGCAGTAGTTGGTTGATTATTAAGATTAAGTATTATTAAGGGAAATGGAACTCGTGACTACCCGGATCCCCGGCCCCGGATTTGGGTGTATTACAGACATGGTATCAGAGCTAAGCATTATAAACCTCAGATATGATGTGACATTAAAATAATAAGTTCACTAAGATAATAAGAACTCTTTCCAAGTTCATAGTCAGACTACCTAACATAGTACTGACAGTTAAAACCCTTATTGGAACCCTTATAAATATCGTGATAGAAACATAGTTCGTTATCGTATATGGTAGTGGGACTCCGAACCCTGAAGTTCAAGACCAATAATATGATGATGTTTTACTACATATTGGGGATCAGATTGTGGATCCAATGGAGCACCCTAACGAGGGACTAGATGATATTCATATTAAGGATGTAACAATTAATGATGTTATCCCAGAAGGGATTGTTGCTGAGGAGGATCTCATGAAGGATCCTAACAAGACTGAATAGATGATCGCTAAGGAATAAATGACCATGGTCAGGGTGACTACCAGAGGTAGGATTGGCCGGTTACTATCGGAAGTTCGTTCTAGTTTGCAAAGATAGTAGGCCCTTTAACGCGGCTTACTCGTAAGAATGAAAAGTTGGAATTGACAGAGAAATGCGAGAACAACTTTCAAGAACTGAAGCAAAGACTGGTGACGACCCCTATGTTGGCATTGCCGGATGGAAAAAGGAGATTTTGTGATTTGTATTGACGCTTCGCATAAGGAATTAGGGTGCTCTTATACAGCACAACAAGGTAATCGCGTACGCGTCAAGACAATTAAGGGAATATAAAATTCGATATCCCCACCCATGAGCTTGGGCTCGTGGCAATAGTTTTGTCCTAAAGATTGGAGGCACTACTTGTATGGAGAGAAGTGCGAGATTTACACAAGCCATAAGTGCTCTAGTGCATTTTCACGCAGAAAGAGCTCAACATGCGCTAGAGGAGGTGGTTAGAGCTAATCAAGGATTACGATTATGAGATTCTTTATCATCTAGGGAAAGCCAAAATGGTGGCTAATGCCCTTAGTATAATGGAGAGACTCAAGATGAAAATGTCTTTGGGAGAGTTGATAAGAGATTTTGAGAAAATGGAAATAGAAGTGAAGGTAACCGGAGCCGGTACCGAAACACTGTTTGAGATTGCAATACAGCCCGAATTATCGAAAAAGTTCATATTGTGCCAAGAAAAAGTGATGAATGAAGGCAGAGAGTCAATGACTGGAGAAGAGATTAATACCAAGAAAGATGATAAGGGAATAACGAGGTATTCCTACAGAATTTGGGTTCCAAACGTTTAAGAGCTTAAGGACTGGATCTTAGATGAAATCCATAACCCGAGGAATAAGATTTAGGGCAAACCCCGAATGTGATAGTCAGGGAGGTTGCCATTAAGAAAGAAGGAGCCCATAATATAATGAAGTGGAAAACAAGGATTTTAACGTATAAGATAACCCCAAGTATGGGAGAAGGATGAAACATTTCATACTAAGGAAACAGAAAGTCGAGTAAGGAAAGGAGACCCGAGACGGTACTCCTATACGGCAATTCATGGACCTGTCTAAAAAGAACTTAGACTATTATCCCCAGCCACCACCCTGAGGAGACAGTGCGGTGGGAAATTCTTTCAGGACCTTTAAGTCGCTAAGCTCTCAAATTCCAAGGAACAAGCGAACCCAGTAGAGGCGAGAGCCTGGCTAAAGGAAATATAGGATTCATTTGAGATTCTAAATGATGGACGAATCACAAAAGTCTATTTTTGTCACTTACCTCCTAAGAGAGAGGCCACCCGCTGGTGATATACCAAGAAAGGCACGGAGCCAGATGTTAGAATAAACTGATTAAAGTTCAGTCAATTGTTTTCGGGAAAGTAATTCCCAAGGTTATGGAGATAGTGTAAAAGCTTTAGAGCCAGAACAAAGGTGGACGAGTATGATGAATTATGAAGCTAAGTTGTAAAAGTTGTCAAGATTCATTCTAATGACAAGGATCCCAGAATGACGTGATGTTTGAAGTCAATGAGTAGTGGGTTCATGAAATGATTGTAATAGAAAAGAAAATAAAAAGAAACTGAAGTGGAAAGGAAAATAAAGACAATAGAGTTTGAGGAATGATAAGGGAGTTGGGTATGAGGAAACCCTAAAGACTCGTAGTAATAGAAATAGAAAAGTATGTATTCGTCAGGATGAGAGTGATTCACCATAAGTTAAAGTTGATGGTTGAAGGCATAAGAGATACATATATTTTATCCCCTTTAAGTTGGGAGGATTCGAGGAAACCTTGAGATAGTTCGAAGGATAAACAAGGAGACGCGGATAGACTGAGGAGACAAGAAATTAAGAAATTAGGAAAATTGGATGAAGGAAGTGACCTTCAAGAAAGTAAAGTGTAAGACCGGGGGCATGATACACAAAAAGGGAGACGCCAGGTATGAAAGATATCCCAATATTGAGATGACTGTTGAGATAAACAACAAAAGTAAATGAGATATTATTAAGAAGAAGTTCACGTTGAACACAACTAATATCTTCCAGAACATCCTTGTTATCGTTACCAAATTAGGCAAGAAAAGCGGATAACCGTTGTTATCTTTTGGAGGCCATATTGATTGACCTCATTTTGAATACAAATGTTATTGTGAAATTAGGCATATACTATCGAGGTGGGAATGATTGAATAAGACACCCTTATCAGGGATATATGACTTGATTCATCCATGAAAGGATGCATGTGCCTTTTTAAAGGTGGAATTAAGGATAGAACATTGGTAATTTAAAATGAATCCTAGGGGAATGCATAAAGGTTAGCATTTCACCCTTAATAGGGATAATATGAGTTTTGACAGTATGAATTGGAAAGGATTAAGGTAACAACAACCTTTAAGGATTAGTGGAGAAATTTTTTCAGAAGTATATATACAATGATTCTGGTATTAGTAAATGGTATCTTGATATGCCCTATGCCTAGGGTGTACCTGATGAAGGATTTAAGTTTAACCTTAGAGGTTTTACAAGGAGAAAGGTAATATTCAAAGTTCTCAAGAATAGAAATTTTGATGAAGGAAATATGGCGTAATTATACTAATTCCAGGTGGGCACGTGTTAAACCATAAGAAGTATAGATTGAACCAATGAAGGTCAGAATTGTTAAAGCAAGAAGGGCCCAAGATAAAAGACGTCCTAAGTATGATCGAGAGTCAGCCATGATAATGTTTACATTTAAAGACTAAGGCAGTGACTTATGGAAAAAAATGGTGATTTTTCTTTATTTTATCACAAGGACTTAAGAAAAGCATTTTCACATTGTTAGATATATTTGATAATGTCATGGCTAATGTGATTTATGTTTAGTTTTCAGATCTTACTTAAACAGGATAAATCAGTACTTACTGGAAGTCAGGACTTAAGGATATCAGTACTTATATTATCAGGAGATAATTATCAGAAGATGGATATCAGAACTTAAGTACTGAAGGACATTCAGTTAAGGAAGGTAGCTGGTTAAAGGAAAGAAGATCGAGACAAACATAAGAAGAGATATGCATGAAGATGGAATTCTATGAAGAATAGAATACTTGGAAGAAAAGATATCTGATTGATATATTTTAGGAAGCAGAATTCTATTCCATATCAATTAGCGATTATCTTGTAATTGTGTAGTATATACACACAGACATAGGGTTTACACAAAAAATGTTATCACAATCGAGAAGATTATTCATTGTAACCCTAGCAGCTCTCGTGATATTTGTTCATCACTGAGAGAGAACAGTTCTATACTGTAACAGAGTTTATTGTTTCAATAAAGTTTGTTTTCTGTTACTTGAGTTATTAAAGTTCGATTTGATTGTACTATACACTGTATTCACCCCCCCCCTACAGTGTGTGTGTGACCTAACAAGTGGTATCAGAGCCTATCTGTTAATGCACAAACAGTTTAAGATCCAAACACAATCATGTCTGAAACAGAAACTCCAACTAAGCCCACCAAAACTGAAGAACCTCCAAAAACACAAATTCAAAGCCGATATGAGACTATCAGAGTTCCTATATTGATACCATCTGAATATCCCATATGGAAGGTGAGGATGACCATGTTTCTGGAAGCGACAGATCCAGAATATATTGATAGAATCAAAGAAGGGCCTCACAAACCAACCAAGCTCGTTGTTGCAGTTGCAGGTGAAGCAGCAAAGACTGTACCAAAGGAGAAGAGTGATTACACTGCTGAAGATATCGCATCAATTGCTAAGGATGCTAAGGTACGACACTTACTGCATAGTGCCATTGATAATGTAATGTCAAACAGGGTAATAAACTGTAAGACTGCAAAGGAGATATGGGATGCCTTGGAAACAAGATGTCAGGGAACTGATACGATTAAGAAGAACAGGAAGACAATACTCACTCAAGAGTATGAACACTTTGACTCAAAGGCTAATGAGTCATTGACTGATTTATATGATAGATTTGTCAAACTCTTGAATGATTTGTCACTGGTTGATAAGGAGTATGATCTTGAAGATTCAAACCTTAAATTCATGTTAGCTCTTCCTGAATGCTGGGATTTGAGGGAAACAACAATAAGAGACAACTATAATCTTGAAGAAACAACTCTTGATGAAATTTATGGGATGCTCAAGACTCATGAACTTGAGATGGAACAAAGAAGCAAGAGGAAAGGAGGAAAGTCAAGGACAGTTGCTCTTAAGGCTGAAGAAGAATCCCCCAAGGCAGCTACCTCAAGGAAAGACAAGGGTAAAGCTCTTTTCACAAAGTCTGATACTGAGTCATCAAGTTCTGAAAGTGATAATGACTCAGAATCTGAAAGCTTGCCTGAGATGGATGCTGATGAAGAGATGATGAAGCTGTGTGCTCTTATGGTGAAAGGAATCACAAAAAATGCATACAGGAAGTTCAGGAAGGGAAAGAAGTTTTCCAGGAAAGGCGCAAGTTCTGATAAGAAGAATTTCAGAAAATCTGAGGGAAGAGGAGGAAAGTCTGACAGAGGAGATTATACAAATGTCAAATGCTACAACTGTGGTGAGAAAGGCCACATATCTCCTGATTGCAAGAAAGTGAAGAGTGACAAAGGAAAGGCTCTTATCACAAAGAAGAAAAGCTGGACAGACACCTCAGATTCTGAAAGTGAGGAGAATTATGCCTTGATGGCAAATAATGATAAGGCAAGTGCTGAAAGCAGTTCTGAAGCTGCTCAATCAAAGGTACCTCAAACTACTTATGCTTTTCATACTGATGATATTAATGAGTTGAGAAGATATCTTAAAACCATGTTTGTCAGTTATAGAGATCAAACTTTAACATGTGAAATATTAACTTCTGAAAATCTTGCTTTTAAGAAAAGAAATGATTTCTTAGAAAAAGAGTTAGTTATGTTCCATCAAACTCAGAAAGATATAGATGATGCTTTTTATGTTAGGGATGAAGTGATAAAAATGAATGAATCTCTAAAAACTGAGTTAGAAAAGGAAAGAGAGGTTATCAGGACTTGGACTAACTCTGGCAGAACAACTCAGAATTTGTTAAGTAGTGAAAACTGGAAAGAGGGCTTAGGTTATGGAGAGGATAAGAATGATAAAAGAACTGTAAAAATTAAGCCTGTTGTTGTTAAGCAAAAGCCAAAGTTAAAACCTGTTAAGTTTGTAGCTGTAAAGTCTGATAATGAGAAATCATAAGTTAAAAAGGGATTATTTAGTTTTAGAGATCAAACTTTAACATGTGAAAGATTAACTTCTGAAAATCTTGCTTGTAAAAAGAGGAATGATTATTTAGAAAAGGAGTTAGTCATGTTCCATCAAACTCAGAAAGATAGAGATGATGCCCTCTATGTTAGAGATGAAGTACTTAAAATGAATGAATCTCTAAAAGCTGAGTTAGAAAAGGAGAGAGAGAGATTATCAGGACTTGGACTAACTCTGGCAGAACAACTCAGAATTTGTTAAGTAGTGAAAACTGGAAAGAGGGCTTAGATTATGGAGAGGATAAGAATGATAAAGGAACTGAAGATGTTAAGCCTATAGCTGTTAAACAAAAATCTAATTTAAAGCCTTTTAAGTTTGTAGCTGTAAAGTCTGATAATGAGAAATCAGAAGTTAAAAAGGAATTAACTTCTGACAAACTAAAACAGGAAAAGACAGCTGAAGTAAACCTAGGCTTAATGACAAAGAAGTAGCTTAAGCATAAGCTGAAAGATGTTAAGAATGCAAACAAGGTAAAATCACCTAGGAAAAATAGGAATGGAAAGGAAGGTGTGAATAAAAGCAATGATTGTAAGCCTGTTCCTAATGCTCCTAGGAAAACGTGTCATAAATGTGGAAGTTCTAACCATCTGGCTTCTTTTTGCAGGAAAAATAAGAAAATAAACTCCTTACCTTCAAAGTCAGGAGTTAAGAGTCAGTCTATTAGATATAAGCCACAAAATCCTTGTTTTCATTGTGGTAGTTTATGGCATTCCATTTATACTTGTAAGGAATATCATAGTTTGTACTATGATTATTATCAAATAAAACCTTCTTTAAAGAAAGTTACCATTGTTCTTTCTAGTGTAAGTTCTGATTCAAAGTCTGATAGTGTAAATTCTAATAAGAAAAATGTTAACATAAACTCTGATGCTAAATCCGCTGCAAATGTTAACAGACTTAATAAGGCCAAAGGATCCAAGCATGTCTGGGTCCTTAAAACTAATCATTAGTGGTCTTTGTGATTGCAGGGCAACAAGAAAAACATCATAGTTCTAGACAGTGGATGTTCAGGACATATGACTGGAAATAAAGCCCTGCTATCAGACTTTGTGGAGAAGGCTGGCCCAAGTGTTTCTTATGGAGATAGCAACATTAGAAAAACATTGGGATATGGCAATATCAATCTTGGGAATGTCATCATCAAGGAAGTAGCTCTGGTCTCAGGACTTAAACACAATCTGATGAGTGTCAGTCAAATCTGTGACAGAGGTTATCATGTGGATTTCTTTGAAGAACACTGTGAAGTTGTAAGTAAATCTACAGGTGATAGGGATAAATAAATCCTGATTGTATAATTAAATATTGCAAGGTGTAGGGCTGCAAGGCCCAATAAGAAGATGTATGACATTCATACCAAGAAGGTCAACACATTGATCAGGCCTGATGGACCAGATCAGGCCTGATGGAACAAAGAAGGCCCAAAAGCCCTGATTATTTATTAATTTCGTAATTAATAAATAAAGGAGGAAAACAGCTATTAAGATAAGTCCTAGTGGGGATATAAATCCTTGTAGATTGGCCTCAAGGGGACCTAAAAGGATAAGGAATCAGTTTCCTAGTATCTAGGACTCCAAAGTCCATTCTAATTATGAGACTTGCCCACCAAGTCTCCTATACCAAGTCCAATTCAAGGACTCTCAACATCTATATAAGGGGTCTCGCCCCATAAATCAGAACTACATTTTTTGGCTTGATTCTCTAATTCACAGAGATACGTAGGCATCTCGTAAAGGCAAAATTAAGCTACGAAACACGAGAGCAGCCATTAAAGGCCTTGAGCTCCCGAATCTTAGTAATAAATACAGCAAATAATAACCTTAGTTTTTTATCCATAACATTTAGCACCGTCTGTGGGACATGAACAACAACCATGGCGAGAACACGGAGAACAACTAGCGCTCTGGAGGAGGGAACACCATCAGGGACAACTCAGGTGATTTCGTCAACCGTGGAGATACCTCCCTACTCAACTTATGCATCTACTCAAGCGGAAACCCAGATAGGGGCAACTCAATCTCAGCCACAAGGGACGACTCCCCCGACTATTCAAGGTACGAATCCTCAAGTTCAACAAGTACATATACCTGTGAATTCTCAACCCGTCGGGTATGAATATTCAACTGTTGTTACCACTAACCCCCCTTATGGGATGCCCCTTTATCCCGAGGTTGGAGGAAGTGGATATGCTGGGCGAAGTGAAGCACGAGGGCAATCGCCCCCTTATATACGAGGTTTGGCTCCTATCCCCGAGGATCGGGAATTTTCTGGTCCTTACACTGAGAGAGATTCTGAATCTTCGGATGATGAAGTGGCCCCAAGAAGGAGACGTCCAGGCAAGGAGCCGATGGCCGATGGAAGGCAACGCCCTCGAAGCACCCAAGGGGCGAATCCCCAGGAAGTGCAGGAAAGGATAAGGGCTCATGAGGCTGAGATCCAAAGGCTGAGGCGTGACTTAGAAGTCCACCAGGCCACCAGACCCCAGTTACCTCCTAGGGGGAGAAATCCTCCTCCTGTCACAGACCTGGATGGTCCGGTACGAAGAAGGGCTGTCTTCCCAAGAACTGATCCGAGCAATCTCCTTCCCCTTGGAGACCCTGATGATCCAACTCCACCCTTCACAGAAGAAATAATGAATGCCCATATCTTAAGGAAATTCAAGATGCCCACTATCAAAGCCTATGATGGCACAGGAGACCCCGCTAACCATGTCCGGACATTCTCTAATGCACTGCTGCTGCAACCCGTGAATGACGCTATTAAGTGCCGGGCCTTCCCTCAAACCCTGTCGGGTATGGCTCAAAGATGGTACAGTCGCTTACCCCCAAACTCTATTGGATCGTTCAGAGAGTTAAGTCAGGCTTTTATTAAGCAATTCATCAGCGGGAGAGTCCATGAGAAAAGTTTAGCATCTCTTATGAGTATTGTGCAGGGAGCTAAGGAATCCTTGAGAGATTACTTGAATCGTTTCACAAAAGAGGCTTTAAAAGTCCCGGACCTTGATGATAAGGTAGCCATGATAGCACTGCAACAAGGAACTAGGGATGAATTTTTCAAGATGTCCTTGGCCAAACGTCCCCCTGAAAGTATGTTGCAGCTCCAAGAGAGGGCAGGGAAGTATATCAAGGTTGAAGAAAGTATGAGGAAGACCGTAATAAGTAATGAGCCCACTGGAGGCAAGAAGCGGAAAACTGATCTAGAATATATTGCAAAGGACAAATATCCTAGAATCGAATAAAACCCTGATTCAACCCCCAAGAAGGGAGGACCTGGGCAAAAGTTCACTGAATACGCTAAGCTGAATGCTCCTTGAAGTCAAATTTTGATGGAGATTGAGAAAGATAGAGATATTCGCTGGCCTAAGCCCTTGAAGGCTGATCCCGCCAAGCTAGGTAAGAGCAAGTATTTCAGGTTTCACAAGGATGTTGGCCATGACACCGATGAGTGTAGGCAATTGAAAGATGAAATTGAGTTTTTGATTCGAAAAGTAAGATTGAACAAGTATACTGGAGATGGGGGGGACAGAAATAATAGTGGAAGCAAGAATTTTGAAGATCGTAGGAGGGACCAAGACGATCAGGGGCGGAATCCCCAACCTAGAGGGCCGGTTATAAATGCAATTTTTGGAGGACCACGACGCCCCCGAGGACCTGTGATAAACACGATCTTTGGAGGTCCGACTGCTGCTGGATTGTCCAAAAATTCAAGAAAGGCATATACTAGAGAGGTTATGCATATTGTTGGAGAAGCCCCGAAGAGGGCCAGAACAGAAGTAACATTGGCTTTTGATGATTCTGACCTAGAGGGCGTAAAGTTTCCTCATGACGACCCGTTGGTCATAACACCAATAATAGGAAATAGCCCGGTTAAGAGGGTTCTTGTGGATAATGGTGCTTTTGTGGATATATTGCTCCACGACGCCTTTCTAAGGATGGGGTATAACGATTCCCAGTTGACACCAACCGACATGCCGATATATGGATTTGCTGGAGTGGAATGTCCTGTGGAAGGAATAATCAAACTGCCAACCACCATAGGTACGGAACCAAAACAAGCAACGCAGATGTTGGATTTCGTGGTAGTAAAGGCTAGTTCAACTTATAATGCTATCATGGGGAGAACAGGGATACATGCCTTTAAGGCAGTCTCCTCTTCCTACCATTCAGTTATGAAGTTTCCCACCCGAAACGGGATTGGAGAAGAGAAAGGAGATCAAAAAATGGCTAGAAGCTATTATGTGGCCTCTTTGAGGCCAGATGGAGTCGGGGGGCAGGTTCTTCCTATTGAAGATATGGATGTCCGAGAAAATGACGAAAAGAGAGAAAAACTAGCAGAAGACTTGGTTTTGGTTCCTTTAGACCCCAAGAATCCTGAGAGGATGACTTTCATTGGAGCCACACTAGAGGAGCCCCTTAGAGGGAAGTTGGTGAAATTTTTGCAAGAAAATAGTGATGTATTTGCATGGTCAGCAGCGGATATGCCAGGCATAGACCCGGAGTTGATTACTCACAAGTTAAACGTGGATCCAAGCCGGAAGACAGTGAAACAAAAGAAAAGAAATTTTGCCCCGGAAAGACAAGAGGCTATAAAACAGGAAGTAGAGAAGCTCTTAGAGGCTGGTTTCATTGAGGAGATTCAATTTCCGGAGTGGTTAGCAAACCCTGTAATGGTGAAGAAGGCTAATGGAAAGTGGAGGATGTGTATAGACTTCACTGATCTGAATGATGCATGACCTAAAGACTGTTTTCCATTGCCAAGGATTGATACTTTGATTGATGCCACTGCTGGGCATGAGATGCTGAGTTTCATGGATGGATTTAGCGGATATAATCAGATTAAGATGCACAAGGATGACATTCCAAAGGTATCATTTATCACTGACTTTGGTGTTTATTGTTATCTTGTTATGGCGTTTGGTCTTAAGAATGCGGGAGCCACCTATCAAAGGTTGGTAAATAAAATTTTTAAGGATCTTATTGGTAAGACTATGGAAGTCTATGTTGATGACATGTTAGTCAAGAGTCTAGTAAAGACTGATCATATAACCCATTTGAGGGAAGCTTTTGAGATCCCGAGGTACCACAAGATGATGTTGAATCCTACGAAGTGAGCTTTCGGAGTAGGATCTGGAAAATTCTTAGGATTAATGGTCTCAAAGAGAGGAATTGAGGCTAACCCCGATAAAATAAAGGCAATCCTGGACATGGAACCACCAAAAACTGTCAAGGATGTTCAGAAGCTCACAGGAAGGGTCGCTGCGCTAGGACGATTCATCTCCAAGTCAGGAGACAAGTGCTTGTCATTCTTCAAGTCACTAAAGAATATCAAAGACTTTGTATGGAATGAGGAAAGCCAGAAGGCATTCGAAGAGTTAAAGAAGTATATGGCTCAGGCCCCATTATTGGCCAAACCATCTTGGAATGAAGTTTTATTCTTATACTTGGCCGTTTCAGAGAGCGCCTTGAGCGCGGTGTTGGTTAAGGAGGAGCTAAAAGTCCAGAAACCCGTATATTATGTCAGCAAAATTCTGCATGGTGCTGAATTGAATTATTCAACTATTGAGAAATTTGCTCTAGCCTTGATAATGGCTTCGAGAAAACTGTGTCCTTACTTTCAGGCTCATCAGATTGAGGTGTTAACGAATCAGCCACTGAGAAATATCATTCACAGTCCCAAGGCAAGTGGGAGACGGATTAAGTGGGCAATAGAGTTGGGAGAGTTCGATCTCAAGTATAAGCCACGTACGGCCATAAAAGCCCAGGCACTAGCTGACTTCGTGGTGGAATGTACCATACCCAAACAAGAAGTCGGGGGGGGGGGGCAGGAAGATACCATACCTCAAGACAAGGGAGTCGACAATGGGGACAGGGAGAAGGATGATAAGGAGAAAGAATATTGGGTTCTCTATTTTGATGGAGCATCAAAAACAAATACCAGTGGAGCAGGGTTAGTTTTGCAAAGCCCTGATGGATTCTAAATTGAGTATGCTATGAAGCTAGACTTCCCAACCACAAACAATGAGGCAGAGTATGAAGCCCTGATTGCTGGCCTTGGTCTAGCTGGGACACTTAGAGTCAAAAACTTAAAGGTCCGTGGAGACTCGAAGCTGATCATATCCCAGGTAAAGGGAGAATTTGAGGCAAGGGATGATACGATGGCTAAGTATGTCCGCCTAGTAAGGGCTGTGATGGCCCAATTTAATGAATGCCATGTTGAACACATTCCAAGGGAAGAAAATGCTAAGGCAGATGCGCTATCAAAGTTTGCTTCATTTGAGATAGAAGAAAGTTCGGGAAGTGTGTACTTCCGTGTTTTGAAGACACGAAGCATAGATGTTAAGCTTGTGGCTCCCATAGGCCTGGGGACGTCATGGATTGATCCTATCAAGGCTCACATTCAAACCGGTTGGTTGCCAAGTGATGCAACTGAAGCACGGAAGTTAACTGTTCGAGCACTAAGGTACTCTTTAATAGATGGGATTCTTTATAAAAGATCTTTCGTGGTTCCCTACTTGAGGTGTCTCAGGCCTGATGAGGCACGCTTGGCTCTTGAAGAAGTGCATGAAGGTGTTTGTGGACAACACTTGGGGGGCAGGGCCCTGGCTCATAAGATAACTCGTCTAGGCTTTTATTGGCTGGAAATGATGGTTGATGCCAAAGAATATGTGAAGAAGTGCGACCGTTGTTAGAAGCATGCACCTGTTGTTAGACAACCTCCCGAAATGCTGACATCTATCAACTCGCCTATTCCCTTTGCTATGTGGGGAATGGATATTCTAGGGCTTTTCCCTATGGCCACGGCACAAAGGAAGTTCCTGATTGTAGCCATTGATTATTTCACTAAGTGGATTGAAGCCAAACCCTTGGCCAAAATCACAACTAAACAAGTTGCACAATTCCTGTGGGAAAACATTATGTGCCGATATGGAATTCCCCATGTCCTAGTCACCGACAATGGAACGCAGTTTAACAACGAGGAATTCAAGAAGTATTGTGAAGAAAATGAAATTGAGTTATGGTTCACCTCCGTGGCTCACCCACAAGCCAATGGGCAAGCAGAAGTAGCAAATCGAATAATCCTGGATGGACTAAAGAAGAGGCTCGAGAAGTTAAGAAATAATTGGGTGGATGAGATACTTCCCATATTGTGGGCCTATAGGACTACTTGTAGAGTCACGACAGGGGCAACTCCCTTCATGTTGGCGTATGGGGCAGAAGCAGTAGTTCCAGTGGAGATATCACATTCCTCTCCAAGGATTCAGGCTTTCAATGCCGAGGAAAATGAGGAAGGACAAAGGTTGGCTCTAGACTTAATTGATGAAGTGCGAGATGAAGCACATGCAAAGATAGTAGAGTATCAGAAGAAGGCTTCATTTTACTACAACTTAAGGGTTAAGGAAAGGTTCTTTAAACAAGGTGACCTAGTCTTGAGGAAGATAGAAGCTTCTGGGGTAGGACAGAAAGGGAAACTTGCCCCAAATTGGGAAGGGCCGTACAAAGTCAAGAGCGTTCAGGATAGAGGAACCTACAAGCTGGAGACTATGGATGGTTTTGAAGTCCCGAGAACCTGGCACGCACAAAACCTGAAGGTTTACTACGCGTAAGATAGTCGAAGTACGATTCTCACTTGTCATTGTGACAAGTAGGTTTAAAAGCACCTTGAAGCTTTATTTGCATAGGATTTTTATTTTCTAGCTATTATTGATCAGGGTCGAACCCATATTCCTGAAGGAATGTGCCTTAAGTGGAGGATCCACATCGTCCCCCAACTCGACCACTGGGATGTGGGGCTTAAGAAAAGAAGGACCGTCAGGTTTGCTCCTGGGGTCCTTGTTTAGCTTGGCCCTCTTCTGGCGGCCTGACTCCCCTTCCTTGGGCCTGTTGACATTATTGATGGCCTCGCAAGCTGAAAAAGAAAGATAGAAAGAATATTAAATTGCAGGAGAGGTAAAACGTTACAATTAAAGGGAAGGAAAAATGGTTATCCAGTTATAAATTTACCCTTATCACTGGCCTGAGAGAGACCGACTTTCTTCAAGGAAAACACCTCTAAGAGGGTCCAGGTGTCTGTTTTCCCATCATCTGAAATTAAGGCTTGGTAGGCCACCTCCTCCTCATCAGATAATCTGATGCTACCTGGACTCCCATCTGACACTTTGCAAAAGGGCCTACGAAAGAGTGTGGCCCAATCACCCCCAGCCCAGGTCAGCCTCACAAACTCGTCCCTCCATTTGGGGTTGTTCTCAACTATGGAATTACTATCAAAGATATGAGGGATTTTGGGCCGTTGACGAATTAAAACCCAACCTGGTTGACTCATGGCGCTATTATAGAATTGGAAAACTTTCCTAAAGACAGCTACGGAAAGAGGAAAATTGTTTCTAAGACAAAGGACCATAAAATAGATAATGTTCCTCCAAGCGTTAGGAGGGAGTTGACAAGGGTTAATTTGTACATCGGCAAGCAAGCGAGGAATAAATTCATGGAATGGGAACCTAAGACCCGCGGTCAGGGCTCCTCGATAGATAAACAAAGTATCCCCCTCCCAATTACAAGTCCTATCCCCGGGGGCGGCTGGAGTGATCCTAAGGTGGGGTGGAAGTCTGTACAGGGTGTTCATGGACTCTATCCTACCATCTAACTCATGGAAGGTGTTACCATGGTTATACGAATCTAACTCAGATAGAGAGGGATATTCATCACCTCTCGAGTTAATCATATCAAGTAGGGAAGTATATGGAGATTGAATTTGAATGTTTGTACCTCTCTTAGAGACATTCATCTTCTGCAAACGAGCCAAGTCACGATCCGCCATTGATATGCTTCGATTGAAGGCTTGAAACCCAGAAAAACCTGAGAAAGGTGGAGCTGCGGTGGCTGAGGACGCCGGAAATCGCCTTCTCAAAGGAAGAACTCTAGAGAGATTTATGATAGAAAATGAGAAATGTGAAGTGAAGTGAGGATTCTCACTTCACACTACACTTATATAGGAGAAAAGCTCGGAATACGAGGCATTTCTAGGTCCATTTAGCCAGGCCCAACCTAAAAGCCCATCTACCAGAAATATCAGGAATAATCTAGAAGCTACTATGGAAAATGAAGGGTCGAAAATCGACCAGAATTTTAAAATGGTTCGATCAGAGTCCTAATCGACAAAGAAAAAAATCCTAATCGATACTTCAATCGATCAAGAGGGAAGAAACCTATTAAGTTCGATCAGAGTCCTGATCGATGCCAAACATAATCCTAATCGATACTTTATTCGAACAGAAGGAAAGAAATCCCCTAAGTTCGATCAGAGTCCTGATCGACCCCAAAAAGGATCCTGATCGATATCTCATTCGAGCAAGAAGGAAGAAAAACACTAAGATCGATCAGAGTCCTGATCGACACAGAAGAGAATCCAGATCGGTATTTCATTCGATCAGAACGGTAGAAAGCCACCTAGTTCGATCAGAATCCTGATCGAAATCGATCAGGAATTCTGGTCGATTAAGCCCATGTTTCAGTCGACTAAAGTGTCACTTTGAAGGCCAGTTCGATCAGAGTCCTGATCGAAATCGATCAGGAATCCTGGTCGATTCCGCATAGATCCTGATCGAAGATCACGTCGACCAGAATGTTAGTTCCTGAGCTAGTTCAATCAGGATCCTGATCGAAATCGGTTAGGAATCCTGATCGATTTTTTATACGTCCTGATCGATTTTAAGGCAGAAAATTAGGGAAAAATCCAGAAATTAAGGATAAATCCCAGAAAATTAGGGAAAAATCCAGAAATTAAGGATAAATCCCAGAAATTAAGGATAAATCCCAGAAAATTAGGGAAAAATCCAGAAATTAAGAATAAATCCCATAAATTAAGGATAAATCCCAGAAAATTAGGGAAAAATCCAGAAATTAAGGATAAATCCCTGAAAATCAGGGAAAACCCCAGAAATTAAGGGAAAAATCCAGAAAATTAGGGAAAATTTCCTTGAAATTAAGATAATTCCTGAATTAAAGGAAAAGTCGTTGTAAATGTGTAGGTCGCTCCACACTTTACGCAAAAATGAAACCCTGTAAGGGAATGAATAGACTTAACTTCTGCGAAACCTAATCAATGTTTCCCAAAAGTTGGGGGGCAAATGATAGGGATAAATAAATCCTGATTGTATAATTAAATATTGCAAGGTGTAGGGCTGCAAGGCCCAATAAGAAGATGTATGACATTCAGACCAAGAAGGTCAACACATTGATCAGGCTTGATGGACCAGATCAGGCCTGATGGAACAAAGAAGGCCCAAAAGCCCTGATTATTTATTAATTTCGTAATTAATAAATAAAGGAGGAAAACAGCTATTAAGATAAGTCCTAGTGGGGATATAAATCCTTGTAGATTGGCCTCAAGGGGACCTAAAAGGATAAGGAAACAGTTTCCTACTATCTAGGACTCCAAAGTCCATTCTAATTATGAGACTTGCCCACCCAGTCTCCTATACCAAGTCCAATTCAAGGACTCTCAACATCTATATAAGGGGTCTCGCCCTACAAATCAGAACTACATTTTTTGGCTTGATTCTCTAATTCACAGAGATACGTAGGCATCTCGTAAAGGCAGAATTAAGCTACGAAACACGAGAGCAGCCATTAAAGGCCTTGAGCTCCCGAATCTTAGTAATAAATACAGCAAATAATAACCTTAGTTTTTTATCCATAACAACAGGAAAAGTTGTTCTGAAAGGATTTAGGTGTGGTAACATTTATGAAGCCAAGCTTTCAACAAGTACTGATGGTTCTGCAATCTGTCTCATGAGTAGAGCATCAATTGAAGAAAGATGGAATTGGCAAAAGAAACTCTCTCATTTAAATTTCAACAATATAAATGAGTTGGTCAAGAAAGATCTTGTGAGAGGACTGCCAAAGTCAGTATTTGCTCCTGATGGCCTTTGTGATTCTTGTCAGAAGGCCGAACAAAGGAAATCTTCATTCAAGAGCAAGACTGAATCATCAATTCTTGAGCCTTATCACCTACTACATGTTGATCTATTTGGTCCAGTAAATATCATGTCTATTACAAAGAAGAAATATGCTATGGTCATAGTGGATGAGTTCACCAGATACACATGGGTGTATTTCTTGCACACAAAAAGTGAAATTGCATCTCTCTTGATTGATCATGTCAAGCAACTGGATAAATTGTTTAAAGACTCAGTAAAGATAATAAGAAGTGATAATGGTACTGAGTTCAAGAATTTGATAAACCATAGAATCAAGCAGGAATTCTCTGCTCCTGGAACTCCATAGCAAAATGGAGTTGTTGAAAGAAGGAATAGAACTCTTATTGAAGCTACACGTACAATGCTTGATGAAGCAAAGCTTCCAACCTATTTCTGGGCTTAAGCTGTGCAGACTGCTTGTTTTACTCAGAATGCAACACTAATTAACAAGCATGGAAAGACACCATATGAGATGGTGAAGAAAAAGAAGCCAAATCTGAAGTATTTTCACGTATTTGGATGCAAGTGTTTTGTTCTTAAGACTCATCCTGAACAACTATCCAAATTTGATTTAAAAGCTGATGAAGGAATCTTTATTGGGTATCCACTTTCCACAAAGGCCTTCAGAGTCTATAACTTAAGAACAAGAGTGGTCATGGAATCTATGAATGTCTCCTTTGATGATAAGAAGGCTACTGGGCTTGAAGACTTCAATGATCATGAGCAGGTGAGATTTGAAAATGAAGACTTAAATTCTGATACTAAAAATCCTGACAATCTAAATTCTGATACTACAAACTCTGATGGTTTAAACTATGATGTTATTGAAACTGTGGTAACTATGCCAAAGGAAGATGCACCTATGCAGGGGGGAGCATACTCAAGATATTACCACATCTCAAGAAGCATCTGAACATACATCTGGCTCTTCAAGTTCTGATTCGTCAAGTTCTGATAAGCCAAGTTCTGATAGTTCTGAAAATCTAAATTCTGAAGAATCCAACTCAGAGAGCATAGTTTCAGGGGGAGCATCAGAAAATGAAAATGAAGACAGCATGGATCATGGGGGAGCATCCAGTTCTAGAGAGAACCTTCCATCTGTAAGGAAATGGACTAAATCACATACACCTGATTTGATAATTGGAAATCCTGATGCAGGTGTCAGAACTAGAACAACTACTTCAAGTGAATGTCTTTACAATTCTTTTCTTTCTCAGACTGAGCCAAAGAAAGTGGAAGAAGCTCTTCAAGATGCTGATTGGGTGCAAGCAATGCAGGAAGAGTTAAATGAATTTGAAAGAAACAAAGTCTGGACCCTAGTGCCAAGACCAAAGAACAGATCTGTTGTTGGTACAAAGTGGGTATTCAGAAACAAAACTGACAGTGATGGCATAATTACAAGGAATAAGGCAAGGCTGGTTGCAAAAGGATATTCTCAACAGGAGGGAATTGATTATGATGAAATATTTGCACGAGTTGCTAGATTGGAAGCCATAAGGATATTTTTGGCTTATGCTGCTCATAAAAAGTTTACTGTCTTTCAAATGGATGTGAAAAATGCTTTTCTCAATGGAGAATTGGAGGAAGAAGTATATGTTGAACAACCTCTAGGCTTTGTAGATTCCAAATATCCAGATTATGTCTATAGGCTTGATAAAGCACTTTATGGACTTAAGCAAGCTCCAAGAGCATGGTATGAGACTTTAGCTCAGTTTCTTCTGGAAAGTGGATTTAACAGAGGAACTATAGACAAAACACTGTTCTATATCAACCATGGAAAGGACTTACTTCTAGTCCAGATTTACGTTGATGATATCATTTTTGGTTCTACAAATGACAGACTTTGTAAGAAGTTTGCCAAACTGATGTAGTCAAGATATCAAATGAGTATGATGGGGGAACTTAGCTATTTTCTGGGTCTTCAAGTCAAGCAGAATGAAGAAGGCACTTTTATTTGTCAAACTAAGTACACCAGAAATTTGCTGAAGAAATTTGGAATGCAAGATTGTTCAAGTGCATCCACTCCCATGGCCACTGCAACAAAACTGGATAAGGATACTGGTAAATCAGTAGATATTACTGATTACAGAGGTATGATTGGCTCTCTACTCTATCTAACTGCTAGTAGACCTGATATCATGTATGCTACCTGTCTTTGTGCAAGATTTCAAGCAGATCCTAGAGAACCTCACTTAACAGCTGTGAAAAGAATTTTCAAGTATCTTAAGGGAATAGCTGATCTGGGATTGTGGTATCCCAGAGAATCAGATTTTAAACTAATAGGTTACTCAGATGCAGATTTTGCAGGTTGCAAAATTGACAGGAAAAGCACAAGTGGAAGCTGCCAATTTCTTGGAGGCAGATTGGTTTCTTGGTTTAGCAAGAAACAAAAGTCAATTTCCACATCAACTGCAGAAGAAGAGTATATTGCTGCAGGAAGCTGTTGTGCACAGATTCTTTGGATGAAGAATCAATTACTGGATTATGGGTTAACATATTTTAAAATCTGATAGGGATAAATAAATCCTGATTACATAATTAAATGTTACAGTTTGAGCTGCAAGACCCAATAAGAAGATGTATGACATTCAGACCAGAAAGGTTAACACGTCGATCAGGCCTGATGGACCAGATCAGGCCTGATGGACCAAAGAAGGCCCAAAAACCCTGATTATTTATTAATTTCATAATTAATAAATAAGGGAGAAAAACAACTATTAAGATAAGTCCTAATGGGGATATAAATCCTTGTAGATTGGCCTCCAAGGAACCTCATGGGATAAGGAATCAGCTTCCTACTTCCTAGGACTCCTAAGTCTATCCTAATTCAGAGGCCTGACCACAAAGTCTCTTATACCAAGTCCAATTCAAGGACTCCCACATCTATATAAAGGGCCTCACCCCACAAATCAAAACTACATTTTTTGACTTGATCATTGGCAATCAGCAAGGTACGTAGGCATCTTGTTAAGGCAGATTGAGTCACGAAACACAAGAGCAGTCAAATCGAGCTTCACAGCTCACATTCCTTAGTATTAAATACAGTAATTATACAATAATTATATATATTAGTTTTTTATCCATAATATTTAGCGTCGTCTATGGGAGCTGAACAACAACCATGGCGAGAACACGGAGAACAACTAGCGCTCTGGAGGAGGGAACACCATCAGGGACAACTCAGGTGATTTCGTCAACCGTGGAGATTCCTCCCCACTCAACTTATGCATCTACTCAAGCGGAAACCCAGATAGGGGCAACTCAACCTCATCCACAAGGGACGACTCCCCCGACTATTCAAGGTACGAATCCTCAAGTTCAACAAGTATATATACCTGTTAATTCTAGACCCGTCAGGTATGAATATTCAACTGTTGTTACTACTAACCCCCCTTATGGGATGCCCCTTTACCCCGAGGTTGGAGGAAGTGGATATGCTGGGCGAAGTGAAGCACGAGGGCAATCGCCCCCTTATATACGAGGTTTGGCTCCTATCCCCGAGGATTGGGAATTTTTTGGTCCTTACACTGAGAGAGATTTCGAATCTTCGGATGATGAAGTGGCCCCAAGAAGGAGACGTCCTGGCAAGGAGCCGGTGGCCGATGGAAGGCAACGGCCTCGAAGCACCCAAGGGGCGAATCCCCAGGAAGTGCAGGAAAGTATAAGGGCTCATGAGGCTGAGATCCAAAGGCTGAGGCGTGACTTGGAAGCTCACCAGGCCACCAGACCCCAGATACCTCCTAGGGGGAGAAATCCTCCTCCTGTCATAGACCTGGATGGTCCGGTACGAAGAAGGGCTGTTGTCCCAAGAACTGATCCAAGCAATCTCCTTCCCCTTGGAGATATTGATGATCCAACTCCACCCTTCACAGAAGAGATATTGAATGCCCATATCTCAAGGAAATTCAAGATGCCCACTATCAAAGCCTATGATGGCACTGGAGACCCCGCTAACCATGTCAGGACATTCTCTAATGCACTGTTGCTGCAACCCGTGAATGACACTATTAAGTGTAGGGCCTTCCCTCAAACCCTGTCGGGTATGGCTCAAAGATGGTACAGTCGCTTACCCCCAAACTCTATTGGATCGTTCAGAGACTTAAGTCAGGCTTTTATTAAGCAATTCATCAGTGGGAGAGTCCATGAGAAAAGTTCAGCATCTCTTATGAGTATTGTGCAGGGAGCTAAGGAATCCTTGAGAGATTACCTGAATCGTTTCACAAAGGAGGCTTTAAAAGTCCTGGACCTTGATGATAAGGTAGCCATTATAGCACTGCAACAAGGAACTAGGGACGAGTTTTTCAAGATGTCCTTGGCCAAACATCCCCCTGAAAGCATATTGCAGCTCCAAGAGAGGGCAGGGAAGTATATCAAGGTTGAAGAAAGTATGAGGAAGACTGTAGTAAGTAATGAGCCCACTGGAGGCAAGAAGCGGAAAACTGATTTAGAATATATTGCAAAGGACAAATATCCTAGAACCGAACAAAACCCTGATTCAACCCCCAAGAAGGGAGGACCTGGGCAAAAGTTCACTAAATACGCTAAGCTGAATGCTCCTAGAAGTCAGATTTTGATGGAGATTGAGAAAGATAGAGATATTCCCTGGCCTAAGCCCTTGAAGGCTGATCCCGCCAAGCTAGATAAGAGCAAGTATTGCAGGTTTCACAAGGATGTTGGCCATGACACCGATGAGTGTAGGCAATTGAAAGATGAAATTGAGTTTTTGATTCAAAAAGGAAGATTGAACAGGTATACTGGAGATGGAGGGAACATAAATAATAATGGAAGGAAGAACTTTGAAGATCGTATGAGGGACCAAGAAGATCAGGGGCGGAATCCCCAACCTAGAGGGCCGGTTATAAATGCAATTTTTGGAGGACCGCGACGCCCTCGAGGACCTGTGATAAACGCGATCTTTGGAGGTCCGACTGCTGCTGGATTGTCCAAAAATTCAAGAAAGGCATATACTAGAGAGGTTATGCATATTGTTGGAGAAGCCCCGAAGAGGGCCAGGACAGAAGTAACATTGGCTTTTGATGATTCTGACCTAGAGGGCGTAAAGTTTCCTCATGACGACCCGTTGGTCATAACACCAATAATAGGAAATAGCCCGGTTAAGAGGGTTCTTGTGGATAATGGTGCTTCTGTGGATATATTGCTCCACGACGCCTTTTTAAGGATGGGGTCCCAGTTGACACCAACCGACATGTCGATATATGGATTTGCTGGAGTAGAATGTCCTGTGGAAGGGATAATCAAACTGCCAACCACTATAGGTACGGAACCAAGACAAGCAACGCAAATGTTGGATTTGGTGGTAGTAAAGGCTAGTTCAACTTATAATGCTATCATGGGGAGAACAGGGATACATGCCTTTAAGGCAGTCCCCTCTTCCTACCATTCAGTTATGAAGTTTCCCACCCGAAACGGGATTGGAGAAGAGAGAGGAGATCAAAAAATGGCTAGAAGCTGTTATGTGGCCTCTTTGAGGGCAGAGGGAGTCGGGGGTCAGGTTCTTCCTATTGAAGATATGGATGTCCGAGAAAATGACGAGAAGAGTGGAAAGCCAGCAGAAGACTTGGTTTCGGTTCCTTTAGACCCCGAGAATCCTGAGAGGATGACTGTTATTGGAGCCACATTAGAGGAGCCCCTTAGAGGGAAGTTGGTGAAATTTTTGCAAGAAAATAGTGATGTGTTTGCATTGTCAGCAGCTGATATGCCAGGCATAGAACCGGAATTGATTACTCATAGGTTAAACGTGTATCCAAGCCGGAAGACAGTGAAACAAAAGAAAAGAAATTTTGCCCCGGAAAGACAAGAGGCTATAAAACAGGAAGTAGAAAAGCTCTTAGAGGCTGGTTTCATTGAGGAGATCCAATTTCCGGAGTGGTTAGCAAACACTGTAATGGTGAGGAAGGCTAATGGAAAGTGGAGGATGTGTATAGACTTTACTGATCTGAATGATGCATGCCCTAAAGACTGTTTTCCGCTGCCAAGGATTGATACTTTGATTGATGCCACTGCTGGGCATGAGATGCTGAGTTTTATGGATGGATTTAGCGGATACAACCAGATCAAAATGCATAAGGATGACATTCCAAAGGTATCATTCATCACTAACTTTGGTGTTTATTGTTATCTTGTTATGGCGTTTGGTCTCAAGAATGCAGGAGCCACCTATCAAAGGTTGGTGAATAAAATTTTTAAGGACTTTATTGGAAAAACTATGGAAGTCTATGTTGATGACATGTTAGTCAAGAGTCTAGTAAAGACTGATCATATAACCCATTTGAGGGAAGCTTTTGAGGTCCTGAGGTACCACAAGATGATGTTGAATCCTACGAAGTGTGCTTTCGGAGTAGGATCTGGGAAATTCTTGGGATTGATGGTCTCAAAGAGAGGAGTTGAGGCTAACCCCGACAAAATAAAGGCGATCCTTGACAAGGAACCACCAAAAACTGTCAAGGATGTTCAGAAACTCACCGGAAGGGTTGCTGCGCTAGGACGATTCGTCTCCAAGTCAGGAGACAAGTGCCTATCATTCTTCAAGTCACTAAAGAACATCAAGGACTTTGTATGGAATGAGGAAAACCAGAAGGCATTCGAAGAGTTAAAGAAGTATATGGCTCAGGCCCCGTTGTTGGCCAAACTATCTTTGAATGAAGTTTTATTCTTGTACTTGGCTGTTTCAGAGAGCGCCTTGAGCGCGGTGTTGGTTAAGGAGGAACTGAAAGTTCAGAAACCCGTATACTATGTCAGCAAAATTTTGCATGGTGCTGAGTTGAATTATTCAACTATTGAGAAATTCGCTTTAGCCTTGGTAATGGCTTCGAGAAAGCTGCGTCCTTATTTTTAGGCTCACCAGATTGAGGTGCTAACAAATCAGCCCCTGAGAAATATCATTCACAGTCCCAAGGCAAGTGGGAGATTGATTAAGTGGGCGATAGAGCTGGGAGAGTTCGATCTCAAGTATAAGCCACGCACGGCAATAAAAGCCCAGGCACTAGCTGACTTCGTGGTGGAATGTACCATACCTGTAATAACCCCAATTTTTGGAAATTTTTGAAACCCTTATGAATAGTGATTTTGCAGATTATGCTGAATGAGAAAACTTTTCATGCCACACTATATAGGGGTTCTGGTATGGATATTCTGAGATTTTATTAGTACTTTATATGGGATATAAGTGTATGTAAAGATCGTCAGAATCCAAATTCCGAACACTTTGATTTTTCCCGGAAATCCAATAGATACAGAAAGAATTGAGTATAAGGTAGCAGGATAAAAGGATTGAAATTAAAGGATTATAAGAGAGGATCATAAAAGGAATACAATATATTGAGAAAGGTTAAGGGAACCTAAGTAATAAGATCCCGGGTATGATCCCTCAAACGATAAACGAAAACGAAAGTTAAGCGAACCGTATAACAGATCAACGGTCATTCGGCAAACAATTAGGAAGTTAATCAAAGAGATTAGAGGGGATGATGTCATCCAACCAAAGGGAAGAGGACAAAGAGGGAAGGATGACACCACATGATGACATAAGCATGACATGGAAGGGAAGGAAGTGTGGTTGAATTATAACCACACAAAATCAAGGTTAATTAAGTAATTAACCTAAAACAACACAAAAATCAACCAACCAAAAGCAAAACAAGGCAAAACACAAAAAAATCTCTCTTTCTTCTTCATCTTGCTCTCGACTTTTTGAAGAAATGCAAGGATGAGAATTTCAAAACCCTAGCTACACACCTTCAAAAATCAAGAGGTTTGTTTCTTTAGCTTCCATAATTCATAACTAAGATGAGCCATAAGTTTAAGCTCAAGATTCCATGTTTAACATAGCTAATTAATTCATCAAAGTTCTTGGTGAATAGTGTTTTCAAGAAACTAACTTTGTGTTTTCTTATGTTTCTTCAAGATCCAAGCTTAGTAGAGATAGTTAGTGGTTATTTAAGGCTTCCTAAGTGATTCTCCACTCTCCAAGGAAGGTATAACTTCTCAAACCCTTAGTATTAAGTTTTGTTGGTTTGGATTTCATAATGTTAGATGATGGGTTAGTGTAATGAGTGTGTACTCATGATAGAGCTTTGTTTAGTAAGTGGTTTTGTTGATTTTGGAGTTAGGAGTGATGCTTGTTAGATTTGAAGTTCTTGGTCACATTTTTTTTGACTTGGTTTAGATGAATAAATTGGTAATATTGAGTTGATTTGGGGCTGTTTTAATGTAGTTTAGATGGAGGTTTGATCGGGTTGTGAATTGGAGTTGAAATTGTGGTTGTTTGAATTGGTTTAAATTTGGGAAATCGCGTAAACATAGCCGTCGTAATGTCTGATTTACTTTAGACTGCTTTTGTTCATAACATTAGGACCCGAGAACCCCCTGCTAGGTTTTGACCATTGCCATGTTTAGATAGTTCATATTACGAGCTTCATTTTGATATGTAGTTCGTTTGATTCCGATGAACGGTTTAGGAGAAACGGCCGTTTTAAGTAACGACATTTCGCGAATGAAACTTTTCCCCTCGCCTTACTTTGAAACCTTGGTTAAGGACCTTAAATGACTAATTGGGGTAAGAAACATTTATGGTAAGTGTGTTAGGCAGTTGGTAAGACACTCGCGAAGGAATCGCCTTAAAACTCGTAAAGGTTAAATTATTAAAAATGGTGGAGCCGAGGGTACTCGAGTGACTTAAGAGAACCAGTAAGCGCAAAACAAGCGTTAGAGTCTAAGTTAGTTAAAGTATAGATTTACAAGTGACTTTGGTTTAATTCCAACTTACTTGTTGTTTATAGGTTACCAGACTCGTCCCGAGCCTTTTATCACCCTAAGTCGCTCAGGCAAGTTTTCTACCTGTTATAACTGTTGTTTATGTGTATATGCATGATCTTGCGTTAAATGCATATTTGTTATAGCAATTTCTTGCGATATACTGTAGCATGTTATATGGTACATATGCATGCCTGTTTCGTATTCTTGCCATATATATCTGTTGGTTCAGTTGATAATACCTATGCTAGAGGATAGCAGTATTTTGCATATACCCTTATTATAAGGACCCAAAAGGTGAAAACATTTTCTAAAACCGGGAGTCGAGGATCCCGAGTAGATTTTGTATATATGTATATATATATATAATTATATATATATGGTTATAGTTTTCAAAACTATTAATCGAATAAGGGTTATTCGATAACTTTATATTATTCATTAAATATTATTTCGAATATTCATCTGAGGACTTATGACTCCTTTATTTTATTATTGAATATTATCTTGAATATTCATCCGAGGACTTATGACTCCTTTATTTTATTATTGAATATTATCTTGAATATTCATCCGAGGACTTATGACTCCTTTATTTTATTATTGAATATTATCTTGAATATTCATTCGAGGACTTATGACTCCTTTATATTATTTATTGAATATTATTTGGATATTCATTTGAGGATGTATGACTCCTTTATTTCATTTAATGAATATTATTTATAATATTCATTCGAGGTATTATGACTCCGCTTATTATTTAATAATATTATTTATTTTATTAAAAAATAATGCTTCGATAATCAACTTACTTTTGATTATTCAAATAAAGATATTACTTTCGTATAAGTATATCTTTGATTATTTGCTATTCATTTCAATTATAAGTTTCCCAACATCTACCTCAATCATTCTTTATGGGAATATTATTTAAATAATAATATTCAGATATTTCTTTCATATCGGGACTGATTTATTTTAATAAATCAGTATTACTCCAAACATTTTTAAAAATGTTTTCGAGTCATCAAAATGATTTTTAAAAGTTAGAGCGGATCCCAAAACTCATTTTTATATTTAAGATCTTCCTTTCAAAGGGGATTTAAATACTCGCTCAAAACCTGAGGGATCCGGCTCTGTGGTGTATTTTATATTCGCAACGAGGTTGCAGTTTTGGTAAATGAATTGATTACTTACCCAACGTTCGGGAAGTAAGTCCATCTATTGAGTCGGCATAAGCAACATGGGCTCAGTGGGCGTCCATGATAGTGTAAGTGGCTCAGTGGGAGTCCATCAAATGCATAAGTGGCTGAGTGGCAGTCCAGCATAAGGTCCTATTGCGACCAGGGTGATGACCAGTGGGGAATTCATCCATCTACTAGTAGAAAAGGTTACTTATTGGTATCTTTGCCTGATCAGCGAGATATCTGGTTTATGCCAAAATTCTTCTCCTTTCCAAAATTCATTGGATGTTCCAAACTCTGTTCATACTTTACATGACAGAGGTTTTCAGGAAATGTATAAAGAAGATGTATATGTGGATATATATATATATAAGAACTTAATGAAGTATATCATAACTTCATTTCCTTTAATAATATTTCAAAGATTTAATTTATTCAAATCTTGTCTTGTAGTCTCATCTATGTGATGAACTGTTGAAAGCTCATTATACTTTGAACAGTGGTAGTTCAAGTAGCTTTATAAATGATATAAGTATAGTGAAGTATTTGGTAACTTCATCCCTTGTTTTTACTTATATCTAGTAAGTAATTATCTTACACATGATAAAAGATTCTAGTAAGTATCCATTTAGATACTTATATTATTGTTATCACTATATATTATCTTGCGAGCTGTAAGGCTCACTCTTGCTTTATTTCTTCATCACACAACAACAGTTAGGAAAGATGGCCAGACTCCAGCAGACCCAGCGCAAGCGCATGGGAAGCGTCCCGCGTCTTCCCGATGATGTTGTGGCTGCTATAGCTGCAGAGGTAGATCTATTGGTAGATCAGGCATTCTCATTTTGAGAATCAAATTATGTATAATTATAACTTATGACTGATAATGGCAATTAACTGTAAATTTATCAAGTGATCATTTTGGGTTGTAATAACTTTTAAATTGTGGATTCAAAGACTTGTACTTATTTCAATTTCATCTCTGAGACTATAACGGGTTGTGGTGTGTGTTAGTGTGGGGTCACAGCATAAGGTTATTTATTATTAATTAAATGAAGTGATATTGTGGAAAGAAAGACCGTGACGACCCGGATCCCCGACCCCGGATCTGGGGGTGTTACAGAAATGGTATCAGAGCTAAGCGTTATAAACCTCAGAGATGATGAGACGTTAAGATAATAAGTTCACTAAGATAATAAGAACTCTTGCCAAGTTCATAGTCGGACTACCTAACGTAGTACTGAAAGTTAAAACTCTTATGAGAACCCTTATAAATGTAGCGATAGAGGCGTAGTTCGTTATCGTATATGGTAGCGGGACACCGAACCCTGAGGTTGAGGAGCAACAACGTGATGATGTATTATTACTTATTGGAGATCAGATTATGGATCCGATAGAGCGTCCTAACGCAGGACCGGATGATGTTGATATTGAGGATGTAACGGTTGAGGATGTTGTCCTAGAAGGGATTGTTGCTGAGGAGGATTCCGTGAAGGATCCTGACAAGAATGAATAAAGGACCACTGAGGAATTGATGACCATGGTTAGGGCAACTCCCAGAGGTAGGATTGGCCGGTCACTACCGGAGGTTCGTTCAAGTTTGTAAAGATAGTAGCCCCTTTAACGCGGCTTACTCATAAGACTGAGAAGTTCGAATAGACAGAGAAATGCGAGAACAGCTGTTAAGAACTGAAGCAAAGGTTGGTGACGGCCCCTATGTTGGCGTTGCCGGATGGAAAAAGGAGATTTTGTGATTTGGAAGTGACGCTTCGCATAAGGAATTAGGGTGCTTCTTATACAGCACAGCAAGATAATCGCGTCCGCGTCAAGACAATTAAGGGAATATAAAATTCGATATCCCCATCCATGAGCTTAGGCTCGTGGCAATAGTTTTGCCCTAAAGATTGGAGGCACTACTTGTATTGAGAGAAGTGCGAGATTTACACAAGCCATAAGTGCTCTAGTGCATTTTCGCGTAGAAAGAGCTCAACATGCGCCAGAGAAGGTGGTTAGAGCTAATCAAGGATTACGATTATGAGATTCTTTATCATTCGGGGGAAAGCCAATGTGGTGGCTGATGCCCTTAGTAAAAAGGAGAGACTCAAGATGATAATGTCTTTTGGGGAGTTTATAAGAGATTTTGAGAAAATGGAAATAGAAGTGAAGGTAACCGGAGCCGGTACCGAAAAGCTGTTTGAGATTGCAATACAGCCCGAATTATCGGAAAAGAACATATTGTGCCAGTAAAAGTGATGAATGAAGGCAGAGAGCCAACAAATAGATATGAGATTAATACCGAGAAAGATGATAAGGGAATAATGAGGTATTCCTACAAAATTTTGGTTCCAAATGTTCAAGAGCCTAAAGATGAAATCTTAGATGAAAGCTAGTTTAAGGAATAAAATTTAGGGCAAACCCTGAATGTGATAGTCAGGGAGGACGCCATCAAGATAGAAGGAACCCATAACATAATGAAGTGGAAAATGAGGATTTTAACGTATAAGATAACCACAAGTATGGGAGAAGGATGAAACATTTCATACTGAGAAAACAGAAGTTGAGCAAGATAGGAAGAACCAGGACGGTACTCCTATGGGGCAATTTATGGACCTGTCTAAAAAGAACTTAGACTATTATCCCCAACCACCACCCTGAGGAGACAGTGCGGTGAGAAATTCTTTCAGGACCTTTAAGTCGCTAAGCTCTCAGAGTTCCAAGGAACAAGCTGACCCAGTCGAGGCAAGAGCCTGGCTAAAGGAAATATAGGAATCATTTGAGATTCAAAATGATTGATGAACCACAAAAGACTGTTTTTGTCATTTACCCTCCTAAGAGAGAGACCACCCGCTGGTGAAAGACCAAGAAAGGCACGGAGCCAGAGATTAGAATAAACTGATTAAAGTTCAATCAATTGTTTTCGAGAAAGTAATTCCCAAGGTTATGGAGATAGCGTAAAAGCTTTAGAGCCAGAACAAAGGCAGACGAGTATGATGAATTAGGAATCTAAGTTGTAAAAGTTATCAAGATTCGTTCTGAGGACACGAATCCGGAATGACGGGATGTTTGAAATCAATGCTTATGTTGTGATTGGTTCGTGAAATAATGATAAGAGAAAGGAAAATAAAAAGAAACTGAAGTGGAAAGGAATTTAAAGGCAATAGAGTTTGAGGAATGATAAGGGAGTTGGGTATGAGGAAACCCTAAAGACTCGTAGCAATAGACATAGAAAAGTATATAATCGTCAGGATGAGGGTGATTCACCATGAGTTAAAATAGATGGTTGAAGGTATAAGAGATACATATATTTTATCCCCTGTAAGTTGGGAGGATTCGAGGAAACCTTGAGATAATTCGAAGGATAAATAATGAGACGCGGATAGACTAAGGAGACAAGGAAGTAAGAAATTAGGAAAATTGGATGAAGGAAGTGACCTTCAAGAATGTGAAGTGTAAGATCGGTGGCTTGATACCCAGAAAGGGAGACGCTAGGTATGAGAGATATCCCAACATTGAGATGACTGTTGAGATAAACAACAAAAGTAAATAAGGAATTATTAAGAAGAAGTTCACGTTGAACACGACCAATATCTTCCAGAACATTCTTGTTATCGTTACCAAATTAGGCAAGACAAGCGGATAACCGTTGTTATCTTTTGGAGGCCATATTGATTGACCCCATTTTGAATACAGATGTTATTGTGAAATTAGACATGTACTATCGAGGTGGGAATGATTGAATAAGACACCCTTATCAGGGATATATGACTTGATTTATCCATGGAAGGATGCAGGTACCTTTTAAAGGTGGAATTAAGGATAGAACATCGGTAACTTAAAATGAATCCTAGGGGAATGCATAAAGGTTGGAATTTCACCCTTAATAGGGATAGTATGAGTTTTGACAGTATGAACTGGAAAGGATTAAGGTAATAACAACCTTTAAGGACCAGTGGAGAAATTTTTCAGAAGTATATAGACAATAATTCTGGTATTAATAAATGTATTTTGATATTTCCTGTATCTAGGGAATACAGGAGGAATGATTGAAGGATAACCTTAGAAGTTTTACAAGGAGAAAGGTAATATTCAAAATTCTCAAGAATAGAAATGTGGATAAAGGAAATATGGCGTAATTATAATAATGCCAGGTGGGCACGTGTTAAACCACGAGAAAGTATGGATCGAACCAGTAATGGTCGAAATTGTTCAGGGCAATTAGGACTTAAGATAAAAGATGTTCTAAGTATGATTGAGAGTCAGTCATGACAGTGATTAACCTCTAAAGACTGAGGCAATAACTTATGGAAAAATGGTGATATTTTTTGTTTACTCACCAGATTTTAAGGAAAACATCTTCACATAAGCAGTGATTGAAATGAAGTAGAAAATTTATCTGGAGGTGGTTAAAATGACATTGACTGTAAGGAAATTTTACTATCAGGAAAGGCCAAAGAGGTGGCCGACACTTTAAAGGTAAGAGGATAATTATAGGCGCTTGTGCCAAAGGAATACAGTGATGATGGTTAAAGCTATGAAGGTTGTATTATGGTTTGGAAGATTGACATTCCTTCTGATGACTGTGCAATACCCAACCGTAATCGTAGTTGGTAAAGGTTTAATTCGTGTAATCGCCATGAGCGGGCAATCTATCTCAGAAAATACTATCTTGAGATAAGCCAGGACCATGTTTCAAAAAGGACTAGACGAACCCTTGAGTTAAGTCTTCTATTTAAGGCATACGAGTAAGAATGGTATTAACCTGCTATCGTTGCTTTGATTGAAACTGTTCTGCAATTTTATCTGCTTCATGTCATGAAAGTACGTCAGGATCTGGAGTGTTCTTCATGAATTATGATTGGTGATTATGTTACCTCCTTAGAAGGATTTGATACGACATGTATGGACTCCGTATGGTTAGATATTAAGATTTTATGGAAAAGTGAATGACGACAGTAGGTCAGTGGTGGACCATAGTAATGCAGTAATGATTCCGCGAGTAATGAGTTGATTACAACCGTGAGAGTTGTATTGGAATGGGTGTTGAGATTGAGTACCACTAATCGGGTCGTGGTAGTGTATAAGTTATAATTGATAGAACATTGATAGACTAATTAAGTCGATTATCTACCTATGATATATTTATTCCTTCTTATCGATGAAGAGTAGTATTACCCATACGAAGAAGGTTGCGGTATAGAAATGGGTTCTAGTAACGATGAGGTCTAGAATGAGATCCCAGATTCGATTTTCGATATCAAGGGAGTTTCAAAGGTGATTGTGTATAAGCTCGAGGAAGAGCATGGGTCCATAGAATGATGGACGGAATAGCAAAAATATTTAGGCATGTGAAATACAATGCTATAATACTTATATGTTTTGTTCTCCTATGACAAACCTCTATAGTTCAGATGTAGGTTCCAAGCCAGATATTTTGTGGCAGTATATTTTTTATATATATATACAATTCTCTTCAGCTCGTTCTTTTCTCTTCTTTTCATTTTATATAACTGAGAAGAACAACCCTTCCAGAAGGGGAGGTATTGCCGAATGACTATCTATCTGTGTGATAGAGGCCTAGTAGGATACCACATGTTGTTTAATTGCTTGTCAAGTACTAAAGGCTGGCCACCTTCTGTACTAACTATGCAATAGAACAAGTGTTCTTGATCATAGTGATCTCTCAACAAATTCCTTTACTTCTATATGATTGATCAAATTTTGGAAAATTGAAACAGCTGAAAAAGGAGTAATAAAGTTGTGGTAGTATTCGGAATGGAAACACATTCGTGATACTAAGGTTGACGTGGTTATTAAAAGGTTATAGAATGCTAATGAGCCAAAGGTATAACCAGTATAATATTAGGAACGGAAGGTGATAGCGATTACGAACTGGAAAAGAATGGGTATTGAGAAGCAAAAGCTATACTGAGAATCTGTGCAATAGACTTGAAAGAAATTGGAATGATCACTTAGCGCGGATTGAGTTTTCTCACGATAATAAATCGTATGTCAGGTATCGAGATGTCGTCTTATGAGATTTTTGAGGGAAGACAATGTCGATTTCCCTTATGTTAGGATGAAGTTGTAGAGCGCAAGATGCTCGGACCCGCAGTAGTCCAAAGGACCAAGGATATAATAGATCTAATCAGAGGACGGCTGGTAGTAGCCCCAGATGGACATAAGAAGTATGTTGAATGGACACGAAAGGACAAAGAGTATGAAATAGGGGGCCTAGTAATGTTATAGGTATCCCCTTTTTGAAACCCTTGGAAAGGATTGATGAGGTTCGGAAAGAAAGGAAAGCTAAGTCTACAATTTGTTGGACCCTTGGATATATTAAGACGTTTGGGAAGTTAGCATATGAGCTAGCCCTACCCCCGAACCTGTAGCAAGTTCATAACGTGTTCCACGTATCAATGTTAAGGAAGTGTAATTCAGATGCCAGATAAATAGGGGCATATGAGCACATAGACATGCAACCCGACGTAACCTATATGGAGCAACCAGAAAGGGTTATAGATCGAAAAGGAACAAGTGCTTAGGAGAAGGATTATCAAACTAGGCAGAGTTTGGTGGTGGGACCATAATGTGGGAAAATTTACTCGAGAGTTAGAAAGTGCAATGCTAAGAGAGTATCCCTATTCATTTTCTATCTGATTCCGGGACGGAATCCTTTTAAGGAGGGGAGACTGTAATAACCCCAATTTTTGGAAATTTTTGAAACCCTTATGAATAGTGATTTTGCAGATTATGCTGAATGAGAAAACTTTTCATGCCACACTATGTAGGGGTTCTGGTATGGATATTCTGAGATTTTATTAGTACTTTATATGGGATATAAGTGTATGTAAAGATCATCAGAATCCAAATTCCGAACACTTTGATTTTTCCCGGAAATCCAATAGATACGGAAAGAATTGAGTATAAGGTAACAGGATAAAAAGGATTGAAATTAAAGGATTATAAGAGAGGATCATAAAAGGAATACAATATATTGAGAAAGGTTAAGGGAACCTAAGTAATAAGATCCCGGGTATGATCCCTCAAACGATAAACGAAAAGGAAAGTTAAGCGAACCGTATAACAGATCAGCGGTCATTAGGCAAACAATTAGGAAGTTAATTAAAGAGATTAGAGGGGATGATGTCATCCAACCAAAGGGAAGAGGACAAAAAGGGAAGGATGACACCACATGATGACATAAGCATGACATGGAAGGGAAGGAAGTGTGGTTGAATTATAACCACACAAAATCAAGGTTAATTAAGTAATTAACCTAAAACAACACAAAAATCAACCAACCAAAAGCAAAACAAGGCAAAACACAAAAAAATCTCTCTTTCTTCTTCATCTTGATCTCGGCTTTTTGAAGAAATGCAAGGATGCAAATTTCAAAACCCTAGCTACACACCTTCGAAAATCAAGAGGTTTGTTTCTTTAGCTTCCATAATTCATAACTAAGATGAGCCATAAGTTTAAGCTCAAGATTCCATGTTTAACATAGCTAATTAATTCATCAAATTTCTTGGTGAATAGTGTTTTCAAGAAACTAACTTTGTGTTTTCTTATGTTTCTTCAAGATCCAAGCTTAGTAGAGATAGTTAGTGGTTATTTAAGGCTTCCTAAGTGATTCTCCACTCTCCAAGGAAGGTATAACTTCTCAAACCCTTAGTATTAAGTTTTGTTGGTTTGGATTTCATAATGTTAGATGATGGGTTAGTGTAATGAGTGTGTACTCATGATAGAGCTTTGTTTAGTAAGTGGTTTTGTTGATTTTGGAGTTAGGAGTGATGCTTGTTAGATTTGAAGTTCTTGGTCACATTTTTTTTGACTTGGTTTAGATGAATAAATTGGTAATATTGAGTTGATTTGGGGCTGTTGTAATGTAGTTTAGATGGAGGTTTGATTGGGTTGTGAATTGGAGTTGAAATTGTGGTTGTTTGAATTGGTTTAAATTTGGGAAATCGCGTAAACATAGCCGTCGTAATGTCCGATTTACTTTAGACTGCTTTTGTTCATAACATTAGGACCCGAGAACCCCCTTCTAGGTTTTGACCATTGCCATGTTTAGATAGTTCATATTACGAGCTTCATTTTGATATGTAGTTCGTTTGATTCCGATGAACGGTTTAGGAGAAACGGCCGTTTTAAGTAACGACGTTTCGCGAACGAAACTTTTCCCCTCGCCTTACTTTGAAACCTTGGTTAAGGACTTTAAATGACTAATTGGGGTAAGAAACATTTATGGTAAGTGTGTTAGGCAGTTGGTAAGACAGTCGCGAAGGAATCGCCTTAAAACTCGTAAAGGTTAAATTATTAAAAATGGTGGAGTCGAGGGTACTCGAGTGACTTAAGAGAACCAGTAAGCGCAAAACAAGCGTTAGAGTCTAAGTTAGTTAAAGTATAGATTTACAAGTGACTTTGGTTTAATTCCAACTTACTTGTTGTTTATAGGTTACCGGACTCGTCCCGAGCCTTTTATCACCCCAAGTCGCCCAGGCAAGTTTTCTACCCGTTATAACTGTTGTTGTGATGTATATGTGTATATGCATGATCTTGCGTTAAATGCATATTTGTTATAGCAATTTCTTGCGATATACTGTAGCATGTTATATGGTACATATGCATGCCTGTTTCGTATTCTTGCCATATATATCTGTTGGTTCAGTTGATAATACCTATGCTAGAGGATAGCAGTATTTTGCATATACCCTTATTATAAGGACCCAAAAGGTGAAAACATTTTCTAAAACCGGGAGTCGAGGATCCCGAGTAGATTTTGTATATATATATATATATATAATTATATATATATGGTTATAGTTTTCAAAACTATTAATCGAATAAGGGTTATTCGATAACTTTATATTATTCATTAAATATTATTTCGAATATTCATCCGAGGACTTATGACTCCTTCATTTTATTATTGAATATTATCTTGAATATTCATTCGAGGACTTATGACTCCTTTATTTTATTATTGAATATTATCTTGAATATTCATCCGAGGACTTATGACTCCTTTATTTTATTATTGAATATTATCTTGAATATTCATTCGAGGACTTATGACTCCTTTATATTATTTATTGAATATTACTTGGATATTCATTTGAGGATGTATGACTCCTTTATTTCATTTAATGAATATTATTTATAATATTCATTCGAGGTATTATGACTCCGCTTATTATTTAATAATATTCTTTATTTTATTAAAGAATAATGCTTCGATAATCAACTTACTTTTGATTATTCAAATAAAGATATTACTTTCGTATAAGTATATCTTTGATTATTTGCTATTCATTTCAAGTATAAGTTTCCCAACTTCTACCTCAATCATTCTTTATGGGAATATTATTTAAATAATAATATTCAGATATTTCTTTCATATCGGGACTGATTTATTTTAATAAATCAGTATTACTCCAAACATTCTTAAAAATGTTTTCGAGTCATCAAAATGATTTTTAAAAGTTAGAGCGGATCCCAAAACTCATTTTTATATTTAAGATCTTCCTTTCAAAGGGGATTTAAATACTCGCTCAAAACCTGAGGGATCCGGCTATGTGGTGTATTTTATATTCGCAACGAGGTTGCAGTTTTGGTAAATGAATTGATTACTTACCCAACGTTCGGGAAGTAAGTCCATCTATTGAGTCGGCATAAGTAACATGGGCTCAGTGGGCGTCCATGATAGTGTAAGTGGCTCAGTGGGAGTCCATCAAATGCATAAGTGGCTGAGTGGCAGTCCAGCATAAGGTCCTATTGCGACCAGGGTGATGACCAGTGGGGAATTCGTCCATCTACTAGTAGAAAAGGTTACTTATTGGTATCTTTGCCTGATCAGCGAGATATCTGGTTTATGCCAAAATTCTTCTCCTTTCCAAAATTCATTGGATGTTCCAAACTCTGTTCATACTTTACATGACAGAGGTTTTCAGGAAATGTATAAAGAAGATGTATATGTGGATATATATATATATATATATATCAGAACTTAATGAAGTATATCATAACTTCATTTCCTTTAATAATATTTCAAAGATTTAATTTATTCAAATCTTGTCTTGTAGTCATCTATGTGATGAACTGTTGAAAGCTCATTATACTTTGAACAGTGGTAGTTCAAGTAGCTTTATAAATGATATAAGTATAGTAAAGTATTTGGTAACTTCATCCCTTGTTTTTACTTATATCTAGTAAGTAATTATCTTACACATGATAAAAGATTCTAGTAAGTATCCATTTAGATACTTATATTATTGTTATCACTATATATTATCTTGCGAGCTGTAAGGCTCACTCTTGCTTTATTTCTTCATCACACAACAACAGTTAGGAAAGATGGCCAGACTCCAGCAGACCCAGCGCAAGCGCGTGGGAAGCGTCCCGCGTCTTCCTGATGATGTTGTGGCTGCTATAGCTGCAGAGGTAGATCTATTGGTAGATCAGGCATTCTATTTTTAAGAATCAAATTATGTATAATTATAACTTGTGACCGATAATGGCAATTAACTGTAAATTTATCAAGTGATCATTTTGGGTTGTAATAACTTTTAAATTGTGGATTCAAAGACTTGTACTTATTTCAATTTCATCTCTGAGACTATAACGGGTTGTGGTGTGTGTTATTGTGGGGTCACAGTATAAGGTTATTTATTATTAATTAAGTGAAGTGATATTGTGGAAAGAAAGACCATGATGACCCGGATCCCCGACCCCGGATCTGGGGGTGTTACAATACCCAACCAAGAAGTCGGGGGGCAGGAAGATGCCATACCTCAAGACAAGGGAGTCAATAATGGGGGCAAAGAGAAGGATGATAAAGAATATTGGGTTCCCTATTTTGATGGAGCATCAAAAACAAACTCCAGTGGAGCAGGATTGGTTTTGCAAAGCCCTGATGGGTTCTTAATTGAGTATGCTATGAAGCTAGACTTCCCAACCATAAACAATGAGGCAGAATATGAAGCCCTGATAGCTGGCCTTGGTCTAGCTGGGACACTTAGAGTCAAAAACTTAAAGGTCCGGGGAGACTCGAAGCTGATCATATCCCAGGTAAAGGGAGAATTTGAGGCAAGGGATTATACGATGGCTAAGTATGTCCGCCTAGTAAGGGCTGTGATGGCCCAATTTAATGAATGCCATATTGAACACATTCCAAAGGAAGAAAATGCTAAGACAGATGCGCTATCAAAGTTTGCTTCATCTAAGATAGAAGAAAGTTCGGGAAGTGTGTACTTCCGTGTTTTGAAGACACGAAGCATAGATGTTAAGCTTGTGGATCCCATAGGCCTGGAGACGTCATGGATTGATCCTATCAAGGCTCACATTCAAACCGGTTGGTTTCCAAGTGATGCAACTGAAGCACGGAAGTTAACTGTTCGAGCACTAAGGTACTCTTTGATAGATGGGATTCTTTACAAAAGATCTTTCGTGGTTCCCTACTTGAGGTGTCTCAGGCCCGATGAGGCACGCTTGGCTCTTGAAGAAGTGCATGAAGTTATTTATGGACAACACTTGGGGGGCAGGGCCTTGGCTCATAAGATAACTCGTCTAGGCTTTTATTGGCCGGAAATGATGGCTGATGCCAAAGAATATGTGAAGAAGTGTGACCGCTATCAGAAGCATGCACCTGTTGTTAGACAACCTCCCGAGATGCTGACATCTATCAACTCGCCTATTCCCTTTGCTATGTGGGGGATGGATATTCTAGGGCCTTTCCCTATGGCCACAGCACAAAGGAAGTTTCTAATTGTAGCCATTGATTATTTCACTAAGTGGATTGAAGCCAAACCCTTGGCCAAAATCACAACTAAACAGGTTGCACAATTCCTGTGGGAAAACATTATGTGCCGATATGGAATTCCCCGTGTCCTAGTCACCGACAATGGAACGCAGTTTAACAATGAGGAATTCAAGAAGTATTGTGAAGAAAATGAAATTGAGTTACGGTTCACCTCCGTGGCTCACCCACAAGCCAATGGGCAAGCGGAAGTAGCAAATCGAATAATCCTGGATGGACTAAAGAAGAGGATCGAGAAGTCAAGAAATAATTGGGTGGATGAGGTACTTCCCATATTATGGGCCTATAGGACTACCTGTAGAGTCACGACAGGAGCAACATCCTTCATGTTGGCGTATGGGGCAAAAGCAGTAGTTCCAGTGGAGATATCACATTCCTCTCCAAGGATTCAGACTTTCAATGCTGAGGAAAATGAGGAAGGACAAAGGTTGGCTCTAGACTTAATCGATGAAGTGCGAGATGAAGCACATACAAAGATAGTAGAGTATCAGAAGAAGGCTTCATTCTACTACAACTTAAGGGTTAAAGAAAGGTTCTTTAAATAAGGTGACCTAGTCTTGAGGAAGATAGAAGCTTCTGGGGTAGGACAGAAAGGGAAACTTGCCCCAAATTGGGAAGGGCCGTACAAAGTCAAGAGCGTTCAGGGTAGAGGAACCTACAAGCTGAAGACTATGGATGGTTTTGAAGTCCTGAGAACCTGGCACGCGCAAAACCTGAAGGTTTACTACGTGTAAGATAGTCGAAGTACGATTCTCACTTGTCATTGTGACAAGTAGGTTTGAGAGCACCTTGAAGCTTTGTTTGCGTAGGATTTTTATTTTCTAGCTATTATTGATCAGGGTCGAACCCATATTATGTAAGGTTTTGGAAAACCAGACTTGAAATTGAAGAGTTCGAAATTATTTCAACCTATGGATGTTTGAGTTGTGATAATACTTGTGTGGCCCATTAGGTCAAGTTTGAATGCATATTAAAGTATCGGAAAAATAAAGGAGAGAGATACGAATAAGGAGAGTAGCATATAAAATAACCCCGGAGGGTAATAAGTTTTAGTACAAACAAAAGTCCAGACATAAGTTAAGGATAAAATTACAGAATAAAAAAACTACTCCTCCATGCGGGAGCCTTCATTCTCTTGCTCCTTATCAGCGCCTTCAGCATCCTTCACAGGTTCGCAGGAGAAGCGTGAGGAGAAGCAGTGTTAGGATCCAAGATGCGATCATCTGGCTGAGGGGAGTTGAAGAGGGCATCTATGCTGTCCTCCGACTCAGCCTGCTCAGGACTTATAAAGTCCTTAGGGTCGACTAAGCCTGGGTGCTTCTCAGAAACCGCCTTTACGGCCGCATCCCATCCCTGAGTAAACTGTAGAGAATAAAGACCCTCATCATGAATCTCTATGAGATTCTTAAACTTGTCAGAATCCATGTAGTCATCAATGAGCTTATCCTTATCGCTCCTAAGTTTCACCAGCTCGGAATGAGCCTTAGCCAGCTCCTCTTTCTTCGTGTCGAGCTTCTTCTCTAGGACCTTGGCTCTCTCCTCCCATTTCTTCATCTCCTTCTCAAACTCATCTGAGTTACCCTTCCAGGACCTAGCCTGATGGAGGGCCGCCTGGAAGTAGGTATTACTCTGCAAAGAGATATGTATGAGTTAGCACAAGTTCGTTGAAATACGAGAAAGTTGGGATTCAAAGAAAAAGAGAAGAAAGAAAGTTACCACAACTTGGGCTTGAGAACCCAGAAGCTCAATAGTCTCGATATCACTCCCCGTAACAATGTCAGTAAAGTCGTGGGGAGTGATGGAATGGTACGACCAATCCTTAGCGTGTTTGGTGGATCCAACCACCGTATCGCTCCTCCTGAAGCCCCAGTTAGGCCTGAAGGAATGTGCCTTCAGTGGAGGATCCACATCGTCCCCCAAAGAAAGATAGAAAGAATATTAAATTGCAGGAGAGATAAAACGTTACAATTAAAGGGAAGGAAAAATGGTTATCCAGTTATAAATTTACCCTTATCACTGGCCTGAGAGAGACCAACTTTCTTCAAGGAAAACTCCTCTAAGAGGGTCCAGCTGTCTGTTTTCCCATCATCTGAAATTAAGGCTTGGTAGGCCACCTCCTCCTCATCAGATAATCTGATGCTACCTGGACTCCCATTTGACACTTTGCAAAAGGGCCTACGGAAGAGTGTGGCCCAATCACCCCCAACCCAGGTCACCCTCACAAACTCGTCCCTCCATTTGGGGTTGTTCTCAACTATGGAATTACTATCAAAGATATGAGGGATTTTGGGCCGTTGACGAATTAAAACCCAACCTGGTTGACTCATGGAGCTATTATAGAATTGGAAAACTTTCCTAAAGACAGCTACGGAAAGAGGAAAATTGTTTCTAAGACAAAGGACCATAAAACAGATAATGTTCCTCCAAGCGTTAGGAGGGAGTTGACAAGGGTTGATTTGTACATCGGCAAGTAAGCGAGGAATAAATTCATGGAATGGGAACCTAAGACCCGTGGTCAGGGCTCCTCGATAGATAAACAAAGTATCCCCCTCCCAATTACAAGTCCTATCCCCAGGGGCGGCTGGAGTGATCCTAAGGTGGGGTGGAAGTCTGTACAGAGTGTTCATGGACTCTATCCTACCATCTAACTCATAAAAGGTGTTACCATGGTTATACGAATCTAACTCAGATAGAGAGGGATATTCATCACCTCTCGAGTTAATCATATCAAGTAGGGAAGTATATGGAGATTGAATTTGAATGTTTGTACCTCTCTTAGAGACATTAATTTTCTGCAAACGAGCCAAGTCACGATCCGCCATTGATATGCTTCGATTGAAGGCTTGAAACCCAGAAAAACCTGAGAAAGGTGGAGCTGCGGTGGCTGAGGTCGCCGGAAATCGCCTTCTCAAAGGGAGAACTCTAGAGAGATTTGTGAGAGAAAATGAGAAAAATAAAGTGAAGTGAGGATTCTCACTTCACACTACACTTATATAGGCGAAAAGCTCGGAATACGAGGCGTTTCTAGGCCCATTTAGCCAGGCCCAACCTAAAAGCCCATCTACCAGAAATATCAGGAATAATCTAGAAGCTCCTGTGGAAAATGAAGGGTCAAAAATTGACCAGAATTTTAAAATGGTTCGATCAGAGTCCTAATCGACAAAGAAGAAAATCCTAATCGATACTTCAATCGATCAAGAGGGAAGAAACCTATTAAGTTCGATCAGAGTCCTGATCGACGCCAAACAGGATCCTGATCGATACCTCATTCGAACAGAAGGAAAGAAATCCCCTAAGTTCGATCAGAGTCCTGATCGACCCCAAAAAGGATCCTGATCGATATCTCATTCGAGCAAGAAGGAAGAAAACCACTAAGATCGATCAGAGTCCTGATCGACACAGAAGAGGATCCAGATCGATATTTCATTCGATCAGAACGGTAGAAAGCCACCTAGTTCGATTAGAATCCTGATCGAAATCGATCAGGAATTCTGGTCGATTATGCCCATGTTTCAGTCGACTAGAGTGTCACTTTGAAGGCCAGTTCGATCAGAGTCCTGATCGAAATCGATCAGGAATCCTGATCGATTCCGCATAGATCCTGATCGAAGATCCCGTTGACCAGAATGTTACTTCCTGAGCTAGTTCGATCAGGATCTTGATCGAAATCGATCAGGAATCCTGGTCGATTTTTTATACATCCTGATCGATTTTAAGGCAGAAAATTAGGGAAAATCCAGAAATTAAGAATAAATCCCAGAAAATTAGGGAAAAATCCAGAAATTAAGGATAAATCCCAGAAAATTAGGGAAAAATCCAGAAATTAAGGATAAATCCCAGAAAATTAGGGGAAAATCCAGAAATTAAGAATAAATCCCAGAAAATTAGGGGGAAATCCAGAAATTAAGGATAAATCCCAGAAAATTAGGGAAAATCCAGAAATTAAGGGTAAATCCCAGAAAATTAGGGAAAATCCAGAAATTAGGGAAAAATCCAGAAATTAAGGATAAATCCTAGAAAATTAGGGAAAACTCCAGAAATTAAGGATAAATCCCAGAAAATTAGGGAAAACCCCATAAATTAAGGGAATAATCCAGAAAATTAGGGAAAAATTCCTGGAAATTAAGATAATTCCTGAATTAAAGGAAAAATCATTGTTAATGTGTAGGTCGCTCCACACTTTACGCAAAAACGAAACTCTGTAAGGGAATGAATAGACTTAACTTCTGCGAAACCCAATAAATGTTTCCCAAAAGTTGGGGGCAAATGATAGGGATAAATAAATCCTGATTACATAATTAAATGTTACAGTTTGAGCTGCAAGACCTAATAAGAAGATGTATGACATTCAAACCAGAAAGGTTAACACGTCGATCAGGCCTGATGGACCAGATCAGGCCTGATGGACCAAAGAAGGCCCAAAAACCCTGATTATTTATTAATTTCGTAATTAATAAATAAGGGAGAAAAACAACTATTAAGATAAGTCCTAATGGGGATATAAATCCTTGTAGATTGGCCTTCAAGGAACCTCATGGGATAAGGAATCAGCTTCCTACTTCCTAGGACTCCTAAGTCTATCCTAATTTAGAGGCTTGACCACAAAGTCTCCTATACCAAGTCCAATTCAAGGACTCCCACATCTATATAAAGGGCCTCACCCCACAAATCAGAACTACGTTTTTTGACTTGATCCTTGGCAATCAGCAAGGTACGTAGGCATCTTGTTAAGGCAGATTGAGTCACGAAACACAAGAGCAGTCAAATCGAGCTTCGCAGCTCACGTTCCTTAGTATTAAATATAGTAATTATACAGTAATTATATATATTAGTTTTGTATCCATATCAAAATCCCTATTTACTGTGATAATCAAAGTGTTATTGCTATGACAGGTAATCTAGTTCAACACTCAATGACAAAGCACATCAGCATTAGGTACCACTTCATAAGGGAACATGTGGATGAAGGTACAGTGGAATTGCACTTTGTTCCAACAGATCAACAACTAGTAGATATCTTCACAAAACCACTATGTGAAGCTACTTTAGAAGATTGGTAAATGAACTTGGAATGGTTTCAGGTTCTTTCTCTAAGTCTGCTTAGTTTTGTTCTGATGCATCAGACTTTATGTTCAGTATTTACAAAAATTACTCTCTTTGTGCATTCTGTGCTTAATTGAAAATTGCTTAAGTACTGACTGTTGTCTGATGTGACTTTCTAAACTCTGATAGTGATATGACTGTTTATGTAACTATTCAATCCTATGAGGATACCTGTGCTATATGCTGACCTAGTAGTCTTCAATAAACTAGGGATCCCATGTTAGAAGTAATTATTTCTGTGGAAATCTATTGACACAAGCAAATTCTGATATTGAGCTTAGTTGAGTTTACTTTTTCTATCTTATTACTAAGTCACAAACTAGAATAATGCTTCTCATCTGTTAAGTTCTGATGCTAGTAAATCTGTTGAATGTACTAAGTGCTGATAAACCTCACTTATCAAAAGAAAAAGAAAAAGAATCAAGGAATTAAAATCAGGTACTCCTTTGAGATCTAGAGTAAAAATGTGGAAGGGACAACCCAAGTGCATTGTTGGTATTAAGTAATATGCATTAGAAAAGCAAATACATATTTTTCTTGGTGACTTTTCACACTCTATGATTACTGGAGAAATACTCTGATAATAGCATAAATTCTGATAAGCAGTCGTGACTCACTTACACTGAGAAGCCACTGTAAAATGGAATTTAAAATGATGCACAAAATTAGCACAAAAAAGTTGAGGTGGACTCAAGCATGAACTCATTCAATAGTAGGCTTCAGAATAATGACAGGTTTTCAGTAATGTTTTAGTTATGCCTTATTTCTGAGATGTACTGAAGTGAATCAGACTTTACTCTTTATCTGATATTTAGCTTAATGCACACACTAACACTCCATATGAATGATGAAAATAATTGTGGTGATTTATGTTGTTTTAAGATGAACAGTTTATGTGTCAGATTGCATAAATTATGAGGACAAGTTCTGATTGAACGTTCTGATGATTAAGTTCTGAAGAATCGATTTCAGAATTTGTGTGGAGAATTACAAAGATAAGCATTCATTTTTCGAGTTAAGAAATCATGTTCTGATAACTGTTAAGTTCTGATATAAGTCTAAGTTTTGATATTAAATTCTGATCCTTTACTTGACTTATTTGTGGATAAAATCTAAAAATAGTCTCTTTTTTAATCAGAATATGTTGGGGCGGAATATTAACAGTCAATATATTTAGGGATAGTGGTACACGTACATGCACAGTAATTTTTACTTGTTTCTTGTGTGCATTAAACCCTGTTTTACCTTTGCAATGACTGTTTTTCTTTTTCCAAGTCTAGGGAGACGAGGTAGAATTATTTCTACCTGTCAGCATTAAATTTCCTTGCGTCTCCTGGCATTCTCTTGCCTATATAAACAAACACTTCACAATAGCCTACACATCATTTCTTTTCTCACATACTCATCTTATTTTTCTTCATACCAACAAAACCATGGTCAACTACAACATGTTTTTGAACTATGAAACCTTCAACATGGAGCTGAGCTGTGAAGCCTGGCAACAGGAATGGCACGTAACTGCCATTCCTGATGAGATTTGGGACTCGGTTCCCCAGGAGGTTCTCACCCACCTCCTGTTCTTTTACATGGACTACCATCGCCATCTGGAGCGATTGGAGGAAGAAAGGCTGGAAGCTCTCCGCTAGCAAGAGCGAATCATCAGACTCACTATTCTTTTTGTAGAGAGTAGGAAGAAGAAATAACTTATTTTCTTCTTCCTGTTTTTCTTCATCGTCAGCCTTGCCCTGCTTCTTGAGCTAGGACAAAGGCTGTTGATGTTAGGTTTAGAAGCTTAGGACAATCTTGTAATGCTCTGATGTAATTTAAGTTTCATGAATGTATTCTCTTAATATATTAATGAAATTTCTACTTTTTGCAAGTTTTTGTCTCTGAGATGTTTATAATTTAAATGCACTGATAAATCCTGATATATCCATTAACTGATGACCATTTAATTTTTGATTTAAATTAAGTTCTAATCTTAAAATATCAGTACTTATTTACTTGATTTATTTTGGTCATTCTCATACTTGAATTTTTCTCAGAATATTGGTGTTGCAGTGAAAAATAATTGAATAAGTGGGAACAGTTTAAATTTTGAATTAAAACTGATTTACCTCAATTAATGGAATTACTGGGTAAGTGGAACGGTTTTTCCTTGAAAAGCTGCAAGTGGGTAAGTAATGATTACTGTTTTCCCGTGCCCATTAACTATTCATTATTGCTGCATATTTGACAGGTGTCCAACGGTTATATTTTTTTTTACCAAGTATAAGTAAGAGAGAGAGAATATTATACAATCTTTTATTTACTTTTCAATTTTATCTCTCTTTCTTTGCTTTTACTCTCTTTCATCTCCTGCCGTTGGTTTTTCATACAGACATTTTATCAAACACCTAACAGGCAGTCTTAAATTTCAATTATTCTCATGGCACCTAAGGATTTGATCATTGATGGAGCTAAGTTCGTTCCAAATAAATATGCTGCAATTCTCAATCATGATGAAGCTCCGTCTGAGTTACATTTTGTGCAAGATCTTCTTGCACACAGTGAAATTGGGTATGCACAGACTCAGCCTTCCGTCTTTTCAAGCCAATAAGTTCTGACGTTTTGGCGGACTGGGCATTTTGATAATGGTGGTGCAACTGGTACTCCCAGTATTGTTTTTGAAGTGGATGATACTGAACATATGGTAACTCCTGGTACAATTCGCAAGGCCCTACATTTACCAGAAGGATGTACTTTTTCAACCCAGAGGAATCATCTCTACAAGAGTTAATGGCCAGTTTGGGGTATGAGCAGAGTTTGGCTAAGCTTGGACAGTTGAAACAGGCTCATATCAGAAAGGAATGGAGCTTCTTCTTCGACTGCATCACTAAAGCCTTCAGGAATAAGTGTTCCAACTTTGATGCCATTCCTATAATGAGTCAGCACATCGGGTATGCTATCATTAACCAAACTCATTTTGATTTTGCAAATGTTGTGATAGGTTTTATTGGGGATAGGATGACAGAAGATAGGAATGTTGTCTACTTTGCTAGATTTTGTCAGCTTATATGTAATTTATGTTGTGCTGATGAACCCCAACCTACCACTGGCTTAACTCCACCTTTCAAAATTGCAAAACGAGCCTTTAATGATTTGGTAAATGCCGACCTTAAGAAAAAGGTGGTTAGACCTTTACAGATTCCTCACTCTGTAAAACAGATCTTGGTAAATGCTGATTCTCAAACCTATAGATCTGTTTATCCTGATGTCCAACCCACCACCACATCCCAAACACCACAACAACCATCAGAACATACCACTCATACATCAATTCCTCAACCCTCTCTCAGAACTTATCTCAAAACTTATCTCACACCTTCACAGACAGCTCAACCTTCATCATCAGCACCTACTGTGAAGCCTTCATCTTCCAAGCCTAAGAGGACAAAGACTATTCCTCTAACACCTCAGAAGAGAAGAAGGATTGTTTTGAGAGATGAGTCTGATAGTGAGGAACAGGTTTCTACATCATAACATGTTGTCAAAGAAGCTGAGAAAGTTTCTTCTCAGAAGGATTCTGGAATTGGGGGCTCTAAGCTTCTCAAAAGGCTTAGAAGAATGACTTCTGCTGAAACTCCCAAGGAATCCCCACCTTCAAAGAGATACAAGAAACAGAGAGTTAAAAGGCCAGTTTCAGATGATGAGGAAGCAGCAGCTAAGGAAGGAGATCAGGAATCTCTGATCTCACAAGAACCAGAATCTGCTGAAGCCATTGCTTCTCCATTGACTCCAACTCATGAAGCTGCTACTGAAATGGCAAACACACCATCTGTGTCTCCTGTTCAAAAGACTGTATCTTCTGTTGATCCAGGAAGAAGTGCTGAAATTGATATTCAGAACCTGGTTGTGCCTGAGGTACTTTACTTAGAAGCTCCAACATCAATTAATCCATCAACAACACCTGTTAGTGATGCTGCTCAAACTCCAGAACTATCTACTACACCTTCTCTGCATCTAGATGTTAATGATCTGAATATAGGTGAGCATCAGGATATTGCTGTTGATCAAAACTTGGAACCAGATCAGCACTTAGAGGATGATGCTGAAGCCTCAATTGCTTCTCATACTGTTGTTTTATCAGAAGATGCTGATTCTGTAAGTTCTGATGCTGCAAATGCTGATGACACTGGTGATGCTGCTCCAACTGCAGATGTTGATGTAGCAGGTCCTTCAGGACATGCACCTCAACAAACTGTTCTTAAATCTGAACTAGTTAAGAAGTTTGTTACCAGAGAAGCACCAGTGCCTTGGAGTGAAACTCCTGCAGGACAGGAATGGACTAAGGAATGGAACTCAGTTACATGTGTTCCATCTACAAAGACTCTTGCTGAGCACTTGACCAAAGCTGATGAGATGTTAATTAATGATGATTTCAAGACACAGCTTCGAGTCACTGCATTGAATACTAAACATCTGTAAAGTCTCCATTCAACTACTCATGCAGAGTTACATAAAATTCAGGAAGAATTAATCAAGCAAGACCAAGTTCAGAAAATTGACAAGAAAAAATTCTTCCAACCTACCTTTGACAGAGTTGCTTATATTGAGAAGACCCAAGAGAATCAACAATCTCAGATTGATGATATTTTGAAAAATCAAGCTTCTCAGCAATCTCAACTTGATGAAATCCAAGCCTCGGTGGAATTGCTTGTCTCTCTTCTCTTACCTGCTGATGCCAAAAAGGGGGAGAAAGTAATTAAGTCCAAATGCAAAACTGATAAAACACTGAAGGGGAAGGATGATGAAAAAGATGACAAGGGAAACCCTGGAATGGGTGGAGATCATAGTCGAGGTAGAGGTTTCTCATCAAGAAAAGCTGAAATCACAAGTCACAGGACAAGTTCTGATGCTGGAAAAGGAATTACTTCTGCTACTGGTAAAAGGATAAGTTCTGATGAACTTTTGGATCTTGATGAAGAAATTTCAAGACAGTTATTTCTTAAGGAAAATCCAGGAATGGACTTGGAGAGTCTAATGGAAGAAGAAGCCAGACTTAAATCAGAAAAAGTCAAATCTAAATCTGAAGCTTCTGGTAAAAAGACACTTCCAAAACTCAAGGGCATTATGATAAAAGAAAGGACAATTCCTGAAGCAACCATGGCTAAATCACAACTGCAGATAGATCCAAGGTCCAAGGGCAAAGAGAAAGTTGGTGAACCTATCAAGGTTTATGTGCCCCCTGTGAATGAAGAAATTACTGATGAAGATGCTGATCTTGCTCTGACTTCAAGAAAAGTTTTTAAGACAACCTCTGACATGGCTCAAGTTGTTCAGAGTCAAGAAATAGTTAGTTCTGATATCTCAAAAAAGCAAGTAACCTCTGACTTAGCTCAAGTTAACTTGATATCAGAAGATAAATCAAAGGAAACCTCTGACATTGCTCATGTTAAACCTTCAAAGATACTCCTACCAGGTTTCACCAAAGCCAAACAGACTCAACCCTTAAAGACTGCTGAAAGTGGTTTTGAAGCAAGAGTAGTTACTGGAAAGGAAGCAAGAGATAAAAATGGATTGGGAAGTGCTGATGAAAGAAGAATACAGAACACTACAAAAGATCCAACTTCCTTAAGTGAACTAGGTATTGGAGCAACTCCTGAGAGATTGAATCAACTAGAATCTATACAAATGGTTTACCATACCTACTTGAAAGAACACATCTTGTTGTACTTCATGACAGATAGTACGGTTTATCATATAAGGGAAAATGCCATTCCACTGAAGTATTTTGAAGAACTGGAGCATGTATTATTCTTACTTCAAGTGAATGACAGAATAACAGAAAGTGCTGCAAACTGTTTGAAGAATCAGATTCAGAGACAGAAAAGGCTTTATTATGTTAAGTCTGACAGCACATATCTTCCAAAGTACAGAGATCACAAGGGTGATATAGTTGAGATGAAGCCCAACACTGCCAAGATTATAACTACCTTTCTGGGTTACAGGGCTGTGGAATTCAATCTAAAGTCTGATAAGGCATATTTGATCAGACTGGATCAGGACATAAGAAAAGCTAGAATTAATGATCTCAGGGCTGCAATCTTTCAAATTGGTGAAGATACTGCAGAACTTAAAGATGCTAAAAGGAGGATGGTTGATGAACTTAGATATGCTAAAAGATGTTTGTTGAAGAACTATCTCAGAACAACTCCTGACATCAGAGAGATCAGAAGATGAAGCCAAGTCAAGATCTACAACTACTTAAATTCTGAAATGAATACAGACTGAAGTTGTTATCAGAAGATAAAGATTGGTAAAGCTTTAAGGACTGTAAGTTGTAGTTATCTAGTCTAATTCTCATGCATTTGTACTTAATGTTTTTGACATCATCAAATATCTGTTAAACTTGTATATTATGCTTATTTACAAGTTGGGGGAGATTGTTAGATATATCTGGTAATGTCATGGCTAATGTGATTTATGTTTAGTTTTCAGATCTTACTTAAACAGGATAAATCAGTACTTACTGGAAGTCAGGACTTAAGGATATCAGTACTTATATTATCAGGAGATAATTATCAGAAGATGGATATCAGAACTTAAGTACTGAATGGCATTTAGTTAAGGAAGGCAGCTAGTTAAAGGAAAGAAGATCGAGACAAACATAAGAAGAGATATGCATGAAGATGGAATTCTATGAAGAATAGAATACTTGGAAGAAAAGATATCTGATTGATATATTTTAGGAAGAAGAATTATATTCCATATCAATTAGCGATTATCTTGTAACTGTGTAGTATATAAACACAGACATAGGGTTTACACAAAAAGTGTTATCACAATCGAGAAGATTATTCATTATAACCCTAGCAGCTCTCGTGATATTTGTTCATCACTGAGAGAGAACAGTTCTATACTGTAACAGAGTTTATTGTTTCAATAAAGTTTGTTTTCTGTTACTTGAGTTATTAAAGTTCGATTTGGTGGTTAAAATGACATTGATTGTAAGGAAATTTTACTATCAGGAAAGGCCAAAGAGGTGGCCGACACTTAAGTATAAGAGGACAATTATAGGTGATCGTGCCAGAGGAATACAGTGATGATGGTTAAAGCCGTGAAGGTTGTGTTATGGTGTGAAAGATTGACATTCCTTCTGATGATTGTGCGATACTCAACCATAATAGTAGTTTGGTAAAGATTTAATTCACGTTATCGCTATGAGCGGGCTACATATCTTAGAAGGTCCTATCTTGAGATAAACCAAGACCATGTTATGAAAGGACTAAATGAAGTTTTGAGCTTCATATCTCCTAATAAGGACATATGGTTAATAATGGTATTAACCTGCTATCGTGGCTTTTACTAAAACTCTTCTGCAATTTTATGTGCTTCATGTCATATGTACGCCAAGTTCAGGAGTGTTCTTTATGAATCATGGAATGGTGATTATGTTGCCTCCTTAAGAAGAATTCGATATGACATGTATGGACTTCGTATGGTTAGCTATTAATATTTCATAGAAAATGAATGACTACGGTAGGTCAGTGGTGGACCATTGTAATGCAACAATGATTCTACGAGTAATGAGCCGATTACAGCCGTGAGAGTTGTATTTGAATGGATGTTGAGATTGAGTACCCCTAATGGGGTCGTGTTGATGTATTAGTTATCATTGATAGACTACCTAGTGGAGTATTTACATATTATATATTTATTCCTTCTTATGAATAGAGAGTCGTATTACTATACGAGGAAGGTTGCAGTGCAAGCATAGAATTCTAGTAACAATGATGTCTAGAATGAAGTCCCTTACTCGAGTTTCGATGTCGAGGGAGTTTTAAAAGTGAGTGTTTATAAGCTCGAGCAAGAGCATGGGTCCATAGAATGATGGACGGAATAGCATAAATATTTAGGCACGTGAATTGCGATGTTATAATACTTGATGTTGATATATATACACATATGTTTTGTTCTCCTATGACAAACCTCTATAGTTCAGAGGTAGATTCCAAGCCAGATATTTGTGGCAGTATTTTTTTTCATATACAATTCTCTTCATTTCGTTTTTTCTCTCCTTTTCATTTTGTATAAGCTGAGAAGAACAACCCTTCCAGAAGGGGAGGTATTGCCGAATGACTATCTATCTGTGTGATAGAAGCCTAGTAGGATACCACATGTTGTTTAATTGCTTGTCAAGTACTAAAGGCTGGCCACCTTCTGTACTAACTATGCAATAGAACAAGTGTTCATGATCATAGTGATCTCTCAATAAATTCTTTTACTTCTACACGAAGGACCAAGCTTTCGAAGATGGAGGCAGCTAGAGATGAAGTGGTACCAAGTATGGTGGTATTCGGAATGGAAACACATTCGTGATACTAAGGTTGACGCATTTATTAAAAGGTTATAAAACTCTAGCGAGTAAAGGTATATCTAGAATAGTATTCTGTACGGAAGATAGTAACGCTTACGAACAAGAAAAGAAGGAGTATTGAGAAGCAAAAGTTATAATGCTAGAAGCTATGATGAGAGTCTGTGCAATAGACTTGAAAGAATTTGGAATGATCACTTAACGCGGATTGAGTTTTCTTATGATAATAGATTGTATGTCAGTATCGAGGTATCGCCTTATGAGATCCTTGAGGGAAGACAATGTCGATCTCCCTTATGTTAGGATGAAGTTGTAGAGCGCAAGATGCTCGGACCCGCAGTAGTCTAAAGGACCAAGGATATAATAGATCTAATCAGAGGATGGCTGGTAGTAGCCCAGGATGGACATAAGAAGTATGTTGATTTGACACTAAAGGACAAAGAATAGGAAGTAGGGGACCTAGTGCTGTTATAGGTATTCCCTTGGAAAGGATGGATGAGGTTCGGAATGAAAGGAAAGCTAATCCCACGAATTGTTGGACCCTTGGATATATTAAGATGTATTGGGAAGTTAGCATATGAGCTAGCCCTACCCCCCGAACATGTAGCAAGTTCATAATGTGTTCCACGTATCAATGTTAAGGAAGTGTAATTCGGATGCCAGACAAATAGGGGCATATGAGCGCATAGACATGCAACCAGACATAACCTATATGGAGCAACCAGGAAGGGTTATAGATTAAAAAGGATCAAGTGCTTAGGAGAAGGGTTATCAAACTAGTCAGAGTTTGATGGTAGAACCACAATGTGGGAAAATTTACTTGAGAGTTAGAAAGTACAATCCTAAGAGAGTATCCATATTCATTTTCTATCTGATTCCGGGACGGTATCCTTTTAAGGAGGGGAGACTGTACTAACCCCAATTTTTGGAATTTTTGAAACCCAAATGAATAGTAACTTTTGCTAATGATGCTGATTAAGGAGAATTATCAGACCACACTATATATGAGTACTGTTATGGAAATTCTAAGATCGTATTAGTATATCATAAAGTAAATAAGTGTATGTAAAGATCGTCAGAATCCAAATTCGAACACTTTGATTTTTCTCGAAAATCCACCAAAAGAATTGAGTATAAGGTAACATGATTAAAAGGATTTAAATTCAAGGATTATAAGAGAGGATCATAAAAGGAATATAAAATATTGAGAAAGGTTTAGGGGAACCCAAGTAATAAGATCCCAGATATGATCCCTCGAACGATAAACGCGAACGAAAATTAAGCGAACCGTATAACAGATAAGCGATCAATAGCCAAGTAATTAGGGGTTAATCAAAGAGGTTAGTGTATGATGATGTCATCACACCAACAAGAAGAAGACAAGTGTAAGAAGATGACATGAGAAAGTTGATATAAGCATGGTGACTTAAGCATGACAAATGGAGGGATTGGTTGGTTGATTGTGAGCCATTCATTTTTTTACCATGGTAAAAAGTTAATTAAAAAACAAAATAATATCAACCAAGCCAAGCAAATCATAACACAAAACTTGACTTTTCATTTCAAGAAAGCAAGCTCTCGGCCCTTTCTCTTTTTCAAGGAGAAAAAAATCAATTTCCAAGATCCAAGCTTTGATAATTTGTGAGGTAATTATCCAAGGTTCCTTAGGCATAGATATAGCTATCCTATGAATCTAAGCTTCCATTTCCTTCACAATCTCTTTCAATAAATCATTGAAGAAGAGAGTGAATAGTGTTTTAAAGAACTTGAAACTTTTGATCTTGTGTTTTTGTTTAGATATAGCTTTTGTAAGGATTTTCAAGGGTTGATTCAAGCTCCTTAGTACTCCTACTCACCAAGGAAGGTATAATCTTATAACATAGCCTTACTTTTGAATGATTAGAGCTTGTTATATTTGGTATAGTTCATGAGAAGTATGATTCTTTTATATTTAGAGTTTGGTTGGATTTGTAATGAGTTTGAGTTGTAAATCTTGGATTATTGGTTAATGAACTTAAGTATAACTTTTAGTTCATGTTTGGGGGTAGTATAAATTGGAAATCTTGAGATGTTAGGGCTATTGTAGTGAGGTATGAATGGATTTTGGTTGTAATGTTGATTGTGGGTTGATTTGTGGATTGATTGGAGTAGTTTAAAATTTGGTAATCGCGTAAACATAGCCGTCGTAATGCCCGATTTACCTTAGACTGTTTTTGTTCTTAACTTCAGGACCCGTGAAATCACTGTTGGATTTTGACTATTGCCATATTTATATAGTTCATGTTACGAGCTTCGTTTTGATATGTGGTTCTCTTGAATCCGATGTATGGTTTAGGAGAAACGACCGTTTTAAGTAACGGCATTTCGCGAACGAACCATTACCCTTTGCCTTACTTTGAAACCTTGGTTAAGGTCCTTAAATGACTAATTGGAGTATAAAAAATTATGTAAAGTGGATTAGGCTGTTGGTAGAGTACTCGCGAAAGAATCGCCTTAAAATTCTTAATGGTTAATTTATTAAAAATGGTGGAGCCGAGGGTACTCGAACGACTTATATGATTCGTTAAGCGTAGGAGTGACCATAAGCGAACTTTAGGGTTCAATTGGTTAAAGCCTAGTTTCTTAAGCGACCGGGGGTTTAATTCCGACTTATGTTGTTGTTCATAGGTTATCGGACCCACTCTAAGCTTAATAGTATCCGGGAGCACTCAGACAAGTTTTCTACCCGTTATACTGTTGTTGTGATGTAAATATATGTATATGCATTATCTTGTGATAAGTGCATGATTGTTAATAGCAAATTTTGCGATATATTGGAGCTTGCTGATATGGTATATATGCATGTCTGTTTCATAATCTTGATATCTAATTGTTGATCCCAATGCTTATAAGTTGCATAATACCTATGTTAGAGATAAGCAGTAGTTGCGTATACCCTTAGTATAGGGGACCCAAAAGTGAACATTTTCTAAACCGGGAGTCGATGTTCCCGAGTATAATATATATATATATATTTATATATATATATTGATATAGTTTTCAAAACTATTAATCGAATAAGGTTTATTCGATAACTTTATTTTATTTAATAAATATATTTTGAATATTCATTCGAGGACTTATGACTCCGCTTACTTTATTTAATGAATATTATTTTTGAATATTCATTCAAGGATTTATGACTCCGTTTATTTTATTAAATAATATTCTTTATTTTATTAAAGAATAATGTTTTGATAATCAAACTTATTTTCGATTATTCAAATAAAGATCGTGCTTTCGTATAAGTATATCTTTGGTTATTTATTATTCATTTCAAGTATGAGTTTTAAAACTTCTACTTCAATTATTTTTATAAGGATTATCCTTTATGGGGATATTATTTAAGTAATAATATTCAGATATTTTCTCCAACATATTGGGACTGATTTATTTTATTAAATTAGCGTTACTCTAAACATTCTTTAAAATGTTTTCGAGTCTTCAAAATGATTTTTAAAAGTTAGAGCGGATCCCAAAACTCATTTTTTTGATTTAAGATCTTCCTTTCGAAGGGGATTTAAATACTCGCTCAAAACCTGAGGGATCCGCCTCTGTGGTGTATTTTATATTCGCAACGAGCTTGCTGTTTTGAGAAAGCATTTTGATTACTTGACCAACGTTCGGGAAGTAAGTCCATCTATTTGAGTCGGCATGAGCAACATGGGCTCAATGGGCGTCCATGAAAGTGTAAGTGGCTCAGTGGGAGTCCATCAATGCGTAAGTGGCTGAGTGGTAGTCCATCATAGGTCTTAATGCGGCCAGGGTGATGACCAGTGGGGAATTCGTCCATCTACTAGTAGAAAAGGTTACTTATTGGTATCTTTTCCTGATCAGCAAAATATCAGGTTTATGCCAAGGTTTTCTCCTTTCCAAATTCATTGGATATTGCAACTCTGTTTATAATTTTCATAACAGTGGTTTTCAAGGAGTGTATGAAATGTATATATATAGGTGTATATATATATCGGGACTTAATGAAGTATCTCGTAACATCATTATTTATAATGATATTTCAAAGATTGAATCTATCTAAGCCTTTTTTTGTAGTCTCCTCTGTGTGATGAACTTTTGAAACTGATTATACCTTGAACGGTGGTAGTTCAAGTAGTATTCGGAAAAGATATAAGTATATTGGAGTATCTTGTAACTTCATCTTTTCAACTTATACCTGGTTAATGATTATCTTATGCATGACAAAGATTTTCACAAAAACGTTGAGACAAGGTTAGATATATGAGATCACCTTGCAACGATATTTTTATACAGTTATAAACTGGAACTCTGTGTATATTATGCATGGAAGAGGACTTACAAGATTTTGAAAAGTATATATACATATATACTGAATATTTTGCGACTTGGTCGCGATAAGATATCAAACTTGGTTCATTTTTACTTGACCAAGACTTTCATGAGTACTATGAGGATGCTCACATATTGTATATCATTATACATGTTATTTTGGTGGGCTTGTTGCTCACTCTTGCTTTCTTCTTTCATCACACAACAATAGATAGACAAGATGAACAAGACTAAGCTCCCAATTCGTGAGTGGATAGGAAACGTTCTGCAGTTTCCTGTAGGCGTTGATGACGTTGTAGCTGAGGTAGGAACTACCAATAGGCTAGGCTTTCAACTTTTGATGTACCAGACTTATGTATACTTATGAATTGTAATAATGGCAAAGAATATGTAAATTTATTCAGAAACCCTTTTAAGGTGTAATGGCTTATAATTGTGGAATAAAATGACTTGTGTTATTTTTGGATATTCATCTCTGAGACTAAAACTTGTGCTGTGTGTGTATATTGTGGGGTCACAGTACGCAGTAGTTGGTTGATTATTAACATTAAGTATTATTAAGGGAAATGGAACTCGTGACAACCCGGATCCCCGGCCTCGGATTTGGGGGTGTTACAAATACTGACTTGATTCTTCAGAGTGAAATCATCAGAACTTTCATCAGAACTTGTCCTCAGAATTTATGCAAATCACACTTAACTGTTTGTCAAAAACAACTTAGTCACCACAGTAATTTTCATCATTCATATGGAGTGAAAGTGTGTGCTTTCAGCAGAATATCAGATAAAGATTAAAGTCTGATAAACTTCAGTACATCATAGAAATAAGGCATAACTGAGAAAAGTGCTTAAAATCTGTCATCAATCACAAAGTCTACTCTAGAAAAAATTTATGCAAGAATCCACCTCAACTGTTTGTGCTCATTTTATGCATCTTTTGAAATTCCTTTTTACAGTGGCTTCTCAGTGTAAGTGAGTCACGATTGCTTATCAGAATTTATGCTATTATCAGAGTATTTCTCCAGTAATCAAAGCTTGTGAAAAGTCTCCAAGAAAAATTTATTTTCTTTTCTAATGCATATTACTTAATACCAGCAATGCACTTGGGTCTTTCCTTCCACATATTTACTCTAGATCTTAAAGGAGTACCTAACTTTTATTTTATTTTCTTTTCTTTTGATAAGTGAGGCTTATCAGCATTTAGTTCATCCTTAAGATTTACTGACATCAGAATTTGACAGATAAGAAGCAAGAATCTATTTTGTGACTTATTAATAAGATATACAAAGTAAACTTGACTAAGCTAAAAATTAGAATTTGCTTGTGTTAATGAGTTTCCACATAAACAACTAATTCAAACATGGGATTTCTAGTACATTAAAGACTACTAGGTCAGCATCTAGCACAGTTATCCTCATTGGATTGAATAGTCACAGAACATTTAAAACACTATCGGAGTTTAAAGATCCACATCAGATAACAATCAGCATTTAACGAATTTCAATATAGCACAGATTACATGAAGATAAGACAATTTGTAAACACTGATCATAAAGTCTGATGCATGAGAACAAAAACTAAGCAGATTTAGAGAAAGAACCTGAAACCATTCCAAGTTCATTTACCAGTCTTGTAAAGATATCTGCTAGTTGTTGATCTGTTGGAACAAAATGCAATTCCACTGTACCTTCCATCATATGTTCCCTTATGAAATGGTACCTAATGCTGATGTGCTTTGTCATTGAGTGTTGAACTGGATTACCTGTCATAGCAATAGCACTTTGATTATCACAGTAAATAGGGATTTTAGAAAATTCTAACCCATAATCCAGTAACTGATTCTTCATCCAAAGAATCTGTGCACAACAGCTTCCTGCATCAATATATTCTGCTTCTACAGTTGATGTGGAAATTGACTTCTGTTTCCTGCTAAACCAAGAAACCAATCTGCCTCCAAGAAATTGGCAGCTTTCACTAGTGCTTTTCCTGCCAATTTTGCATCCTACAAAATCTGCATCTGAGTAACCTATTAGCTTAAAATCTAATTCTCTAGGATACTACAATCCCAGATCAATTGTACCCTTAAGGTACTTGAAAATTCTCTTCACAGCTATTAAACGAGGTTCTCTTGGATCAGCCTGAAATCTTGCACAAAGAAAGGTAGCATACATGATATCAGGTCTACTTGCAGTTAAAAAGAGTAAATAGCCAATCATACCTCTGTAGTTAGTAATGTCTACTGATGAACCAGTATCTTTATCTAATTTGGTTGTAGTGGCCCTGGGAGTGGATGCAGTTGAACTGTCTTGCATTCCAAACTTTTTCAATAAATTTCTGGTGTACTTAGATTGACGGATGAAACTACCTTCTTCATTTTGCTTGACTTGAAGGCCCAGAAAATAACTAAGTTCTCCCATCATACTCATTTGATATCTTGACTGCATTACCTTTGCAAACTTCTCACATAATTTGGCATTAGTAGAACCAAATATGATATCATCAACATATATTTGTACCAAAAGTAAGTCCTTTCCATGGTTGATGTAATATCCGGGACATGACGTGTAATTATTTTTATCAATAAATGATTAATATATGATTATTATGTGATTTTTGGTGAATTATTTGATGCTTGGTGATATTATTTGAATGTTCATATGTGGTAAAGTCTAGGTATGTTAATTTTATCATGTCCAGAATAAAATATAGATAATTAAGGTATTTTCTGGTAATTTTTGGAGTATTATATGATTTTATATTGATTTATGAATTTATTAACTATTTTTTGAATATTTACAAAATTATTTTATAAAGCCGGGAATCGTCCAACCTCAACCGTTTTTACATTTTTACAACCCGAAACTCTTCCGAAAACTCCTTCCTAACCTAATCTGGTAATTTCAGACACTTTCCATGTTTTGACTTTTTCGATCCGGATTACGGTTTGACCCGTGCGCGGCCCGACGCGATATTTTCGATACGCTAACCCTTTTCGATAACATTATCTCCGTACAATCGCTTTATAAAAGCCCGGTTTTTTATAATTATCCGAAATAGGATGACGTTTATCCAAAATAGGATAGTGCTTATCCAAAACAGGATAGTGCTTATACAAAAGTATATTCAAGGAATATTCCAAAGCATATTCAGGAAATATTCTATCCAAAAGTATATTTAAGGAATATTCCAAAGCATATTCAGGGAATATTCTTTCCAAAAGTATATTCAAGGAATATTCCAAAGCATATTCAGGGAATATTCTATCCAAAAGTATATTCAAGGAATATTCTCAAAATTTCCTCTATAAATAGCCCTTTCTGTAGTTTTATTTCGCGCATATAATTATTTCACCAGTTTAATTTTTATAATTATCCAGAGAAAGTAGTAAGTGTTCTTCATGTTCTTCATAATTAAACCGCGATTCGAAGGTGTTATCGAACTCCGATTCGGGCGTGCAATATATCAAAATGAAGCTCTCGAAATCCTCTTTCTGAATCAACCATTTGTTTTTGCCCAAAAATCAAGGTATTTTTCTGATTTAATTATTTAAATTTGAATTACTTATGGATTAAATTAGGAATTTTTGTTTTTGATATTTTTGATGTGATTTGATGGCATAATCCTGTAGATCTTTTCTTCCTGGTCATTTTAGTATATTATATGTCAAAAACTGAGTTCAATAACATGCTTAAATTGATGTTTGATTCTCTGAATGAAGAACTAGGGTTTGTGTTCTTAAATGTTTTTAATTCGAAATTAGGGGTTTTAATTTCATTGATTCTGGGTGGAAATTATGACCACCAATGCATTCATGAGATTCTCAGGAATCGATTCGTAATTTTTAGTTGATTTAAGAAACCGTAGTTTAGCAGATCGGAAAAGCTCGGGATCGCCGTTAATGGCGATCGCCGGCAACCGGCGACATGGATGGATAAATTACAGAAACGTCCCTGTAGTTTGGCCAGATTTATATTTCAGTCCCTGGAAATTTAAATCTTTACAAATTATGGATTTCTGTTTATTTTGATTTTAAAAATGATATTTTTATTATTTTAAAAATTAGAAAATTGTTTATTTATTTATTTTAAATGCAGAAAAATTATTTTTAATTATTTATCTATTCAAAAATAAATTTGATTTATTTTATTAATTAATACTAATTAGTTTTTAATTATTTTAATTAATCAATTAATTTAATATTAATTGATTTATTAATTTAGTTAATTATTAATTAATTTTAATTAATTTAATAATTGGATTTAATTATTTAAAATTAATTTAAAAATTCTGAAAAATAGTTTCGAGCTTTAAAATATTATTTTAAATTATTTTCAAGGCTCGATAATTATTATAAAATTATTTTAAAGTCAAATTTGAGTGTTCGAACCCTATTATTTAATTATAAAATGTTTCAGAGTTCAATTTTAATTCCGGAAAATGTTCAAAAATTCGTATTAGATACTTGGAAAATTATTTTGACCCTGAATCTTCTTTGAAAAATTATTTGGATTGAATATCTTATGTGCTATGTGTTATATGTGACCTGATTGCTGTATACAATGATTGGTCGTGCATTGTTTGACTGTTTCCGCTATAACTTTTAATCCGTACGTCGGATTTGGGTGAAACGAAGGGTAGATAGAAGCTTGTATCGAATAGAATGAGTTGAGAAATAGTGTTGCTGAGTATATGTGATGTCTAATAGAGGAAGCAAGTGGTTAGTGAGTGGGAACCAATTGACAAGTGTTAGTGAAGTGAAAGCGAATTGATAAGGCAAGTGTCCCTGAACTTTCTTGTAATATACTTGTGAACACTTTTGAACTCTTTTTATTATGTTGCAATTATTCCCAATAATTCCTATTCTATATTTCAAGTACATTGAAGTACTTAACCCTAAACCCTGATTTTTATTGATCTTGAGTCGTGAGCCTATTTTCTTGTAAACCCTTGATTGCTGAATTCTTGAATACGAAACACACCTATCTGATACTACTCCACAAATACATATCTACCACATACTGATCTTTGATATGAGATTGTTTATCAGATGAAACTTTGTGCCTTGTATAACAGAAGACCATTCCTTGTAACCTTTGCACCCTTGGTCTTCTACACTTTGATTCTTTTCTTGAATTGAAAGTCGAGCTTCTTGTTGACCTTGTTATACCTTTCTGGTGTTGTGAAGCACCTTATGCTTCAAGATAAATGTTATTTATGATTCAGTTTATTGAAGTACATTTTTTTTCATGTTATTACTATGGAATTGGATTATTTTTAAATATGGACCAGATTCGTGGTCAGACCAGATTCGTGGTCGTATTAGGACAATGGGTGCCTTGGATCCAGTATATAGAGCAAAGCTGGGAGCCTTGCTCGGGGTTAGTGCATGACCGATCAGCAACCTAACCTTGGTTTTTTTAAAATAAAAGTGAATATCCAATTCTAATCATTGTTTATCAGGAAACTTGATTCCCTATATCATTTCAATTGATCATTATTAAATCCTAGTGTATCATGGTGACTTGCTGAGCTCGTTAGCTCACTCTTGCGAATATGTTTATGTTCTTTTCCAGTTAAAAAGAAATTTGGTGATGGCGAGGATCCCAGTCGAGTGTGCCAGCTAGGTTTATAGGTTGAAGTGGAATGAGCTAGCGGGAGTTGTGTGGTTTAGTGTGAGCTAAAAGTTTGTAATAAAGTTTGACTTCAAATGTAAGATAAATAAATTTGGGATTTGGTACGTTTGTAATAAATAAGGTTGTGGCTTGTGGACATATTTTAAACTGTTACAATCCTTGATTGTGGTAAGTAGGGTCATTCCATATAATAATATTCATAAACAGGTTTAAGTATGGTGTGTGTATGTGTTTTGGGCCCCAAACTTCTGACCCGGGTTTGGAGGGCGTCACAGGTTTGGTATCAGAGCTAAGGTTTAAAGTCACTGTCACAAGCCTAGATTGACGGGAATGGGTAGAGGGTTAAGAGTAGTATTATAAAATAGAACAATAGAACATCGAGAGGTTGAGTGTGATTAAATAGTAGGTTTTAGTGTGATCCATGATGAGATTCGAGATCCTTATCTAGCGACGCGATTTTCAGATAGCGGCAATGTCAGATTCTTTTATTTCGGTACCATCTGATCACTCGGAGCCGTCAGTTGGAGGACCGTCAGCTGATCCACACCTTGCTCATCCACCGGTGTTAGCCATGTCACATTCTATTGTGACGGTTGCACCTTTTCAAGTTCTTATCTCATCCCCTGATGCGAGACTACCTATTCGAGAGTCCCCCACATGTTGATTCTGGTTCTACCGGATATTTAACTGTGGGTGCATCTTTTCTATCTCCCCTACACCTTGTTCTATACCATCAGTTTTAAAACCCGTCTTATAAAGTAATAAGACCTATGAGGATGAATTTGAGAGCTACAACATATGGTGAATATATAAGATATTAAGAAGGGTACGAAGAAACCTAGAGAGAAAATTTAGTTATTTCGAATGATAACTGCTACCAGGATATATGGAGCTGCTAATGAGTATGCCACCCATGATTATCCTGTGAGGTGAGCTAGATGGATTTCTAAAGAAATTTGAGAGGATTGGAGATTGAGAGTTTTCTTAGTAATTGTAAGAGATGATGATGGGAATATTACCAGTATGGAAGACCAAAAGTGAAGTTATGAATAAGATAGTATGCAACAGTAATTGGAGTTTTTGTCGATCAATGAAGATAAAATTGACCCAATAAGGGATAAAAGGTATATGGAAATGAATGGGCTGTTACCTGAGTGTTTCCCTAATTTGATACTTGGTAGTGAAGGATGACAACCAACTCATATAGTAATGACAATCAGGTGTATAATTTTCAAAATTTTAAATAGTTTTCAAAAAGAGATTTTCATAACAATATTTTTCTGAAAGTCCTTGGATCACAACAAATTTTAAAACTTGGTTGTCAAACTACTACTTGAGTTGTCGTTTGTCATAAGATTCAGATTATCCAGGAGAATACTTGTCTTAAAAGTTAGTATGGTTCATTTAGAAGGCTAAGTGGACCCACTATTATGGAGAAGATTTGATTATTCCTAGCAGAAGAGTGTACATATTGTTCGACAAGTTTAACAACAGGACCAATGTACGAAGAAGCTGTCTATTCAAGTTCTGAGACGATTAGAGTTTGAAGAATATGTCGATTCACGAGAAGTCGAGTACGAGCAAAGAGATTAAGGGAATCTCTAGACTTTCTAAACGAAGAATGTTATTAGCAAGGAAGTGGATATGATCCGTAGTGTAAGCGGAAATTTGGAAGTTGTGATTGTAAATCTCATAAAGAATGCAAATAGGGTCAAATTATAGGAATATTGAACATGGAAGTATGACGCTAACGATACAAGACCTAATAAAAGGGGAAATTATCTTAATAATCGATTTAAGGAAGCCTTTCTGAGAACTTTTTAAAGTTGATATATGACTCGAAATGAGACCTATCGGTTGGAGAAGCGTTGAAACTGTAAACAGAGGTAATGTGGATGATGATTAATGATATCATTTTTCTATAAAACCATATATATTCTTATGAATCTTGAATAAAGTATGAACCTCTTTCATGATCAGCTCTATAAGGTGACCAGAAAATTGTTGAATCCCTTTCAAATCATTCCTCCTTCAAAATATTGCTTTCTGATTGAGACAAGCAGTGTTATGGTGTGACGCTTTGTCAAAATGACAAAGAGTCTGGTGGGACGCCACCTAATCATGTGTTGTATGCCATATAGTATGAAAGACTGGCCATCTTGAGTACAAATATGGTTGTCCCACTCATATCTAAATCATCATTCAGTCTTTCTTCTTCAATATTGATTTCTTAATTTATGAATCCTTTCGATTGTTTTCTTGTACTATTATCCCTTACAAAAGTTTCCAATCAGAATCATATACACAAATTCCTTCTTGCGTAAGGTCTATTAATTGAATATTTTAAAAAGAAGTGAAATAGAACCGTGTAGCCGATGAAGTTATATGATAAGTGTGGATAGTTGCAAGCCGATAAATGGTGGACATTTGCGTGTAGAGAAGAACCCTTATACCAACAACGTGGTTGTTACGAGGACATCAAATCAGAGGCGGAAATCTGTATACATGATACGTTACAAATATGAGATGTGGGCGTGACTTGAAGTAGTTAGCGAACCGTATGAGAAAATTAAATAGAGGAATAAGAAAGTAAAGTTGTGTATATTGGATAAGGCAAATGATTGATTAGACAGCAGAAGCGATTGAAGAAATTCTTAATAATAACCAGATAATCGATTAATACATTGTAAAGATGAAGATATGGTAATTAAATTGTAAGGATTTTTAAGAAGTGATGCTTTTAAGCCAAAGGAATTCGTTCGCAAGATTATGAGAATATTAGTTGAGACCATGTGTTGGTTATTAGAAGTTGAATGAGTTAACTAATAAGAACGAGTATTGTCGAGGATAGATGAATTTTTAGAGAGAGAGCTTGAAAAGAAACATGAACCGGAAGAAATTTTAGAATAATTTGTAATAGTACCTAGTAGTGACATTCATTTATAATCAAAGGATATGAGAAAGGATATGATATAATAAGAATTGTTCGCTATAATCTTAAGTTAAACCAAAATATGAGTTGTACTGGCTAGTATTATATGTAATGGTGAAATGGTGAGTTTAAAAGATGGAAGTTGATTGGTCTACTTGTGAGTTGATTGATTGATTGTTGGTGTCGGCTTGAGTCCGACTGGTAGTCAATAATATAAAGGAGATGCTGCCCAAATTTTCGAAAAATACCCTACTTTTAATGATAGAAAGTATACTTCCGTGTGTTATCAATATTCATGTTAATACTCCAAATGATTGTGATCTCGATTCTTAAAAGAGGTTGTTACAGCCAATCCGGCTATATATAATTGGTCTTTGATTTAATTTAGCTAGTCATCACTTGGTGCAATTGATCAATTAAATGAGTTAATTGGTTAATTTTACCAATTAATGGTCAGTTAGATGGAAATCTATTCCAATTAGATTAAGTCAAATTTTGATGTGACTTTCAAATCCAAAATCAAAGCAATGAGGAATTTGGGGGGAGGTAAGGACACTAGTAGAGTTCGGAAGTTGCTGCAAGCGTGCAAGGCTTTAGTTGGATGAGTATGCCCTTAGTAATAAATAAGAGAGATAGAAAGTTATTTGTATGGATAGGAGAGAAGGATGTTGTAAGGAATGAAAAATTTAAAATAGAGCAAAGAGCAAAGAGAAGGAATGAAGGAAAGGAAGAAGGGAGATGGAATCAAGAAGAGGTTTGTACCTACACCAATATGGATTTTATTAACCCATCAAAAAGATTCTATCATCTACAATAAAGTTTTATCAAAGGGTGTCTTGTTTGTTTTGATAATCATACAATAAATGATTTATCAAGTATTTCTGTAAAAGGTGAGCTACAGTTTTAGTTCAGTTTCTCATTGATATTGATACTTAGGTTGTTGTTAAATATCAAAAGTGGTATTAATATAGATGATTGATGTTTACTTCAGTATGGGATGTTGTAAGCATCAAAGTTCGTATTGATATCTAATTTGATGTGACATCAAAATAAGTATTAATATCAGGAGTTCGGTTGTGAATGAGCTATGAGAATGAAGGATGAAAATAGGATAGAAAGTGGAATCAAAAGGATGATAAAGATAATTTATAGGTAAGATATAGGTATCATGAGGGACAGAAGTACGGTGAAAAATTTAGGAAGTATTGGCAAACGGAGATATAGAATGCATCCCAGGAGCACGATCAAGTACTGAGGCCTAAAGAAGATATCTAGTGACCAGACCTAAAGATAAAATGGGGAGGAAACATGTAGATTAATGTTAGACCTACCCAAGAGCTAAGGCAGGACATCAAAGACTGGATGGATACATTTCGTCAGGAAATGTCATAGTAAAGTCGCCTGAGAACCAAAGTTGTCTAATAAGTGGAATAGTCACTGCTTGAAGAAAGGGTGATACGTCATCAGATCCAGAAATTGATTATAAATGATCTATATTATTTAATTTAAGAACTAACATGAGTATTCAGAATGCAAGGAATTATGTCAAACCGGAATAGTATATACCACTCCTAGATGAACGAGCAATAAGTAAGGAAGAACTAAAAGATAAAAATTTGGCTACGATAATGTAAGGGATTCAAGCTACTTCGAGAAGATGATACGAGACATGGATGTCAAGGAAGACTTTCCGATAGTGTGGCACAAAGGAAGAATAAGCATTATATGTTACTAGACGTCAAGGAAGAGCATTGCAGTCAGTTCATATGAGAACTACCTAAAACCAAAAATGATAATAAGAATTAGAATATGCTGGTGATGCCTCCAGATTAGTATACTTTCTTCTAAGTAGTAAGAGAATTTCACTCGGCAAATTTACTCGATTGTGATTCAAGGAAATTAAGGTATGATGTTACAGCTATGCGCCAATCTTATCCAATCATAATTTTCTCGTTAATTTTACTCTAATGTAATTTCGAGAGCATCAGAAATCGAATACGCCCTGGTTTCAGTACATTATTCGCAGATGGACAAGAAGATTAAGAGAATGACTAAACAGCCTCGAATGCGGTTGGAAGCGATTACAAACTAGTTGAATTAAATAGAGAAACATGTGGGAATGCGCTTCAGCGACCAGTCACTATTGGAAACGTTCATAAGCACGAACTTCTAGAATTAGAAAGAAAAGAAAATTAATAGACGTTATTCTTGTCCTTTTGGAAACAGTAAAGTAGAGAAGATAAGTGTAAGTTAGTTGGCTTCACCGCCACACGTATACATGGTTCATAGGGTGTTTATATATGTATAATCACGAAAAGTAATTAAGGCCCGTTATGTATAAAATGGAGACTTGAGTTGAGTTATAGGAGCAACTAACAGAATATGAGGTCAGCGAGAGTCTGTTGAGTAATGGGTAATACTGCGAGTAAACATTTTATGAAAAGTTGTAAGGTTGAGAGGTCAACCTGAGAAAAGGGAAGTGAGATACTGGAATATATCATTATCTGATACTTAGTGCGATTCTGAGGACAGAATCCTCTTAAGTGGGGGAGGATGTAATATCCGGGACATGACGTGTAATTATTTTTATCAATAAATGATTATTATATGATTATTATGTGATTTTTGGTGAATTATTTGATGCTTGGTGATATTATTTGAATGTTCATATGTGGTAAAGTCTAGATATGTTAATTTTATCATGTCCAGAATAAAATATAGATAATTAAGGTATTTTCTGGTAATTTTTGGAGTATTATATGATTTTATATTGATTTATGAATTTATTAACAATTTTCTGAATATTTACAAAATTATTTTATAAAGCCGGGAATCGTCCAACCTCAACCGTTTTTACATTTTTACAACCTGAAACTCTTCCGAAAACTCCTTCCTAACCTAATCTGGTAATTTCAGAAACTTTCCATGTTTTGACTTTTTCGATCCGGATTACGGTTTGACCCGTGCGCGGCCCGGCGCGATATTTTCGATACGCTAACCCTTTTCAAGAACATTATCTCCGTACAATCGTTTTATAAAAGCCCGGTTTTTTATGATTATCCGAAATAGGATGACGTTTATCCAAAACAGGATAGTGCTTATCCAAAACAGGATAGTGCTTATACAAAAGTATATTCAAGGAATATTTCAAAGCATATTCAGGGAATATTCTATCCAAAAGTATATTCAAGGAATATTTCAAAGCATATTCAGGGAATATTCTATCCAAAAGTATATTCAAGGAATATTCCAAAGTATATTCAAGGAATATTCTCAAATTTTCCTCTATAAATAGCCCTTTCTGTAGTTTTATTTCGCGCATATAATTATTTCACCAGAAAAATTTTTATAATTATCCAGAGAAAGTAGTAAGTGTTCTTCGTGTTCTTCATAATTAAACCGCGATTCGAAGGTGTTATCGAACTCCGATTCGGGCGTGCAATATATCAAAATGAAGCTCTCGAAATCCTCTTTCTGAATCAACCATTTGATTTTTCCCAAAAATTAAGGTATTTTTCTGATTTAATTATTTAAATTCGAATTACTTATGGATTAAATTAGGAATTTTTGTTTTTGATATTTTTGATGTGATTTGATGGCATAATCCTGTAGATCTTTTCTTCCAGGTCATTTTAGTATATTATATGTCAGAAACTGAGTTCAATAACATGCTTAAATTGATGTTTGATTCTCTGAATGAAGAACTAGGGTTTGTGTTCTTAAATGTTTTTAATTCGAAATTAGGGGTTTTAATTTCATTGATTCTGGGTGGAAATTATGACCACCAATGCATTCATGAGATTCTCAGGAATCGATTCGTAATTTTTAGTTGATTTAAGGAACCGTAGTTTAGCAGATCGGAAAAGCTCGGGATCGCCGTTAATGGCGATCACCGGCAACCGGCGATGAGGAGGGTTAAATTACAGAAACGTCCCTATAGTTTGGTCAGATTTATATTTCAGTCCCTGGAAATTTAAATCTTTACAAATTATGGATTTCTGTTTATTTTGATTTTAAAAATGATATTTTTATTAATTTAAAAATCAGAAAATTATTTATTTATTTATTTTAAATGCAGAAAAATTATTTTTAATTATTTATCTATTCAAAAATAAATTTGATTTATTTTATTAATTAATATTAATTAGTTTTTAATTATTTTAATTAATCGATTAAATTAATATTAATTGATTGATTAATTTAATAATTGGATTTAAATATTTAAAATTGATTTAAAAATTCTGAAAAATAGTTTCGAGCTTTAAAATATTATTTTAAATTATTTTTAAGGCTCGATAATTATTATAAAATTATTTTAACGTCAAATTTGGGTGTTCGAACCCTATTATTTAATTATAAAATGATTCGGAGTCCAATTTTAAATCCGTAAAATGTTCAAAAATTCGTATTAGATACCTGGAAAATTATTTTGATTCCGGATCTTCTTTGAAAAATTATTTGGATTGAAAATCTTACGTGCTATGTGTTATATGGGACCTGATTGCTGTATAAAATGATTGGTTGTGCATTGTTTGACTGTTTCTGCTGTAACTTTTAATTCGTACGTCGAATTTGGGTGAAACTAAGGGTAGATATAAGCTTGTATCGAATAGAATGAGTTGAGAAATAGTGTTGATGAGTATATGTGATGTCTAACAGAGGAAGCAAGATGTAGAAAGGGAAAGCAAGTGGTTAGTGAGTGCGAACCAATTGACAAGTGTTAGTGAAGTGAAAGCGAATTGATAAGGCAAGTGTCCCTGAACTTTCTTGTAATATACTTGTGAACACTTTTGAACTCTTTTTATTATGTTGCAATTATTCCCAGTAATTCCTATTCTATATTGCAAGTACTTTGAAGTACTTAACCCTAAATACTGATTTTTATTGATCTTGAGCCGTGAGCCTGATTTCTTGTAAACCCTTGATTGCTGAATTCTTGAATACGAACCACACCTATCTGATACTACTCCACAAATACATATCTACCACATACTGATCTTTGATATGAAATTGTTTATCAGATCAACCTTTGGGCCTTGTATAACAGAAGACCATTCCTTGTAACCTTTGCACCTTTGGTCTTCTACACTTTGATTCTTTTCTTGAATTGAAATCCAAGCTTCTTGTTGACCTTGTTATACCTTTCTAGTGCTGTGAAGCACCTTATGCTTCAAGATAAATGTTATTTATGATTCAGTTTATTGAAGTACATTTTTTATCATGTTATTACTATATAATTGGATTGTTTTTAAATATGGACCAGATTCGTGGTCAGACCAGATTCGTGGCCGTATTAGGCCAATGGGTGCCTTGGATCCAGTATATAGAGCAAAGATGGGAGCCTTGCTCGGGGTTAGTGCGTGACTGATCAGCAGCCTAACCTTGGTTTTTTTTAAATAAAAGTGAATATCCAATTCTAATCATTGTTTATCAGGAAACTTGATTCCCTATATCATTTCAGTTGATCATTATTAAATCCAAGTGTATCATGGTGACTTGTTGAGCTCGTTAGCTCACTCTTGCGAATATGTTTATGTTCTTTTCCAGTTAAAAAGAAATTTGGTGATGGCAAGGATCCCCAGTCGAGTTTGCCAGCTAGGTTTACAGGTTGAAGTGGAATGAGCTAGCGGGAGTTATGTGTTTTAGTGTGAGCTAAAAGTTTGTAATAAAGTTTGACTTCAAATGTAAGATAAATAAATTTGAGATTTGGTACGTTTGTAATAAATAAGGTTGTGGCTTATGGACATACTTTAAACGGTTGCAATCTTTGATTGTGGTAAGTAGGGTCATTGCATATAATAATATTCATAAACAGGTTTAAGTATGGTGTGTGTATGTGTTGTGGACCCCAAACTTCTGACCCGTGTTTGGAGGGCGTCATAGTTGAGGTAGAACAGTGTTTTATCAATTGTACCTCTATGAAATCCACTTTCCAGAAGGAATTGAGCTAAAGTCTCATACCATGCTCTAGGAGCTTGCTTAAGGCCTTAAAGTGCTTTGTCAAGCCTATTGACATGATTTGGAAATTTTGAATCTACAAAGCCTGGAGGTTGTTCAACATAAACCTCTTCTTCCAATTCTCCATTAAGAAAAGCACTTTTCACATCCATTTGAAAGACTTTAAACTTTTTGTGAGCAGCATAAGCCAAAAATATTCTTATGGCTTCTACTCCAGCAACTGGTGAAAATGTTTCATCATAATCAATACCCTCCTGTTGAGAGTAGCCTTTAGCAACCAGCCTTGCTTTATTCCTTGTAATTATGCCATCACTGTCAAGCAGTCTGCACAGCTTCAGCCCAAAAGTAGGTTGGTAGCTTTACTTCATCAAGCATAGTTCGTGCAGCTTCAATAAGAGTCATGTTCTTTCTTTCTACAACTCCATTTTGTTGTGGAGTTCCAGGTGCAGAAAATTACTGTTTGATTTCATGCTCTTTGCAAAACTCTTCCATGATTGAATTCTTGAACTCAGTTCCATTATTAATCCTTATAATTTTAACAGAATCTTTGACCAACTTATCGAGCTGTCTGACATGATCATTTCTAGTAGATGCAGTTTCATTCTTCTTGTGTAAGAAGTACACCCAAATGTACCTTGGGAACTAATCCACTATAACCATAGCATATTTCTTATTTGCAATAGACATGACATTGACTGGACCAAATAGGTCAACATGTAGTAGGTGATAAGGCTCAAGAATTGATGACTCAATTTTGCTCTTGAAAGAAGATTTTTTTTGTTTTGCTTTTTGACATGAATCACAAAGGCCATCAGGAGCAAATACTGATTTTGGAAGTCCTCTCATAAGATCTTTCTTTACAAGCTCATTTATGTTGTTGAAGTTTAAATAAGAGAGTCTTTAGTGCCAATTTCAGCTTTCTTCAATTGATGCCCTACTCAAAGTCTGAGAGCAGGGCTTTATTTCCAGTCATATGTCCTGAACATCCACTATCCAGTACTAGGATGTTTTTCCTGTTGCCTTGCAATCACAAAGACCACTAATGGTTAGTTTTAAGGACCCAGACTTGCTTGAATCCTTTGGCCTTTTTAAGTTTGTTAGAATTTGGAGCGGATTTAATATCAGAGTTTATGCTAACATGCTGTTTATCAGAACTTATATTAGACTTTGCATCAGACTTTACACTAGAAGAAATTAAAGCAACTTTCTTCAAAGATGGTTTTATTTGATAATAATCATAGTACAAACTATGATATTCCTTACAAGTATAAATGGAATTCCATAAACTACCACAATGAAAACAAGGATTTTATGGCTTAAACCTAACAGACTGCTCTTAACTCCTGACTTAGGAGGTAAAGAGTTTATATTATTATTCTTCCTGCAAAAAGAAGCAAGATGGTTAGAGTTTCCACAGTTATAACATTTCTTTCTAGGAGCATTAGGAACAGGCATATTATTAATTGCTTTTATTCACACCTTCCTTTCCATTCCTATTTTTCCTAGCTGCCTTAACCTTGTTGACATTCCTTATTTCTTTCAGCTTATGCTTAAGCTGCTTCTTCGTCATTAAGCCTATGTTGACTTCAGCTGGTTTATCCTGTTCAAATTTGTCAGAAGTTGACTTCTCCTTAACTTCTGTCACAGACTCTTTCATCTTTTCAGAATCAGATTTTACAGTTTTAGCTACAAACTTAACAGGATTTACCTTTGGCTTAGCAGTTTGTTTAACAACAATTGGCTCAATTTTTTCAGTTCCTTTTTCACTTTTGTCACACCCCAACTTAAACAGCAAATTAAATATAACTATCACAACAAATAAATAAACATACCCAAATCCAAGATCTTACAGTTTAGGGTTTGGAACAGCCCAACACTACCATCTATTACAACTGATTTTAAATACCGAGTCCTCACACAAACTACTAACACTTATTCTACCTGAGCTCGAACATAAGCATCAGCATCACAGGTCTTACGGGCAGTCTTCTTGAATCTAACCATAGCTGCTAGCTGTAATATCAGGGTAAAGCAAGGAGTGAGCCAAATGCTCAACAAGTGCTAAACAATACGATAAAAATCATAAATCAAGATATATATTAAAGAATGTCAATGGGAAGACATAACCAGTGATAATGAGAGATAAAACTTTGGGTGATGGCATCATTCCGTTTGTATCAAAACAATTTCAAAATCATATCTTAATCAAAATCATTTTATGACGCTACGGATTACAGCCGGTGATCAGCCACGAAGTAATCCCGAACCTCGCTGGGTTCTAAAACATTAATGGGAATCCCTAGGCAACTTTTAAGCCTAATATAAGTGTGGATAGGACTCGCGTCTCAGTCCAAATGCACTATTCAAAGAAAACATTTATCCCCCTTTGGGACTGAAAACCCACATTTTATTTATTTCAAAAACTAATGCCGATTTATAACAAAATCTCTTTTACAGTAAACATTTTTTTCTTTTTTATCAAGGGATTATAAATCAACTCGAAACACGGGAAATATGGTACTAAATCTCAGGGCCATGATTCACAAAACTATACTTTATTAAAGTAACTGAATGGTTTTCATATAACAAAGATTAGACAAGGGGATTTAGTGAGGCTATTGGATATTATAAAGGGTAATGCCAAATTGGGCTTAAATCAATGGTTTCTCATCAAGGTTCAAGTGTTGGATCATCAAGAAGATAAGCTTCATGAATACTAAGGGTGTTAAGGTATGCATAAATGATCTTTAACTCAGGATATATCAGAATTGTCAAACTTCAGGATAAGAAAGAGGAGTATTAATCAATGAGGAATCACTTTGATAAGTATCTGGCTTTTAGGGTTCAAGGTAATGTTCTATAGGGGTTCAAGTATCAGGATGAGATATCAATACTTAGGAATCATCAGCATGTAAATCAAGAGAATCAACCAAGAGTTATAATTACCCTTTCTTTTATCCTGGCATTCGAATTACTTTAATATACTATCATGATAAGACCACTTTGCAATACGTACTCGAGGGTTCATGGCATTTTTATATAATTCAAAGATAAACATAAGATACGCTTGATTTAATATATCAAATGACACAGGATAGTTGCAGCAATGTCTGAACTATTAGCAGTAAATATGAAGGACAAGTTGAATCACTTGCCTTGAGAAAGGCTGGTCTGGTCTGACTGGTAGGAGAAACAACTGGAGCTTCACTCGACCTTTATGGCAAGTTATCCCTCGTCTCGAGATCCTACATAAATAATAATAATCCTCATTATAATATACTCTCACCAACTTAACCTATTTACAACCCGAATTTAAACACGGATGGCACTTAGGCCTATATGCACTTAATTTATATTCACCTTTAATTTATAGTTGCACACACATAGCCACATAATCACATATCATATATTAATACCAAATAACACCATATACACCATAATGCAACACTAGGCTTGGATGATCTCGATCCCCCAACTTAAGTCACTTGGTCGCTAAACTAGACAAAGTCTTCTAATTTTGGCTTCCTAACTCGATGTGCCTTTACTAAACTATCCAAGACCTATTGACCCTCACTTGTGCCTTTTATTCTACTGACCTTATACTATCTTACAACTATGGTGGTCAGCCTAGATCTCACTCCTAAGTGTTCTAAAACTATGTGCTAAGTGAAAGTGTTCACTGGTGCAAATTTCAGAATGACAACTATGGTTTCTTGAGTGCATTTGACACCCTTAAACTATAGGTTTTCCTTTAAACCTCTTACACAAGACTCTCCTGACCTAAGGGCATCTCCCAAACTTGATGTGGCTCAAGGGCCTGGCTTGGGCCTTCTTGGGCCTAAGCTCAAAGTCCATGGTTCCCCTGTTTTCCTGGGCAGAAAACACCCTAACTTGAATTAACTTGTGACACATGGTTATAACTCATATCCTATGAACTATGGTTGGAAAAACTTCTCTGACACTCCCTCTAACTAAGGCCCAACAGGGCCTAATGAGGGCCTACCCATGACATGGTCAAATCTCCCTATTTCTAAGTTGCAACAAAACTGTCCCCTGCTGGACATATTTTGTTATTCTACTTGTGCACCTAACCAAATGACATGCAAACCTCCAACCAACACCGAAAACCTTTTATATACTCCCAACAGTAACTTCTGGTGGCTTGGTCCTCAAAGTGCACATCAATGACATGGTCAAAACTCACTCTAAACCTCAGGGTACTAAACTGATTTTTTGCAGAAACTATAAATCTCCTTTCTCCAAGGTTTTGACTTGCCAACTCAACCACCAACAACCCAATACCCAAACCAAGACTTAAACATGGTGATCTACTAAACTAATTCCCTTATACTCAAAATAATCTTGGTGGAGATCATCCTTACCTAAGGTGCAATCATGGCAAAATAAAAGAAACCACATTTCACAACTCCCAAATCATCAAGTTTTTGAAACAACAAGTTATGCATTTTATAAAAGATATACACGACTTATTACCATGCATCAAGAAGCATTAATCAATATTAACACATTATTCCTACTGAAATTAAAGCTTACTAATAAAATCTTTCCAAGTGATCAAAATCTTATAACATTCTAAATGAAATCCACATGCATGCATGTCTTCGAGTTTTGCAAGCCAAACAACATGTTTTCTAAATATGTTTTACCAAGAAATTTACATGCAATCCTAGCATGAGCTATATCTAGATGATCACTTAGCATGCAAGGAGTTTCATCAAATTTTTACTACAAAATTCAAGCCATTATCACATAAACATGCAAAAATTGAACAAAGCAACAAGAATGCTCTCAAGAACCATTCATTCGGCTCCCCTATGGTCATGGCCGAATGAAATGGAAGGGAATGGCCATTTAACATCAAGAGTTTTCTTCTCAAGACTTGGCACTTCACCATTCCTTGTAGTCCTCTCAAAAACAACCTTAAACTCACAAGAATCAAGGTTGTACTTTGAGTTTCAACTAAAACCTTAACATGGAACCTTAAAACTTAAACTTCCTACTCAAAACTCTTTAAAATATAAGTGATCATGGCATGGGAAGTAACATTTACTTGTTGTAAAAGGTGGAACTTGATTGAGAAAGAAAGAAAATGGGGAGGGGGTTGATCTCGGCAAAACTTGAGAGTGAGGGGGGAGAAAACCGAGAGTGAGAGAGAGGAGGGAGGGAAGAAAGAGTGTGGTGGTGAGTGATGTGTGAAATGATCATGTCTTTACTTGTTTTAAGGTTTTTGTTTTGACAAATGTGAGTGGAAATAGGAATTGACATGACCACCCTTCCACTTAAACTTGGATCATTTTGCATGCAAGGGTAAAGGAGGAATTTGGCTAGAAAATAAGAGTTAGTGGGGTGGTAATTGTCTCTTTAGCCCTTTTGGATTGAATAGAAAGGATTTGCATGCAAGGACAACTATGTAATTTGCTAATTATAACAATTAACATTGATAAAGATTTATTTTTATAAAATAAAACACAAGTTCAAAAATTATAAAATTTATACCATAAAATAACTTGGATTTTTAGAAATTTTATAAAACTACTTTTGAATTTTGTGAACAAATAACTTTTAAAAAGATATTTATTCAAGGTTTAAAAATATTCCTTACAAATCAAAATGAAAGAAATAAATAAATTTTTGCTTTGAAAATTCATATACCACATAACGAAAATTTAAGACGCAGAAATTCTCATTCACACAAGCATACAATAGTTGAATATATTGGCATTCGGCTTTATAATAACACCAAATTTACAATTAATATTACACAGAAATACCGGGTGTAACAACTTTTATCATCTCCATAACCTAAGCCCTCTTTCCAGTTTCCACTACTTAATAAATTTTGAGTTATTCTGCCAGATTTAGTTCAAGTCCTGATAATCTCTTTTTTTTTTCTAACTCAGTTTTTAGAGATTTATTCAATTTTAGCAATTCATCTCTAACATAAAAAGCATCGTCTCTTTCTTTTGGAGTTTGATGAAACATAACTAACTCTTTTTCTAAATAATCATTCCTTTTCTTAAAAGCAAGATTTTTAGAAGTTAATCTTTCACATGTTAAAGTTTGATCTCTGTAGCTAATAAACATGGTTTTAAGATATAATCTCAACTCAGTAATATCATCAGTATGAAAAGCATTAGTTGTTTGAGGTCCCTTCAATTCAGCAGTTTCAGAGCTGCCATCAGCATTTGCCATTAATGCATAATTCACCTCATCTTCAGAATCTGAAGAGTCTGTCCGGCTTTTCTTCTTTGTGACAAGTGCCTTGCCTCTGTCACTCTTTCCTTTCTTGCAGTCAGGAGATATGTGGCCTCTTTCACCACAATTGTAGCATTTGACATTAGAGTTGTCTCCTCTGTCAGACTTTGCACTTTTGCCTTCAGACTTTCTGAACCCTTTCTTATCAGCACTTACACCTTTCCTGGAAAACTTCTTTCCTCTTCTGAATTTCCTGTAGGCTATCTTTGTGATACCCTTCACCATAAGAGCACACAATTTCATCATCTCTTCATCAACATCTATTTCAGGTAAACTTTCAGTTTCTGAATCACCATCATCAGAACTTGATGATTCTGAATCAGACTTTATGATGAGAGCCTTTCCTTTGCCTTTCTTTGAGACAGCCACTTTGGGGGATTCCTCCTCAGCTTTAAGAGCAACTGTCCTTGACTTACTCCCATGCCTCTTCCTCCTTTGATCCATCTCAAGTTCATAAGTCTTGAGCATACCATAAATTTTATCAAGAGTAGTTTCATCAAGAGCATAGTTGTCTCTTATAGTAGTAGACTTCAAATCCCAACTTTCAGGAAGAGCTAAAAGGAATTTTAGATTTGAATCTTCAAGATCATATTCCTTGTCCACCAGTGACAAATCATTCAAAAGTTTGACAAACCTGTCATATAATTCTATTAATGACTCATCACCTTTTGAGTCAAAGTGCTCATACTCTTGAGTGAGTATAGTCCTCCTATTTTTCTTGATTGCATCAGTTCGCTGGCATCTTGTCTCCAAGGCATCCCATATCTCCTTTGCAGTCTTGCAATGAATTACCTTGTTTGACATGACATTATCAATAGCACTATGCAGCAAATGCCTTACCTTTGCATCCTTGGCAATTGATGAGATATCTTCAGTTGTATACTCACTTTTCTCCTTTGGTATAGTCTTTGATGGCTGATCTGCAACTACAACAGAGAGCTTGGTTGGCTTATGTGGTCCTTCATTAATTCTGTCAAGGTATTCTGGATCTATAGCTTCAGAAACATAGTCATCTTCACTTTTCATATGGGATACTAAGAAGGTCTCAGTATGGGAACCCTAATAGTCTCATATCGACTGTGGGTTTGAGCCTTTTGGGTTTCTTCAGTTTTGGTGGGCTTGGTTGGATTTTCTGCTTTTTCAGACACGATTGTTTGGATCTTTACTGTATGTGTGTTAATAGATAAGCTCTGATACCAATTGTTAGGTCACACAACACTGTAGAAGGGGGTTGAATACAGTGTTTAATACAATCAAATCGATTTCGAACACAAGTAACAGTAAACAGATATATTCAATATAATAAACTCTGTCACAATGGAACTGTTCTCTCTCGGTGATGAACAAATATCACGAGAGCTACAAGGTTACAATGTATGATCTTCTCGATAATGATAACACATATAGTGTAAACCTATATCTGTGTTTATATAGTACACAGTTACAAGATAACTTCTAACTGATATGGAATATAATTCTGTCTCCTAAAATATAACAATCAGATATCTTATACAATACTTTCAGTCCTCTAACTCTTTCCATGCATATCTTCTTTTGTATTAGTCTCGATCTTCTTTCCTGTAAATCAGCTTCCTGCCTTAACTGTAAGTCCTCCCGTACTTAAGTTCTGATATCTTATCTTCTGATAATCTAAGTTCTGATATCCTTAAGTTCTGACTTCCAGTAAGTACTGATCCCAGTAAGTACTGATATTTCCTATTTGTTAAGATCTGAAAACTAAACATGAAACATATTAGACATGACATCTCAAATATATCTAACAGATGATATTCTGGTATATTCAAAAACAGAAACTGATCACACAGAACATCTAAGAATAGTCTTGGAAGTGCTTCGGAAGGAGAGATTATATGCCAAGTTCTCGAAGTGCGAGTTTTGCTTAGTTGAAGTAAGATTTCTAGGACACATTGTTGGAAAAGAAGGAATTAAAGTAGATCTTGAAACGATCGAGGCTGTAATGAATTGGGAGAGACCGAAGACGCCTACAGAAGTGAGAAGTTTCATGGGACTAGCGGGATACTACAGAAGATTTGTAAAGGATTTTTCGAAGATTGCCGTACCACTGACCAAATTGACAAGGAAAAAATGAGAAGTTTGAATGGACAGAGAAGTGCGAAAATAGTTTTCAAGAATTAAAGCAAAGATTGGTAATTGCTCCGGTTTTAGCTTTACCAGATGATAAAGGAGATTTTGTAATATACAGTGATGCCTCTTACAAAGGACTTGGATGCGTATTGATGCAACACGGGAAGGTGATAGTGTATGCTTCAAGGCAACTTAAACCACATGAACAGAAGTACTCGACTCATGACTTAGAGTTAGCTGCGATAGTGTTTGCTTTGAAACTATGGAGACACTACTTATATGGGGAAAATTGTGAGATATACACAGATCATAAGAGTCTGAAGTACCTCTTTACTCAGAAGGAGCTGAATATGAGACAGCGTTGATGGTTGGAATTGATCAAAGACTACGATTGTTCGATACAGTATCATCCGGGAAAGGCCAACATGGTAGTAAACGCTTTGAGTATGAAGGAAAGGTTAAATATGATAACAATGCCGAAGGAATAATTTGATGAAGTTAAAAATTGCAATTAGAGCTTTGTGATCATGGAAGAGTGAAAGAAATATGTTATGCAATTACTTTTCAACCGATACTACTAGAAAGGATAAAGAAATGCCAAGATGAAGTAATGACTCAAGAGAATAATCAGTTGACAGTAGAAGAGATATGTACCTAAAAAGACGAACAAGGTGTATTTAGATTTTCAACAAGAATTTGGATTCCAAATGTGACTGAATTGAAGAATGATATTTTGAAAGAAGCACACAACTCAAGATTTTCGATTCACTCGGGAAGTACCAAAATGTACCATGATTTGAAAAAGAGTTTTTGGTGGCCGGACATGAAAAGGGAGATTACGGAGTGGATTTTAAAATGCCACAAGTGCCAAAGAGTGAAAGCAGAACATTAGAGACCAAGTGGTTTGATTCAACCATTGAAGATTCCAGAATGGAAGTGGGAAAATATTGCCAAGGATTTTGTAGTGGGTTTACCGCGAACACGTTCTGGACATGACGCAATTTGGGTGATAGTTGACGCCTTACGAAATCGGCTCATTTTCTTCCAATCAATGAGGAGTCTTCGTTAGACAGACTAATTCATATGTATGCACACGAAATCGTGTTACGCCATGGTGTACCTATATCAATAGTTTCGGATCGAGACCCGCGATTCAACTCGAGATTCTGGAGGCAATTTCAAGAAAATCTTTGAACGAAATTAAACATGAGTACGACATATCATCCACAAACCGATGGCCAAAGCGAACGAACAATCCAAACCATTGAAGATATGTTACTGTAATATCTCATATTTTTAGATATTATTATTATTACTATTTGAAGTTGTTTATGTGATTTTTATGTGAATTTTGGTGTATTATCTGGCAATTGGAATGATATTTGGATGTTTATATATGATATTCTTTGAGTATACTAATATTTATATGTCCATAATAAAGTATAGACAATTATGGTATTTTTCTCGTAATTTTTGGATCGTTATATGATTTTATAATGATTTATAGATTTAATATTTATTTTCTGAATAATTATAAAACTATTTTATAAAGTCAGGAATCGTCCAACCTCAACTGTTTTTACATTTTTACAACCCAAAACTCTTCCAAAAACTCCTTCCAGACCTAATCTGGTAATTCCGAACATTTTCCGTGTTTTAACTTTTTCGATCCGGATTACGGTTTGACCCGTACGCGTCCCGGCGCAAACTTTTCGATACGATAATCGTTTTGATAAAACAACAAACCCCGTATTATCGAGAGACAGGATATTATTACATTATCTTCGTATATAGTGTTTTATAAAAAGCCCGGTTTTTATAATTATCCAAATCAAGTATTAAATTGTATCATTTAATGGGATACTCATTACTTGTTTAAATTGTATTTATATGAATCGATCCGTAATTTGGAGGTGTATTTATTAGCATCTTTATCGAGCTATTCATTTTATCTCTGTTACGTGCATCTGAATGTATTTTATACGTGTTCAGGTTTTTTGTTAATTTAAGTATCATTTTTGTTTTTCAAAAATAAACGGACCGGGACCCCATCGGGACGTCAAAGTCCACAAAAATCCGTGTTTTTATTTTTATAAAATTATTCATATTTCAAATATCTCGTATTTTTGTATTCTTAAATTATTCTCAATTTTTGGGGAATTTTGACATCAATTTTATAATTTATTGTTTTTAAAATTATTCCCCGTAATTATGATTTTGGGGCTTAATTATTGTAATTTTGGGAATAAAACACCCTTAATTGATTTTGGGGTATAAAATTTTAAAAAATATAAATAGCTGTATTATTTTTATTTTAGTCATTAAATTCATTAAGATTCAGTATAATAAAAAGGAAACCAAGAGCAGCTTTTGGGGGTGTGATTCATTCATGAGCATAAAATCAATGATTTTGGAAGATTCAGGGAACCGTTTGTGAATTTCATCCTCTCGATGAGACCTTTCTGTTGATATCAATTTCAGCATATGAAGGTAAATATTGATTAAAATTGATTTTTCAAGTGAATTACTCGAATTCGTTTTTGATTATGGAGGGGTTGTTTGATGATTCTGATGTTGCAAATACTTTTATACGATGATTCTCAGTCGAAATGGTTATAAGTTTGTGTTGTTTGATTCCCGAAATGATAGGTCGAGTTCTTCAATTTATTTGTTTCTTTTAAATTAATTTCTGATTGATTCATGTTGTTGATTTTGATATACGAATGAATTATATGTAATCTCAGCTTTGATTGGTGATGTAAACCGTTGTTTTTGGTTGGGTTTTGAGTGTTTTGGGTTGTTGGCCGGAGTTCGTCGGCATTAATGGAGGAAATGGCCGTGTTTTGATCGGTTTCCGGATTGATTGATCGTGTGATGTTGTTATACCTTTGTTTAGATTTGTGGGGATGAACTGAATGTTTTCTGCTAAAACCGGTGCGAAACTGTGTGTGTTGTGGCTGGGAAGCGGGTTCTTCGGACTCCGGCGAAGTCGCCGGTTTCTGGGACAAACCCAGATTCCGGTCGACATTCAACCGGAGTTCTTGGCAACCCGGTTGAAGTCCCAACCCGACCCGGTTGGTTTAATTCCAACCTGGGTCTGATTCTTAGAAACCCTAAGCCCTAAATTGTATTCTGTTTCTGATTTTCTTTTTAAATTTTATTCAAAAATTCTTTTTCCTATTTTCAAAATCAAGTATTTTATTTCCAAAAATCATTTACTTATTATTTTAAATCCTATAATTATTTTCTTAATTGTTTTAAATTCCAAAATGTATTTCTTTCAATATTTTCAAAAAATCCATATTTGTTTTAATTATTTATAATGTATTTTAATTAATTATTTATAGGTTTAATTAATTGGTTAATTCATTTTATCTATTAATTTTATTTATAAATAGTTAAATAAAATATAATTATTTATATTTAATTCAAAAAAGTCCTAAAAATATTGTTTTTAAGCTTTTAAAAATTATATTTTGGTATTTAAAAATCAATTAATATTATTATTAATTGATTTATTTCTATTTATTCCTATATTATTCGTAATAAATAAACCGTTCGTCCGTTTATTGCGAAACGAACGCCTTTAGACTCAGAAAAATATTTCGATTTCATTAAAAATACTTTTTAGACCTAATTTCTTTTGTATTGAAAGGTCGTGTGAGTTACGAGTCAGCTCTGAGTAGCTTATTTATGAAAAAGTTATATTTTGACCCGATTTCCATTTTAAACATACCGAGTCGAACCTTTTGACGAACCAAGTTATGTGATGTGAATTATGTGATACGTGAGTTATGTTTTACATGCTATGTGAATTACGTGTGTATGTGGGTCAAGAATCTTGTGTTTTACTGTCTTCTTTATGTGTGGGCTATCGTATGGGTAGACGATAGGATTTTGACGCGCAGTTCGTCGAGTAATTAGCGTTTAGACGATTAAAGCTATGTCTTTTAATTATAGATGCGGATCATTCGGGTTGATCAGGGCCAGATGGAATGGATGAAGACTAAAGTTGAGTAGTGTGGAATATTGGGTTGCAGCACTGCATGAGTAGTAGATCAGAGATTTAGCGCAGTAAAAGACGGTGATGCCTTGAGATGTCAGACTGAGATAAATGCGTCTATACGAGTGTGACTAACTGCTAAAAATCAAAGGAAAGTATCCCTATCATCACATATTTTTCAAGTGATATTTATTTTAAATCTTCTTATGCAAGTATTGCTTTCCCTATTCGCAGTTCAGAATAGATAAATGTTTTACATATTGCTGAATTAAATGATTCTGTTATGCAAGTACTCTTCTGCTATTCTAAGTTCAGAATAGCTAAGTGATTTTACTTATCAAATTATCGGATATATAAATGTTTTGGATTTTGAGAAAGATGATTTTGTTACGAGAATTCCTGCCCAAGTGAATGGGGGAATAAAATTATTTAGGATGTCGATTGATTCGGCTCCTTTTTCAATAAAAAGGTTTTAAGATTGGAATGGTTACTAGTTACTGGTTACAGCGTAGGTGATCGAGATATCGGTCCAGCTGTAATATCTTTCAAGGCGAGTATATGCCTTTTCTGGCGCCCTACAGGTACCGTATGGCTGGGGGATACGGGTAGTACCTATATTTACGGTATGGCTGCGGGAAACCGGTGCTGTTTCGTGACTGATCATCAGGGACAGCATGAAATATAATTGGTTCCAATCTAAAATGTTGTTTCTAAATTGTTTTTGATATTCATAGAATAAATGATTTATCAACTATTTATGTTTTGGATTAAAGGTGAAATGCAGTTCTGATTCAGTTTCTGCTTGATATGGATATTTAGGTTGTTGTTAAATATCAAAGGTGGTATTAGTATAGATGATTGATATTGACTTCAGTATGGGATATTGTTAGCATCAAACTTCGTATTGATATCTAATTTGATATGACAACAAAATAAGTATTAATATCAAGAGATCAGTTTTGAATAAAGTTCATGATTCATTCCAAAATCATTGTTTCATGTTATTTTTGTTTACGATATTTTCGTAAACACTATTTTACGAGTTTTATTCTCGTCAAGATTCAAAGTATTGCTGAAGCATTTCGCTCAAAAATATCAAAAATAGTTTTGAGTACAGTGAGAAACAATTATCAAATTCTTTAATAAATTTTTGTTTCAGCAATTATGATTTTAAAATGTTCTGCGCTATTGCAGATGTCGGTTTTTATATCCAAACGACCATATATATATTACAATGATCTTGCTGAGCATTTCTTTCGCTCATACTTTCTTGTTTTCAAATTTAACCTCCAGTGAGGATTAACTTGCGTTGTTTAGCCGCGTAATTCGAGGAAACAAATAAGAAGCTTTTGGAAGGTGGTTGGTCCAGGGTTTGCGAACTAGTGTAAGTTTTATTGTGTAAAGTTGTTTATAGTATATTATATTATAGTTGTGTATTTTATAGTTGGGCCTAGTATACTTCTTTTCGAAGTTATACTAGCGGGGTCAGTTTTGAGTTTGGAATTTTTGAAAAGAGTTTCAAAAGAAAGTAAAAAATTTATTTGTGGAATTTGGATATCTTCTTTCTAGAACTGTAACCATCAAAGATCTTGGATTAGTTTGGGGTAATAAATTATAAATATCTTCCGCTGGCATTTATTGATTGATTAAACAGGTTAATTTGGATTGAGGTTTCATAGTGACGACCAAATCCTCTGACCCCGGATTTGGGGACGTTATAGTTGCGAAACTGTGCAATTGATTTTTCGGGAAGTTGGGATGATCATCTACCACTCGTAGTATTCTCGTATAACAATAGATACCATTCTAGTATTAGCATGCCACCATACGAAGCGTTATATGGATAAAAGTGGAGAACACCGACGAGTTGGGATGAAGTTGGAGAAGGAAAGATTTATGGACCTGAATTGGTTCAACAAATGAAGGACATTGTCACTATGATCAAGAAGAGACTCATTGCTACTCAGGATAGACAAAGGAAGTATGCGGACCCCACCCAGAAAGATGTGAAATTTGAAATTGGGGAAGCTGTGTTGCTAAAAGTATCACCATGGAAGGGTTTGACCCGATTCGATAAGAAAGGGAAGTTAGCGCCAAGATACATTGGACCTTTTGAAATCTTGAACCAAGTAGGGAAAGTTGCTTATGAGTTAGCCTTACCGCCACAATATCAGCACGTGCATAATGTATTTCATGTTTCATTATTGAAGAAGTATAATCCAGACGCCAATCTGTGATGAAGATGGAACCAGTGGAGATTCAGGCTGATTTATTGTATGAAGAGCAACCTGTACAGATACTGGATCGACAAGAGAGAATTCTTAGAAATAAAGCAGTAAGTTTGGTAAAAGTATTATGGAGGAATCCAAAGGTCGAAGAAGCAACCTGGGAGTTGGAATCTGAAATTCGAAAATGGTATCCTCAATTATTCTCCTAGATTCTAAGGACAAAATCCTATAAGGGGGAGAGGATGTGACGACCGGTAAATATTAGAGCTATTTTTATCAATGCGATATATATATATATATATTCCTAAATATTCTGTGTTATAAGGCCGATTATGCAAATTCATTATATATTGTGTATAATTTTGTCGTATGGCATTGCGAGTGTTGCTGGAATATTTTAAGCGTGTAAATTTCATACGCGAGTAACATTTTTGCTACACAATTAGTAAATAATAGAGATTTCTCGCAATATAGTAATATTTGAATAGTTACGATTAGATGATAAATTTTTATTTTAGTATTGTGGAATATAATCAATTTACTTGCAATTATTTGAGTAATTTATAATGTGTAAAGTATAATTTTCATGATTTATTTGTTAGTATTATAATATGTGAAAAATTATTTTAATATAAATTTTTGTTCGAAATTTTTGAAAACAATTTTATTAAATTTTTAAAATATCATAGTATTTATGGTATTTATTTGGTGATTTATGGATTTGTATTTTAATTACTAAAAATCATTCATTTAAATTATACTTTTAATAGTTATGGAAATACAAGGATACCCTTGCATGCAATTTCCACTCAAATAGAGGTCAAGGATAGGACCGTCCTTTCACTCCCCACTAACTCCATTTGACCAAGCAAAAGACCAATAAAACCTTGCATGCAAAAGTTGGCAATTAGTGGATGAAGGACAAAATAGTAAGTTCAAACTCCTCAAGCATTTTAGTGGGACAAAAACAAATTTATACACTCCACTCACTTCATTTTCTTCACCAACACCTCACTCCACCCTCTCTTCTCTCTACTCCCTCTCGGCCGCACCTACACCGCCCTCCCCTCTCATTTTTTTTCTTTTTCATTTCTTCATCTTCTTGCATCTTTCAACTCCTCTAAGCAAAGGACAATTTCACTTGGTTCTATATCATCATTCAAGGTTAGTTTCTTAGTTGCATGTAGTTAAAGCCAAGGGTTTAACATTAATTCTTGTGAATCTAGAGTTGAACTAATTGTGGCTTATAAAACTTGATCAAGATATGGTATTGATGAAGTGTTTTGCTTCTACTTTCAAGCCATGATCTTGGCCTCAAGCATTCGGCAATGACTCCTAAGGAGCCGAATGAATTTTTTGGTTTGTATGCTAGTTTTATTTATTTTCCAAAAAGAAAGAAGCTTTGCATGTGACTTTTAAAGATCCTATGATCTTTTAAAATGTATTTTTACAAAGTTTCTATCCTTGCATGGTATGATTTTACACTAAAAGTTGAAGTTAATGCTTGCAAGTCGTAGTATAGGTGATATTTCGAACAAATGTGCTATGTGACTTGAATTTGAGTTTTGTGAAATGCATGCCACAATTTTTGCTCTAAAATGCTAATATTCTATGTGCCTTAATAAGTTATAATTAAATCTTGTAGCCATCAAGTTGTTACCATGTGTTTTTGGTTCGAAAATTTGCTTAGAAGTTCACTGTAAAATATGCTCTGCTATGCTCTCTTTTTTTGCCTCGGTAAATGACTATTATGGCTAAGTTTATGCTCGTATTTTTCTATAAAATGATAGTTAATAGGGTTGTGTACAATGTAGGATAGATTTTTGGGCTTGCATGTTGGTGGTGTTGATATGGGAGTTAAGGTGGAAGGAGGTACACTAGGCACTCAGTAGCATATTTTTCCACCCTAAGTATAGGCTGTTTTAAGTGAGTTTTGGTGAGGTCTTGCTAGGTCCAAGTTCACTGGAGTTAGGACTTGAGTTATACTTGAGTCCAGTAGCCGTGGTTCCAGAAGAAACTTGTATTTAGGTAGGTGCACACCCCCATCACCAAGAGCAACTCAGAACAGGGCAGGGCTGGGTAAACTTGAACTTTGGTCGATTATAACCATGTCGTAGGCTAGGCCTTCATGGGGCCTTGGCTGAAATAAGTATAATGCATCACTAGGAAGTTTAAAAAACCATTAGAATTAAGAATTTAGTGATAAAAGTGAGTTTTATATGAGCGATAACAGGGCAGAGTGAATTCTAGGGAGGCTGGGCAGAGTCAACTTTGGGAAGAAGCCTAGAGAGGCCTAGGTGAGGCCTTGACATGAAACCAAGTCTGAGAGTTAGGTTTAGTTCTTAAGAATCCATGGGAAGTGGTTTTGTTAGAAGGCCCTATGTAGAAGTCGAGATTTTTTTCAAAGAGCACAGGTCGTGCAAACTGATGCTCGCAGGGAACTTCAGTGAGAGTATTGATTTTTGTAAACCTTTAGGAGTAAGGCCCCTGAGTCTTACCAACTTTAGAAGTTAGTTTAGAGTCTTAACACCCTCTGGGAAATGATTTGGAGTGAAGGCCTAAGGTGGAAACATCCCATTTCCATCAAGAAACCCGAGAGCACCCTTTCGAGTGGCATTAGGAAACCTTAGTGGTGTTCCTTGTAATTGGGACTTTGTGGTGAAGAGTCCGAGTGTTGAAAATTATCTTTTGGTTTAAGTTAAGGTCAGAATAGATAGAGTGAAGTACTAGTGATATTTCTTATATGTTATTTGCTTACGTGCTTAAAGATTTAGGTGATAATAGCTAAGTATCATATGCCATGCCATTACGTGATTATGTGACTATGTGGATTACTTGAATTGTATGCGATTAAGTAATGTGTAATCATAATTTTGTGTAATCGTAGTTATTATAGGGGTAAAGGTTATTCTAGAAGCTTATAGGCGTATAAGTCGATAAAGGGTGAATAGTAATGAGGTTAATATAATGTGTAGGTTCTGAAGCGAAGGGGAAGACTCATGCTATCAAGATCGATTTATCTTAGAACTTTGAAAGGAAAGTTTCTACGTTCTAATGCTTATAATTGTTGGAAAAATACTTACCTCTTTATTCTTATAACTGTTGCACATATATACATTTCCCATGAATGCTTAGTTATAACAAACCCATGTCCATAATTATTTCAAATACTTCTGTTACTCACTCTTAACTTGATTTATACTTTACCTTCAAATGTTCTTCCCTTGAATCTAATTCAATTAAGTTTATACCCAATCTCTCCCCGGCATCCATGTTATAAATCATTAAAAATAAAGTAAATGTTTTCTTATCTTAGTGGATTGGACCCAGACGCAAGTCATTTTCATGTTATTGACAGGCTCACATATAGTCTAGGGATCCCATTATATTTAAGAACCCAACAAGGTTCGGGATTACTTCACGGCTGACCATCGGCTGTAATCTGTAGCATCCTAAAATGATTTTGATGATTTGATAATTATAACATGATTTCCTGATGCCATGATACCATATGCCATGTTTCGATTATTATGATTTTACCATGCCTTTATACTATAACATGTTGCCCGATATCATGATTCCATATACCATGTTTCAATTCCTATAATTTTACCATGTCTTCATATTATAACTTCATGATTCTTATTGTCAATCTTACAAGTATCCATAACCCCTTGATTTATGAACTCGTGATTTTGAGATAATGTCTTGCATAGTGGAATGACTAGTACTTGCTGAGCATTGTAGCTCATTTTCTTGTGTTTAACCCTATTCTACAGCTAGCAATCATGGTTCGTACCAAGCAGACCCCCCGTAAGTCAACTGGTCAGCAGGTTGAAGACTATTTGAGGGCGCAGGTAGAATATATATAGTATAGGCGAAATCCGCTAGTATGTAATCGTGGTATTAGTTAGAAGGGCTGTTCCAAACTCTGAACTTGTAAAGATCTTGGGATTGTTATTATTTTGGTTGGGCTGTATTAGATCATTATCGTCCTTTGGACTTATAATTTTGTAATAATTATGGTTCTCTTTTATTCAGTGTGTGTGTTGTAGTTTGGGGTGTGACATTATTCGATTCTTTAATAAATTTATGATTCAGCAATTATGATTTTAAATGTTCTGCTCTAATGCAGATGTCGGTTTTATATCAAAACGATCATATATATGATATAATGAACTTGTTAAGCATTTATTTCGCTCATACTTTCCTGTTTTTAAATTTAACCCCCAGTGAGGATTAGCTTACATTGTTTAGCTGCATAATTCAAGAAAGCAAATGAGAAGCTTTTGGAATATGGTTGGTCCAGGGTTTTCAGAACTAGAGTAAGTTCTATTGTATAAAGTTGTGTTTATATATAAGTATTAGTTATGTTATTAAATTGTTGCTCTAGTATACTTCTATTCGAAGTAATACTAGTGGGTTAAGTTTTGAGTTTGGGAATTTGTGGAAAGGGTTTGAAAAGAAAGTGAAAAATTATTTGTGGAATTTGGAATTCTTGTTTCTAGAACTATAACCTGAAAAGTTCCTGGTGTAGTTTGGGGTCACAGATGCTATATTTCAACTGTTGGCATTTATTTATTTATTTAACAGGTTAATTTGGATTGAGGTTTTATTGTGACGACCAAATCCTCTGACCCTGGATTTGGGGGCGTCACAATAATAAGTGAACTCGTGTAAGTAATACTTATGTGCTGCATTAGAGTCGAGTAGTATATAAGAGTCCTTCGAGTTGTGTATAGAACCTTTAGTTATTAGGTTATATTGTATGTGTAGGTTACAGATAAGATAGAGGAAAGACTCTTGCCATCAAAGTCGAGTAGGGGAGCTCAAGGTTGCTTTTGTGGTAACTAAGATCATTAGGAGAGGCAAGTCTCTCAACCTTATTTTCGTGATTTCAATTTATTTTCATAAGGAAATGTTGATACGTTTCAATACTTTTAATTTTCGTATGCAAGTTCCCCCTTTCTTTACAAACTTATTTTATGCAAGTATTCTGTTATCCAACTTATGGTTATTGAAAGTGCTACTCCCTTTTCTTATGCAATTTTTATGTCATATCCTATTGACTGTCGAAATGATTCCTTTTCAATACTTTCTTCCTTAGTCATTGAATCATTGATATTCATCCTTGATGACCCTACTAGTGGGAATCCAATTTCCCATTTTTGATAAGAATCTCATAACTCTAATCATTGATATATGATTGTGATTCTCTTGCCTAGAATCCCTTGGAATTGGAACAATTGGTACCCATACTGAGAATCTTTGAAATTTCCTTCTTTCATCAGTTTTATAAAAATTGCTTAAAAGAGATTTTCAAACAAAGGAAATGTTTTTGTGAGATTAGTGGAGTGGACTAAGACGCAAGTCCCTTTCACATTTATGACATTAGACTTAAAAGTTTCCTAGGGATACTAATTAAAATTTGTTAGAACCCAACGAGGTTCGGGATTACTTCGTGGCTGATCACCGGCTATAAATCATAAAATGATTTTTGAGCAATGATTGATTTTAAAAATGCTTTGACTTGAATAATGATGCCATCTACCCCAATTTTGAATTATGACTTGCTATATTGTTAATTTTATCTCATTATATCACTTGCTTAGCATTTGGCTCACTTATTGCTATTTATTCATGTTATTTTAGCTAGCAAGTATGGTTAGATTCAAGAAGACTTCTCGTAAGCCCAATGGTGATGTTGAGACTTATGTGAAAGCTCAGGTAATATAGCCAGTGTTCGTGTGAGGACGGGTGTGTAAACGTTGTAATAGTTGTTAGTGTTGGACTGTTCAAACACTAAACCTATGCGATCTTGGATTATGTTGTAAACAACTGTTTGTAATAATTAATATTTCTTAGTTGTTATCTTTTAGTTATATTTTCAGGTTGTGACACCGGGTAATAATAAAAGTAGACATTGGGTATATTATGAATCGTATAAGAAATATGAATGATCTAGATGGGATTTAACCCTCCTATATTAAAGGAGTGATATTATTGGCCTCTTGATTGTGTAAGACTATAAAATGCATGGCTGTGCTCAAATACTGATTTGTTTAATAGTTTACTCATTGATCAAGGAAACAAGGATTAAACGTTAACATATGATGTCATAATGCATGCCTCGAGTTTGATCTATAATATAAGGCTAAAAGGGATTATATTATATTGTACGTTATTCACGAAAGGTTCAATTGAACCACCAATTATTATTATTACTTGGGTAACAATGATGTATTACTAGATTTCACTCATTGTTTATAATTTTATTATTAAAAAATAGAATTCTTGGCAACGTAATAATAACCTAAAGGGTCACACACAAAGAACGTTTAAAACAGAGTGTTATTTAAATTATGAATTTAAATATTTTATTATTATAAATTCAAATTTAAATACAAAATTAAATTAAGTGAGACTTGATTAATTGTATATATATTAGAATGGGTCATTTTTCAGAAGCCCATTAGGTTTAGGGTTAGGCCTTAATCCTCTCTCCCCTATATATACATTAAGATGTATAATTTTATGGTTACTAGTCACATCACATTTTTGAGAAAAAACTCTAGTAGCTCTACATCTTAGAGAGGCTAGAGAGAAAGAGAGAGAGGAAGAGGCAACCAAATCGGCTAGTACTGGCTCGGGTGATAGTTGGACGATCGGACGTTCATGTGGATACCTTGTAGAGCAGATCTCTGTAAGAAGGGTTGCTGCGATCATCAAGATGAGGACTTCCATTACTATCACACGGAAAGCTTTATTTAAGGTAAACATCTAATCCTCAAATTAAATGTCTTGTTGCGCATCAATCCTGCGTTTGGGGTTTCGTTTTTCATATTTATTTTTTTGATATTTCCGCTGCGTTTGTGCAGCGAATCCCAATACGTACTACGAGAAGATAACATAATATTGCACGTAACAAGAATATACGATAGTATTGCATGTACTATGAGAAGATAAGATAGTATGCACGTACTATGAGAAGATAAGATAATATTTTAATATCCGTAAAATCGACCCGGAATCTTTGCAAATAAAACCGTACTCCGGATCAAAAAAGTCCAAACATAAAAAGTGCTCGGAATTACCAAATTAGTTTATAAATAATTTTTCAGAAATATTTTGGTTTGTAGTTTCCCCACACCGTTGAAGATGCGGGTTTCCGAATAATTACAAATGATTAATAAATAATTAGAAAGAACATTAAATAATTCCGCAAATCATTATAACATCATATAAAAATCATTATTTCACTGGTAAAATATCTAAATAATATATGACTCATTACGAGAATGTTAATAATTAAAACTTACCATTTTGGCAGATATAAACCGCAATTACAGAAAATTATTCACATATAATTTCACAGAAATTTCGCATATACTTACATAATATTTATAAATTATATGAGCTAATCATACGATCGAAACCACACGTACCACTTAATCGCATAACACTTATACTCGTATAACCAATAAATCCAGATTTTAGAAATAATATATGAACTATAGTTTAGAAAGAAATTTACACATCGACAATATAATAACCCGGAATTTAAATATAAAATTTTGAAAACTATTTAAGTTGGAATAAAATATTAGATTTTATTCCTTTCTCTTTTTTAAAGGAAAAATTACTTTTATACTAATACATAAATACTGAAAAGTCCCGCTCATTATAATCTACCCTCCTTAAACGGATTACATCCTCGGAACCACGGAAAGAAAGAGAGGGTGCAATATTAGTTAATCCATATAACTCCACTTGTCAAACGCATGCCAATTATTCACATCGTTATAATAATATAAACTTAAATTCAGTTACAAGGTTTATAGACTCACACAATTTAAAAACCTGGGATATTACATCATACCTTCTTATAAGGATTCCGACCTCAGAATCAACGAAGAGAATTAAGACGCATATAAATAAGAATTGTATTACACGTGTTGTAATATCGTATCGCCAGTTATTTTTGATTAAGCTTGGCATAACTTCAAATTTAAAGAAACGAGAATCTTAAAACTTTTGCAAAGGCAGAATTCACCTCACAGAATTAATTTTTAAGGGTTTTGATCATAGAACAAGACGTTCTCAAGATAGATTTCATTTGAATAAAAGAATGAGTGAGAGAGCAATATGATCAATCAAACTTGGTGTGGCGTGTCCAAATTAAGACACTACTAAAGGTTGTTAACCTTCTTGTAGTCACAACAAACACAAGTGATGGCGTCCCATCCAACTCCTATCACACAGACATGTATACCTTGAGTCCCCTTATAATTAGGGTTGTTCATCCCAATCGGATTAAAGAAATATCAAAAGAATTCTTCAAGAAGTTGAAAATCACTGACTTTTCATGACCAAGCCTTTATCACATACCTTTGTTTCCAATTTCACACAAGGAATCAATACCACTGGAATATCATTATTCAAGATATAAAAGATCTCATTTATCAACACTTTTATAGAATAATATTGTCAAAACTTTTAGTAGAAAAAATATCATAATACTTCACTGATGAAGAAAAATAATCAGAATAACCTTTAGTTTAAGAAAAATCTTTCCAAAGTTTTCTCAAATTCCCTCTCTCCTTTAATAAATCGTTGCCCGCTACATGTCTTCTTCTTCGCATCTTTAACAATCGATTAACGTTAACTCATAATTTCCTCGTAATATTTCATTAGAGGCGTTATCATTCATAAGAAGTCTGGCCTACCTTGATATCATCTGAAGTCTCATTTAGCTTGACACAACCTGATGCTATATCTAGCTTTGTCCAATCCTCGCCATCGAGAACTAACATTGTAACATATTCACATACATTACCTCTAACAATCGAACTCAACTTTACACACATTTGATCATTCACTCCTTATCTATATACAGAACTTCCCACTCAGACTCAACACACACTCATATCTTTACATCTACTCTTTTTATTTTACCAAAACAACAACCAACTTTTTAACATATCAATAATACTAGGCCATTCTAGGCCACACAAGAATCTTTATGAATATTGATTCAACCGCTTACAATAAAAATTCTTCAAATATGTCTAACTCTGACCCTTCTCAAAATACTATTAATCTAATTTGATCCGCTTACTAGATACTGGAATATCTAGAATTAGGAATCGCAATCTTTATAACGATATACATTCAACTTAAGCGCCTAACATTCATAACTTTATTATCTAACCTTCGCAACTTAATCTTCTCACCTTCTCAACTTTACTATCTAGCATTATTAACTTAATCATCTAACTTGATTTTATTACTCTCCCACCTATAGACTATTCCCAGATAGTCTTATTATAGCTCTATGTGAGGTTACGTTATATTCTTCTTTTCTATTTACCTTATTACTACAAACTATATTCTAATTTTAATAACTTATAACCTGAGGCTCTGATACCAACTGTGATGTCCCTCAAATACAGGGGTCTAGATTTGACATGATCACACGAAAACCACGTTTTAAAACACTTTTGAAAAACCTGTATCTTTGAAAAGATAATAAAAATTAATGAATTTAAAAACCGTAACATTTAAAAAAAATTAAAAGGAAAATAGTTTAACCCCCTAAAAACAGGATCACATACAAGTTAAAGTATTGAAATTAGAATCAACCACTATTATTAATAACCAACATCTCTTACAATACCACGTCATTTTCGATAAGAAGAATCATGACTACTTTATTTACAAAATTGATTTACAACTGAATCTCAATTAACAACTCTAACTCGAACCTTCTTCATTAATTTCCCTAGTTACCTTCTTTGACCTCTGGATAACTTAACCACTCATACTCTTTGCACAGCCTTAGCCTCAAATTCTGTCAAACTTGACCAACTCATCTTTCAGGATTTCTGAAATGGTTATAAGAAAAGCAAGGGTGAGCAACAATTCTCATCAAGTACCAATATAGCAACACCAATTCGAAATAGTTTAACAAGAGTTCATAAACTTAGGGTAGTATGTGCATCAGTTGAAACCTGGAAATTCAATCATTCAAAGGGATTATTGAATTGGACTTATTTCATTTTGACTAAAACCAAAGGTTAGGCTGCTGATCAGTTACACACTAACCCCGAACATGGCATATAGCCATGTTCTCTTATTGGATCAAAGAACACATTGACCTATATTTGACCACGAATATGGTCTAACCACGAATCTGATCCACATATTTTATAGAAACAATCTAATTCTAATAATTCAATTCAATAAAAATATTCATTTCCTTAAACATGATCATAATCATCAGTTATAAAACATTTAACTAAAAATAACGTTTAAATTTTATAATCAAATCATATACAACAAGAGGTCCAACCTTGTAATAACAAAGGATTGGTATTCATGAAATGAAATCAAGTATTCAGGAGTGTGTATTTGTTGAATGAAAGGTATATGATGATTTTGAAGTGGTATCGTATCATAGGGTATGTGTTCATAGGATATGATAAGATGTTTGGATTTTCAGAACTTGAAGTTAGAAACGAATCATGGGTTTCATTCTCATAAGTAAAGGTTTATCAGATGTAGTTCACAGTATAAACATGATACCACAATTTTGAAAGAAATATCACAATTTATGCAACATTTATGAGAAAAGAATTTAGGAAACTTGCCTTAAATTCAATTCTAAACTCACAGCTCAGTCTCATACTTCATACTTCACAATCTATGCATATCAACTCCCGATAACCTCTGACTATATTATATTTATAGCACATCGTTGCTTTCTCGACTTATTCCTTATTCACTCTATGACACCATTTTACCCTCTGTATGTCTTTGACATTGCACATCTAGTCCACATCCTTTACGAGAATAACACAATATTATAATCACTAAATAGTCTATCGACTTTAATTTATAACTATCAAAACCCGTATCCATCCCTTTTTGCATATACATATCACGTATCTCGATAAACACTTAACACATAATCAAAACTCAACTCATATAATCCTTCTGGATTACCAATTATCAGTTAACACATAATCATACTTTGACTCTATCTTACATTCAAACCATTTTAAGCATAATATTCTTTTAATCAACGCTTGAACAAACCCTTATAAAAAATCTGACATTATTTGTTTATTTATTATACTATATCATTGTTATTCTATATCAATTAACAATCAATCAATCAAACTGAATTCCAATATCTATCAAGACACGATGTTATGTTACTCACTTCACTTATAACGTTATTAACATAAGAATTAAACATATACTTGACATAATTATAATATCTTGGACATAGCGTGTAATTATTTTTGCTAATAAATGTAGTCATTGTATTCATTCTATGAAATATTTGCTAAGTGGCATATGTGTTTGGATATTTAAATATGATATAATTTGGGTATTTTAATTTTTATATGTCCAAAATAAAGTATAGATAATTTTTAATCTTTCTATTAATTTTTAAGTTGTTTTATGATTTTATAAAAGATTTATGGATTTAATAAATTATTTTTCTGAGTAATTAAAAACTATTTTGTATAATCGGGAACCAACCGAATTCAACCGTTCTTACATTTTTACAACCCGAAACTCTTCCGAAAACTCCTTCCTAACCTAATTGGAATATTTCGAGCATTTTCCATGTTTCAACTTTTTCGATTCAGAGTACGGTTTTCCCCGTGCGGTTCCTGACACAATATTTTCGATACAAAATTTGTTCCGATAAATCGATGAAACCCATATTTTCGAAAAACGGGATCTTTCTATTAAACTATTATAATTATATTCTCGTAGTAATGTAACCAAAGCTCTGAGACCAAGACCGCAGTACAAAATGTATAGATTTTATTCGTGTATTTGGAATCAACGAACAATTCCTGGAAGGTGTTCATCGAAAAATCGAACCTAGACATGTTCATTACGTATTAAACGGACAAACTGTCTATCTATTACGAATAAAATAAGAATAATTCAATTAATAATAATATTAATTAAATTTAAAATACGTTAATATAATTTTGAAAAGCTCGAAATGATTTTGAAATCATTATTTGGCTTAATTATAAATAATTACATTTTATTTAACTATTTACAAATAAAATTAATTGATCAAATAAATTAATCAATTAATTAAATCAATAAATAATTAAATAAAATAAACTATAAATAATTAAATCAAATTTGGAATTTCAAAAATAATAAAAGTAAATAATTTTATGGAATTAAAATAATTCAGTTAATTATTTAAAAATAATTAACCAAATTTTATTTTGAATTAAAAATGAATTTTAAAATTTAAAATAAGAGTTTTGAATTATTTTAAAAAAGAAATCCAAAAATAGATGTCTGGAATTGAAATTAGGGAAAAATATATCAAAATTGGGTTGTTTTTAAAACAAAACGGGTTTTGAAGAAGGTGGTCGGGTCAGGTTTGAAGCCGACCGGAAACTGGGTTGAACCCAAAATTCGGTGACCTCTGCGAGATTTCGGCGACACCAATTAGGGGTCAAATACCCTCCAGCACTCCCATTTTTTTATCCCAGTACGTTCTAATATTTCCCAGAAACTGATTCATGCCAACTTCCCCAAACAAACTCTGGTTCGTCAATTCCGGCGAGAAACGCCATTAACCCGGACAATTCGAGGTGTTTCGGTGACTTGATTCAAGCACCCAACACCACAACCAAGTACATGAATCGATTCGTTTTGAAACGATCTACATTTTTGTACCACTTAATCAAACCCAGAATTAACAGAAATAAAACCCCCAAATCTTAATCAAGAACATTCGAACGATTCAAACCCTAATTACTAAATTCGATAATTAAACTCAAATTTCTCTATGATTTATAACTCAAAATTCAACATATGATATACCAAATTGACCGTAATTCAATTCTCTATAACATGCATTCATCAAATCATATAAACAATATTAAATTAAAAAGCCCTAATTTAAATCAATTATATTCAAATTTAATAAAATAAATAGAAAATTACCACAATGAGAATAAGGGTTCTGTGGTTTGTAAAGTACTGATCTACCACTAATATCAGACTCAGGAATCTTAGTGACTTTCTTTTTAGGCTTCCTGCAATTAATAGCAATATGATTAGTATTACCACAGTTAAAACAAACTTTCCTAGGAGCATTAGGAATGTAATTATAGTTGCTTGCCTTATTTATTCGTTTTTTTACCATTTCTACCTCTCTTAGTCCTAGATTTGGGAGTTCTAGCAGTTAACTCATAAATTTTCTTGTCTAACTGCCTTTTAGAAAGGAGTCCTATATTTTTTCTTTTCTTTTCATGTATTTTAGGCCCTTCTTTCCTTTTATCAGAGACTCTAGATTCAGTTTTCTTTTAATCAGTATTCTTAGAGGTAGAACCAACTTCATTTCACTCCATTTTCATCAGTTCTAACAAACTTAACATGAGTACTGTTATTAATAGCCTTATTGATATTCCTATCAATAAATTTATTAAAACTTAGACATTCTTTTCAATTTTTGTCACTGATGAAACTATGAACTTCGTTTCATGAAGTCATCCATGTTTTAAACACCTCTCTTTCTTTCTTAAGAACTTTCTCTAGTCTAGCATATTTGATGTTTATCTGAGATTCATTATGTTGGGCCTTCTTACATACTTTTTCATTCTCATATATGCATACTAACTCAGCTTCTAAGAAATCATTTCTTTCTCTAAGCTTCCTATTATCAACAATCAAACTGTCACATTCAATAGTCTTACTTTTAAAAGTGAGATGCAGAGAGTATAAGAAAGTTTGCAGTTCAGATAAATTATCAGTATCAACAGGAAATATAACTGAAGGTACCTTATCAGTTCCTAAAGCATCCTCTACCTGAGTTTCCATAAGTGCATAGCATTCATCACCATTGTCAGTTCCTGATGAGTCCATCCAGTCTTTATTGGAGTTTATTGTGACTAAAGCCTTTCCAGTTGACTTGGGGAACTCAGAAGCCAGATGTCCCATTTCATTGTAGTTGTAACAAGTCAGTCACCTTCGTCTTGTCAAACTTTTTTCCTTGGTGTACTTTCTATCACTCTTTCTGAACTTGCCTTTGCCATCACCAGAGAACTTTCTGTTGAAACCACCTCTTCTTTGTGGTTTTGCAAACCTCATCCTTCTGAAGTCTTTAACCGATATTGCAGTCATTTCAACAACTTGAGAATCATCCATATCAATCTTAGAATCCGCGTCAATGTTTGTGTCAAGATTTGGTGAATCATCAGTATCTTACTCTTCCACTATGTTCCTCCTTCTTGACCTTTCATTCATCTTTTCCTTGCCTTTATGAGTCTCAATATTAAGAGCCATAACCTTCATCTTCTGACCCTTTATATTCTTCCTTTGTTGGATCTCCAAGTCATGACTTTTTAGCATCCCATACTTCATCCAAAGTCAGTGAATCAAGATCATATCGATGCCTGATTATCGAGGCTTGAGTTTCACAATCTTCTGGAAGAGCTCTCAGAAACTTGGTGTTTGAGTCTTTTTTTTCATACTCTTTTCCAACCAATGATAGATCATTCAACAGTGTTAGAAATATTCCAAAATTCCGACGAATCGACACGACGGTGAAATTAATCCCGAAAATTTCCAAAATAATTTTAAAATTCTCAAAATATTTCAAACTGAAATAAATATGAGTTTCATAATTTTTGAAGAATTCTGGAATTAAATACAGATTTTACAAGTAAATATAATCAGAAATCACACAGGGTTAAATAATTGATGGAATATTGATTTCTAAATTTTATAAAATCCAAAAAATAACTATTGGAATTATAAAATCATAAAACTAATTTTAGAGACAATCCAAATATTTACGGATTTAAAACTGTAATAAAATCACCTTTAAAAATAAAACACAACAATATAACTCAATTTTTAACTATACATTCCAATCTTTTACACCAATCAATCACAGACAAATAGTATATATCCACACACTGTTGCCAAAACCAAGACACATATTTTATTTAATTAATACCTCCATAATTACATATTTAAATAATTCAAAAATACACGAGTCGTTATATCCTTCCCCCCTTAAAAAGATTATGTCCTCAGAATCTGGTCTAACAAAACAAGTGAGGATATTTGTCAAGCATATCTGACTCTAGTTCCCAAGTAGACTCTTCTACTCGAGGGTTTCAAGCGTACTTACTATGGATATACTCTCATTTCCAAGAACTTTCCTTTCACGGTCAAGAATTTGGATCGATCACTATATGCAGAACAAACTTGGACAAGAGCCCATTGGCTTCTAATCAATCACTTAATTCAAATCAGATACTTATTGATTTAACATTAACAGGCCAAACCTATTATATGTACACACTGTTGTGATAGTAACATCAACTCATGAATAACTTTGTCTATATTTATCAATACCCCGAATGGTTCACTAATTTTTGGACTTAACCTGTCCCTACTACTCAAAATTATCCAGTCTCTTTTAGGATGCAACTTGTACTAACACTACTGGTTCTATTTCTATACTCATATTCGCTCTTGATATAATTTTGCCTTCTTTCTTTGTCTACTTCGAGCTGCTTTAATCAATATTACTACGCTCTTGGTGTGCTGAATTAACTTAGAATTTGACAACTTTCTTTCTCCCACTTTATCTCAATAAGAATGGGGACCTACACTTGCGTTCACATAAAGCTTGGTAAAGCGGTATTCCAAAGCTGACATCGCTGGTAATTGATCATTCCAGTGTTTCTTTAAAACTCAACCTCTCAACATAACTTATATTTCCTCAATCGCTTCCGTACTTTGACTCTCCGTTTAAGGATGATAGGCGGTGCTCGTTTTCAACTTGGTTTCCAAACATTTAAACATCTCTTACTCTTTTCCATCAGTTAAGGCTGAAAAGTAATCTCATATATTCACGTATTATCACCTTTAAGTATTTGAATTTCAGATTCCACTCTTTCCAATTTGTTTATTAACTCCTCGGTGGTCTTAATTACATCCAATCCTTTCTGTCGGCCTAAGGCATCTGTTACCATACGGTTTTGCTTAGGTAGTTGTTAACGGATTAATTCAGAATGTTTTGTTAACCTTAGTCAAAATTTCACTCTTGAAGACTCAACGTGTAGTTCCCTGAATAGCTGAAGATGTTATCAATAAATACAATTCACTTATCTGAAAACTCCTTATACAACATGTTCCTTAATTTCTTATAGACAATTGATATACTTGTTATTTCACATAATATTACTGGAGCTTGTAATGTTCATAACTTACTTTAATCGTAATCTCTAATATGCTCTCAGGTAGGATCTTAAGTTACTCCTCGAAACATAATATACTTCTTAAATTAGGTCTCGTAAGTGATTAATTCTTTATAGGGGTCACTTATTCTTATTTGTTGTCTTGTCCAACTCCCGATAATCAGTGCATACTCTCATAATTTCATTCCTTTTCTGCATCAACGTTACTGGTACATTTTATGATTCGCTTCTTGTAAAACCATTTTTTGGTCTGCCTTGCCCACTAGGCCTCTGATACTTTGCCTTTATTTGACATATCCAACACTTTCTAATCCATTTTGAAATTTCCTTCTTGTACCTGGTTATCACTATTTTTCTTTAACTTCTCGTATATCTTGGCATCTTTTCAATAACTTAAATACTTAATATTATGAATTCCCTGTAGGATCTCATTTCTTAATTCTTTTACTTGTAACATCCAAGTGCTGAAAAAAACCTGGGGATATCGTGATCACTAAAATTTCCTATTACTAATCGCTAACATCGTGATTCATTATCTTCTCTTGACATCTCATTATCTTTCCCTTAATAACTTCGAATAAAAGGTTATACGATCCATCCTTGCTCCTTTTGGATTATGAATTCTGACTTCCAATTCCAATTTCTAAAATTCCATAGGTAATTCTTCTGGTGCAGTTTCTATTTTCATTCTCTCCTTTTTGCTTATCGCTTGCCAATACATTTGCTTTTCCTCATGAATACATACTTCAAACTCTTATGGTCCGTATAAATCTTATACATTTCTCCAAACATATCATGTTTCTCAATCATTCAAAGCGAATATGATTACTGTTAGTCCTGATTGTGAGTAGGATACTTCTGCTCATAAGGTTTCGGTTTTCTGGGTGCATATACAATAACTTTATCATACCGCATCAACACACATCCTACTCCCTTATGAGAAACATCACTATAAACTACCAAATCTCCTTGATACCTTCAAAGTGATAAAGCAGGTACTATAACCATTCCTTCATTTAACTCTACAAAACTTTCTTCACCCTTCTCCATTTCATACTCACTTATTGCTTTTCCTAATTAGCTTCGTCAAAGGTATTGCAACTTTCATTAAATTTTGTACAAATTTTCAGTATAGCCGGTCCATGGTAAAACTTCTTACTTTTGTTGGTGCTTTTGGCCTTTCTTTATTCATGGTGACTTTAATTTCTACTGGATCTCCTTTGATCTCCTCCTCACTGATTATTTACGCTTTCTATCATCAAAACTTTCACCTTGCAACTTTACATACAACTTCTTTCTTCTCCGACTCCTCCATTGTCATTAAATACTTCGCATGGTCCTCCATTGACTTTAAGTAACCCAAATACAACCCATCCAGATATTCCTTAAAGATTCTGTCCATCAAGTTTGTTAGATATATTTGATAATGTCATTGCTAATGTGATTTATGTTTAGTTTTCAGATCTTACTTAAACAGGATAAATCAGTACTTACTGGAAGTAAGGACTTAAGGATATCAGTACTTATATTATCAGAAGATAATCATCAGAAGATGGATATCAGAACTTAAGTACTGAAGGACGTTCAGATAAGGACAGCAGCTGATTAAAGGAAAGAAGATCGAGACAAACATAAGAAAAGATATGCATGAAGAAGGAATTCTATGAAGAATAGGATACTTGGAAGAAAAGATATCTGATTGATATATTTTAGGAAGCAGAATTATATTCTATATCAATTAGCGATTATCTTGTAACTGTGTAGTATATAAACACAGACATAGGGTTTACACTATAAGTGTTATCATATTCAAGAAGATTATTCATTATAACCCTAGCAGCTCTCGTGATATTTGTTCATCACTGAGAGGTAACAGTTCCATACTGTAACAGAGTTTATTGTTTCAATAAAGTTTGTTTTCTGTTACTTGAGTTATAAAAGTTCGATTTGATTATATTATACACTGTATTCATCCCCTCTACAGTGTGTGTGTGACCTAACAAGTGGTATCAGAGCCTGTCTGTTAACACATAAACAGTTTAAGATCCAAACACAATCATGTCTGATACAGAAACTCCAACTAAGCCCACCAAAACTGAAGAACCTCCAAAGACACAAATTCAAAGTCGGTATGAGACCATCATAGTTCCCATATTGAGACCATCTGAATATGCCATATGGAAGGTGAGGATGACCATGTTTCTGGAAGCTTCAGATCCAGAATATTTTGATAGAATCAAGGAAGGACCTCACAAACCAACCAAGCTCGCAGTTGCAGTTGCAGGTGAAGTAGCAAAGATTGTACCAAAGGAGAAAAGTGATTACACTGCTGAAGATATCGCATCAATTGCTAAGGATGCTAAGGTACGACACTTACTGCATAGTGCCATTGATAATGTAATGTCAAACAGGGTAATAAACTGCAAGACTGCAAAGGAGATATGGGATGCCCTGGAAACAAGGTGTTAGGGAACTGATACGATTAAGAAGAACAGGAAGACAATACTCACTCAAGGGTATGAATACTTTGACTCAAAGGCTAATGAGTCATTGACCGATTTATATGATAGATTTGTCAAACTCTTGAATGATCTGTCACTGGTTAATAAGGAGTATGATCTTGAAGATTCAAACCTTAAATTCCTGTTAGCTCTTCCTGAATGCTGGGATTTGAAGGCAACAACAATAAGAGACAACTATAATCTTGATGAAATAACTCTTGATGAAATTTATGGAATGCTCAAGACTCATGAACTTGAGATGGAACAAAGAAGCAAGAGGAAAGGTGGAAAGTCAAGGACAGTTGCTCTTAAGGCTGAAGAAGAATTCCCCAAAGCACCTACCTCAAGGAAAGATAAAGGTAAAGCTCTTTTTACAAAGTCTGATACTGAGTCATCAAGTTCTGAAAGTGATGATGACTCAGAATCTGAAAGCCTGCCTGAGACGGATGCTGATGAGGAGATGATGAAACTGTGTGCTCTTATGGTGGAAGGGATCACAAAGATTGCATACAGGAAGTTCAGGAAGGGAAAGAAGTTTTCCAGGAAAGGCACAAGTTCTGATAAGAAGAATTTCAGAAGATCTGAGAGCAGAGGAGGAAAGTCTGACAGAGGAGATTATACAAATGTCAAATGCTACAACTGTGGTGAAAAAGGCCACATATCTCCTGATTGCAAGAAAGTGAAGAGTGACAAAGGCAAGGCTCTTGTCACAAAGAAGAAAAGCTGGACAGACACCTCAGATTCTGAAAGTGAGGAGAATTATGCCTTGATGGAAAATGCTGATAAGGCAAGTGCTGAAAGCATTTTGAAGCTGTTGAATCAAAGGTACCTCAAACTACTTATGCCTTTCATACTGATGATATTAATGAGTTGAGAAGATATCTTAAAACCATGTTTGTTAGTTATAGAGATCAAACCTTAACATGTGAAAGATTAACTTCTGAAAATCTTGCTTTTAAGAAAAGAAATGATTTCTTAGAAAATGAGTTAGTTATGTTCCATCAAACTCAGAAAGATAGAGATGATGCCTTTTATGTGAGGGATGAAGTGCTAAAAATGAATGAATCTCTAAAAACCGAGTTAGAAAAGGAAAGAGAGGTTATCAGGATTTGGACCAACTCTGGCAGAATAACTCAGAATTTGTTAAGTAGTGAAAACTAGAAAGAGGGCTTAGGTTATGGAGAGGATAAGAAAGATAAAGGAACTGAAGATATTAAGCCTGTAGTTGTTAAACAAAAGCCAAAGTTAAAACCTGTTAAGTTTGTAGCTATAAAGTCTTATAATGAAAAATCAGAAGTTAAAAAGGAATTAACTTCTGACAAACTAAAACAGGAAAAGACGGGTGATATAAACATAGGATTAATGACTAAGAAGCAGCTTAAGCATAAGCTGAAGGATGTTAAGAATGCAAACAAGGTAAAATCATCTAGGTAAAATAGGAATGGAAAGGAAGGTGTAAATAAAAGCAATGATTATAAGCCTGCTCCTAAAGCTTCTAGGAAAACATGTCATAATTATGGAAGTTCTAACCATCTGGCTTCTTTTTGCAAGAAGAATAAGAACATAAACTCCTTACCTTCAAAGTCAGGAGTTAAGAGTCAGTCTGTTAGATATAAGCCACAAAATCCTTGTTTTCATTGTGGTAGTTTATGGCATTCCATTTATACTTGTAAGGAATATCATAGTTTGTACTATGATTATTATCAAATAAAACCTTCCTTAAAGAAAGTTTCCATTGTTCCTTCTAGTGTAAGTTCTGATTCAAAGTCTGATAGTGTAAATTCTGATAAGAAAAATGTTAACATAAACTCTGATGCTAAATCCGCTGCAAATGTTAAAACTACAGGAATGTTTCCATTGGATCCAAGCAAGTCTGGGTCCTTAAAACTAATCATTAGTGGTCTTTGTCATTGTAGGGCAACAGGAAAAACATCCTAGTTCTGGACAGTGGATGTTCAGGACATATGACTGGAAATAAAGCCCTGCTATCAGACTTTGAGGAGAAAGCTGGCCCAAGTGTTTCTTATGGAGATGGAAACATTGGAAAAACATTGGGATATGGCAATATCAAACTTGGGAATGTCATCATTAAAGAAGTAGCTCTGGTCTCAGGACTTAAACACAATCTGCTGAGTATAAGTCAAATCTGTGACAGAGGTTATCACGTGGATTTCTTTGAAGAACACTGTGAAGTTGTAAGTAAATCTACAGGTAAAGTTGTTCTGAAAGGATACAGGCGTGGTAACATTTATGAAGCTAAGCTTTCAACAAGTACTGATGGTTCTGCAATCTGTCTAATGAGTAGAGCATCAATTGAAGAAAGCTGGAATTGGCACAAGAAACTCTCTCATTTAAATTTCAACAATATAAATGAACTAGTTAAGAAAGATCTTGTGAGAGGACTGCCAAAGTCAGTATTTGCTCCAGATGGCCTTTGTGATTCTTGTCAGAAGGCTAAACAAAGAAAATCCTCATTCAAGAGCAAGACTGAATCATCAATTCTTGAGCCTTATCACCTACTACATGTTGATCTATTTGGTCCAGTAAATGTCATGTCTATTGTAAAGAAGAAATATGCTTTGGTCATAGTGGATGAGTTCACCAGATACACATGGGTGTATTTTTTGCACACAAAAAGTGAAACTGCATCTATCTTGATTAATCATGTCAAGTAACTGGATAAACTGGTCAAAGATTCTGTGAAGACAATAAGGAGTGATAATGGTACTGAATTCAAGAATTTGATAATGGAAGAGTTCTGCAAAAACCATGGAATTAAGCAGGAATTCTCTGCTCCTGGAACTCCACAGCAAAATGGAGTTGTTGAAAGGAAGAATAGAACTCTCATTGAAGCTGCACGTACAATGCTTAATGAAGCAAAGCTTCCAACCTATTTCTGGGCTGAAGCTGTGCAGACTGCTTGTTTTACTCAGAATGCAACACTCATTAACAAGCAAGGAAAGACACCATATGAGATGGTGAAGAAAAAGAAGCCAAATCTGAAGTATTTTCATGTATTTGGATGCAAGTGTTTTGTTCTTAAGACTCATCTTGAACAGCTATCTAAATTTGATCTAAAAGCTGATGAAGGAATCTTTGTTGGATTTTCACTTTCCATAAAAGCCTTCAGAGTCTATAACTTGAGAACAAGAGTGGTCATGGAATCTATCAATGTCTCTTTTGATGATAAGAAGATTACTGGACTTGAAGATTTTATTGATCATGATCAGCTGAGATTTAAAAATGAAGACTCAAATTCTGATACTGAAAATCCTGACAATGTAAGTCCTGATACTGCAAACTCTAATGGATTAAGCTCTGATGTTATTGAAACTGTGGTGACTACGCCAAAGAAAGATGCACCTATGCAGGGGGAGCATACTCAAAATATTACCACATCTCAAGAAGCATCAGAACATACATCTGGCTCTTCAAGTTCTGATTCGTCAAGTTCTGATAAGCCAAGTTCTGATAGTACTGATAATCTAAATTCTGAAGAATCCAACTCAGAGAGCATAGTTTCAGGGGGAGGATCGGAAAATGAAAATGAAGACAACATGGATCATGGGGGAGCATTCAGTTCTAGAGAAAACCTTCCATCTGCAAGGAAGTGGACTAAATCACGTACACCTGATTTGATAATGGGAAATCCTGATGCAGGTGTCAGAACTAGAACAGGTACTTCAAATGAATGTCTTTACAATTCTTTTCTTTCTCAGACTGAGCCAAAGAAAGTGAAAAGTGCTTTTTTCAATAGAGAATTGGAGGAGGAAGTATATGTTGAACAACCTCCAGGCTTTGTAGATTCCAAACATCCAGATTATGTCTACAGGCTTGATAAAGCACTTTATGGACTTAAGCAAGCTCCCAGAGCATGGTATGAGACTTTAGCTCAGTTTCTTCTGGAAAGTGGATTCAACAGAGGAACTATAGACAAAACACTGTTCTACCTCAACCATGGAAAGGACTTACTTCTGGTCCAGATATATGTTGATGATATCATTTTTGGTTCTATAAATGACAGACTTTGCAAGAAGTTTGCCAAATTGATGCAGTCAAGGTATCAGATGAGTATGATGGGGGAACTTAGCTATTTTCTGGGCCTTCAAGTCAAGCAGAATGAAGAAGGCACTTTTATTTGTCAAACTAAGTACACCAGAAACTTGCTGAAGAAATTTGGAATGCAAGATTGTTCAAGTGCATCCACTCCCATGGCCACTGCAATAAAACTGGACAAGGATACTGGTAAATCAGTAGATATTACTGATTACAGAGGTATGATTGGCTCTCTACTCTATCTAACTGGTAGTAGACCTGATATTATGTATGCTACCTGTCTTTGTGCAAGATTTCAAGCAGATCCAAGAGAACCTCACTTAACAGCTGTGAAAAGATTATTCAAATATCTTAAGGGAACAGGTGATCTGGGATTGTGGTATCCCAGAGAATCAGATTTTAAACTAATAGGTTACTCAGATGCAGATTTTGCAGGTTGCAAAATTGACAGGAAAAGCACAAGTGGAAGCTGCCAATTTCTTGGAGGCAGATTGGTTTCTTGGTTTAGCAAGAAACAAAAGTCAATTTCCACATCAACTACAGAAGCAGAGTACATTGATGCAGGAAGCTGTTGTACACAGATTCTTTGGATGAAGAATCAGTTACTGGATTATGGGTTAACATATTTCTAAAATCCCTATTTACTGTGATAATCAAAGTGCTATTGATATGACAGGTAATCCTGTTCAGCACTCAATGACAAAGCACATCAGCATTAGGTACCACTTCATAAGGGAACATGTGGATGAAGGTACAGTGGAATTGCACTTTGTTCCAACAGATCAACAACTAGCAGATATCTTCACAAAACCACTGTGTGAAGCTACTTTTACAAGATTGGTAAATGAACTTGGCATGATTTCAGGTTCTTTCTCTAAATCTGCTTAGTTTTGTTCTGATACATCAGACTTTATGATCAGTATTTACAGAAAGTACTCTCTATGTGTATTCTATGCTAAATTGAAAATTGCTTAAGTACTGACTGTTGTCTGATGTGACTTTCTAAACTCTGATAGTGATATGTCTGTTTATGTAACTATTCAATCCTATGAGGATACATGTGCTAGATGCTGACCTAGTAATCTTCAATATGCTAAGATCCCATGTTAGAAGTAATTATTTATGTTGAAATCCTCTGACAAGCAAATTCTGATATTGAGCTTAGTTAAGTTTACTTTGTTTATCTTATTACTAAGTCAAAAACTAGAATAGTACTTCTCATCTGTTAAGTTCTGATGCTAGTAAATTTGTTGAATGTACTAAATGCTGATAAACCTCACCTATCAAAAGAAAAAGAAAAAGAATCAAGGATTAAAATCAGGTACTCCTTTGAGATCTAGAGTAAAAAATGTGGAAGGGATGACCAAGTGCATTGCTGGTATTAAGTAAATATGCATCAGAAAAGCAAAATATTTTCTTGGTGACTTTTCACACTCTATGATTACTGGAGAAATACCCTGATAATAGCATAAATTCTGATAAGCATTCGTGACTCACTTACACTGAGAAGCCACTGTAAAATGGAATTTAAAAAGATGCACAAAATTAGCACAAATCTGTTGAGATGGACTCAAGTATGAACTCATTCAATAGTAGGCTTCAGAATAATGACAGGTTTTTAGTAAAGTTTTACTTATGCCTTATTTCTAAGATGTACTGAAGTGAATCAGACTTTACTCTTTGTCTGATATTTAGCTTAATGTACACACTAAACACTCCATATGAATAATGACAATTACTGTGGTGATCTATGTTATTTTAGATGAACAGTTCATGTGTCAGATTACATAATTTCTGAGGACAAGTTCGGATCGAACGTTCTGATGATTAAGTTCTGAAGAATCTATGTCAGAATTTGTGTGAGGAATTACAAAGATAGGCATTCATTTTTCGAGTTAAGAAATCATGTTCTGATAGTTGTTAAGTTCTTATATAAGTTTAAGTTCTGATATTAAATTCTGATTCTTTACTTGACTTATTTGTGGATAAAATTTAAAAACAGTCTCAGTTTAAACCAGAATATGTTGAAGTGGAAGATTAACAGTCACTATATTTAGGGATATTGGTACACGTAATGCTCAGTAATTTTTACTGGTTTCTTGTGCGCATTAAACCCTGTTTTACCTTTTCAATGACTGTTTTTCTTTTTCCAAGTCTGAGGAGACGAGGTAGAATTAATTCTACCTGTCAGCATTAAATTTCTTTTCATCTCCTGGCATTCTCTTGCCTATATAATCCGTCACTCCATTTCACAGACAACTCAACCCTCATCCTCAGCACCTACTGTGAAACCTTCATCTTCCAAGCCTAAGAGAACAAAGATTGTTCCTCAAACACCTCAGAAGAGAAGGAGGATTGTTTTGAGAGATGAATCTGACAGTGAGGAACAGGTTTCTACATCAGAACCTGTTGTCAAAGAAGCTGAGAAAGTTTCTTCTCAGAAGGATTCTGGAATTGGGGGATCTAAGCTTCTCAAAAGACTTAGAAGATTGACTGAAGCTCCCAAGGAATCCCCACCTTCAAAGAGATACAAGAAACAGAGAGCTATTTCGAAACGCAACTTATATCCACATTTAACAATTAACGAACCGAGCTGCTCTTAAAACAAATTCTAAAATTCGCGAAAATAGTCTTAAAATATTAGAAATATCCCGAAGTAAATGAAAACGCAATTTTTGAAATTTTAAAATAATTTCTAAAACACACTTTATACCCGCTTTTAACAAATAACCGAAACAACGTGCGGGTGAAATTAATCCCGAAAATTTCCAAAATAATTTTAAAATTCTCAGAATATTCCAAACTTAAATAAATATGAGTTTCATAATTTTTGAAGAATTTTAGAATTAAATATGGATTTTACCATTAAACATACTCAGAAAATTATTTAAAGATAAATAATTAATGAAATATTGATTTCTCAATTTTATCAAATCCTAAAAATAATTATTGTAATTATAAAATCATAAAAACAATTTTAGAAATATTCTCAATATTTATGCAAATAAATTTGCACTAAATCCACTTTTAAAAGTGAAAACAATTCAATATGATCCCATAATTAATCGTGCGGACAACCCGGTACACTATAAATCACATATGGATAATAATCAAACAACACATAGTGGTCAAAACTAACACACATATTTTATTTATTTAATAATTTCCATAATTGCACAATTAAATAATTCAAAAAGATTACATGAGTCGTTATATCCTTCCCCCCTTAAAAAGATTCTGTCCTCAGAATCTGGTTTAATTACACAAGTGAGGATATTTGTCAAGCATATCTGACTCTAATTCCCAAGTAGACCCTTCTACTCGAGGGTTCAAACGTACTCACAATAGGTATACACTCATTTCCAAGGACTTACCTTTAACGATCAAGAATTTGGATTGATCACTATATGCAGAACAACTTGGGCAAGAGCCCCATTGGCTCCTGATCAATTGCTGAATTTAAATTGGATACTTATTTCTTTAACCGTAACAGGCCAAAGATATTACATGTATACACTATTGTGACGGTAACATCAACTCATGAGCAACTTTACCTATATTTATCGATACCTCAAAGGGTTTACTAAACTCAGGACTTAACTTGTCCTCTCTATTTAGATATATCCAACCTTCTTTAAATTAAAACTTTTACTAACACTACTAGTCTTATTTCTATACTCATACTCTCTCTCGATATAATTTCGCCTTCTTTCTTTGTCTACTCCGAGCTGCTTTAATCAATCTTACTATGCTCTTGGTGTGCCGATTTAACTTAGAATTTGACAACTTTCTTTCTCCCACTTTATTTTAATAAAAATGGGAACCTACACTTGCGTTCACATGAAGCTTGGTAAAGTGGCATTCCAAAGCTGACATCGTTGATAAATGATCATTTCAGTGTTTCCTTAAAATTCAACCTCTCAACATATCTTACATTTTCTCAATCACTTCCATACTTTGACTCTCCGTTTAAGGATGATAGGCAGTGCTCGTTTTCATCTTGGTTTCCAAACATTTAAATATCTCTTACTCTTTTTCATCAGTTAAGGCTGAAAAGTAATCTCGTATATTCACGTATTATCACCTTAGTATTTGAACTTCAGATTCCACTCTTTCCAATTCATTTATTAACTCCTCAGTAGTCTTAAATACATCCAATCCTTCCTGTCGGTATAGGGCATCTGTTATCATACGACTTTGCTTAGGTAGTTGTTAATGGATTAATTCAGAATCTTTTGTTAACCTTAGTCAAAATTTCATTCTTGAAAACTTAACGCATAGTTGCTTTCCTTCTGATCCTTGGAGAAAAATTCTTGGGCATTCCACGCAGACTTTCTTATTCTTTGAGTAGCTGAGGATGTTATCAATAAATACAGTTTGCTTATCTAAGTACTCCTTATACACCATGATCCTTAATTCCTTATAGCCACCTAATACACTTGTTATTTCACATAATATCACCAGAGCTTGCAATGCTCTTAACTCACTTTAATCATAATCTCTAATATGTTCTCAGATTGGATCTTAAGTTAATCCTCGAGACATAACACACTTCTTAGATTAGGTCTCATAGGTAATCAATTTTTATAGGGGTCTCACTTCTTCTTATTCGTTGAACTCTCGCTAATCAGTACATAATCTCATAATTTTATTCCTTTTCTTTGACAACATTACTGATACATTTTACCATTCGCTTCTTGTAAAACCACTTCTTGGTCTGCCTTGGTTATTAGGCTTCCGATACTTCGCTTTAATTCTTTGGCATGTCTAACACTTCCCAATCTATTTTGAAATCCACTTCTTATATCCGGTTATCACTATTTTTCTTTAAATTTCCATATATCTTGGCATCTCTTCAATAGTTAGATACTTAATATTGTGAATTTCCATGTGGGATCTTATTTCTCAATTCTTCTACTTGTAGCATCCAAGTGCTAGAAGAAAATATGGAGATATCGTGATCGTCCTCCTGGGCGCATAAATTTCCTTTTTCTAACTACTAACATCGTGATCCATTATCTTCTCTTGACATTTTATCTTTCCCTTCACAACTTCAACTGAAAGGTCACACTATCCATCTTTCTTCCTTTTGGATTATGAATTTTAGCTTCCAATTCCAACTTCGAGAATCTTATAGTTAATTCTTCTGGTGTAGTCTCTATATTCTTTCTCTCCTTTTTGTTTATCGCTTGCCACTACATTTGTTTTTCTCGTGAATACTTACTTCAAACTCTTATGGTCTGTAGATCTTACACCTTTCTCCATACATATCATGTCTCCCCATTTTTCAAAACAAATATTATTACTGTTAGCCCTAATGATGAGTAGGATACTTCTGCTTATAAGATTTCGGTTGTCTGGGTGCATATACAATAACTTTATTGTGCTGCATCAACACACATCCTACTCCCTTATGAGAAGCATCATTATAACTACCATACCTCCTTGATACTTTCGAAATGATAACGCAGGTGATGTAACCATTCTCTCCTTTAACTCCGCAAAAATTTCTTTACCCCTCTCCATTTCATATAAATTTCTTGCTTTTCCTGGTTAGCTTCGTCGAAGGTATTACAACTTCCAAGAAATCTTGCACAATTTTTTTTAATAATAACTGGTCCATGATAAAACTTCTTACTTTTGTTGGTGTTGCTGGTCTCTCTTTTATTCATAGCAACTTTAATTTCTGCTGAATCTCTTTTGATCTTCTCCACATTGACTATTTATGCTAAGAACTATATTTCACACAACTTCTTCCTTCTCTAACTTTCCAATCATCATTAAATGCTTTGTCGGGTCCTCCGTTGACGTTAAGTATCACCACTACAGCTTCTCCATATATTTCTTAAAGATTCTATCCATCAAGTTCAAATATCACTGGTATATTGGTTAATCCAAATGACAATACGAGAACAGTACTTGGTTTTGAAAATTATCTTTGATACATCCATAGGTTTAATATTCAATTGGTGAAATACCAAATCTTAAATTGATCTTACAAAAGTACTGTGCTTCCTTCGTCTGATCAAACAAATCATTGGGTCAAGGTAACAGATACTTGCTCTTGATAATGAACTTATTAAGCTTTCGCTAGTCGACGCATAACCTTATACTTCCATCTTTCTTATTAGTAATAAATACCGGTGCACCTTATGGGGTACACTAGGTCTAATCACTCCTTCTTCTAACGTCTCTTACATTTGCTTTGCCAATTTCCTCCTTGTAACTGGTGCCATTTTATGTAAGACCTTGGTCACTGGCTTCGTCTCAGGTGCTACATCAATCGCGAGCTTTATTTCTCTATCTGGAGGAATTGTTGATACTTATCTGGAAACATATCTTCAAACTCTTTAATTACTATAAAATCTTCAATTTTGTTTGTCTCTAACTTTTATTTATCTCATAATTACTGTAATACTCACATCTTGATCATCGTAATCATCGTTAAACAAATTCTTTACCTTCCTTTTTCCTTTATGCCTCATCATATTCTCATCTAACGTCTTCAGAGTTATCTTTTCATCACGACGATTTGTCTGGGCATCATGCTTCCATAGTCAATCCATTTCCTAGAATAATGTTAAGTCCTCTTGTCTCAAATGATATCAATTCTTCACAACTTATTTCCAGAAATCTCAATTCCATCATTGGTATTCAGTTATGTGACAATTACACGTTCTTGACTTGCTAGTCTTTTAATCATAATCTTATCAATTCAACAGAGTAATTCATCTCATCAACAAAATCTTGAGAGATAAACACTTAAGTTTCTCTCACATCTTTTAATACTTTAACGCATGAGGTATTTACCATAATCATCCATGTTATTACGCCCGTAATCTGAACAATATATTTCACAGGAAAATCGTATATTCTCATTCTCGAAGACGTATTCCTTATTGGAGTAGATTCTTTTGGTCCTTAGTGCATCCCTGACGGGGTTAGTGATTTGCAATTCACGCCATATGCCCTTGTTTGCTTCCCATGCGTGAGAAGTAGATGGAACTTTGCCCGCTTGATTAAGGATACGTTAATTTCTACTTGAAAACCTCTTGCAAAGAACGACAGTACAACGAAACGACTAGAAGGATTCAAAATTCAACAAAAATTAGAGTTGAAAAGAAAGAAGAAGTAAGGATTTGAATATGAAGGAGACAACCACATTGGTACTTAAGATGGCCAGTCTTTCGTACCATATGGCATACAGCACATGATTAGGTGGCGTCCCACCCGACTCTTTGTCTTTCTGAGAAAGTATCTCACCATAACACTGTTTGTCCCAACCAGAAAGCAAAACTTGAGGGAAGCAAATAAATTCGAAAGGAATGGAATATCCTCCTTTTTAATATCATTATAAAGAATTAAGAAAAGAAGTTCATACATTTTTAGGAATTAAAAAGGAATTTATGATGTAATATTGAAGACAAGAACGATACCATTGGTCACCATTCACATTTCATTTATATTCATCTTTCGAGCTTGATCAATCATATCCCAATTGCGTCATATAACAAGTTTAGAAGGTACACTGAAATGCCTTCGCAAATTAAGCATTATGGTAGATTCCTACTTGTCACGTCTTGCGTCTTTAACATCGTACCTACACGTATAATACTTTAACAATTTGATCATACTGACGTTCTTACTGGCTAACCTCGAGTGTCCTCCATCTTTAATTTGGAATAACCATGAATTGTTCAACATAGCGATTCTTTTGCTAATAATCTTTTTCTTTTAAGAAGAACTGAAATCTTCTCAATCTCCTTCAGTCATACTCATGCTTCTGTTAGACCAATGAATTCTTTGAACTTGGATAGTCCTGTATTTGGATGAGTAATTGCTCCGTATGCTGATTCTGTTGTTAATCTTATCGAACAATATTTGTACCTTACCGTTAGGAATATTCAAATTCTTCATAATCGCGGGTTACTTTGTTCTCTGAATGAACAATACTAAGTTTAAAACAAACATCCTTCCAGGTAATTCAGGTCTTTTAACAAACAAGAAACTCAAGTAGTAACTTGACAACCAATGTTTAAAAATCATTTTATTCAAAAAGGCTTTTAGAAATTTTGTAAAGGAAAAATCTTTTTCGAAAACTTGTTTAAAAATTTTAGGAAAATCACAAATCTGGTTGTCCTTACTATATGAGTTAGTTGTTGTCCTTCCGACCTATAACAAGGTACCAATTTAAAGAAACGATCACATAAAGGTCCGTTCACTTCGATCTACTTTTTCTCCTTTATCGAGTCCATTTGCCTTCCTTAATCAACGAAAACTTCAGTTGTCGTAGCATGTTACATTATTCGTAACTTCACATCAAAGCTCCCATACTGGTAATACTTTCATCATCAACTTTGCAATCGTTAAGGGGAACAGACTATCCAATAGTCAACAAGTCTATTTTATAGAACTAAAATTTGCTCTTATCACATCACATCATTACTTTACATATCGCATCTATCGTAGCACCATCGTTTAATTCTACGAAAATTCCAGATCTATACTTTTCTCTCTAACTCTCTTTCAAAATTCATCTAATTCATCCCATAACTATTCACGGGTGGCTTAGTCACTAAGGACTTCTTTTAACCCGATAACAACTATCTTCTGAAACACTTAAATCTCCTCTCTAAACTTCTTCTCACCTTTATTTATATCTCAAGCGCTCACCATTTACTATAGCTCTCGAATCCATCCTCGTAGGTACAATCGCTTCATAGGACAAGTTCTAAACTGGGGGTATAGAACAGGATGTAGGGTAAACTAAAGAGATACACTCACAGCCGAATATCCAGTAAAACAGGAATAAACAGATGGAGGTTCTTGAATAGGTAATCTCATATCAAGAGGTGGAAAATTAGCGTAGAATAGCTTGAAGTGGTACAACTATCATAACAGAAGGTAGTATCATTAATACTAATGAAGGAACAAGGTGCAAATCAAATCCGAGAGAAGATGACGATTCTTGGACGGGAGGCTCCAAACGATCAAATGACACCGGGAAATCAAGATCTGCCATTGCCGTTGTCTGGAAATCACGTCGCAAGCTGAGAATCCCGAATCGCAACACGAACCGTGCCGGAGACCTACTATGTAATCGCACTCATCCTTACGACGTCTTATCTTTCTATTTCCTATTCCTAATCCTAACCCTCTACCCAATCCCGACAATCTAGGCTTGTTTCAGTGACTTATAACCTGTAGCTCTGATACCAACCTGTGGCGCCCTCCAAACCCGGGTCAGAAGTTTGGGGTCCACAACACAAACACAATATATTAATTTGTATAAGAAATATTATTTATAATGACCCTGCTTCATAAAACCACGGATCGCAACAGGTTAAAGTATGAAAACAAGACACAACCTTAATTTATTACATCGTACCAAAACCTGACTAACTTAACTTATAATTGATAATAAATTTTTTCTTACAATCGCACTCTCTTTCCACCGCACGAAGCTCCTGCTAGCTCGATCCAACTCAAACTGGAACCTTAGCCAGCATTTTGGACTGAGGAACTTCTCTATCAACCATGTCCTTTTTAACTGTAAAATATATAAAAGTTCCGCAAGAGTGAGCTAACTAGCTCAGCAAGTAACAATAACGATAACTGAGATTAAACAATGATCAAATGAGATGATTCAGGTGAATCAAGTTTCTTTTTAACTAATTATTAGAATTGGATATTCATTTTAAGTTATAAAACCAAGGTTAGGCTGCTGATCAGTCACGCACTAACCCCGAGCAAAGCACACAACACTGCTCTAATTATTGGATCCAAGGCACACATTGGCCTAATTCGACCACGAATCTGGTCTGACCACGAATCTGGTCCACATAAGAAAACTATCCAATTCTAAAACAATTAAGTGTAATAAACAATGTAATTCAATAAGCAAGATCATAATCCACATTAATAAAACATTTGTACAAAGGAATAATGCATTTCATGAGTATCATAAGGATATATCAAGGTATGTACGAGAAACGGTTTTCAACCTGTAAAAGGATCAGGTATAAGACAAATAATGGTTTTTCAAGGTATAGTTCTTTGAGGTTTTAAATAATGGTTGAAGTATAAAAGTTTTTGTGTTTTCAAACAATTTTGTTTCAGTGTTTGGTGTTTTGTAGTTATACATTTGGGAAGTAGTATCATATTTATGTGGTTAGTTTCTGAGGATCAACAATGGATGGTTTACAACGAATAAGGCTTACGTCTCAAGATCAAGAAAATCAGGATTCAAGGTTTAATAGTTTAAAGCACTTGCAATATAAAACATGAGTTATTTTGATAATTAGTGACATGTTATGAAACAGTTCGAAAACATTGGTAATATATCTTGAAGAAAAGTTCAGAAATACTTGCTTCACTGGGCTTTACAACTGCTACTGACCAACTCTGAGCCGACTCTGCCGCTCAGGCTTTAACGTCTAACCACTAGACCATATTAGATTCAATTTTGATACTCAATTTTTTCTGTTGAAACTCTATTGAGCTCGTCGACTGAGTACTAGGTCATCTCTAGTCCATAGTTCACTTTCAGGTTCCCGATTATAACCTACAGGGTCGAAATACCCTACGTTAGACGTCTAGGTATGCTTGACATATCCTCGATACTAATTCTTACCCAATGATATTCAAACCCGACTCGTAATTATTCATATTAGAATAACACATAAAATAATTAGGGTTCACATTCTCGAAAGCGATCTAGTGTTCATTTTCAAAAAATACGTATACTCGTCATTTTACGAAATTAGAGTTACTGTGTTTTGGTCAAAACATACAATCAGGTTCTATATAAAACATACGTATACGTATTTACTTATACTCGCTCGATGTCCCGATAATCCTCGGATACGCTCCCGTATTTCCGTAGTTTGATTTTCCCGAAAATCGGGCAGCGTCCCCTTTGTTTATCGGACTACCCGTCGAAACATCAATCGACGTCAAACCAACAATAATCAAATTCACAACTACAATTCCAACCACCAGTTCAATTCAACAATCAATCCAATCACAATTCGTCAACTAATTTACGTACTCGACTTTAATGTAAAATCAAATTCTCGTTTCAACGATAATCTCACGAACTAATTTATTTATTTTAAAACATTAGGACTCAGAATAAACATCACAGTCCACGGTCGGCTCGCCGAGGCTCATTGCCGACGGAGGCAAAATTTACGGGTAGCCGATTATTTCGGGTTTCCAACATAATTTCACCGATAAAATAAATATTCCGCAAGAAGGATAATTATATCACGTAATTACTCAATGAATTCTCTGCAGAAAATTCAAAAATCATTCGAGTTATACATTTGTCACAATCAATTACTCGAAATATTTTTAAAATAATCATTTGGTTTAAATCGAAATAACAAGAAAATATGTAACCAAATTACAGGCAACAGAACACCTCACAGGGACTCGCAGCCACGCGCCACCACCCTCACCGTTTCCGGTGAGGGGCGGAAGCGGCCAAGAAGAAAACAGAAACATCACACCTGCACGCATACATATATATATATATATATATATATACACACGCACAAACAAAAACCATAGAAATACAGCAGCAACCTGGTAACACCAAGTGCGGCGGCAAAACCACCGGAAGAACGGCCGGAAACAAAGCATGGCGGCGATTGTAATTTAGGGGAATAACGGAGAAAGACGGGAATCACAGTGGGCAAAAAGAAAATAGTTGAAAGATGGAGAAGAAACTAGTAACAGTGAACAGAGAGAGAGATAGGAATTGAGAGAGATGAGAGATTAACACGACTGTGTTACTGTGTTTGTGGGTATTGTGTTTACCCGATAGGATTTTAATTTTATTCCCCGCCCTCTGAAATGCTGCCAAGAATCAGCTGATTAACTAAAATTATGCCATGTGCCCCTTTTTCCTGTTTTCACTACCCTATTTTGTCCCGTTTTTACAAATTTAACGAACCATCGCATAAATAAAATAACCCCGAAAAATTCCAAATTAATTCTAAAATATCACAAATAATTCAAAGTTATTAAAAATAAATTTTCCATAATTTTAAAAGTATTTTTGAAACGCAACTTATATCCACATTTAACAATTAACGAACCGAGCTGCTCTTAAAACAAATTCTAAAATTCGCAAAAATAGTCTTAAAATATTAAAATATCCCAAATTAAATGAAAACGCAATTTTCGAAATTTTAAAATAATTTCTAAAACACACTTTATACCCGCTTTTAAACAAATAACCGAAACAACGTGCTAGTGAAATTAATCCCGAAAATTTCCAAAATAATTTTAAAATTCTCAGAATATTCCAAACTTAAATAAATATGAGTTTCATAATTTTTGAAGAATTTTAGAATTAAATATGGATTTTACCATTAAACATACTCAGAAAATCATTTAAAGATAAATAGTTAATGAAATATTGATTTCTCAATTTTATAAAATCCTAAAAATAATTATTGTAATTATAAAATCATAAAAACAATTTTAGAAATATTCTCAATATTTATGCAAATAAATATGTACTAAATCCACTTTTAAAAGTGAAAACAATTCAATATGATCCCATAATTAATCGTACCGACAACCCGGTACACTATAAATCACATATGGATAATAATCAAACAACACATAGCGGTCAAAACCAACACACATATTTTATTTATTTAATAATTTCCATAATTGCACAATTAAATAATTCAAAAAGATTAGACGAGTCGTTATAGCATCGCTAGCAGGTTCAGTAGGCTTAGGTGAGTCAAGCACATATTCCAGCTTCTCAACCCTGAGAACAATTCTCAAGTTTCGAAGCCAGTCAGCAAAATTAGGACCAGTCAACTTGTGAGCATCTAGTATACTCCGAAGTGATAGTGCAGAAGACATAACGAATATAGTAAATTTGTAAATGATGAACACATAACAATACTTAGCAAATATTCAATTTCATTTCAAGACACTATATGAATCGGGTCTTTATTCATAAGTGGTTCCCACTAGTTTATCTAATTTATACAACCCTTAAGTGAAAATTAAGCATTCATAATGCTAGTGGGAATAGGGATCCTACATTCCATCACACAACCTCGGCTGTAGCACGAAACGTCATGTGATGTTCAATAGGCAAACAACTCTTGTCAATTACATCTTATGTTATTCCCTAATAAAACTTTAGCCTCTTGGATAATTGAGTTATGGCTGTAGCACGAAAAACTCAATATTCTAAGTCAAGTCTAACCCAACATTTCGTACAATTGGATCAGTCTCCAACGGCCCACGGATGTAGCACGTAACGACCTTTAGATTCTAATTCAATGTACACATCTCTATGTAATAGACAAGTATTTCTTATTTCGAAATCAAAGCCCTCAGCTGTAGCACGAAACGACAATGATTTAAAAATAAGAACCACTTTCTACCATGTTGGAAGGCTATGACCGATACAAGCCCGTTGTGTCATTGGCCAATTACTACTTGATATTATTTAATTTTAGAGGAATTATATTATCTTACAATCCTAATCATATTATAAAGAGATTCTTCCTTTTAAATTAAATATTTCAAATCAATAATCGATAATCAGATGATTCCCAGATCGGGGGGAACATTGTCAAGAGGTGTCACTTAATACCCCTTTTTTACAAAGAGAAATCTGTTTTTGACAGAATCATCCTTTCTCTCAATATTGAAAATTCATATTTAATTACGTGTTTCATAAACACAAGAATCTCATGATTGTATTCATAATATTATTGTTAAGGCAAGAAACGATTCCTATTCTAGATTTTCTAGAGCACGCCTTATATTGATTTAAGTTCACCTAAATCTATCATCGCATGGTAAACATAGGCATATATCTCATATATAAAATTAAATAAACAAGTAAATGTAAAGTGAAATAAAGTAAATATGTTTGGTTATGGCCCCATCCTATGTGATCTTTATCAAGCTCATGATAAAGATCAAGGTCAATCTAATATGGTGATGGAAATAAATACAACTACTTATTACATAAGTCTTCTTCTTTGTTTAGAATTCTTGTATGCCTCGTCTTCTTCATTGTATCACCTCCATTGGATAGCCTTCTTGAGTCTTCAATTACATTACATAGATTGAAAGTAAAACTAATCCAATGAACCTACAAGAATAACTCGAGTTACATTTGAGATTTATGATTACAAAGATTGACGACATGCAAGTCGTACTTAAAACCAAAACCAAAACCATTACACTAAGGTCGAAAGGCCTTAACCATCCACCATGCTCATACAACACATAAAAGCATGTTAAAACACATAATCTGATCTTAACATATCATATTATCCATGATCTAATCATAAAAAAATATGACAAAAATCAGAAAAATCAGAATCAAATCAGAAAAACAAGAATCACTATTTACGGGCAGTAAACGGCGTCAAACGCCTTACAGACGAGTCGCTGATAGCTTTAGCTATCTGCTTTATTCAGACGCTCGTTTACCTATGGAATAGGGTATTCGTTTGCGTAAATCGGACACCAGACCCAGATTTCAGCAAATCTGCAGCAGCCAATTCAGAATCCGTATCTAATATGATTCTCATAATTAGAACAAACATAAATCATGTATATATCAGTATATATACAGATTACATAATCATCTTATGATTATACAACTCACATGAATATCATATATTCAAAACCATACATATATAAGCATATTATGTCAACATCAAATCATGGCGAATCACGTACATGCTCATATATCGAAAACAGTTAAAAACATAAACGAATTAAAAACTTTTCGCAAGTAGCTCTGATGTCATTGAAGGGTTTTTAGCACATAAACGTAACGAAAACATAAATTTAAATTTTAAAAAAAAAACGAAACCCTCCGCAGGATCCATGCGAAAAATAATATTTAATTCGTAGTTCAGTTTGTTTACCTTAAGAAGCTTTACGTTAATGGAAAGATGGAGGTCTTTAATAGCGATCCAAGAACGATGAACGGAAATCCCTAGCAGCTGCTCCTCAAGTGTTAAGCACTCCATCGGTATCCACCAAGAGTACAATGTGATGGAGGAGGAAGAGGTTGAGAGAATTAGTTGCCTCCCTCTTGTTCTACTTTAGAATTAGGGTTAATTATTTGGGGTTTAGGCAAATAGGGTTTATAATAGTATATTTATAGGCAAAATTTTCATCTGAAAATTTTCCATAAAACATTATTATTATTAACCCTTTAATTGATTATTCTTATTAACCAATTAACTAAAAATTAAAACACCTTTTAATCATTAATCCCTTTTTTAAACACTTTAGAAAAATTATTCTCTCGATTTAATTTCCAAAATTAAATTCTTAATTAATAATATTAAGAATTAGTTAATTCTCATTTAATCAATTATTAAATCTGCTAATTAATTATTTATTTCACAAATAAATAATTACCAGCCATTATTAATTAATTCCTCCACCATTAAATCATTCTCTTTTATGGTGTGACCCTGTAGGTTCAATATTAAGACGGTAGTAGAAATAAATAATAATAAAACTATTTTATCATTATTTATAAATTCTCTAATTCATTAAATATGATTAATTAATAACTTAATCATATTTATTCTACATCGTGAGGGATATTTCGCAGCATATCGCGACTATCCGGATAATACGAATTCACTGCTTAGAATACCAAGAACCTATTCAGTGAGTAGTTACCGTACAATCAATTCCTTTTACCCTGCAGTGTCATGATTAAATACAAGGCATGGAACTTGTGTCAAGCCTATCTTATTTAATCATTTGCTTTCACATTCACTATGCTTAGTTCTATTTAATGTAAATTAGAAACTCCTTTCTAATTCCATTCACTCTGGCTAGAGATTCCTGAACTAGCATAAGTGGATCAGCATTGAACATTCTCTTCTTTCACTGGAATGGGTAGATCCTTTATTGATCATACACTATCTTCGTGTACAAATTCCTATACCTAGTAGAGCCCTTATAATTGTCCCTGGAGACTAAGAACTAAACCAAAGCATAGTTCAGTGTACACAAGATGACTATGATGATCTCAAGTCTAAGGATACTTGTACAACTATCACTATGTGAACAACTGCTGACACGTGAGTGAACTCCATCGGTTGTTCAGCTGTGTGAGTCATGTTCGGTGAACTTATTCTATAATAAGCACCTACATACTAGCTATAGTGTCACAACACAAATGTCTATGAGAACAGACATCCTTCATAATGAAGCAAGCATAGTATGTATCGATCTTTACGGATTACTAATTACCGGTTAGTAATCCTACGACCAGGAAATATTTAAGTTTAGAGTTATCATCTTTTATGTCTCATTATTATGATCTCATCATAATCCATAAAAAGCTTTACTCTAAACTATGGTATATCTTATTTAAACACTTAAATAGATAAAGCCCGCAATAAAACCAAAACAAGTCTTTTATTAATATCAATGAAATCAAAATAGATTACATAAAAGTTATTCCTAAATCATCATACATAATTGGACTTAGGACACATCTCTTTCATAATAACCACATTATCAATCAGATTATCTACATGTACCATATAGTCCTTCACCTAATACATTTCCATACAATAACAACATTATCAAGCAGATTAGCTACATGTACCATATAGTCCTTCACCTAACAAGGCAAATAGGTTATTTCCGTGTAACTAAAAAATTTGTGGAATTTACAAATAGAAATCAAACTTAAGCCAAAAAAACTCATGCAACCACCTTTTTCTATAAATTTTCCGTACCTGGGAAAAATTCAGCAGATGGGGAAGTAGACTTTTGTCAGGATTTGTACTTGAATTTTATCTGCATTCTAAGAACTGAAACTTTTAAAGAAGCTAATATAGAAATTTCAGGAAATATTTAAGTACTGTAAAACATAATTTGGCACTAAAGCCACTATTTTACACAGTGCGGGTTTGATTTTTTGTGTAATCTAATTACCTCCTCTATAAAAGTAAAGTTCTGATGTCCCTTCCTTGAATCCGTTACAGCCCCCACCAAGTTTCTTTTTTCCAAGTACAACTGTAGAACATATAAGTATTCACTGAACTTTTGTCTATATATGTAAAATTTCTTTAAAATACTTTACATATAACAACAATTTGGGTCTACCAGAGCAATTTAGAAGTTTAAGTTTTAGAATCACTTTAATACTAAATAATATAAATTGTCAGAAGCATATTCTTACACCAGTTCCAGAGGGAAGGTATGTTGTATACCAATAATCCCCCTATATCTTTCTAAATATGCAGATATATGAAGAGATACATGTTGAAAATTCTACGGACAAAGGATACAGAAGACCAACATAGTGATAAAATATAGGGGGAATAGCTCCACCTAGAACTACACTACAAGCACCTAAAACTTGCTCCTGGACTAATTGTAACAATCTCTGCATAAATACAACCTCGCAGGGCAAAACATGGTCTTCAGAAGGACACTAACTTAGAAATTTAAGTCACACAACTCACAAGTGTTAGTAGTTGGTACAGATCAAGAGTTATATTTACATAATCCTATCTCCCTCATGTCTGAAAAGAAATTACTGTTGAAGCATCACACAAAAGTCAAAACCATATCCACAATTCCTGTCCAGAAAACAATACAAATCCAAACAAATATACAGACACACATGTATTGACATGTATGCAAAGATCACAATATCACACAATACCCACCAAATCATAACATTAAAAAGGATCTTAGACAAAAAAGATATATCAAAGAGAAAAATTAAACCTGACAAATATCGCACTTGGGCATAGGAGAATTAGAGTTAGTCAAAGAAGCCCTTTAATGCTTGCTAGCCAACTTATTAGCTGCATGTACATCCTTATGACAAGCACAACACAAAGTAGCCTCATCTGCACAGCACAACACTGTGGCCTCTGTAACCTCACACACGTTAAACTATATCTTCATCCCTCCTTTGTACTGTATGTATATTTAACCAGTTTCTAGATATAAATAGGAAGTTGTACTTGGTGATTAGTTTGGTGATTACTATAAAAAAACCGGTATTTATAGTATTCGAACAGATAAGTTATATGAAGTGCGTGTATGTGCACATACAAAACACTCATAAGCTCATAAAACAAATTACTCGAGAGAAATACATGATTTCCATAGGTGTAATCTCAAATCTATTCATCTACTTATACTATACACACACATCAATTTAAGCGAACTTGAACAAACAAACAAACTGTGTACACATATAAACTACATGTACCATATAGTCATTCACCTAATGTATACACTTATAACAAAACGTTGAATCCAAATGTTATCCCAATGTTGATACTTAATATATACATTATTAATTTCACACATAATACAAGTTCACATAAACATATAAACACAGACACAAATTCAGAGAGATTGAGGGATAGAAAAGTACACAAAAATATATTGTACCTTAATGTAGAAGTGCAAGCTAAGCCCAATCTTAGAAATTTAATTAGACCCAAAGCAAAGCAGACTAACCCTAGAACAAAGAGATAAAACCAATTAATTGGAGGATTTAACAAAAAAACAAAACACAAAACCCCCATTTGAATAAAAACCCTAATTTGGTTTGAAGTTTAAATCTTTTCAAGTAGCCCCAAATCCATCGATCTGTGAACGTTAAGCTTTTGATTGAATTAATCGACTTTATGATATCCATAACGGGGAGATCAGAAATGTAAAGAATGACAGAGAGAGGTTAAGAGAGAGAACCAACTGAGAGAGATAATGAGTGATAGACTGAGCCTTTTGGTATAATATTTTGACTTGTTTAAAATTTTTAACCTACCGCCTGTGAAAAATAATTGCCGCTTCTCCAAAATTCGGCCCAAATTTAGCGGGCTTGTGCAATTCACTTCTTGTTTTGTATTTTATTTTTTAAAAAAATATTATTATTATTATAAATTGTAACTGAATTACTCTAGACATGTTTTGCGATTGAAAATTTGAACTTTGTCTAAATACTCGGGTTTTCCAAAATACCGTCACTTCTCCAAAAACTTTGAAAGCCCGCCTGCTTGAGCCCAACGCTAATTTCATTTTTTATTATTTTTTAATAAACTTTATGCTTAAATAATATTTTTTATTTTATTTATTAATAAAAAATAATCAGTTACTAATTAGTAAAGTTTACAAAATTAATAATAAAAAATATTTTATCAATCTTAGCTAATATTAATATTATTGCTTAATTATATTATCAAAAATGATTAATTTTCAAGTCAAATAATTATACATATTTAATTATTTGTAAAATATTAATTTTTTATCCATTAACACCCTATTGTAACATAAGTTTCCACATGTTACCATCTGTAACACTTTGAAGTTATAGTAACATGTTACAAAGGCTATGGTAACATTAAAAGTACTACGTTGCGGTAGGCTAAGATGAGCATACCTAAGGTAACATAATTTTGTAACACCCGTGATTAAACCATTGTGATAGGCCATCTATGGCATAGTGTAATAGGGGAGCCGAATTAAATAATTAATTTACGAAATTAGGAAAGGTAGTGCAAATATTAATTTCTTAGTGGATTGAATTAATATTTAATGACATTGGGCATGGCCCAAAATGTCTTTGGGAGACCCGACCTAATTGTCCATGATCCCTACTATAGCCTATAAATATTCTAATTCTCCTGAAGCTAGGGTGTGCGTGAAGGTGAGAACACGAGAACACAAAAATGATATAAGATCCTAGGGTTTGAGAGAGGCACCCATTTTTCTTAAGGAGCCCGCTAGGGTTTTGAAATTTCGGAGCTTCAAGGAGAGGTACGCCTTGGGAGATCGAAGCCCACACTTCGTCCAAAGAGAATCAGGGAATACAGTAGAAGACGTGGATTTGAATCGCTTTCACCGTAGCGATTAAGGTTAAGGTTCAGTTCACACTCATTAAATTTATATCATAAAACGCAGGGCCGAAATCATATTGTTCCAACGAATATATATTTTTATATCCGTCTAATTTATTCCACGATCTTAAATCGATTCATCCTTCGGATCGATCATTTAATTTCTATCAAGTTTTGAAATAATCTTTTATCAATTCATTTAACCCTTCTTTGACCTATGAATCAATAATTTATTCTCCTTTCTACCCTTATAGAAAACTCATTCAAATCTTGTATATTTTGAAACTATTCGAGATTCTCGTTTGACATGATTATTTTCATTATCAGAGATAATCATTGTGCTTAAAATATATCGATATATTGTTCATATCGATACCAAAGTATTATTATAATTATTAGATAGAGACTGGTTCGTTGTTCGAGCCAGAATATGTGATACTATTTCTCAAATTCCTTATGATGTGATGTGAGGTGAGAACTGAATCAGGATGTGTTCATTTATACTGGTCAACGTGGGGTTTGACCCACATTATTTATTGTGACAGTCCGATATGTGGACATGTTATTTGGCTCGAGTGCAGCCAAGGGTTAAGACGTTAACCCTTCTTTTATACTAGCAAGTGTATGTTAGGCGTTCTTACAATGAGCCGTGATCGGGTGAGCGTAAGATTGGCAAGAGGACGGTACATTGTGGTTGTTGATCGCATCATTGATGCACCGGGGATGGAAAATGACCAGTTATTCTTGAATCAAGTGGCAAGATGCTAAATAAGAACTTCTTCATTTGTGATGAGTTGTTGATTTACTCTTTGTTGAATTTATGATTTTATTACTCTTGACACCCGTTATTATTATCATAAATTGTTAGTCATTTATACTTATTGAGCACTCAGTTGCCCATTCTTGCTACTCTTAAATTCCCAAACAGTGAAGAACAAGCCAGATGACCAATATTATCAAACAAGATAGAGGAAAGGAAATGAGCATGCTCCTTATGGCAGCGTTTAGTCATTTACCTAAATATTATATTTTGAATAATGTATTAAGGCTATTCCCAGACTTGTAATAGGACATCTATCATGTATGTAATAAGCAAGTGTGTGTGTATGTGTGTGAAAATCGATACTGAGATAAGTGAAGTGGCGTCCATAGTGAATGATGTATTCTATTATGGTTTGTAATAATAATACAGGTGTGCAAAATTTGGTACCGTGACGACCTGAATCGTCAAAAGGGTGGGTTTGGGGGTGTTACATTAGTTAACCCTTTTTTAGTTATCGATCACTTTAGTCACTCACCATCACAAACATCAGATCTACAAAATCAAATGATCAGGATAGTTAGATCTAAATACTAAAAAGATAAACAACCAAAGATTCCAGGTTCGAATCCCGCCAACGACATTCTAAATTGAACATATATTATTATTTTTAATGGTACAAATGAAGTTATACGGTTCAAATCTCATTAACCATAAATTATTCTATAATATTTAACCATCATCAGAAATCAAATATACTTACAAATAAAATTAATACTTATATAATAAATTATTTAATATATTTAACCATTTACATTAGAATTATATATAAAACAAATGAAAAATAGAAATGTTAATGAAGGTTCGTGCATCACACGAGTTGTAAGCTAGTTATTATTAACTAACCAATTACATTTTTCAGCTAAAATATATTAGGTTTTCAATTTTTTTTAACTAGACTCCTTTTGTTACAAAAATAATATGTACAATTCTATTTAATGAAATAAAATAAAAATATTATAATTATTTATAACCGAACAATTACCCTTTTAACTCTCATATAATATTATATTACAAAATAAAATAATATTATAATTAATTATTCCGGTTGTTGATCAATGCATTGTACCTCTCAAACACTTCAGTGATTCCTTCTCCTGGATTGGATTTAAAGTATTCATACTCAAAGGTTAGGATTTCTAACTTGTTCTCCCTAACTTCCTCTGTGCCTTCATTAATAACCTCAATAGTTTCCCAGATGTGTTTGGAATCTTTACAGTTCATCACATGTCTATTCATCAAGGGATCAAGGGAATCTACTAAAATTAATTGAAGGCTAGCATCCAGGGAGGCTTCTTCTTTTTCAGCAGGAGAAAAATCCTCAGGATTCTTTACATAAGTTCTAGATTTGGTGATCACCACATCATCTTCAATTACCTCTAGTTCACTAACCACTGGAATTTTTGGACCCTTCTTTAACACTTCCAGATATTTGGGATTAGCAACTTGTAAAAACAATATCATCTTCTTCTTCCACATGATATAATTTTTTTTATCAAATAGTGGAATTTTAACGGTTCCAAGTTTTTGTGAAGTCATTATGAATTTTTGACTAAATAAAAATTCAAGGAGTGAAAGAAACACAAAAGTCTAGGATCTTGATTTGTTCGTTAATCAGAAGGCTCTGATACCAATTGTTAGGTCCCAATATGTTTGTAGAAGGGGGGTTGAATACAAACAATACCGTTTAATCGAATAAAATGCGGAATAAAAAGGTGAAACAAAATTCAAGTTAAATAAAACTATTATTAAACTTGAAAGGTGTTACAACAACGGTATCGTTTACAAGGGATTAATCTCAAATCAATTATTACAAATCTAGAATAAATTCGACATGAACTTTTTCTATTTTTGTAATAAAAAGATCAAATGCTAAAAGCGATTTGAGATTAAGTTCTAGGGATTTCGATCCGCTAGATAGTTACACAAGAACAAGAAAAGTATTTCTAGTGGATTGGATTTAACAATAAATACTAGAAATAAATGATCTGTGTAGTTTGCAATAATTTCTGTGCAGGTTCTCTTGTTCTGTGTTTTGCTGTTGAATATTCAATGCTGTGTTTTTTTCTTTTAAAAATGATCTGCTTTCTGTTGTTTAAGTAATCAAAACAATCCAATTGAATCAGCAAGACTTTCGGCAAGACTATCAAATGACCTGGCATGACAATCCATTTGAACTGGTAGGACTTTCGGCAAGACAATCCAAATGAACTAGCATGACATTCAGTATGACTATTGATTATCATACCGATTGTCTTCCTAATATAAAAGATAGTCTTGCTGGATTAAAACAGATTTTAATCAAATAATAATTCTGAATTAATTAATCAATTAATTCAATTAATCAATAAATTCATCTTTGCAGATTTAATTTATTTTCTTAATTAAATTATATGGCTTAATTAATTAATAGAGAATTAATACCAATCTTGAGCAGCAACCATTCCTCTGAAAATCTCCTGAAAATCACTGTCAATTACGAATCAATTCCACCACTTCAATGTTGACACTCGATGTACTGTCTGGTTCATGAGTGACTAACTTCCGTGACGTTTCTTCATGCCTTGACCTTGATACTCTTGATTTTCTTCAGACTAAATCCTTGTAATTAATTGATACCCTGACGAGATCTCTGTCACTTGATTAAATCCACAATCTTGATTTATATCACTGAGGCTTGATCAATTTCTTGAGCTTCTTCCAGTGAATTAAGTCATCAAGTCTGTAGATGAACAATGTTACTTATAACTTTGACATATGTTACTCTGTGAGATCTCTCTTATGATAGATCCACTATTTACTTATTACATTCTTATTTGAGTTGAGTTAAATCCTCGAATAAACAAATAGGCTATTACATATGCCTTTCAATCTCCCCCTATTTGCTTGTTAGACAATAACAACAAATACCTAGAGGATAACTTAACTAACAAATAAGAAAAAGATATAAACAGTAATGCAAAGTAAATAGCAGAAAAGTTCTGGATTATATTTAACATTTTCCAGATTCCAAAAGAAATTTACAAGTGAATACAAGATAGATGTTCCTCTAGCCTGAACATATAACTACATTAGTCTATCTTGATTCATAAAGCTCTAATCATATTACATTGAGTTTTGAGCTAATTGAATTCAGTTGTCCTCTCTTCTGACTTCACCTTCTTCTAAATCTTGAAGCAGCTCCTTGTCAAAGACACGATCCTTTTCTGAAGTGAAGCTGTCTGGTCTAACTGGTTGAACTCCAACTGTCTTTAGCTTATTCTTGAGTTGATTGTACCTTTTAATATTCTTTTCACAATAAGCTTGAATCAGATCAGCTGCTTGAGTTTTCAACATGGATGAATATCCAGCAGTTCTTAAGTGATGTTCCATCCAGACCAGATGCTTAGCTAAGTAGTCTTTAAGAGATTATGAATCGAGCTGGCAGATTTGAAGACAGTCAGACTTAAAGAATCTTACCTGATGAGGATTGTTGACCACTTGAGGACTAGCCCTGCTAGCAAACTCTTTGAGCCTTTCTCGAAGAACTTCATTCAATTCTGAGCTTCTTTTGACTTTGTTGAGAAGAACCCAAATCTCCGACAAAGAACGATTCTCAAACAGATGAAGTGACACCTTGAAAGATCCTTCGCTCTAACAATATACAAATATGCTCATCTCATTTAGGGATCTGTCAAAGGCAGTTGTGATCCTTGAGACTTCAGTCTTTATAACATTCATGTACATGTCATTGTTTGGATTAGAGATCTCCAGCTTGTCCAGAAGATGTAGAAACTGTCTATCATTTTTTGTGCTCAGCTGAGGCATATCAAGTACTCTCCTAGCTTCATCCCATTTTTCACCAATCTTCAGTCTGACATCTCTTCTCCTTTCTTGAGCTTTAATGTCATGAAGACGTTGCTTTTGAAGAGTTTCTGTTCTTTGTATGTCTTTCCTCATGTCAATGATCTGGGAGACCTTTTTGAGTTCAGCTTCTTTTCTTTTCATCTCTGACTGCTGCTGCTGAAACTCTTTCTCAAACAGAGGATCCACTGGAGCTTCCTCTTCCCATTCTCCAAAATCACTTTCCTCCTCAGCTTCAAAGAAACCATCTTTTATTTCCAAGACTGGTTCAGTGGGAACGTCACAAATATCAAAGTCATCCTGTTCTCCACTATAGTAGATATCATCAGGCTTCCCTGTGCCTCCAGCAGATGACTCTTTTTCTTTTCCCTTATCACCTCTCCCTTTCTTCTCCCCCTTAGTTGAGGAATCCTCTACAGACTTTCCCTTAGATCCTCCATGACCTCCATCACCTCCCGAGCCTGAGCCTCCACCAGACGGCCCTTCAAAGAAAGTCCTTTGTTCTTCATTAAGGCAGTGAGAATTTTTTATCATGTAGTACAGGTGCTTCATCCCTTCATTCAGATGTTCCATGCCCGTCTCTATCTTCAGAAATCTAGAAGAATCTAGTGAATGATTCATTTCAACCAAGTCTTCAAGAGAAGTCATTCTTGTATGTAGAGATTATAAGTTTGAAATGTCGTCAGCTGATAACGTTGGAGATTCCTGGATTGAGTTAAGCTTTGGTACAACAGATGTCTTCAAATCTGATATTTCAGTCCTGATAAGAGCCAGCTGATTATTGACAGAGGTGGAAGAAGAAGACCGTTCAACCACTTGTGCTTTGAATGATTTAACTTCAGCCTGACTTTTTGCAAGTTGTTCCTTGAGATCAGCAATTTGAGCTAACAGATTTTCAGTGTTTGTGTCTGTGTGTGCGCTCATCTGAATATCTCTCCTGTTTAATTCACTCAACTCACGTGCATGTGTATCTCTCAATATAATTGCTCGTGAGGAGTCTTCCTGAGGCTGATCTTCTGTACCTGCATTTAAAATTACCCTAGCCTCTTCAAGAGAGGTCAGTGGTGGTGCAATGGGAATTCACGAGCCCCGATCCTCAGTCAAACCTATCATTTCATGTGAAATAGATTTCTGAATTGCTTCAGAGATAGATTGACTGAGTTGCCCTCCACTTTCTCCAGATAAATCTGCGAGTGGAGAATCCTGTGAGGGAGCCAGAGGTGTTGGATCTGGGAGGGGAGAAAATGACTCTATTAAAGGTGGCTGAGAGTCAGATTTTCCCTCAGAAGCATGTGACTGCTCTTCTGTCATAACTATGGCAGGCACTGTAACCGACTCTATGTGCACTCCTCACTCCGTGTCCTGAGTATCATCTACTGGTCTATATGCTTCCATTGTGAGTAATGGAATTGTGCTTGACTCAGTACAGGATGTCATGGCCCTATGGTGAATTTCAATAGATTCATCCTGTTGAGAGGATGTTTCTAGTAACTATTCAGTGGCCATTTCAAAGTCCATGTCCTGTTGGGAGGACAAGGATGGGCTTTCTGATGCCTCAGTAAATGTTCTTCTTTTCTTCGGAGGAGGCAGAGCTGAGGGTTCATTCACATCCACCAACAAACTACTTCCTATTAACCTTCTAGGCAACATTTTAGACAGTGGGGGAGAAGTTGAGATAGGTTGTGAATCTGTGTTTGGCTCTATGACCTGGGATTGAAGTTGTGGTTCTACAACTTCATGGTCAGTCCTATCAACCACTGGGGGTCTTTCAACAGAAGTAGGAATAGGTTGAGTTGGAGGAACTATTACCTGTAGAGGAAGAGCATCTGATGCTTGAGCCTGGGTGGTTTGAACCACTGGAGGTTGAGCTTGCTGTTCATGACCGGGAAGATTGAATATAGGTAAGGGAATATAAGTGGCCATGAAAGCAGATACAAGTACTGGAACTTGCATGAATTTGAAAGTTGTGTCTTGGCGGGTGTAAATCTTTTTGCTTACAGGAGGGGGTTCGGTTACTTCAGAGTTAGCAAAAAGGGCTTTATGCTCAAGTGAGAGAATATGTTCTTCTATGAGCATAAGAAAACGAGCATAGTAACACGAGACACTACGATTTGTAGAATGATCACGTAAAGCAGTAGTGAGACGTCTCAAGCGAATGGGTAAAAGTAGTTTGCCAAAATTGATCCTTTGATTGAAAACAACCGCAAGACCAATATACTGCAGAGTGGAAGTGATGTTGTGAAAGTTGGATTTAGTGCAGTTGGCAAACACTTTAGAAAGTGTATCGAAGAAAATGTCTCATTCAGACACCAAATTGGATTTTGATAACTTGGTTAAATTAATTACCCCCTGATAGTGAATAGCATGGAAAAAGTTTGAAATATCATTTTCAGAGGGCAAATTACAGAAATTGTCCATAGGAAAATTTAAAGCTCGATTGACGACTGTTTCATCAACCACATACTGTGTGTTTGCCACGGTGAATGAAAAAGATTTAAAATCATCGGCCACAGTAGAGGTTGTGCAAATCAGTCTGAGCAGATCAACATTTAAAATCATATTTAATTTAATAGCAGAGCTAACAATCGAATGGTCATTTAAAAATCTAATCCATGGCTTAAATTTTTCTACATCACATTTATCTGGATTAAAGTAACCAACAAGATTATGCGAAACAATTTGGAAATTGAGAGCAATTTTAAAAATAATAATAAGACACAGACTTTCAGAATTTTAAGAATAATATTAAGAAAATTCGAATTAATTTAATTAATTTAATAATTCGAATTAAATCAATTATAATTGAAAAATTTAGAAAGAAATGTATCTCGTTAAAATTCTTAACTCACAAAAGCAGATTTGAAAAACCACAAGACACAAAACAGAAATTAAAATAAAAATACCTAAAATGAAACAAACACAAAATGATTTTGAGGGGAACAAAACGAAGTGCAAAAGATTTAAAAAAAATTTGGCAGCACTCCTGTATGTATATACGTGTATGTATATATCAGGAGTGATGTTTTAGTTTGCTGAGTAAAAACTCGAGCAAGGAAGACAATGGCGATGGAATTGTTGTTTGGTCGAAGAGAGAGAGAGAGAGATAACTGTTGGATTTTGAAAAGAAGGAACTGAACTGATAAAAAGTAAAAGAAACAAAAAAAATGTTAAGTAGGACAACTGGTATGACAATTCGGGATAGTCATACCGATTGTCATACCGATAGTCATACAAGGCAATTTTGAGAAAACAAAAAACAAAACAAACAAATAAAAGAAATAATAATATATAACTGGTATGACAATCTGATAGTCATACCGATTGTCATACCAGTACAAAATAAAATATAATATATCTGATATTAATTTTATTACTGGCATGACAATCAATAGTCATACCGATTGTCTTGCCAGTTATAAAATTAAACTGATTTAAAAATAAACAGTATTAGTACTAGAATGACTTTCTGCAAGACAATTTCAATTGTCTTGCCGATTGTCATTCTAGTTATAAAATAAATTAAGTATTTAAATATACTGAATAATTAACATAAAAACTGTTAAAAACACACATAAAAAACACAGAATATAGAAAATATTACAATTACAGAAAACTGAAATGAATATGGCAGAAAATATTTACATAATTAAAATAATTAAAATAGTTCAGAGATAATAATATTTTCAGTCCAAAAATAGATTTCTTTTGAATTTTAACAAATAAAATTCATAGAAAAATATTTTTAGAGAAAATAAAATATTTTGAGACATTAAAATTAACAAGTTGAGTAAATAAATAAGATAAGATAATAAAAATTACATAGAAATAAGCAGGAAATTTTGGAAAATGATAAAATAAATTTGCAAATGAATTTTTCATTTATGAAAAATTCATTTGTAAATTCACTCAAGAACAGATTTCAGATATTCACAAGTTTAATCACTAAAGCTATTCAACATACCCAATTTACCAACTAATTTGGTAAACGTGGATTCATCAAGAGGTTTAGTGAAAATATCTGCTATTTGTTCTTCTGTTGGAACAAAAAATAGTTCAACAGTACCATTCATGACGTGCACTCTAATAAAATGATACCTGATGTCGATGTGCTTTGTCCTCGAGTGCTGCACAGGGTTGTTGGTGATGGCTATTGCACTTGTATTGTCACATAAAATAGGAATTTTGTTCAATACAGAGCCATAGTCTCGTAGCTGGTTCCTAATCCACAAGATCTGAGCACAACAGCTTCCAGCAGCAATATATTCAGCCTCGGCCGTTGAATTTGAAACTGTTTGCTGTTTCTTGCTGTACCATGAGACTAGTCTGCAACCTAGGAATTGACAACTGCCTGAGGTGTTTTTCCTATCAACAACACTTCCTGCGTAATCTGAATCTGTATATCCAACAAGATTAAAACTAGATTCTTTAGGGTCCCAAATACCTAGATTTGGTGTTCCCTTAAGATATCTTAAGATTCGTTTAACAGCAACGAGATGAATATCTCTAGGATCCGCTTGGAACCTTGCACATAAGCATGTAGCATACATAATATCTGGTCTACTTGCAGTAAGATAGAGTAGCGAGCCAATCATACCTCTGTAGCTTGTGACATCTACCTTAATGGAGTTTTCACATGGTCCAAGCTTGACAGCTGTAGTTGACGGAGTCCTTGCTGATGCAGAATCCTCTAGATTGTACTTTTTGAGAAGTTCCTTGAGATACTTGGAATGACAAATAAAAGTTCCATCTAACCTTTAATTTACTTGTAATCCAAGAAAGAACTTCAGCTCTCCCATCATGCTCATTTCAAATTTGTCGTGCATTAACTTAGCAAATCTCTTACAGAGATTATCATTAGTAGACCCAAGTATTATATCATCCACATAGACTTGGACTAATATTGTATCATTCTTATGCTTTTTAGAAAAGAGAGTTTTGTCTATGACACCTCTAATAAAGCTATTTTCAATAAGAAATTCAGAGAGAGTGTCATACCATTTTCTCGGAGACTGTTTGAGTCCATAGATAGCCTTGAAAAGAAAGTAGACAAAATCCAAATGATCTGGATCTTCAAAACCAGGAGGTTGCTCTACATATACTTCTTCATCCATCTTTCCATTCAGAAAGGCACTCTTGACATCCATTTGATAAACTTTAAAGTTAGAGAATGCTGCAAATGCCAAAAATATCCTGATGGCCTCTAGTCTAGCCACTGGAGCATAGGTTTCATCATAATCAATGCCTTCAGCTTGTGAATACCCTTTAGCTACCAGTCTTGCTTTGTTTCTTATAACCACACCATCTTCATCTAGTTTATTCCTAAATACCCACCGAGTACCGACAGCTCTCTTGTGTGTAGGTCTAGGTACCAGTTTCCAAACTTGTTGACTTTCAAACTAATTGAGTTCATCTTGCATAGCAATCACCCAATCTGGATCAGTCAGTGCTTCCTCAATCTGCTTAGGTTCCATCTCAGAAAGAAATCCTGAGAACAGACACTCATTTTGAGTAGCACGTCTAGTTCTGACTCCAACATCTGGATCACCAATAATCAACTCAAAAGGATGAGCTTTATTCCAGACAGTCTGTCTTGGAAGATTTGATCTTGATGATTCACCTTGAAATTCATTGGGATGTTGTGTCCTACTAGTTGATCCTTCAGCATCTCCCCCTGAGTTGTTGCCATGTTGACTTGAAGATTCTCCATCAGTAGCAGTGGTATCTCCATTGTTGCCAAAGTTTCCATCATCATTACCTTGAGTATCATCATGATTAACAGGTTCTTCACCAGCAACAACCTCAGGTTCTTGAGCATGTTCTGATTCTGAATCTGACATATCATCAAACTTCAGTTTCTCAGAAGGATCTTCAGTTTGGATACTAGGGAGTTTAGTGTCATCAAATGTAACATTGACACTTTCAGTTACTTTGTGTTGATCAATGATATACACTCTGTATGATCTTCTTCCATATCCAACAAAAATACCTTCATATGCCTTTGCCTCGAATTTACCACGACGATCATCTCCATCCTTGAGCATGAAGCATCTGGCACCAAATACATGAAAGTATTTGATAGAAGGTTTCTGTTCATTCAAAATCTCATAAGGATTTTTCATGAAGTCTTTGTTGATTAGAGTTCGATTCTGAGTATAACATGCAGTATTGACAGCTTCAGCCCAAAAGTACATTGGAAGACCTGATTCACTTAACATCGTTTTTGCAGCTTCAATCAATGTACGATTCTTCCTTTCTACCACTCCATTTTGCTGAGGGGTTCTAGGAGCTGAAAATTGTCTGGTAATCCCTTTGTCTGTACAGAATCCATTGAGAAGTGAATTCTTGAATTCTGTTCCATTATCTGACCTTATTGCTCTAACAGGGACATTAGAATCTAACTCGATCAACTTGATATGATCAATCACAACTTGTGGTGTTTCATCCTTAGAGTGAAGGAATAAAACCCACGTATACTTGGAATAGTCATCAACTATCACAAGATAGTAACACTTCTTTGACATCGAAAGGACATTAACTGGTCCAAATAAATCCATGTGTAATAATTGCAGAACACCAGTTATGGAGGATGTGTCAGTGCCTTTGTGACTTGCTTTCTTTGACTTTCCTTTCTGGCAAGCCTCGCATAGTCCTTCTGGGGAGAATTCCAGCTGAGGCAGACCTCTGACCAATTCTCTTTTGACAAGAGAATTCATTGTTTTGAAATTGAGATGAGAAAGTCTCTTGTTCCATAGCCAACTCTCATCTGTCGATGCCTTTGCATAAAAACAATTGACTTCAGGATTGCTTCCAGAGTTCATGTCAGCTACGAACAGATTTCCTTTCCGGATTCCCATCAAGGAGGGTTTTTCACTTTTCGTTTGCAGAATCTGACACTTCAGCTTGTCAAATAAAATATTGTAGCCGTTGTCACAGAACTGACTAATGCTAAGCAGATTGTGTTCAAGTCCTTGCACAACATACACATTTTCAATGATAACATTACCAGCTTATAAACAGCCATATCCTTCAGTTAAACCTTTGCTGTTATCTCCAAAGGTAGCCACCGGGCCAGCTTTCTCAACCATATTTGATAGCAAGGCTCTTTCTCCGGTCATATGTCTTGACGATCCGCTGTCAAGAATCCACACTACCAGTTGTACCTGTTTAATGCCCTGCAATACAAATGGATTAGACCTTCTTCGGAACCCAAGCTTGGTTGGGTCCGGCATACTTGTAAAATTGGCCTTTATCAGGCAAAATAACATTCTTAACTTTAATGTTCTCAACTTTCTCAATGACTGGACATTTGACCTTGTAAACAGCCTTGACAAATTTCTGTTTAGGCTTAGGCACAAATGTCTCCTTTCTAGCTTTAGGAGGACTAGCAATCTTAGACCTATCATGCTTCCTATTATTCACATGCTGACGAGGAGTAGTCTTATCATTAGAAACATGCTTACCATTAAAATAAGCATACATCAGATTAAAAGCACAAGACATACAATTAGAGACACCACATGCTTTATGAGAGAGATTAACAACAGGCAAGATATGCATGTTAGACATGGCAGTTTTGTTATCCAACTCATGTGTGTCTGATTTAGTCTCAGTTGCTTTCACAACTTTGACCGGAACCTTTGGCACACTTGACTTGGAAACAACTTTCTCATTAGCAAGATCTTCAGCACGGATTTCTTCTTGAATAATAAATGAGGTCTCGTCAAATGGCTCAGCAATTGATTCTTTATAGAGGGGTTCATCAACACCCTTAAGCACATGTGGTACTTCCCTGCCTTTAGCACAGACATGAGGAGGGGAGTTTATGCCTAATTTTCCAATAGCAACATTGTAATCAGAACCTATTCCAGATGTTTGATTAACAGCTTGCTTATTGTAAAACTCTTTGGACTTCGAACAAGAATTAAAGTAAGCTTTAACCTTAGTCTCAAGACCGGTGATCTTGTCTTTGAGAATAGTTTCGAATTGTCTATAACAGTCAACTCTATTCTCTAGAAAAGATACTTGTTCTTTTAATTTATCTTGATTAATGTGCACAAGTCTTAATTCATTGACCTCTTTCTCAAGGTCTTTGATTTGTTGATTTAACATTTCATTATCACGATGAGCACAATCTAAGGAACCTCCTAGATGATAAACTAATTCAGCATCAGTAAATTTTACCTCTTTTCTTGACGATGAGGTATTTGCATCAATAGCCATGAGAGCAAGATTCCCAACTTCTTCATCTTCACTGTCAGTATCATCCCAGCTTCTTCCCTTTTCCAGGTAAGCCCTTTCAGATTTACTCTTCTGATTAGAATCATAAGAGTTCTTCCTAAATTGTTTTGGCTTCCTGCATTCTGTAGCAAAGTGTCCCAACTCATTGCAGTTGAAGCATCGAATGGTGCTTCGATCAACCATCCCTATTTTGTACCCACCACTGCTGGTGTTAGAGGATGAAGATCCACCTTTCTGGAATCTGTTGTAGTTGGACTTGTACTTGAACTTAGGATTCCTTTTGAATCTGACATTTGAGAATCTCTTGACAATCAGGGCCATTGACTCATCCTCCAATTGCTCCAGTTCTTCCAAGGAATAAAAATCATCTCCTGATTCATTTGTAGTAGGAGGATCAAATTCTGCTACTATCACATTTTCTTCAAACTTGGAAGACTGTACCATTCTTTCTGACTGTTGAGATTGTTGTTGTTGTTGTGGTTGTTGTTATTGATCTTCAGCTACTAGAGCAGTAGACGTGCTGACCACTCTTCCTTTCCCGTAAACTTCCTTCTGCTGAATCTGCTCCAACTCATAAGTCTTTAACACAACATAGAGCCTTTCCAAAGAAATCTCACTCAGATCTCTTGCTTCTCTTATGGCAGTGATTCTATGTTCGAGATGAGTTGACAGTGTTAAAAGGAACTTTTTGTTGACCTCCCTGATGGAATAGTATTTACCATTAATGTTCAGGTTGTTGATCAATGCATTGTACCTCTCAAACACTTCAGTGATTCCTTCTCCTGGATTGGATTTAAAGTATTCATACTCAGAGGTTAGGATTTCTAACTTGTTCTCCCTAACTTCCTTTGTGCCTTCATTAATAACCTCAATAGTTTCCCAGATGTGTTTGAAATCTTTACAGTTCATCACATGTCTATTCATCAAGGGATCAAGGAAATCTACTAAAATTAATTGAAGGCTAGCATCCAGGGAGGCTTCTTCTTTTTCAGCAGGAGAAAAATCCTCAAGATTCTTTACATAAGTTCTAGCTTTGGTGATCACCACATCATCTTCAATTACCTCTAGTTCAATAACCATTGGAATTTTTGGACCATTATTTAACACTTCCAGATATTTGGGATTAGCAACTTGTAAAAACAATAGCATCTTCTTCTTCCACATGATATAATTTTCTTTATCAAATAGTGGAATTTTAACGGTTCCAACTTTTTGTGAAGTCATTATGAATTTTTGAATAAATAAAAATTCAAGGAGTGAAAGAAACACAAAAGTCTAGGATCTTGATTTGTTCGTTAATCAGAAGGCTCTGATACCAATTGTTCCCAATATGTTTATAGAAGGGGGGTTGAATACAAACAATACCGTTTAATCGAATAAAATGCGGAATAAAAAGGTGAAATAAAATTCAAGTTAAATAAAACTATTATTAAACTTGAAAGGTGTTACAACAACGGTATCGTTTACAAGGGATTAATCTCAAATCAATTATTACAAATCTAGAATAAATTCGACATGAACTTTTTCTATTTTTGCAATAAAAAGATCAAATGCTAAAAGCGATTTGAGATTAAGTTCTAGGGATTTCGATCCGCTAGATAGTTACACAAGAACAAGAAAAGTATTTCTAGTGGATTGGATTTAACAATAAATACTAGAAATAAATGATCTGTGTAGTTTGCAATAATTTCTCTGCAGGTTCTCTTGTTCTGTGTTTTGCTGTTGAATATTCAATGCTGTGTTTTTTTCTTTTAAAAATGACATGCTTTCTGTTGTTTAAGTAATCAAAACAATCCAATTGAATCAGCAAGACTTTCGGCAAGACTATCAAATGACCAGGCATGACAATCCATTTGAACTGGTAGGACTTTCGGCAAGACAATCCAAATGAACTAGCATGACATTCGGTATGACTATTGATTGTCATACCGATTGTCTTCCTAATATAAAAGATAGTCTTGCTGGATTAAAACAGATTTTAATCAAATAATAATTCTGAATTAATTAATCAATTAATTCAATTAATCAATAAATTAATCTTTGCAGATTTAATTTATTTTCTTAATTAAATTATATGGCTTAATTAATTAATAGAGAATTAATACCAATCTTGAGCAGCAACCATTCCTCTGAAAATCTTCTGAAAATCACTGTCAATTACGAATCAATTCCACCACTTCAATGTTGACACTCGATATACTGTCTGGTTCATGAGTGACTAACTTCCGTGACGTTTCTTCATGCCTTGACCTTGATACTCCTGATTTTCTTCAGACTAAATCCTTGTAATTAATTGATACCCTGACGAGATCTCTGTCACTTGATTAAATCCACAATCTTGATTTATATCACTGAGGCTTGATCAATTTCTTGAGCTTCTTCCAGTGAATTAAGTCATCAAGTCTGTAGATGAACAATGTTACTTAATCCTTTGACATATGTTACTCTGTGAGATCTCTCTGACGATAGATCCACTATTTACTTATTACATTCTTATTTGAGTTGAGTTAAATCCCCGAATAAACAAATAGGCTATTACATATGCCTTTCAAATACTTATCAAAATTTGAATGGAATTGACTCACCAATGGTAGAAACTTGAATTCTAATGAGCGGTCTTACTTTACATATAATTAATTTTATATTAATTAAATAAATGTTAAAATACTAAAAATAATACTCATTTTACACAGTTATTAGTACATTCGAAGAAGTTTGAGATATTTGCGCCGAAGAGACAAGAAAATAATGAAGTTTGAAATGAAAATAATTACGAAGAATAATGATATGGCTAGTTACCGGCTAATATATGTTGTTTTATACCAATTATATTGCGCTCAGAAACAAGTTAATACATTATAAATAATTGGAAGTACATATAAGCCCATTAAAATATAAAATGACTTGGTTATTGAAAATTTAAAGATATAATTGTTGAAACAATCACTTAAATCACCACAAAACATTCGGATCATAAAGCGTTGACAAGTTCGACATCTACAAGTTATCGTTTTCCTCATGTTTTCTATCCAGAATATTAGTAGGAAGAGATGGATCAAAAGTAGTAGAAACTGGAGAAGTATAATTAGCCTTATTATGTAGTATTGAATTCTCCGTGGATGTGAACAAACGGGCCACTGCATTTTCACTATCTTCATTTATCATCCCCTCATCCCCAATTACAGGTGGGTTACTTACCATCGAATCAGCAATGTTTCCAGCTACACTCTCTTTATTAGGATACTCTCTAGTCCACTTTTGAAGCCACTGTGAAATGTTTCCAACAGTACATGGATATGAAGTTGTAAAATAATTTGATTCCTGAATAATTGGGGGTGGCTTATGGCTACGCAAATGATATTCATCTACGTTGTTGAGGAGATCCTGGTTATCGACTGTCATATTCCATGTACTAGGTGAACTGAAGCTTGTTAAGTCAGATGTGTGTAGTGAGTTTGTACCCATTAATAATGAAGAGCTTAAAATCAGTGAATCCGAGGGTGTAACAACACCAGGATCATGGGTAGAAGTCATTGGTGAATTTGAAATAGCATTGTAAAGAGCTTCTTTAGCTGTATTAACATTGTTTTGGAGCCTTCTAACCCAGACATCTTTGGATAACTTAGTGTTGTTATTAGATTGAGTAATAGTATTATTATTGCTACCTCGTCCATCACAAACATATCTTCCACAAACTGCAACATTCATCTTCTTCCTTAACCGTATATTCCAATAATTTTTGATGTCATTATCAGTCATGTTTGGAAGATAGTTAGCTATGGCAGCCCACCTACAAGATAAATTTAACAAATTTAATTTTAGTGCAATATATCATTATACCCCCCACATACACATACACATAAACAAACACACCACACAAACACGCACATAAACACACACACGGATATATATATATATATATATAAAAGTCTATATTATTTTTACAATATATATACATATATATATATGTAGACATATAACTTATCTTATATAGAATACATTGATAGGTCGTAGTTTAATTAATAAAAGTAAGCTTTACTATTCAACTACTTAATTAACATTAATTTATTTTCTAAAACTCCATTAATCGGTCAAGGAAATATTTACTTATTGCCAAAAAGAGCCTGTAGATTGATAATCTTTTCATCTTCATTAACTGTGAAGTCACCTCGCTTGATATCAGGCCGAAGATAGTTTTTCCACCGAAGTCTACAACTTCTACTACATCTATGTAACTCTGCATTCAATATACATCTAATAAGGTATATAAAAATACGAGGTAAAAAAAAAGGAAATATAATGTATGTACTATATACCAGCATTGTCAGAAACTGATTTCCAGTCCCCTGGGCCGTTTCTTGAACGTAAGAGAGCAACAAAAGGTCCTCCTCTGGTGTCCACGAAACTTTTTTATTCACTCCTCCCATTTTACCAGGAGGTCTCCCCATGTCTAATTTTCTCTTTCCTTCTCCCCCTCTTAACTTACTCTTTATATGTATATTATGTATTGCACAAGATAAAACCGAGTGTGTGTTGAGCTACATTTATAGGGAAGAAAAATAAAGACTAATTACTTCTTCCTTGGAAATATTAGTAAAAAAAGTCAAACTTACACAAATTTTCAAATTCACAAGCCTCAAAAGTCATCACCATATTTATTAGTGATAATGATAATTATTCTTTATCTTGTCAACATGCGAATCTTACCCACTATATTGTTATTTTCACCTCAAATTATAAAATTTTAGATTTCATAATGAACATTTACATTTTAATGTATAATTTAAAATGGGTTTGTAGAATTTTTTTAGAACATGCATAATTTTACTAAAACATACAACATCGATAATTATATTAAAAATAACAAATAAATTTTGATAAAAGAATAATAAATTAAATTAAACTCACATATATTTATTATATACATGATTACTTGACAACTTAATTTTAATAAATTTTAATCTCAAAAATATAATTTAAATTGCATATACATATAGAACATACATATAAAACATACCTTCATAATAACGAACATGACATTAATTAATTGAAATCAAATAAATTAAAGTACTCGTACAACTGTTCAAATTAGTTTGACTATATAACATAGTTAACTAACTCATTTTTATGGCATTATTCGAAAAAGATTTAGCGCCTCAAAGTTTTGTGGTCGGAAAATGTAGTGAATAATGTAAATGTCGCAAACGTGATATATTCTGTCATCTAACTGTTTGTATAAATATAATTTAATTCTTCAAATTGAAAAGTCTTCGACAGCAAGCCAATATTTTAAAATTGACTACCTCATTTAAAAATCACGAATATCATTACTAATCATATTTTCTTTGACTAAATGTAGTCTAGATAATCAAATCAGCATAAATATCTTTCGAAGAACAATCCTTTACAATCCATACTTTACCTATACGTCAAAATTGTCTAATCTTTACCCATATACGTCAAAAATTGACTAAATGTAGTCCAAATAGTCAAATCAGCATAGTGAAATGACTTATTTACCATTGTTGTTCGTGAAGTTAGAATTCTTACCACACAATATCAGAACCGGTACATTACCTAGAACTTGGTGAGTAAGCGGCTCATAATTGTTCAATCTCTCCAGTTAGTTATCATCCACAAGATACCAAATTTGTAGGTAATTATCTTCACTACTTTGCCTCTATCTATGAGGTATATATTTTAACACCCGGTTTTTTCTTTTGAGTAAAAAATATTATGTTATGTATTGTAAAGACCGAGAAATTTCGATTGTATTATATCTTAATAAAGATAATTTATGTGTATTATTATGTTATTAAGTGTCTTGAGTCATAAAACCCTAATTGCTATGTGTTACGTGTTGTCTGTTTTGATAGGAATGTGTTTCGAGTATTTATTATCGTGTTTTATTATAAGTTATATATTTTATATCAAAATCCGTACAGCTTAAAGAGTATTTTAAAAGCCCATATTTCAAACAAAATCATTGGCCCTATTTTGCCAAGTTTGTCCTATACCACATCGATATTCTAAACATCTAGACGTTTTACAAATTTACATTTTTCGCGAAAAACGACTTTTCCAGGCCCCTTCGGGTGTCAAAAACCCCACAAAAATCACATGTTCATTTTTATATGAACATGAAATTATCAAACATCATTTTTCTTTGCATTTTTCTATTATTCACAAACTTTGGGAATTTTTGGCATATATTTTGTATTTATTGGATATTTAAAAATTCAAAATTAATACCCAAAAATTAAAAATTGGGGCCAAATAATTTTATTAGATGTGTAGTTGGACCCATAATTTTATTTAGGGGTATTATTTTGGGAAATATAAATAGCTGCATTATTGTTAATTATTATTTAATTAATTATTAAAAATCAGAAAAAAGGAAATTAGAAAGTGTGGGTGAGAGTTGTATTCTTGGAAGAAGGTGAAGATCAAACCGTGATTGCAGGAGATTTACTGAACCTCTGAAAACTCTCGAGTAACCAACACAATCCTTGTGAAGAGACGAATCTATTCATACCAACAACATCAACTGAGGTTGGTTAAATTTTAAAATCGAATTTTTGTGTTCTTGGTATGAATTTCGATTTTTGAGTTTGAAGAATCGTTTGATTTTTTTGTTGATTCAGTTAGTTTTATCATAGTCTCAAGAGTGATTTGGTATTTTTACTTTGATTTCATAACCCCTGAAACGTTATGTCGAGTTCTTGGGTTTTAGTGTTTTTGATTTTTGTTTTCTTAAGATTTATAGATATTATTGATTATTTTGGTTGATGGAAAGTGATTATAGATGCTCAGGGCTTTAATTTGGCATAAGAATCACGTTGTTTTGTTTCGGATTAAGCAAAAACGATCTCGCCGGACTTGAAGTTGAAGATCGCCGGTTTTTGTTGATTTTCGCCGGAGAAGATGACACAGGCGATGATGGAGGAGGAAGACGGTAGAGATGTGTTGCTGGGATGGTGAGGAATTGTTTTGCATCAAAAACAGATCGAAACCACGCTTTTTTGCCAGGATTTAGCCTCTCCGGATTTGGGCTTCGGTGGTCGGAACCTTGTCGGGTTCTGGGATTGTGAAGAACACCGGCGGGTTGTTCTTGCCAACCTGGACCCAACCCGTTTGATTTTAATTTTAAACCGGTTTTGATCTTGATTGCTCCTAAACTGATTTCTAGAAACTTTTTCTGAATTTTTAATTATTTAATTTTATTATTATAAATCAGAAATAGTTTTTGTAAATTCTAAAAATCTAATAAAAATCAGATTAAAAATCTGAATTTATTTTATAAATAATTATTAAATTATTTTATTACTTTAGAAATTCGAATTATAATTATTTATTTATTTATTTAATTATTTATCTAATTAATTATTTAATTATTTATTATTTAATAAATAAGTAATTAAAATTAAGTTAGATTAAATAATAAGATCGAATAATTCGATTAATGATTTGATAATTAATTAATTAATGCGAGTAACTCGTAGTTTTTCGAGTTGTGTTTTGAGAATTTGGGATTTGGCATTCAAGCGTCGATTCGACTTAATTAAGCGATCAGAGTTGTAATAATTTTTCGTATCGGATAATTAATTATAGGTAATTGATTTAATCAAATAATTAGGAATAAATTATAAATAATTCTAAAAATTAGGGAATAATTATTTTAAAATGTAATAACTCTTCACTAATTATTTAAAAGTATAATTAAGGTTTAATTAATTATGATTAATTATTTATAATTGATGTAGAATTAATTAAATCTTATTTATTCCGTAATAATTAAACCGTTTATCCGATTTGAGTGAAACGAAGACCCTTAAATTCAGAATATTGACCTGATTCTATTAAAAATAATTATAAATCTTAATTTATTTCGAAAGCAAGTCGGCTTATGATAAATAATTGTTTATAGACCTTATTGGTAATAGAAACGAGTCTAATTGTTATGTGCCTTATGTGCTATGTGCTTTACGTGATTATGTGAAACTTATGTGTTATATAATTATATGGGAGTCGGATGGAATCGTATGGGTAGACGATTAGGGCTTCGTGATATCAACTTGAGATTTGCGTATAAAGTAAGTCATCTAAAAGAATATATTTCCTTGATAAATTCAGTATCAATAAGGCGAATCAAGCAGGAGATAGACAGCCGTGAATCATATGAGGTGAAGTGCGCGCCAGGCAAGTTTTTCCCCTATTCTAAGTTCAGAATAGTGAATTACATCCAACTTTCCATAACAATTACACCTTGATAATTCTTTTTCACATATACTGATACACAATTATTGATCCTTTTTTCTATTTCATTTTGATTCTTAATTTCTCCTAATTCATTGAATCCTCTATTCATATTCCAATACTTATACTTTATTTACATATACTCTGATATATCCTGATGTTGGGATATATCGAAAGTATACCAATTGTTCCAGATGCTAAGCTATGGACTGGATGGTTATGATACGGGCCGAGTATTAACCGGACCCTTGATTATTAGGCCATAGTTTCCTGGGTACCCCATATGTTGGTTAGGTCAATGCAGTTGGGTATAGATCTGCACTGTATCCTGACTGATCAGCATGTTATAGTGCATATGTTGGTTCTTGTTTCCAGTCTCGTTCATTGGGCACTCGCCAGCAATGACATTTATGATTCTTTACAGAAATAGATGGTTGTTCAAACCAGCAGATTACCGGTTCATTTATCCTTCTCTCTTTACACTATATATATTGTTGCAGGCTTGTTGAGCAATTTTGGCTCACCCCCTTTTATTGTTGTTCACCTTGTTTTTCAGTTAAGGTTGAGAATGAAACCCATCAGATTCCGAATAGTCAAGAAGCGAGACAAGCTGCGGGACCCTCTAGTTCCAAGAGTGTTTATTCCTATCCCAGAAGAGAGCTTTGAGTTTCCAGAGCAGGTGTAGTAGGATAAGTGATAGTTGTTATTTGAATAAAAGATGTTTAGTTTAAAATTTGAATAAAATAATATTTTGTAATAAAGAGAGTTCTTGAGACAGTTTGATTAGAATTGTTGTAATAAAGGTTGTTTGTCGTGCTTCTTTTCAATCCTTAACCTTGAAAAGATCTTGAGTAGTAGTAGTTATGGGTAATTATCTATTTATATTATGCTTGTATAGGTTTAGTGAGTAGTTAGTGTTAATAATGCCCCAAATCTATACCCCGATTTTGGAGGGTGTTATATGTATGGTGATCGTGAATATTTAAATAATGTAGTCTCGCGTGTTTTATAATAATAATAGTTAGAACTATCTTTTATGGGTTTTAGTAAAAATTTGATACTTATTATATGATGAAATGATATTACAAAATTTGTTTATGTGATATATGTTTGAAATTAGTTATTGCACTAGTGACAAATTAGAAAATTAGAATATAAAAAATGTATAGGATACATAAATATATACATGATTGTAAGTGTAGGCATGCATATTAGATGGGATAAAGAGACTAATATACTTATATAGACTGTAAATATAAAGATATACAAGGAACATATTACATGAATGCTAAAAATATAATATTTGACTAGTCAGCGGTGATGCTAACTTGTCACATACATGTAAAATTATCATCATTTTTACTTCTCTAAATGTTAGTATTAGGAATCAGGCCTAATTCATGATGATAAGCAAAACATATAGCATAATTATGTTAAGTCATTTTGTAGGCTTCAACGGCTAACCACCCTAAGGGATAACCGTTAAAAGGGTATCCCATTAACTGGTGTGATTTTTGTAACATTTTTTATGAGATTTTCATAGTAGTTAGAGTTGTTATTCATTCAAAAGTCATGTTGACTAAATGGATAATTTAGAATATGGTGGCTATTTATAAATATATGATGCTATGTAATTCTGATTAAGTGAAGTGAGTTATCAACTACTAAGTGAAGCTACATCATCAACGACTAACTGCATCATCCCATCAACGGCTAACCAATCACTTTCAACGGCTAAGAAAATTTGAATAACAGTTGATAGTGACTTGATAGTGGCCAAATCCTGATTCTGACATAACATATGGGTTGATTGCAATCTCAACAAAGTAAATGGGAGCGAAGACAAATTTTGCATGTGATATTGGATTCTGAAGAATAAGAAATATTCTATTTCCATACATGGCAAACTGGAGGGTTATTCAAAGCAATATATCAAGATAGAATCTAGTCTCATTTGTCAAGTTTCACTGGAAAGAATGCAGAAGCAATTTTGATCGACCTAGAAGGATGTGTTATGCTTTGTATAGTAAAGATTGTAACTTTGTGATATATGAACCAAGTAGTAGCATTAGTGTCTCTCAAGAAATATTTATTAAAGTGTTCATTTTTAGAAAGAATTATCTTGAGAGGAACACTGAAAATGCAACTACAAAATTGCAATTATAATTTACGCATATTATTTCTTATATATATATTATTTCCATATAACTTGCCTCAAATGAAGTTTTCTCTCAAAACATAGATGAACCATGTGTCTACAAGAAGGTTAGTGGGAGCGCGGTAACATTTCTTGTATTGTATGTGGATGACATACTTCTTATAGGAAATGATATACTGATGCTACAATCAGTCAAAGTATGGCTATCAAAGAACTTCACCATGAAGGACTTGGGAGAAGCATCCTACATTCTCGGTATGAAGATCTATAGAGATAGATATAGAATAATGATAGGTCATACCCAGGGTACATACATCCAAAAAGTGCTTAAAAGGTTTAGCATGGAAAACTCCAAAAGAGGTCTCATACCGATGAGCCATGGAGTGTCCCTTTCCGAAAAAAATGTCTCTTAAGACACCTGAGGAAAGAGAGCGTATGAGTAAGATTCCTTATGCTTCAGCAATAAGATCTATCATGTACGCGATGTTGTGTACAAGGCCTGATGTTGCTTATTCAATTAGTGTGACGAGCAGATATCAGTCCAATCCAGGTGAAGACCACGGGAAAGCAGTGAAAAACATCCTTAAGTACTTGCGAAGGACTCATGACATTTTTCTTGTTTTTGGTGGTGAATCTGGGTTGAAAATAGAGGAGATGTCAACGTCGAAAGAGTTGACACACATAACAACGTAGCAGACTCACTCACAAAGCCACTTTTTCAGAGTCACTTTGATCATCATAAAGACAAGATGGGTATTAGAGACCAGAGTGATTGGCTTTAGTACAAGTGGGAGATTGAAAGAGATATGTCCTAAGTCCAATCATGTATGAGGATTTAGAAATAACTTTTATGTAATCTGTTTTGATTTCATTGATATTAATAAAAGACTTGTTTTGTTTTTATTGCGGGCTCTATCTATTTAAATGTTTAAATAAGATATACCACAGTTTAGAGTAAAGCTTTTTATGGATTGTGATGAGATCATAATAATGAGACCTAAAAGATGATAACTCTAAACTTAAATAGTTCCTGGCCGTAAGATTACTAACTGGTAATTAATAATCCGTAATGATCGGTACATACTGTGCTTGCTTCATTATGAAGGATGTCTGTTATAACGACTCGTGTATTTTTTTTGAATTATTTAATTGTGAAATTATGGAAATTATTAAATAAATAAAATATGTGTGTTGGTTTTGACCGCTATGTGTTGTTTGATTATTATCCATATGTGATTTATAGTATACCGGGTTGTCCGCGCGATTAATTATGGGATCGTATTGAATTGTTTTCACTTTCAAAAGTGGATTTAGTGCAAATTTATTTGCATAAATATTGGGAATGTTTCTAAAATTGTTTTTATGATTTTAAATTACAATAATTATTTTTAGGATTTTATAAAATTGAGAAATCAATATTTCATTAATTATATATCTTTAAATGATTTCCCGAGTATGTTTAATGGTAAAATCTATATTTAATTCTAAAATTCTTCAAAAATTATGAAACTCATATTCATTTAAGTTTGGAATATTCTGAGGATATTAAAATTATTTTGAAAATTTTCGGGATTAATTTCACCCGCGCATTGTTTCGTTTAATTGTTAAAAAGCGGGTATAAAGGGCACTTCAAAAATTGATCTAAAATTTTGAAAATTATGTTTTATAAACTTCGGGATATTTCTAACATTTTAAGACTGTTTCTGTAATTTTCTGAATTTATTTTAAGTGCAGCTCGGATCATTAATTGTTAAATGCGGATATGAATTACGTTTCAAAAATACTTTGAAAATTATGAAAAATTTATTTTAATAACTTTGAATTATTTGTGATATTTTAAAACTGTTTTGGTAATTTTAGGGTTAATTTTTACCAATAGATTTGTTCGTTATTTCGCGATTGCGGATACAAATCTGGGCCTTACAGTCAAATTTGGACACGTGTAATCATTATAGAAACCCCATAGAAACGTGGCAAGTGTTGATCAAATGAACTGCCAGGTGTTAAGTTTGCAGATAAATGTTAATTTCTAAAACATTATCAAGGCAATTTTTACTCTAATTGTTACATAAATCCCTAATCTATCACTCTTCTCTCACCTCACTTCTCTCATCTCTTCCTCTGTCTTTCTTCTCATTTTTATATGTCCCCTCTTTCTCCTTCCCCGTAAGTGTATTCCCGGTTTCTGGTGGTGCTTCGCCGTTGTTTCGAATTCTGGTGAGCAGACGCCCTGTACTTCCGTTTTTCCGGCGATTGTCGCCGCCTTGCTTCTTTGATTCAGCCTGTAGCTTGTGTGTCTTGTTGTTTTTGTGTCGTGTTGGTGTTATCGTCTCTGTTCCTTTGTTCCGGTGATTACCCCTGCATCGTTTTGCTTGCTCTCTGTTTATCCCCTGCTGTGCAATTGTTTGTGGTAGTGGGCGCGTGATGCGCGTGTTGTATGCTGTGTGGTTCGAGTGTTTTAAATTACTGATGTTTACTTTGATATACTAACCGAATCATTATTTTGCAGAAAAACATATATTTGATTAAGTTTTATGAAATAAAAATATGTTCGTGCAAGAATTTATTATCGGTGAAATTTATGTTAGAAATCCGAAATTAATCGGGTAACCGTAGATTTTGCCGCCGTAGACGATGAACTTCGGCGAGTCGACGGTGCACTGTGATGTTTATTCTGAGTCCTAATATTTTAAAATAAATAAATTAGTTCATGAAATTATCTTTGAAACGAGAATTTGATTTTTACATTAAAGTCGAATACGTAATTTAGTTGACGAATTGTGATTGAATTGATGGTTGGGCTGGAATTATGGTTGATGTGAATTTGATTATTGTTGGTTTGACGTCGATTGATGTATCGACGGGTAGTCCGATAAACAGAGGAGACGCTACCCGATTTCCAGGAAATTTACCTACAAAATACGGAAGCGTATCCAACGATTATCGGGACGTCGAATGGTCATATAGATATATGTGTTCTATATGAAACTTGATTACACGATGTGATGAAATAATTTTCTAAAATCCATAACCCTGATTTTGTAAAATTACAAATATACGTATTTTCTGGAAAACGAATACCAAACCGATTTCTCGAGAATGTAAACCCTGACTGTTGGGTGTGTTATATTATAATAATCCTTATAATTACGAATCGAGTTTGAATATCGTTGGGTAAGAATTAGTATCGAGGATACGTCAAGCATACCTAGACGTCTAACATAGGGTATTTCTACCCTGTAGGTTATAATCGGGAACCTGAAAGTGGACGATGGACTAGAGACGACCTAGTAGTCAGTCGATGAGCTCAGTAGAGTTTCAACAGAAAAACTTGAGTGTCGAAGTCGAATCCAATAGGATCTAGTGGTTGGACGTTAAAGCCTGAGCGGCAGAGTCGGATCAGAATTGATCAGTAATAGTTGTAAAGCCTGTAAGGCAAGTATTTCTGAACTTTTCTTCAAGATATATTACCAATGTTTTCGAACTGTTTATAACATAATGCCATCATTAAACATAACTCCTATTTTATAATGCATATGCTTCAAACTATTTACCCTTAAACCCTGATTCTTTCTTAATCTTGAGCCGTAAGCCTTATTCTTTGCAAACCGTCCTTTGTTGATCCTTAGACACCAAACCACACAGATATGATACTACTTCCCAAATGTTTAACTACCAAACACCAAACACTAGAAGAAAATTGTTTGAAAACACGGAAACTTTTATACTCCAACCATTCTTTATAAAAAAAACTATACCTTGAAAAATCAGTACTCGTCCAATATCTGGTCATTTTACAGACTGAAAACCGTTTCTTATACATACCTTGATATACCCTTGAGATATCCATGAGTTCCTTACGTTTTTATGCAAATGTTTAACCATCATTGATTATGATCTTCTTTTATTGAATCATATTGTTATCATGTTGAACTGCTTTAGGATTGGATAGTTTTTATATATGTGGACCAGATTCGTGGTCAGACCATACCAATGGTCAAGTTAGGCCAATGTGTGCCTTGGATCCAGTGATTAGAGCATTGCTGTGTGCTTGCTCGGGGGTTAGTGTGTGACTGATCAGCAGCCTAACCTTGGTTTTTAAAACTTAAAATGAATATCCAATTCTAATGATTGGTTAAAAAGAAACTTGATTCCTTTGAATCATCTCATTTGATCATTGTTTGACCTCAGTTATCTCTATTATGACTTGCTGAGCTAGTTAGCTCACCCTTGCGATTCTTTTATATATTTTACAGTTAAAAAGGATATGGATGATAAAGAAATGCCTCAGTCCAAAGTGCGGGCTAAGGTTCCAATTTGAAGTGAATCGAGTTAGCAGGAGCTTCATGCAGTGGAAAGATAGTATGATTGTAACCAAAAACCTTAGTATCAATTGTAAGTTAATTCAGTCGGGATTCGGTATGATGTAATAAATTAAGGTTGTGGCTTGTTTCCATACTTAAACCTGTTGCGATCCATGGTTACATAAAGCAGGGTCATTGCAATTAATATTTCATATACAGGTTGATATATTGTGTTTGTGTTGTGGACCCCAAACTTCTGACCCGGGTTTGGAGGGCGCCACATGTTGGTATCAGAGCCACAGGTTATAAGTCACTGAAACAAGCCTAGATTGTCGGGATTGGGTAGAGGGTTAGGATTAGGAATAGGAAATAGAAAGATAAGACGTTGTGAGATTGAGTGCGATGGTATAGTAGGTCTCCGGCATAGTTCGTATTGCGATTCGGGATTCTCAGCTTGCGACGTGATTTCTAAACAACGGCAATGGCAGATCCTGATTTCCTGATGTCATTTGATCGTTTGGAGCTTTCCGTTCGAGGATCGTCATCTTCTCTCAGATTAGATTTGCACCTTGTTCCTCCACCAGCATTAATGGTACTACCTTCTGTTATAACAATTGCACTTCTTCAAGCTATTCTACGCTAATTTTCCGCCTCTTGATGCGAGATTACCTATTCAAGAACCTCTATCTGTTTATTCTTGTTTCACTGGACATTCGGCTGTGAGTGTATCCTTTAGTTTACCCTACATCCTGCTCTATACCCCCAGTTTAGAACTTGTTCTATGAAGCGATTGTACCTACGAGGATGGATTCGAGAGTTACAGTAAATAGTGAGCGCTTGAGATATAAATAAAGGTGAGAAGAAGTTTAGAGAAGATTTAAGTGCTTCAGAGGATAGCTGTTATCGGATTAAAAGAAGCCATGAGTGACTAAGCCACCCGTGAATAATCATGGGATGGATTAGCTGAATTTTGAAAATAGTTAGGGAGAAAGGTATAAATCTAGAATTTTAGGTAAAATTAAATGATGGTACTATGATAAATGCGATATGTAAAGTAGTGATGTGATGTGATATGGGCAAACTTTGTTCTAGGAAATAGACTTGTTGACTATTGGATAGCCTGTCCTACTTAATTACTGCAACGATAATGTACGGGAGCCTTGATGTGAAGCTACAAATAAGATAATGTGCGACAACAATTGAAGTTTCGTCGATTAAGGAAAGCAAATAGACATGATAAAGGAGAAAAGGTAGATTGAAGTGGACGTACTTTGATGTAATTGTTCCTTTAATATGGTACCTTGTTATAGATAAGAAGGACAACAACCAACTCATATAGTAAGGACAACCAGATTTGTGATTTTCAAAATTTTTAAATAAGTTTTCGAAAAAGATTTTCCCTTACAGAATTTCTAAAAGCCTTTTTGAATAAAATAAGTTTTAAACATTGGTTGTCAAATTACTACTTGAGTTCTGGTTTGTCAGCAAACCCGGATTACCTAGAAAGATGCTGTTTCAGACCTAGTATTGCAAATATCGAGAACGAAGTAACCTGCGATTATGAAGAAGTTGATTATTCTTAACAGTAAGGTGCAAGTACTGCTTGATAGGATTAACAACAAAATCCGCGCACGGAGTAATTATCCATCCAGTTACAGAGACCATTAAAGTTTAAAGGGTTCCTTGATTTAAAAAGGAGCCTGGGCGTGATCAAAGAAGATTCGGAAGATTTCTAGACTTTTCTAGAAGAAGAATATTATTAACGAAAGGATCGTTATGTTGAAAAGTTCATGGTTATTCTAAATCAAAAGAGGAAACTCGAAGTTATCTGGTAGGGACGTCATTATGATCGAATTGTTAAAGTATTATACGTGTAGGTGCGATGTTAAAGACACAAGACCTAACAAGTAAGAATCTACCCTAATGCTTAATTTGCGAAGACATTTTAGCGTACCTTCTAAAGTTGTTATATGACACAATGGAGATATGATCGAACAAGCTCGAAAGATGAATACAAGTGAAATGTGGATGGTGACCAATGATATCGTTCTTGTCTTCAGTATTACAGCGTATATTCCTTTTTGATTCCTAAATAAGTATGAACTTCTTTTTTTAAATAAACTCCTTGCTATGATATCGAAAAGGAGGATATTGCATTCCTTTCAAATTTAATTATTTCCCTCAAGTTTTGTTTTTTGATTGGGACAAACAGTGTTATGGTGAGACACTTTGTCAGAATGACGAAGAGTCGGGTGGGACGCCACCTAATCATGTGCTGTATGCCATATGGTATGAAAGACTGGCCATCTTAAGTACCAATGTGGTTGTCTCATTCATATTGAAATCCTTGTTTCTTCTTTCTTTTCAACTCTATTTTTGTTGAATTTTGAATCCTTCTAGTCATTTCGTTGTACTGTCGTTCTTTGTAAGAGGTTTTCAAGCAGAAATCAACGTATCCTTAATCAAGCGGACGAAGTTCCACCTACCTCTTATGCATGAAAAGGAAACACGGGCACATGACGAGGATTGCAAATCACTAGCCCCAGTAAAGGATCCACTAAGAGACAAGGGAATCTACTCTAATGAGGAATATGTCTCCAAGAATGAGAAACTGTGATGACATAGATGATTAGGGTGAATACCTTATGTGTTAAAGTATTAAAAGATGTGAGAAAAACTTAATTGGTTATCTCTCAAAGTTTTGTTGATAAGATAAATTACCCTGTTGAATTGATAAGATTGTGATTAAAGGACTAGCAAGTCAAGAACGTGTAATTGTTAAATAAGTGAATACCAATGGTGAAATGGAGATTTCTGGTAATAAGTGATGCAGAATTGATATTATGGAAGATAAGAGGATTTGATATTATTCTAAGAAATGGATTGACTACTAAAGCGTGATGACCAGACAGACCGTCGTGATGAAAAGATAATTCTGAGGATTCCAAATGAGAAGATGAGGAGGTTCAGAAGATGAAAGAAGGTAAAGAATTTGTTATTGATGATTATGATGATCAACATATGAGCATTAGGGTGATTACGGAATACATAAAAGTCAGAAGCAAACAAAATTTGAAGATTTAATAGCAATTAAGGAATTTCAAGATATATTTTAGATGAGTTATCAACATTTCTTCCCGATAGAGAAAGGAAGCTCGCGATTGACTTAACGCCTGAAACGAAGCCAGTGACTACGGCCTTACCCAAAATGGCACCAGTTAAAATGAGGAAGTTAGCAAAGCAGACGCAAAAGATATTTAAAGAAGAAGCGATTAGACCCGACATATCCTATAAGGTGCACCAGTACTAATTGTTAATAAGAAAATGGAAGTATGAGATTATGCGTCGACTAGCGAAAGCTTAACAAGTTTACTATCAAGAGCAAGTATCTATTACCTCGACCCAATGATTTGTTCGATCAATTGCAAGAAGCAAAGTACTTTTATAAGCTTGATTTAAGACTTGGTATTTCACCAATTGAAGATTAAACCTATGGATATATCAAAGATAATTTTCAAAACCAAGTACTGTTCTCGTATTGTCATTTGGATTAACCAATATACCAATGATAGTTGAACTTGATGGACATAATCTTTAAGGAATATCTGGAGAAGCTGTAGTTGTGATACTTAAAGTCAACGGAGGACTAGGCAAAGCATTTAATGATGATTGGAAAGTTAGAGAAGAAAGAAGTTGTATGAAGTATAGTTTTTAGCATAAACAGTCAATGTGGAAAAGATCAAAGGGATTCAGTAGAAATTAAAGTTACTATGAATGAAAAGAAACCAGAAACACCAACAAAAGTAAGAAGTGTTATCATAAGCCGGTTACTATCGAAAATTTGTGTAAGATTTCTTGGAAGTTGCCATATCTTGGACGAAGCTAACCAAGAAAAACAAGAAGTTTATATGAAGTAGAGAGGGGTGAACAAAGTTTTAGGGAGTTAAATAAAAGAATGGTTGCAGCACCTGCTTTATCATTTTGCAAATATCAAGGAGATTTGGTGGTTATAGTGATGCTTCTCATAAGGAAGTAGGATGTGTGTTGATGCAGCACAATAAAGTTATTGTATATGCACCCAGACAACCGAAACCTTATGAGCAGAAGTATCCTATTCATAATTGGGACTAACTGTAATAATATTTGTTAGATATATTTGATAATGTCATGGCTAATATGTTTTATGTTTAGCTTTCAGATCTTACGTGAACAGGATAAATCAGTACTTAACTGTTGATCAGTACTTATACTGGAAGTCAGGACTTAAGGATATCAGTACTTATATAATCAGGAGATAATCATCAGAAGATAGATATCAGAACTTAAGTGCTGAAGGATAATCAGATAAGGACAGTAGCTGATTAAAGGAAAGAAGATTGAGATAAACATAAGAAGAGATATGCATGAAGAAGGAATTCCGTGAAGAATGGAATACTTGGAAGAAAAGATATCTGATTGATATATTTTAGGAAGCAGAATTATATTCCATATCAATTAGCGATTATCTTGTAACTGTGTAGTATATAAACACAGACATAGGGTTTACACTATAAGTGTTATCATTATTAGAAAAGATTATTCATTGTAACCCTAGCATCTCTCGTGATATTTGTTCATCACTGAGAGGTAACAGTTTCATACTGTAACAGAGTTTATTGTTTCAATAAAGTTTGTGTTTCTGTTACTTAAGTTCTTAAAGTTCGATTTGAGTGTACTATTCACTGTATTCACCCCCTCTACAGTGTGTGTGTGACCTAACAATTGGTATCAGAGCCTATCTGTTAACTTACATACAGTTAAAGATCCAAACACAATCATGTCGGACACAGAAACTCCAACTAAGCCTACCACAACTGAGGAACCACCAAAGACACAAATTCAGAGTCGGTATGAGACCATCAGAGTCCCCATACTGAGACCATCTGAATATCCCATATGGAAGGTAAGGATGACCATGTTCCTGGAAGCAACAGATCCAGAATACCTGGATAGAATCAAGGAAGGTCCTCACAAACCAACCAAACTCGCTGTTGCAGTTGCAGGTGAAGCAGCAATGACCGTACCAAAGGAGAAGAGTGATTATACTGCTGAGGACATAGCATCAATTGCTAAGGATGCTAAGGTACGACACTTACTGCATAGTGCCATTGATAATGTAATGTCAAACAGGGTAATCAACTGCAAGACTGCTAAGGAGATATGGGATGCTCTGGAAATAAGGTGTCAGGGAACTGACACAATTAAGAAGAACAGGAAGACAATACTCACTCAAGAGTATGAACACTTTGATTTAAAGACTAATGAGTCATTGAATGATTTATATGATAGATTTGTCAAACTTTTGAATGATTTATCATTGGTTGATAAAGAGTATGATCTTGAAGATTCAAACCTTAAGTTCCTGTTAGCTCTTCCTGAATGCTGGGATTTGAAGGCAACGACAATAAGAGACAACTACAATCTTGATGAAACAACTCTTGACGAAATCTATGGAATGCTCAAGACTCATGAGCTGGAGATAGTACAAAGAAGCAAGAGGAAAGGAGGAAAGTCAAAGACAGTTGCTCTTAAGGCTGAAGAAGAATTCCCCAAAGCAGCTTCCTCAAAGAAAGACAAGGGTAAAGCTCTTTTCATAAAGTCTGATACTGAGTCATCAAGTTCTGAGAGTGATGATGACTCAGATTCTGAAAGCTTGCCTGAGACTGATGCTGATGAGGAGATGATGAAGCTGTGTGCTCTTATGGTAAAAGGAATCACCAAGATTGCATACAGGAAGTTCAGGAAGGGAAAGAAGTTTTCCAGAAAAAGCATAAGTTCTGATAAGAAGAATTTCAGAAGATCTGAAGGCAGAGGAGGAAAGTCTGACAGAGGAGATTACACCAATGTTAAATGCTATAACTGTGGTGAGAAAGGCCACATATCTCCTGACTACAAGAAGGTAAAGGGTGACAGAGGCAAGGCTCTTGTCACAAAGCAGAAAAGCTGGACAGACACTTCAGACTCTGAAAGTGAGGAGAACTATGCATTGATGGCAAATGCTGATAAAGAAAGTGCTGAGAGCAGTTCTGAAGCTGCTGAAACAAAGGTACCTCAGACTACTTATGCTTTTCATACTGATGATATTAATGAGTTGAGAAGATATCTTAAAACCATGTTTGTTAGCTATAGAGACCAAACTTTAACATGTGAAAGATTAACTTCTGAAAATCTTGCATTTAAGAAAAGGAATGATTTCTTAGAAAAAGAGTTAGTCATGTTCCATCAAACTCAGAAGGATAGAGATGATGCTTTTTATGTTAGGGATGAAGTGCTAAAAATGAATGAATCTCTAAAAACTGAGTTAGAAAAGGAAAGAGAGATAATCAGGACTTGGACTAACTCCGGCAGAACAACTCAAAATTTTCTAAGTAGTGAAAATTGGAAAGAGGGCTTAGGTTATGGAGAGAATAAGAATGATAAAGGAACTGAAGAAATTAAGCCTGTTGTTAAGCAAAATCCAAAGTTAAAACCTGTTAAGTTTGTAACTGTAAAGTCTGATAATGAGAAATCAGAAGTTAAAGAGGAATTAACTTCTGACAAACTATAACAGGAAAAGACAGCTGAAGTAAACATAGGCTTAATGACAAAGAAGCAGCTTAAGCATAAGCTGAAAGATGTCAAGAATGCAAACAAGGTACAATCACCTAGGAAAAATAGGAATGGAAAGGAAGGTGTGAATAAAAGCAATGATTATAAACCTGTTCCTGATGCTCCTAGGAAAACATGTCATAACTGTGGAAGTTCTAACCATTTGGCTTCTTTTTGCAGGAAAAATAAGAATATTAACTCCTTACCTTCAAAATCAGGAGTTAAGAGTCAGTCTGTTAGATACAAACCATAAAATCCTTGTTTTCATTGTGGTAGTTTATGGCATTCCATTTATACTTGTAAGGAATATCATAGTTTGTACTATGATTATTATCAAATAAAACCTTCTTTGAAGAAAGTTTCCATTGTTCCTTCTAGTGTAAATTCTGATTCAAAGCCTGATACTGTAAATTCTGATAAGAAAAATGTTAGCATAAACTCTGATGCTAAATCCGCTGCAAATGTTAACAAACTTAATAAGGCCAAAGGATCCAAGCAAGTCTGGGTCCTTAAAACTAATAATTAGTGGTCTTTGTGATTGCAGGGCAACAGGAAAAATATTCTAGTTCTGGACAGTGGATGTTCAGGACATATGACTGGAAATAAGGCCCTGCTATCAGACTTTGTGGAGAAAGCTGGACCAAGTGTTTCTTATGGAGATGGAAACATTGGAAAAACATTGGGATATGGCAATATCAATCTTGGAAATGTCATAATTAAACAAGTAGCTCTGGTCTCAGGACTTAAACACAACCTACTGAGTATAAGTCAAATCTGTGACAGAGGTTATCATGTTGATTTCTTTGAAGAACACTGTGAAGTTGTGAGTAAATCTAAAGGAAAAGTTGTTCTAAAAGGATACAGGCGTGGTAACATTTATGAAGCTAAGCTTTCAACAAGTACTGATGGCTCTGCAATTTGTCTGTTAAGTAGAGCATCAATTGAAGAAAGCTGGAATTGGCATAAGAAACTCTCTCATTTAAATTTCAACAATATAAATGAACTGGTCAAGAAAGATCTTGTGAGAGGATTGCCAAACACAGTATTTGCTCCTGATGGTCTTTGTGATTCATGTCAGAAAGCCAAACAAAGAAAATCTTCATTCAAGAGCAAGACTGATTCATCAATTCTTGAGCCTTATCATCTTATACATGTTGATTTATTTGGTCCAGTAAATGTCATGTCTATTGCAAAGAAGAAGTATGCGTTGGTCATAGTGGATGAGTTCACCAGATACACATGGGTGTATTTCTTGCACACAAAAAGTGAAACTGCATCTATCTTGACTGATCATGTCAAACAGCTGGATAAAATGGTCAAAGATTCTGTGAAAATTTTAAGGAGTGATAATGGCACTGAGTTCAAGAATTTGATAATGGAAGAGTTCTGGAAAAGCCATGGAATAAAGCAGGAATTTTCTGCTCCTGGAACTCCACAGCAAAATGGAGTTGTTGAAAGGAAGAATAGAACTCTCATTGAAGCTGCACGTACAATGCTTGAAGAAGCAAAGCTTCCAACCTATTTCTGGGCTGAAGCTGTGCAGACTGCTTGTTTTACTCAAAATGCAACACTCATTAACAAGCATGGAAAAACACCATATGAGATGGTGAAGAAAAAGAAGCCAAATCTGAAATATTTTCATGTATTTGGATGCAAGTGTTTTGTTCTCAAGACTCATCCTAAACAGCTATCAAAGTTTGATCTAAAAGCTGATGAAGGAATCTTTGTTGGATATCCACTTTCCACAAAAGCCTTCAGAGTCTATAATTTGAGAACAAAAGTGGTCATGGAATCTATCAATGTCTCTTTTGATGACAAGAAGATCACTGGTCTTAAAGATTTCGTTGACCATGATCAGCTGAGATTTGAAAATGAAGACTCATATTCTGATACTGAAAATCCTGACAGTCTAAGTCCTGATACTGCAAACTCTGATGGATTAAACTCTGATGTTATTGAAACTGTGGTGACTACGTTAAAGGAAGATGCACCTATGTAGGGGGAGCATACTCAAGATCCTACCACATCTCAAGAAACATCCGAACATACATCTGGCTCTTCAAGTTCTGATTCGTCAAGTTCTGATAAGCCAAGTTCTGATAGTGCTGAAAATCTAAATACTGAATAATCCAACTCAGAGAGCATAGTTTCAGGGGGAGCATCAGAAAATGAAAATGAAGATAACATGGATCATGGGGGAGCATCCAGTTCTAGAAAAAACCTTCCATCTGCAAGGAAGTGGACAAAATCACATACACCTGATTTGATAATTGGAAATCCTGATGCAGGTGTCAGATGTAGAACAGGTACTTCAAATGAGTGTCTTTATAATTCTTTTCTCTCTCAGACTGAGCCAAAGAAAGTGGAAGAAGCTCTTCAAGATGCTGATTGGGTGCAAGCAATGCAGGAAGAGTTGAATGAATTTGAAAGAAACAAAGTCTGGACCCTAGTACCAAGACCAAAGAATAGATCTATTGTTGGTACAAAGTGGGTATTCAGAAACAAAACTGACAGTGATGGCATAATTACAAGGAATAAGGCAAGGATGGTTGCAAAAGGATATTCTCAACAGGAGGGAATTGATTATGATGAAACATTTGCACCAGTTGCTAGGTTAGAAGCCATAAGGATATTTTTGGCTTATGCTGCTCACAAAAAGTTTACTGTCTTTCAAATGGATGTGAAAAGTGCTGTTTTAAATGGAGAATTGGAGGAAGAGGTATATGTTGAACAACCTCCAGGTTTTGTAGATACCAAACATCCAGACTATGTCTACAGACTTGACAAAGCACTTTATGGACTTAAGCAAGCTCCTAGAGCATGGTATGAGACTTTAGCTCAGTTTCTTCTGGAAAGTGGATTCAACAGAGGGACAATAGACAAAATACTGTTCTACCTCAACCATGGAAAGGACTTACTTCTGGTCCAGATTTATGTTGATGATATCATTTTTTGATATACAAATGACAAACTTTGCAAGAAGTTTGCCAAACTAATGCAGTCAAGATATCAGATGAGTATGATGGGGGAACTTAGCTATTTTCTGGGCCTTCAAGTCAAGCAGAATGAGGAAGGCACTTTTATTTGTCAAACCAAGTACACCAGAAACCTGCTAAAGAAATTTGGAATGCAAGATTGTTCAAGTGCATCCACTCCAATGGCCACTGCAACAAAACTGGATAAGGATACCGGTAAATCAGTAGATATTACTGACTACAGAGGTATGATTGGCTCTCTACTCTATCTAACTGCTAGTAGACCTGATATCATGTATGCTACCTGTCTTTGTGCAAGATTTCAAGCAGATCCAAGAGAACCTCACTTAACAGCTGTAAAAAGAATCTTTAAGTATCTTAAAGGGACAGCTGCTCTGGGATTATGGTATCCTAGAGAATCAGATTTTAAACTAATAGGCTACTCAGATGCAGATTTTGCAGGTTGCAAAATTGACAGGAAAAGCACAAGTGGAAGCTGCCAATTTCTTGGAGGCAGATTGGTTTCTTGGTACAGTAAGAAACAAAAGTCAATTTCCACATCAACTGCAGAAGCAGAGTATATTGCTGCAGGAAGCTGTTGTGCACAGATTCTTTGGATGAAGAATCAGTTACTGGATTATGGGTTAACATATTTCAAAATCCCTATTTACTGTGATAATCAAAGTGCTATTGCTATGACAGGTAATCCAGTTCAACACTCAATGACAAAGCACATCAGCATCAGGTACCACTTCATCAGGGAACATGTGGATGAAGGTACAGTGGAATTGCATTTTGTTCCCACAGATCAACAGTTGGCAGATATCTTCACAAAACCATTATGTGAAGCTACTTTTACAAGATTGGTAAATGAACTTGGAATGGTTTCAGGTTATTTCTCTAAATCTGCTTAGACTTGTTCTGTGTTATCAGACTTTATGCTCAGTATTTACAGAATTAATCTCATTGTGTATTCTGTGCTTAATTGATAAATGTCTTTAAGTACTGACTGTTGTCTGATATATGTTTCTAAACTCTGATAAGTGATATATCTGTTCTAGTACCTATTCAATCCTATGAGGATAACTGTGCTAGATACTGACCTAGTAGTCTTCAATAAACAAATGATTTCATGGAAGAAGTAATTATTTCAGTGGAAATCTTATGACACTAGCAAATTCTGATAACTGAGCTTAGTTAAGTTCACTTTGTATATCTTATTACTAAGTCACAAATTAGAATAATGCTACTCATCTATTAAGTTCTGATACTAGTAAAACTGCTGAATGTACTAAGTGTTGATAGACCTCTCTTATCAAAAAAAAAAGCAAAAAGATCAAAGATTAAAATCAGGTACTCCTTTGAGATCTAGAGTAAAAATGTGGAAGGGACGACCCAAGTGCATTGCTGGTATTAAGTAAATATGCATCAGAAAAGCTAAATATTTTCTTGGTGACTTTTCACACTCTATGATTACTGGAGAAATACTCTGAAAATAGCATAAATTCTGATAAACAGTCGTGACTCACTTACACTGAGAAGCCACTGTAAAATAGAATTTTAAAAGATGCATAAAATTAGCACAAAATAGTTGAGGTGGACTCAAGCATAAACTCATTCTTCAGTAGGTTTCAGGACAATGACAGCTCTTTAGCAAAATTTTAGTTATGCCTTATTTCTAAGATGTACTGAAGTGAATCAGACTTTACTCTTTGTCTGTTTTTAGCTTAATGCACACACTAATCACTCCATCTGAATGATGAAAATTTCTGTGGTGGTCTATGTTATTTTAGATAAACAGTCATTGTGTCATTATTGCACAAATTCTGAGGACAAGTTCTAAGTTACACGTTCTGATGATTAAGTCCTGACGACCATAACTCAGAACTTGTATGAGTATTTACTAAGATGGGCATTCCTTTTTCGAGTTAAGAAATTATGTTCTGATGACTGTTAAGTTCTGGTATAGGTCTAAGTTCTGATTTCTCAGTCTAATCCTTTACTTGGCTTCTCTGTGAATAAAATTTGATAACAGTCTCAGTTAGAACTAGAATATGTTAAAGTGGAAGATTAATAGTCACTATGATTAGGATTAATGGTATTCGTACTTGAACAGTCCACTGTTTCTTGTGTCTTGTGCGGTCTAGCCATGCTTCCTCTTTCCAATGACTGTTATTCTTTTTCAAAGTCTAGGGAGACGAGGTAGAATTAATTCTACCTATCAGCATTAAATATCTTTGCGTCTCTTGGCATTCTCTTGCCTATATAAACAGCCACTTCACATCAGTCTTTCCATCACATTCTTCTCACACACTTATCCTCCTTCTTCTATAAAAAACACAATGGTTCGATACAACATGTTTTTGAACAACCAAACCTTCACAATGGAGCTAAGTTGTGCCGACTGGCAGCAGGAGTGGCATGTAACAACCATTCCTGAGGAGATCTGAGATTCTGTCCCACAGGAGGTGCTAACTCACCTCCTATTCTTCTATATGGATTACCATCGCCATCTGGAGCGATTGGAGGAGGAAAGGCGGGAAGCTATCCGTCAGCAAGAGCGAATCATACGACTCGCCATCTTGTTCGTCGAAGATAGGAAGAGGAAGATGACTTAATCTTGTCTTCTTCCTGTTCTTCTTCATCCTCAGCTTTGTCAGGCTTCTTAGCTAGGACTAAAGCTGTTAATGTTAGGGTTAAAAGCTTAGGGAAAATCTTGTATTGATGTAATTTCCATTTCATAAATGTATTGACTTGATATATTAATGAAAACTGTTTTTACTTCAAGATTTTGTCTCTGAGTTATTTTATCTTGTGTTGATAAATCCTGATTGATATTCTGATGACCATTTAAATTTTGTTTTTATTTAAGTTCTGATTCTCTGTCAGCACTTATTCATCGAAATTATCTCGGTCATTTTTAACATGATTTATTTTCAGAATATTAATGTTGCAGTGACAAATAATTCAATCAGTGATAACGGGTTAAAATTTGAATTGTTTCCCTTGATAAATGGAACAGTTTTTCCTTGAAACTCGGCAAATGGGTAAGTAATGATTACTGTTTTCTCGAGCCCAGTAACTATCCGTTATTACTGCATGTCTGACAGGTGTCCAACGGTAATATTTTTTTTTTGTATAAGTACAGCAGAGAGAAGATTTCTTTAATCTTTTTAATTTCTTCATCTTTTATCTCTCTTCTTACTTTTACTCTCCTTCACTTTACTATTTCCGTTGTTTTCATACAGATATTATATCAAACACCTATCAGGCATACTTAATTCTCAATTTTTTTTCACATGGCACCAAAGGATTTAATCATTGATGGAGCTAAGTTTGTTCCAAACAACTATGCTGCAATTCTTGATCATGCTGAAGCTCCATCTGAATTGCACTTTGTGCAAGATCTTCTTGCACATAGTGAAGTTGGGTACGCCTTAACTCAGCCTGAATTATTTTCAAGTCAACAAGTTCTGAGGTTCTGGAGGACTGACATTTTTGATGATGGTGGTAACCGTGGAACTCCCAGTATTATCTTCCAAGTGGGTGATTCATCTTTTGTAGTCACTCCTGGTACAGTACGCAGGGCTTTACATCTTCCAGAGGATTGTACTTTCTCAGTTCCAGAGGACTCAGCCCTTCGGGAGTTAATGGCTGAATTGGGATATGAAAAGAGTCTAACGAAACTTGGACAGTTGAAACGGGCTAATATCAGAAGAGAATAGAGTTTCTTCTTTGATTGCATCACCAAAGCCTTTGGGAACAAATGTTCAAATTTTGATGCTATCCCAATTCTGAGTCAGCACATAGGGTATGCTATTATCCATCAAACTCATTTTGATTTTGCAACTGGAATAATTGGTTTTATTGGGGATAGGATGACAGAGGATAGAGATGTTGTTTATTTTGCTAGATTCTGTCAACTTATTTACACTTACTGTACTGATGAACCTCATTTAGTCAGCACTCAAACCCCACCTTTTAAGGTTGCAAAAAGGTACTTTAATGACCTGGTAAATGCTAATACTAAGAAGAAAGTGGTTAGACCATTACAGATTCCTAAGTCTGTGAAACAGATCCTGGTAAATGCTGATCCTGATACTTATAGATCTGTTTACTCTGATGTCCAACCACCTCCAACCACCCAAAATCCATCAACCTCAGTACCTACCTCTCATTCTACTCAACCTACCCTCAGAACTTATCTCAAATCCTATCTCTCCACTTCACAGACTGCTCAACCTTCTTCTTCAGCACCTACTGTGAAGTCTCTATCCTCTAAGCCAAAGAGAACAAAAACTGTTCCTCAAACACCTCAAAAGAGGAGGAGATTTACTTTGAGAGATGAATCAGATTCTGAGGAACAGATTCCTTCTTCAGAACCTGTGGTGATTGAAGCTGAGAAAGCAACTTCTCAGAAGGATTCTGAAATTGGGGGTTCTAGGCTTCTCAAGAGGCTTAGACGTATGATAGTTCCTGAAACTCCCAAGGAATCCAAATCAACAAGGAAGTACAAGAAACAGAGGGCACAAAGGCCAGTTTTAGATGATGAGGAGGAAGTAGCTAAGGAAGGGGATCAGGAATCTCTGATCTCACAAGGCAAGGAATTTGCTCCAGTCACTTCTTCTCCATCAACTCCATCTCAGGAAGCTGTATTTGACAAGGCTAACTCACCATCTGTGTCTCTTGTTGATCCAGGCACAAGTGCTGAAATTGATATTCAGAACTTGGTTGTGCCTGCAATTCTTTTCTTAGAAGCTCCAACAGCAAATAATCCTTCCACAACACCTGTTACTGATGCTGTTCAAGCTCCAGAGTTATCAACAACACCTTCTCTGCATCAAGATGTTGATGATCAGATTTTAGGTGAGCATCAGGATATGGCTGTTGATCAGAACTTAGTCTCAGATCAGCAATTAGAGGATGCTGAAGCCTCCATTGCTAATCACACTGTTGTCTTATCAGAAGATACTGATTCTTTAAGTTCTGATGCTGCAAATGTTGGAGATACTGGTGAAGCTGCTACAACTGTAGATGCTGATGAAGCAGGTCCTTCAGGACTTACTCCTCCACCGACTCTTCCTAAGTCTGAACTGGTAAAGGAGTTTGTTATCAGGGATGCACCAGTGCCTTGGAGTGAAACTCCTGCAGGTCAGGAGTGGACTAAGGAATGGAACTCAGTTTCATGTGTTCCAAATGCTTTACATCTTGCTGAGCACCTGACTAAAGCTGATGAAATGTTAAATTCTAATGATTTTAAAACCCAGCTTAGAGTCACTGCATTGAGTACTAAACATCTACAAGGTCTTCATTCCAATACTCATGCCGAGCTACACAAGATTCAGGAGAACTTTATCAAACAGGAACAAGTTTAGAAAATTGATAAGAAAAAGTTCTTCCAACCTACCATTGACAGGGTTGCTTATATTGAGAAAACTCAAGAGAAACAACAAGCTCAGATTGATCAAATTCTGACAAATCAAGCTTCTCAGCAATCGCAACTTACTGAAATCCAGACCTCAGTGGAACTACTTATCTCTCTTTTATTACCTGCTGATGCCAAAAAGGGGGAGAAGGTAATTAAGTCCAAATGCACAACCAACAAGACACTGCAAGGAAAGGATGATGGAAAAGATGACCAAGGAACCTCTGGAATGGGTAGTGGTCATAGTCAAGGTAGAAGGTTTACTTCAAGACAAACTAGTCACAGAACAAGTTCTGATACTGGGAATAGAATAAGTTCTGCTGCTGGTAAAAGGATAAGTTCTGATGAACTTCTAGATCTTGATGAGGAAATGTCAAGACAGTTATTTCTTCAAGAAAATCCAGGGATGGACTTGGAAAGTTTAAAGAAAGAAGAAGCCAGACTTAAATCAGAGAAAGTCACATCTAAATCTGAAGCTTCTGGTAAAAAGTTACTTCCAAAACCTAAAGGCATTGTGATCAAAGAAAGGACACATACTGAAGCAACTTTGGCTAGATCACAACCATAGATAGATCCAAGATCCAAGGGTAAAGAAAAGGTTGGTGAACCTATCAAGCCTTATGTACCTCCTGAGGAAGAAGAAATTACTGATGGAAAAGATGATCTTGCTCTGACTACAAGAAAAGTTCTTAAAACAACTTCTGACATGGCTCAAGTTGTTCAGAGTCAAGAAATTGTAAGTTCTGATATTCAGAAGAAGCAAGTAACCTCTGACAGTGCTCAAGTTAACTTGATATCAGAAAATAGATCAAAGACACTCCTACCAGGATTCACTAAAGCAAAACAGACTCAATCTTTGAAGACTACTGCAAGTGGTTTTGAAGCAAGAGTAGTTACTGGAAAGGAAGCTACAGATAAAACTGGATTGGGAAGTGCTGATGAAAGAAGAGTACACAACACTACCAATGATCCAACTTCCTTGAGTGAACCAGGTATTGGAGCAACTCCTGAGAGATTGAATCAACTGGAATCTATACAGATGGTTTACCATACCTACTTGAAAGAATACATCATGTTGTATTTCATGACAGATGGTAGGGTTTATCATATAAGACAAAATGCCATTCCTTTGAAGTATTTTGAAGAATTGGAGCATTTACTTTTCTTACTTCAAGTGGATGACAGAATAACAGAGACTACTGCAAACTACTTTAAAGAACAGATTCAGAGACAGAAAAGGCTTTATTCTGTTAAGTCTGACATCAGATATATTCCAAAGTACTGTTAGGGCGAAAACACGCACTAATATTCACGCAAGTATACGCGTTCGCAAGTAATATAGAATACTTTCTAGTTCGTTCCCTCAGAGACTCAGACTAAATTATTGTCTAATTAAACTCACTCACCAATGTATGATTACTTCTCAATGTTAAGATAATAACACTTTAAATTGTTGATTAAATATTAACTATAATTAACTACTCAATTAACCACTTAACTAACACTTCAATTTATCAATAATAAAACACTCATGAGATCACAACTTCATTATTACTTCCTTCTATAGCCATTGTTATTACCTTTAGCATATGACAGTGGTGACATTAATCGAATAACACGAAACTGATAAAAGCCAACTTTCATTGTACTAATACCATTCTACCAAGCATCCACAATTAAGATAGAAGTTGAATAGTTATCAATTATGTTGAGTTCCTATATGTCTACAGAAATTGACAACACAACGATTTAAGCACAAGTTATCCCTTTTGATTATATAGGGCAAATAAAACTGTTAGAGTTACCCACTAATCATGCACAACGTACATGAACCTATGCTAGCATGGCAAGTTCTATATAATACTCTCTGTGAAAACGTCTCAAATCTACCTATATAATAGTCCCATAAAACTTAGATTACATAGAAGTTGGAAGCCACACAGAAGTAGAAGTCTAAAATAATTCAGCTTTTTCCCCGACCTTGTGCGGCCGCTCAGCATATCTGCGCGGGCGCGCAGACTGCTGCGCGGCCGCTCAGTATTGCTGCGCGGGCGCGCAGGACCCTACTGGAAAAATTCCAAGCTTGCTCCGTTTCTTCGCCGTAATCTGCCCATTCCTTTCCTCTCGCAATGGTGAACACATGCCAAGGCTTATTCTTGATGATTCCTCCCCCGAAATGCAACTAATACCCTGAAATGCATAAACACTAGAAAAACGCATCAAATACACAAAATACTTGATTTCAAGACACCAATTTAAGCCATTTTAGGACGTTCTAAGTGGTATAAAATACCACTTATCACACCCCCAAACTTAAATCGATGCTTGTCCTCAAGCGTCACAGACTCAAAAACAAATAAAAATATGCATGAATGCAATCTATATGAAAATGCAACGATCCCCCTTACTACAATTAACCAACCAAATTGTCACATCTCAACGAATGCAGTTAGACAACTAAAGACCAATAAACTCATGCAACCGGACATACAGCCAGAAATGTGGTGTGTACAAATGCTTAACAGATATGCTTCGGAACTAGACCAATTACTATGACTAGACTATCCTCAAGGCAATCCTACAATTATACAAAGAATAAAAATTCTAGGCACAAAGTGATATACAGCACTACAAGAACTCTGGAGCTTACTACGGAATCGTGCTTTTTATTTACAACTCAAATGCTTATTTGACCGTGCAATGAGTGAGGTCCACAAAAGACTTATACAATGGTATCCATGTAACGAGCGTTAGGTTAGCGGATCCCAGACTCTAAAAGCCTTAGGTCACTAGGCACAAAGTCCCCTAAGAACTTAATAACTCGAATACCAAAGAGCCCACTCTTGATCAATTATGCAAAAAATATTTTTTTTTTTTTTATAACTTCTGAGCAAGTGCGTTTCGCTCCATCTTACTCAACCCTAGACTACTCGCAACATAAGCGAGCCGGCTACTAGCCATTTGACGCCTAGCCACAACTAGCAACAACTTCCATATTTTTTTTTCTCCAAAAATTTTTCTCTTCATGTTTTTATCACTAAGAACCTATAATCGAATTCTAAGCATAATAAATAGATTGACCTTGAAAACAACCAAATCATAACAACAATCTAGCCCTTACGCATTCTTTAAGACTTAATGGACTTACAATTGTTTCTAGCATGTATATCAACCTACACAACTTAATATCACTTTAATGCTATCACTACACTCGCATCAATATCACAATTCAGTCGATAAATCATTGCAAAAGGGATCATAGTAAATGCATGAGCTACATGACATTCATAAAAAAAAACTATATGGCATAAATTATGCAACTATATGAACTAAACTATCATAAATATGTAACTAAATGACACACACACAATATTCCTTAACTACCACCCCCAAACTAAAAATCTTCACTGTCCTCAGTGAAAGTAGTAGAAAGGAACACAGGGTATACCTACTCGGAGTCATCATCATCATCACCCTCAGTGGGTGGAGTATCAGGCGGTGGGTATGCAGAGTCCTCACCAAAGACTGGCCACTGGATATCAGCTCCTAGGCCTCAAAAAGCAGTCCCTAACGCAAGGGTGAGCTCCTGAGCAAACCTGCTCTGCGTCTCATACATGGCATCCATCCGCCGTGAAAGCCTCCTATACTGGGCATCACCCATCCCAGCACCCTCCTGAGCTCTCGACGAACCAGCCTCACCACGCCCTGGCCTAGCCATAGTAGCACCTCGTGTTAGACGCCCTCCTGGAAGACGATAACCCAGCCCATGCTCCTCAGGCTCACCACCGGTCCACTCCTGCATCCCATTCAGAGTGCCAGAATCTATCGGAGTTGCTGGCAACTGCAATTGCTCATGAGCCGGCCAGTTCACTCCCACTGCTCGGCATAGCTTCGTAACCGTGGATGCATAAGGGATGTTCATATGCTTTGCTCCCCTCAAAAACTTCAGAATTCCTTGGTAGATAAACTCACCAAGGTCCACATAGTATTCCTCATTCAGAATTCCCCACAACAGCTGTGCTCTCTCAACTGTGACCTCGTGTGCATGTGAAGAAGGCAAAATATTAGCACATATAAATGCATTCCATGCACGGGCATACCTGTTCATGGCGATCGCCGGAAAGTGACGATACTCATTATTGGCTGGACTGCGGTTCCAAACTGTGCCCGGTCGACAGAGAGTCGCACAAATCAAATCCAAGTCAAAATCCTCAGCAGTCTTTTCATTCCAGTTCTCCTCCTCGGGCTTCCTCTCTCGCTGTCCAATCACACGGCGAATCGCCGCAGGATGATAATCAACCGTCAGCCCACGGACTACAGAAAACCCATTCTTTTCAGCCTTCGCGTTCGCGTAGAACTCGCGAACAACGCTCATCGGTACTGCTTCGGGTGACTCACAAAAAGCTATCCACCCCTTCTCTGCAATCATGGGCAACAACTCACCATCCCTCCCTGATGGTAAAAACCCCCTCTCCTTCAGAATCGGCTTCCCCAACAGCGTAGTGTACTCCTCCTCCACAGCTCTGTCAGTTAACCGAGGCCTTGCAGCAGTGCCCCTCGATGAATCAGCAGTAGGAACTGTGCTGCTGCTGTCAATAGTGCGTGCTCTCTTGGGTGCCATTGATTCGTGAATAGAAGTGTGTAAGAACTGATTTTTGATGTTTGTGAGAGGGTTTAAGTGTAGGAAGTTTTGTGGGAGATATGTAGGATAGGTGTTCGTGGGTTTATGGGCTAAAACTATTTTTGTGTTTTTGTTTGTTTTTTTTTCTGAACTGTAAAAAAAAAATTTCTGGAACTCGACCCCTGCGCGGCCGCTCAGCATTTCTGCGCGGGCGCGCAGCAAGCTGCGCGGCCGCTCAGCATAGCTGCGCGGGCGCGCAGAGGGTCTCTGGAATTTTTTTTTTTCAGCCCCTGTTTTCTGATTTTTTTGTGTTTTTGGATAAGTTATTAACTTCTAAGGGTTCCTGTAACAATAATTCATGGGTTGTCTCCCACGCAGCGCTTCTTTTTCGTCATTAGCTTGACGTTCCGTACCTTTCTCAAGTAGTCAACAAAATGGCACTAACCACCTCTCGGTTTGCCATGTCCCCATAGTAGTGCTTCAACCGCTGACCGTTAACCTTGAATGCTTGGTCCGAATCATTCTCAAAAATTTCCACCGCTCCATGTGGAAACACAGTTTTGACAATAAAAGGTCCAGACCACCTTGATTTCAACTTCCCAGGAAAAAGTCGGAGCCGAGAGTTGAATAAAAGAACTTGTTGCCCTGGCACAAATAACTTAGGATGTAGCTTCCTATCGTGCCACCTCTTCACCTTTTCCTTATACATTTTGTTATTCTCGTACGCTTGAAGTCGAAATTCATCGAGTTCATTAAGCTGAAGCATTCTTTTCTTACCAGCTGCATCTAAATCCAGGTTCAATTTCTTCAATGCCCAGTAGGCCTTATGCTCAAGCTCCGCTGGTAGATGACATCCCTTACCGTACACCAACTGAAACGGTGACATCCCTAGTGGAGTTTTGTACGCTGTTCTGTAAGCCCAAACAGCTTCATCGAGCTTTAAAGACCAATCCTTCCTTGACGGACAAATAACCTTCTCTAGAATGCGCTTTATCTCTCTGTTAGACACTTCCGCTTGACCATTTGTTTGCGGATGATAGGCAGTAGCTACTCGACGATTCACATTATAACGCTGCATCATAGAAGTGAACTTACGGTTGCAAAAATGCGATCCTTCATCACTTATGATTACCCGAGGTGTTCCAAACCTTGTGAAAATATGCTTATGAAGAAAATTTAGCACTACCTTTGCATCATTTGTCGGTAAAGCTTTAACTTCGACCCATTTTGAGACATAATCGACTGCCAGCAAGATGTACTGATTATTGCAAGACGCAATAAAAGGCCCCATGAAATCGATTCCCCACACATCAAAGACCTCGACTTCAAGCATCACATTTAATGGCATCTCATCCTTCCTTGACAAATTTCCCACTCTTTGGCAACGATCACACCTTAAAACAAACTGATGAGCATCCTTGAACAAAGTAGGCCAGAAAAAACCTGCTTGCAGAATACGAGCTGCCGTCTTCTCACCTCCATAGTGTCCACCATAAACCGTGGAATGGCAGTCTCGTAATATCCCCTCCGTCTCACAGAACAGGATACATCTCCTGATGATCTGGTCAGCTCCCTGTCTAAACAAATATGGTTCATCCCACATATACCACTTCACCTCATGCAGAAACTTCTTCTTTTGAGCGGATGTCAAATTAAGAGGAATTATATTGCTGACAAGATAGTTTACAATATCTGCAAACCATGGTTCTTCCTCCTGAATTGCAAACAATTGCTCATCCGAAAAAGCTTCATTGATTAACGTCCTATCTTGTGAAGTAGAATCGGGATTCTTCAACCTAGAGAGATGGTCAGCTACTTGATTCTCAGTACCTTTTCTATCTTTGATCTCTAACTCAAATTCCTGAAGTAAAAGCACCCAACGAATGAGTCTCGGCTTCGAATCCTTCTTAGAAACCAGATAGTGAATAGCTGCATGATCAGTGAATACTGTTACTTTCGTACCAAGCAGATAAGATCGAAATTTCTCAAAGCCAAAGACTATAGCCAAAAGCTCCTTTTCAGTAGTGGTGTAGTTCAATTGGGCACCATTTAAAGTCTTACTCGCATAGTAGACCACATGGAAGAGATTTTTCTTGCGTTGTCCCAGAACTGCACCTACCACATAATCACTCGCATCACACATCATCTCAAACGGTTCTGTCCAATCTGGTGCTGTAATAACTGGTGCAGTGATCAAACTCTTCTTGAGAGTCTCGAATGCTGCCAAACATTCATCATCAAATTTGAAAGGCACATCTTTCTCAAGCAAATTGCACAACGGCTTAGATATCTTTGAAAAGTCCTTGATGAATCGCCGATAAAAACCCGCATGACCAAGAAATCTACGGATTCCTTTCACAGAATTGGGTGGGGGAAGATTTTCAATGACTCCCACCTTGGCCTTGGCCACCTCCAGACCCTTGCTAGAGACCTTATGCCCAAGGATAATGCCTTCACGCACCATAAAATGACATTTCTCCCAATTAAGCACCAAATTAGTTTCCACGCATCTTTTGAGTACGGCGCGCAGATTATTCAAACATTCATCATATGAGTGTCCAAAGACGGAGAAGTCATCCATGAACACTTCGACGTTATTTCCAATCATGTCAGAGAATATAGCCATCATACATCTCTGAAAGGTGGCCGGGGCGCCACATAACCCAAACGAAACTCTACGAAAAGCAAATGTGCCAAATGGACAAGTGAAGGTCGTCTTTTCCTGATCCTCTGGTGCAATACAAATCTGATTATACCCGGAATAACCATCTAGAAGACAAAAATACTCATGACCCGCTAATCTATCAAGCATCTGATCAATAAATGGAAGGGGGAAGTGATCCTTCCTTGTGGCTTTGTTCAATTTTCTATAATCCATGCATACTCTCCATCCTGTAACTGTTCGAGTAGGGATGAGCTCATTCTTTTCATTTGCGACCACAGTGATACCTCCCTTCTTAGGTACACATTGTACGGGGCTCACCCACGAGCTGTCAGAAATAGGATAAATGATGCCTGCATCTAGCCATTTCAGAATTTCTTTCTTCACCACCTCCTTCATGATGGGATTCAGTCTTCGTTGCTGTTCCACAGTTGGCTTACTACCTTCCTCTAGCATAATTTTATGCATACAATATGAAGGACTTATCCCCTGGATGTCTGCTATGGTCCATCCTATAGCCGATTTGAATTCTCTCAAAATCCTTAAGAGCTTGTCTTCCTCACTACCTGAAAGGTCAGATGAAATAATAACAGGTAACGTAGATGAATCACCTAAAAAAGCATACCTCAAATGTTCAGGTAATGGTTTGAGCTCCAAGGTAGGTGCTTCCTCTATTGATGGTTTGAGCTTCCCTTCAGCATTCTTAAGGTCAGAAGTACCAAGAGATTCAAATGGTATGTCCAGCTTTCGCTTCCATGGAGAAGCGTTCAGATATTGTAATTGCTCGTTGCTATCTTCATCATCGCTGTCAAAATCCCCTAATAAGGCATTTTCCAATGCATCAGACATTAGCATGTGCTCGAGTTCCGAAGTAACCGCGGAATCAATCACATCCACTTTTAAGCACTCCTCATCTTCCGTAGGGAATTTCATTGCCTTGAATACGTTGAAGGTCACATCCTGATCTTGGACCCGCATAGTAAGTTCCCCTTTTTGCACATCTATCAAGTTACGGCCAGTAGCCAAGAAAGGCCTCCCCAAGATTATGGGAATCTTCTTATCTTCCTCAAAATCCAGAATAACAAAATCTGCTGGAAAGAAGAGCTTATCCACCTTGACGAGCACATCCTCAACTATGCCCCTTGGGTAAGTAATGGAACGGTTCGCCAATTGTAGCGACATGTATGTGGGTTTTGGATCAGACAGATCCAGCTTTTTAAAGATCGACAACGTCATCAGATTAATGCTTGCTCCCAAATCACAAAGGCACTTGTCAAAAGTTAGATTGCCAATGGTGCAAGGAATGGTGAAGCTTCCTGGATCTTTCAGTTTTGGTGGTAACTTTTGTTGCAGAACAGCGCTGCATTCTTCCGTGAGAGCAATGGTTTCAAGGTCATCCAGTTTCACCTTCCTTGAAAGAATAGTCTTCATAAACTTCGCATAACTAGGCATTTGTTCCAGAGCCTCAGCGAAAGGTATATTGATGTGAAGTTTCTTGAACACCTCCAGAAACTTCCCGAACTGTCTATCCAGATTTTGTTGCTGCAATCTCTTAGGAAAAGGTGGTAGAGGATAGAGCTGTTTCTCCCCTGTATTAGCCTCAGGTAGAGTGTGTTCAACAGTAGTCTTCCTTGGTTCCACCGCTTTCTCCTTTTGCTTAGATTCTTCTTCTCTAATTTCAGCTTCTACTTCTTTTGCCTTTTCAGCCTCAGCTACTTTTCCAGACCTTAAGGTAATAGCCTTGACTTGCTCTTTAGCTTCCTTCCTGCCTGGTACTTCCGTGTCACTGGGAAGAGTGCCAGGTTGACGATTGAGTACTGCATTGGCTAATTGACCGATTTGATTTTCCAAGGTCTTGATAGAAACCGCCTGACTCTTGCATAACAGCTTAAGTTCCTCAAAATCAGCACTAGTAGGTGCAGCTGCACTTCCCTGTTGAGGATATGATTGCCTTGTAGCATACTGCTGTGGTTGCTGGAATCCAGGTGGGTTAAACTGTTTACTCACTCCTTACTGATATGGTGGCTGAATAGCATTCTGATTATTCCCCCAGCTGAAATTTGGATGATTTCTGTTATTAGGATGATAGGTCACTGGCACAGACTGCTGTTGTCGCTGATAATTATTCACATACTGAACAGATTCGTTGACAAGAGAACACTGATCCGTAGCATGAGAACCTGCACAAAGCTCACAAACCATCCAGAATACCTGCGACCTTGCCTGACGTCATCCTCTGAGTTGGGTTTTGATGCTCATTTGCAGCCATCGTCTCTATAAGATTATACGCCTCAGTATAGCTTTTAGCCCATAAGGCTCCTCCAGCTGCTGCATCGAGCATGGGCCGAGATTGGGCCCCCAAACCATTATAAAAACCAGTGATCACCATCCAATCCGGCATTCCATGATGTGGACATTTTCTCAACATTTCCTTGTAGCGTTCCCAAGCCTCGCACATAGATTCTGTAGGTTGCTGCGCAAACTGAGTAAGAGCACTCCTCATAGCAGCAGTCTTTGCCATTGGATAAAACCTCACCAGAAACTTTTGCGCAAGATCTTGCCACGTAGTGATGGAACCAGCTGGTTCAGAATGTAACCAGTCTTTAGCCTTATCCCTCAGTGAGAATGGGAAAAGCCTCAACTTGATAGCCTCATCAGTCACGCCATTATACTTAAAAGTGCTGCAGATCTCGACAAAATTCCTTATGTGCATGTTGGGGTCTTCAGTTGCCGCTCCTCCAAAAGAAACAGAATTCTGCACCATCTGAATAGTGCCCGGCTTGATTTCAAAGGTGTTAGCTTGAATAGCCGGATGAAGGATGCTTGACTGAATGTCATCAATTTTAGGCCAAGAAAAATCCATAAGAGCTGGATCAGCTTGAACAATACGATCTCCCATGTTTACTGGTTCTTTCTGCTCAGTTCCTGAATCCGAATCCTCAAAATCTAACTTCTCCGGAATATCAAGAACTTCGTCTGTCTCCTCAGCTGTATCTAAAGTCCTCTTGCGAGCACGAGAACGAGTTTGCATAAACGCTTGCTAAAGTACCTGAAACACAACCGAAAAGAGTAAGTAACTACTACGTCCTAATCACTGAGTCCTAATGACCAATGATGGTAAGTACATAAACTAAACAAATACGCCGAGTCCCCGGCAGCAGCGCCAAAAACTTGTTAGGGCGAAAACACGCACTAATATTCACGCAAGTATACGCGTTCGCAAGTAATATAGAATACTTTCTAGTTCATTCCCTCAGAGACTCAAACTAAATTATTGTCTAATTAAACTCACTCACCAATGTATGATTACTTCTCAATGTTAAGATAATAACACTTAAAATTGTTGATTAAATATTAACTATAATTAACTACTCAATTAACCACTTAACTAACACTTCAATTTATCAATAATAAAACACTCATGAGATCACAACTTCATTATTACTTCCTTCTATAGCCATTGTTATTACCTTTAGCATGTGACAGTGGTGACATTAATCGAATAACACGAAACTGATAAAAGCCAACTTTCATTGTACTAATACCATTCTACCAAGCATCCACAATTAAGATAGAAGTTGAATAGTCATCAATTATGTTAAGTTCCTATATGTCTACAGAAATTGACAACACAATGATTTAAGCACAAGTTATCCCTTTTGATTACATAGGGCAAATAAAACTGTTAGAGTTACCCACTAATCATGCACAACGTACATGAACCTATGCTAGCATGGCAAGTTCTAAATCTCAAGATCCACCGTCGCTTCATAAGAGATTAACACCCTATCTTATATGTTCGCGACGCACATAAAACGAATACGCACAACCAATACTAGATATCATGCAATCATCACACACTAAAGTATTAAACAATTAACTAAAGAATTCCATAATAAATCCGTTGTAACCCCATGATCACGATTAGCCCATAATAGAACTTATCGCCATCATGGGTTCATATGAAATCATGACAAACAACACAAGAAAATAATAACTACACTAATTATATTAAAACAGAGTACGTCACAAGAGTAAATAAGTCAAAGCAAGAAAACTAGCATCCAACGTTACAACGAAACAAGAATCACAAGAATATATGCTTCCTCTTCGTTGCGGTGTGCTAAATCGGTCTTCTTCCATATCTCCTTCGCTCCTTGCGTAAAACACAATCTAAAACATAATCCCCTTAATACTCTCTGTGAAAACGTCTCAAATCTACCTATATAATAGTCCCATAAAACTTAGATTACATAGAAGTTGGAAGCCACACAGAAGTAGAAGTCTAAAATAATTCAGCTTTTTCCCGACCTTGCGCGGCCGCTCAACATATCTGCGCGGGCGCGCAGGCTGCTGCGCGGCCGCTCAGCATTGCTGCGCGGGCGCGCAGGACCCTACTGGAAAAATTCCAAGCTTGCTCCGTTTCTTCGCCGTAATCTGCCCATTCCTTTCCTCTCGCAATGGTGAACACATGCCAAGGCTTATTCTTGATGATTCCTCCCCCGAAATGCAACTAATACCCTGAAATGCATAAACACTAGAAAAACGCATCAAATACACAAAATACTTGATTTCAAGACACCAATTTAAGCCATTTTAGGACGTTCTAAGTGGTATAAAATGCCACTTATCAAGTACAGAGATCACAATGGTGATATTGTTGATATGAAGCCTAATACTGCACAGATCAGAACGTATCTTGGTATTAAGGGACTTGAATTCAATCTTGAGTTAGACAAAGCTTATGTAATAAGACTAGATCAGGAGTTAAGAAAAGCAAAGATTAATGATCTCAGAGCTGCAATCTTTCAAACTGGTGAAAATACTGCAGAGCTTAAAGGTGTTAAAAGGAGAATGATTGATGAACTAAGATATGCTGAGAAATGTTTGTTGAAGAACTATCTCAGAACAACTCCTGACATCAGAGAGATCAGAAAATGAAGAAGCCAAGTCGAAGATCTACAACTGCTTAAATTTTGATATTTATACAGATTGAAGTTGTTATCAGAAGTTGAAATTGGTAAAAACTTTAAGGACTGTAAGTTGTAGTTATCTAGTCTATTTCTCATGCATTTGTACTTAATGTTTTTGACATCATCAAATATCTTTTAAACTTGTATATTTTGTTAATTTACAAGTTGGGGGAGATTGTTAGATATATTTGATAATGTCATGGCTAATATGTTTTATGTTTAGCTTCCAGATCTTACGTGAACAGGATAAATCAGTACTTAACTGTTGATCAGTACTTATACTGGAAGTCAGGACTTAAGGATATCAGTACTTATATTATCAGGAGATAATCATCAGAAGATAGATATCAGAACTTAAGTGCTGAAGGACAATCAGATAAGGACAGTAGCTGATTAAAGGAAAGAAGATTGAGATAAACATAAGAAGAGATATGCATGAAGAAGGAATTCCGTGAAGAATGGAATACTTGGAAGAAAAGATATCTGATTGATATATTTTAGGAAGCAGAATTATATTCCATATCAATTAGCGATTATCTTGTAACTGTGTAGTATATAAACACAGACATAGGGTTTACACTATAAGTGTTATCATTATTAGAAAAGATTATTCATTGTAACCCTAGCAGCTCTCGTGATATTTGTTCATCACTGAGAGGTAACAGTTTCATACTGTAACAGAGTTTATTGTTTCAATAAAGTTTTTTTTCTGTTACTTAAGTTATTAAAGTTCGATTTGAGTGTACTATTCACTGTATTCACCCCCTCTACAGTGTGTGTGTGACCTAACAATATTTCTTTTGAAAGATTGGGAAACATGATATATATGAAGAAAGGTGTAAGATCTATACGTACCATAAGAGTTGAAGTATGTATTCACGAGGAAAAGCAAAAATAGTGACAAGCGACAGGCAAAAAGGAGAGAACGAACATAGAGTCTGCACCATAGTGACAAGCGACAGGCAAAAAGGAGAGAACGAACGAAGAATTAACTATGGAATTTTGGAAGTTGGAATTGGAAGCTAAAGGTTATAATCCAAAATGGAGCAAGGATGGATAGTATGACGAGATGTCAAGAGAGGATAATGGATCACGATGTTAGCAGTTAGTAAGAGGAAATATATGCGCCAAGGAAAATGATCACGATATCTCCAGATTTTCTTCCCGCACTTGGATACTACAAGTAGAAGAATTAAGAAATGAGATCCCACAGGAAAATTCACAACATTAAGTATTTAAGTTATTGAAGAGATGCCAAGATATATGGAAATTTAAAGAAAATTAGTAATAACCAGGTATAAGAAGCGAATTTCAAAATAGATTGGGAAGTGTTGGACACGCCAAAGAGTTAAGACGAAGTATTGGAAGGTCTAGTGGATAAGGTAGACTCAGAAAGTGACTTTGCAAGAGACGAATCATGAAATGTATCAGATGATTACAAGAAATTAAGGATCATGGTGTATAAGGAGTACTTAGATAAGCAAACTGTATTTATTGATAACATTCCCAACTACTCCAAAAATAAGAAAGTCTGCGTGGAATGCCCAAAGATTTTTCTCCAAGGATCAGAAGAAAAGCCACTATGTGTTGAGTTTTCAAGAATGAAATTTTGACTAAGGTTAACAAAAGATTCTGAATTAATCCATTAACAACTACCCAAGAAAAGCCGTATGGTAGCAGATGCCTTATGCTGACAGAAAAGATTGAATGTAATTAAGACCAAAGAGGAGTTAATAGACGAATTGGAAAGAATGGAATCTGAAGTTCAAATACTTAAAGATGATAATACGTGAATATATGAGATTACTTTTCAATCTTAACTAGTGAAAAGGAGTAAGAAATGTTTAAATGTTTGGAAACCAAGTTGAAAATGAGCACCGCCTATCATCCTTAAACGAAGAGTCAAAGTACGGAAGTGGTTCAGGTACTGTAAGATATGTTGAGAGGATGAGTCTTAAGGAAACACTGAAATGATCATTTATCAGTGATGTCAGCTTTGGAATGCCACTTTACCGAGCTTCATGTGAACGCAAGTGTAGGTCCCCATTTCTATTAAAATAAAGTAGGAGAAAGAAATTTATCAAATTCTAAGTTAAATCGGCACACCAAGAGCATAGTGCTATTGGTTGAAACAGCTCGGAGTAGGCACAGGAAGAAGGCAAAATTGTATCGAAGGAAAATATGAGTATAGAAATAGGACCAGTAGTGTTAGTAAAAGTGTCATCTTGAAAGAGACCGGATAAGTCTAAATAGAAGGGACATATTAAGTCCTAAAATTAGTGAACCATTCGAGGTATTGATAGATATAAATAAAAGTTGTTCATGAGTTGATATTACCGTCACACCAGTGTGTACACCTAATGTATTTTACTTGTTAATGTTAAAGTGATAAGTATTGGGTTTTAATTAAGTGATTGATCAGGAGCCAGTGGGGCTCTTGTCCAAGTTGTTCCGCATATAGTAATCAACCCAAATTCTTGATCGTCAAAGACAAGTCCTTGGAAATGAGAGCATACCTATTGTGAGTACGTTTGAACCCTCAAGTAGAAGGGTCTACTTAGAAATTAGAGTCAGATATGCTTGACAAATATCCTCACTTGTGTAACTAGACCAGATTCTGAGGACAGAATCTTTTTAAGGGGAGAAGGATATAACGACTTGTGTATTCTTTTTGAATTATTTAATTGTGCAATTATGGAAATTATTAAATAAATAAAATATGTGTGTTAGTTTTGACCGCTATGTGTTGTTTGATTATTATCCATATGTGATTTATAGTGTACCGGGTTGTCCGCGCGATTAATTATGGGATCGTATTGAATTGTTTTCACTGTCAAAAGTGGATTTAGTGCAAATTTATTTGCATAAATATTGGGAATGTTTCTAAAATTTTTTTTATGATTTTATAATTACAATAATTATTTTTACGATTTTATAAAATTGAGAAATCAATATTTCATTAATTATTTATCTTTAAATAATTTCCTGAGTATGTTTAATGGTAAAATCCATATTTAATTCTAAAATTCTTCAAAAAGTATGAAACTCATATTTATATAAGTTTGGAATATTCTGAGGATTTTAAAATTATTTTTAAAATTTTTGGGATTAATTTCACCCGCGCGTTGTTTCGTTTAATTGTTAAAATGCCGGTATAAAGGGCACTTCGAAAATTGATCTAAAATTTTGAATATTATGTTTTTATAAACTTCGGGATATTTCTAACATTTTAAGACTATTTCTGTAATTTTCTGAATTTATTTTAAGTGCAGCTCGGATCATTAATTGTTAAATGCGGATATGAATTACATTTCAAAAATACTTTGAAAATTATGAAAAATTTATTTTAATAACTTTGAATTATTTGTAATATTTTAAAACTGTTTTGGTAATTTTAGGGTTAATTTTTACCAGTAGATTTGTTCGTTATTTCGCGATTGCGGATAAAAATCTGGGCCTTACAGTCAAATTTGGACACGTGTTATCATTATAGAAACCCCATAGAAACGTGGCAAGTGCTGATGAAATGAACTGCCAAGTGTTAAGTTTACAGATAAATGTTAATTTCTAAAACATTATCAAGGCAATTTTTACTCTAATTGTTACATTAATCCCTAACCTATCACTCTTCTCTCACCTCACTTCTCTCATCTCTTCCTCTGTCTTTCTTCTCATTTTTATCTGTCCCCTCTTTCTCCTTCCCCGTAAGTGTATTCCCGGTTTCTGGTGGTGCTTCGCCGTTGTTTCGAATTCTGGTGAGCAGACGCCCTATACTTCCGTTTTTCCAGCGATTGTCGCCGCCTTGCTTCTTTGATTCAGCCTGTAGCTTGTGTGTCTTGTTGTTTGTGTGTCGTGTTGGTGTTATCATCTCTGTTCCTTTGTTTCGGTGATTACCCCTGCATCATTTTGCTTGCTCTCTGTTTATCCCCTGCTGTGCAATTGTTTGTGGTAGTTGGCGCGTGATGCGCGTGTTGTATGATGTGTGGTTCGAGTGTTTTAAATTACTGATGTTTACTTTGATTTACTAACCGAATCATTATTTTGCAGAAAAACATATATTTGATTAAGTTTTGTGAAATAAAAATATGTTCGTGCAAGAATTTATTATCGATGAAATTTATGTTGGAAATCCGAAATTAATCGGGTACCCGTAGATTTTGCCGCCATCGACGATGAACTTCGGCGAGTCGACGGTGGACTGTGATGTTTATTCTGAGTCCTAATATTTTAAAATAAATAAATTAGTTCATGAAATTATCTTTGAAACAAGAATTTGATTTTTATATTAAAGTCGAATACGTAATTTAGCTGACGAATTGTGATTGAATTGATGGTTGGGATGGAATTGTGGTTGATGTGAATTTGATTGTTGTTGGTTTGACGTCGATTGATGTATCGACGGGTAGTCCGATAAACATAGGAGACTCTGCCCGATTTCCGGGAAATTTACCTACAAAATACGGAAGTGTATCCAACGATTATCGGGACATCGAATGGTTATATAGATATATATGTGTTCTATATGAAACTTGATTACACGATGTGATGAAATAATTTTTTAATAATCCTGATTTTGTAAAATTACAAATATACGTATTTTCGGAAAACGAATACCAAACCGATTTCTCGAGAATGTAAACCCTGACTGTTGGGTGTGTTATATTATAATAATCCATATAATTACGAATCGAGTTTGAATATCGTTGGGCAAGAATTAGTATCGAGGATACATCAAGCATACCTAGACGTCTAACATAGGGTATTTCTACCCTGTAGATTATAATCGGGAACCGGAAAGTGGACGATGGACTAGAGATGACCTAGTAGTCAGTCGATGAGCTCAGTAGAGTTTCAACAGAAAAACCTGAGTGTCGAAGTCGAATCCAATAGGATCTAGTGGTTGGACATTAAAGCCTGAGCGGCAGAGTCGGATCAGAATTGATCAGTAATAGCTGTAAAGCCTGTAAGGCAAGTATTTCTGAACTTTTCTTCAAGATATATTACCAATGTTTTCGAACTGTTTATAACATATTGCCATCATTAAACATAACTCCTATTTTATAATGCATATGCTTCAAACTATTTACCCTTAAACCCTGATTCTTTCTTAATCTTGAGCCGTAAGCCTTATTCTTTGCAAACCGTCCTTTGTTGATCCTTAGACACCAAACCACACAGATATGATACTACTTCCCAAATGTTTAACTACCAAACACCAAACACTAGAAGAAAATTGTTTGAAAACACAGAAACTTTTGAGTCACTCCTTTTTACTAAGGGCATCAGCCACCACATTGGCTTTCCCCGAATGATAAAGAATCTCCCAATCATAATTCTTGATTAGCTCTAACCGCCTCCTCTGGCGTATGTTGAGCTCTTTCTACGTAAAAATGTACTAGAGCTCCTATGGTTTGTGTAAATCTTGCACTTCTCTCCATACAAGTAGTGCCTCCAATCTTTAGGGAAAAACTATTGCCACGAGCCCAAGCTCATGGGTGGGGATATCGAATTTTATATTCCCTTAATTGTCTTGATGCGTACGCGATTACCTTGTTGTGCTGTATAAGAAGCACCCTAATTCCTTATGCGAAGCGTCACTACACATCACAAAATCTCCTTTTCCATCCGGCAATGCCATCATAGGGGCCGTCACCAATCTTTGGTTCAGTTCTTGAAAGTTGTTCTCGTATTTCTCTGTCCATTTGAACTTCTCAGTCTTACGAGTAAGCGCATTAAAGGGGCTACTTTCTTTACGAACTTGAACGAACCTCCGGTAGTAACCAGCCAATCCTACCTCTGGTAGTCGCCCTAACCATAGTCATCAATTCATCAGTGGTCCTTTATTCATTCTTGTCAGGATCCTCCACGGGATTCTTCTCAGCAACAATCCCTTCTAGGACAACATCCTCAACCACTACATCCTCAATATGAACATCATCCGGTCCCGCGTTAGGACGCTCTATCGGATCCATAATTTGATCTCCAATAAGTAATAAAACATCATCGCATTGTTGCTCCTCAACCTCAGGGTTCGGAGTCCCGCAACCATATACGATAACGAACTACGCTTCTATCACAATATTTATAAGGGTTCCAATAAGGGGTTTAACTGTCAGTACTACGTTAGGTAGTCCAACTATGAACTTGGCAAGAGTTATTATTATCCTAGTGAACTTATTATTTTAACGTCATATCATCTCTGAGGTTTATAACGCTTAGCTCTGATACCATTTCTGTAACACCCCCAAATCTGGGGTCGGGGATCCGGGTAGTCACGAGTTCCAATTCCCTTAACAACTCTTAATCTTAATAAACAACCAACCACTGCGTACCGTAACCCCACAATAAACACACACACACCACAAGTTATAGTCTCAGAGATGAATACCAAACAATAACACAAGTCATTTTATTCCACAATTATAAGTCATTACACCTCAAAAGGGTTTCTGAATAAATTTACATATTCTTTGCCATTATTACAATTCATAAATATACATAAGTCTGGTACATCAAAAGTTGAAAGCCTAGCCTATTGGTAGACCCTACTTCAGCTACAACGGCATCAACGCCTACAGGAAACTGTGGAATGTTTCCTATCTGCTCGCGAATTGGGAGCTTGATCATGTTCATCTTGTCTATCTGTTGTTGTGTGATGAAAGAAGAATGCAAGGGTGAGCAACAAGCTCACCGAAATAATATGTATAATAATTAACAATATATGAGCATTCTCATAGTACTCATGAAAGTCTTGGTCAAAAGAAATGAACCAAGTTTGATATCTTAACGCGATGAAGTCGCAAAATATTCAGTATATGTACAAATATACTTTCAAAATCTTTGAAATCCTCTGCCATGTATAATATGCACAGAGTTCCAGTTTATAACTGTAAAAAAATATCGTTGCAAGGTGATCTCATATATCTAACCTTGTCTCAACATTTTTTTTTCTGAAAATCTTTGTCATGCATAAGATAATCACTAACCAGATATAAGTTGAAAAGGTGAAGTTACGAGATACTCCAATATTCTTATATCTTTTCCGAATACTACTTGAACTACCACCATTCAAGGTATAATCTGTTTCAAAAGTTCATCACATAGATGAGACTACAAGATAAGATTTGAATAGATTCAATCTTTGAAATATCATTCAAAAGAAATGAAGTTACGAGATACTTCATTAAGTCCCGATATATATATATACACCTATATATATATATACATTTTATACACTCCTTGAAAACCTCTGTTATGAAAATTATAAATAGAGTTGTAATATCCAATGAATTTGGAAAGGAGAGAACCTTGGCATAAACCTGATATCTTCCTGATCAGGAAAAGATACCAATAAGTAACCTTTTCTACTAGTAGATGGACGAATTCCCCACTGGTCATCACCCTGGCCACATTAGGACCTATGTTGGGCTGCCACTCAGCCACTTACGCATTAATGGACTCCCACTGAGCCACTTACACTTTCATGGACGCCCACTAAGCCCATGTTGCTTATCCCGACTCAAATAGATGAACTTACTTCCCGAACGATGGGCAAGTAATCAAGATGTTTTCTCAAAACAGCAACCTCGTTGCGAATGTAAAATACACCACTGAGCCGGATCCCTCAGGTTTTGAGCGCGTATTTAAATCCCCTTCGAAAGGAAGATCTTAAATATAAAAATGAGTTTTGGGATCCGCTCTAACTTTTAAAAATCATTTTGAAGACTCGAAAACATTTTTAAGAATGTTTGGAGTAGTGCTGATTTAATGAAATAAATCAGTCCCGATACATTAGAAAATATCTGAATATTATTATTTAAATAATATTCCCATAAGGATAATCTTTATAAAAATAATTTGAAGTAGAAGTTTTAAAACTCATACTTGAAATGAATAATAAATAACCAAAGATATACTTATACGAAGGTACGATCTTTATTTGAATAATCGAAAATAAGTTTGATTATCGAAACATTATTCTTTAATAAAATAAAGAATATTATTTAATAAAATAAGCGGAGTCATAAGTCCTCGAATGAATATTCAAAATAATATTCATAAAATAAAATAAGCGGAGTCATAAGTCCTCGAATGAATATTCAAAATAATATTCATTAAGTAAAATAAAGTTATCGAATAAACCTTATTCGAATAATAGTTTTGAAAACTATTTCTATATATATATAAATATATATATATATTATAATCGGGAACATCGACTCCCGGTTTAGAAAAATATTCACCTTTGGGTCCCCTATACTGAGGGTATACACAACTACTGCTTATCTCTAGCATAGGTATTATGCAGTTTATAAGCAATTGAATCCACAATTAGATATCAAGATTACAAAAACAGGCATGCATATATACCATATCACATGCTCCAATATATCGCAAGATTTGCTAATAACAATCATGCATTTATCACAAGATAATGCATATACATATATACATCACAACAACAGTATAACGGGTAGAAAACTTGCCTGAGTGTTCCCGGATAGACTTAAGCTTAGAGTGGGTCCGATAACCTATGAACAACAACATAAGTCGAAATTAAACCCCGGTCGCTTAAGAAACTAGACTTTAACTAATTGAACCCTAACGTTCTCTTATGGTCACTTCTATGCCTAACGAATCACATAAGTCGTTCGAGTACCCTCGGCTCCACCATTTTTAATAAATTAACCATTAAGAATTTTAAGGCGATTCTTTTGCGAGTACCCTACCAACTGCCTAATCCACTTTACATAATTGTTTCATACTCCAATTAGTCATTTAAGGGCCTTAACCAAGGTTTCAAAGTAAGGCGAGGGGTAATGATTCGTTCGCGAAATGCCGTTACTTAAAATGGTCGTTTCTCCTAAACCGTGCATCGGATTCAAGCAAACCACATATCAAAACGAAGCTCGTAACATGAACTATCTAAACATGGCAAAGGTTAGAATCTTTCAGTAAGTTCACAGTTTCTAAAGTAAATAACAGAACAGTTAAGGAAAATCAGGCATTATGACATTTATGTTTCGTGATTTCCAATTTAATTAACACTCTAAATTATCATCAATTCACTCAAAACCACCAATACAGCAATATTCAACCGTCATACTGCAAACTCAGTCCCCAACTCCAAGTTTTACCAATTTATCCAACCAATCAAAGACCCAATATTCAAAACCAATACAAATCCACCAAAATTACTTATAATCAAAGATTAAGCCTTAATACTAACAATGCTTCAATAAAACTTAATAGAATCATAAAATCAAAGCTAGGGTTTGAAGTTGATACCTTCCTTGGTAGGTGTTAAGTGCTAGAAATCCTTAGGGAGCCTTAATCTAACCTCCTACAAGCTTGATCTTTCCAAAGAAATCAAGAACACAAAGTTAGGTTTTGAAGTTTCTAAAAGTCCGATTTAAAGAAATTTAAAAATGAGGGTCTTACCATGATTATTTGGATGAGACTTGTGAACAAGAGTTGTAGGCCATCTCAATACCTTTCCAACGAGCTATAGAACACAACATTTGAGTGAGTATTGAAGGAGATATGGTAGTTTTAAGTTGCTGATCTGGTTTTGGCCGAGAGCAAGGGAAGAAAAAGTGAAGTAAAAATGTTTCTAGTTTGATTAAATGATTTGTGTGGTGTTTAGCTTGGTTACTTCCTTTTGTTGTTAATTAGATTGTTACCATGGTAAAAATTGTGTGGCTCACAATCAACCAACCAATCCCTCCATTTGTCATGCTTATGTCACCATGCCTATGTCATCTTTCTCATGTCATCCTCTTACACTTGTCTTCTTCTTGTTGGTGTGATGACATCATCATCCACTAACCTCTTTGATTAACCCCTAATTACTTGGCTAATGACCGCTTATTTGTTATACGGTTCGCTTAACTTTCGTTCTCGTTTATCGTTTGAGGGATCATACCTGGGATCTTATTACTTAGGTTCCCCTAAACCTTTCTCAATATTTTATATTCCTTTTATGATCCTCTCTAAAAATCCTTGAATTTAAATCCTTTTTATCATGTTACCTTATACTCAATTCTTTCGGTATCTAGTGGATTTTCGGTAAAAATCAAAGTGTTCGGATTTGGATTCTGACGATCTTTACATACACTTATATACCATATAGAGTACTAATAAGACCTCAGAATATCAATAAAAGAACTGCTACATTGTGTGGCATGAAAAGTTTTCTTATTCAGCATAATCAGCAAAATCACTATTCATAAGGTTTACAAAAAGTCCAAAATTTTTGGGGTTATTACAACACTCCTTCAAGAAACCTTTAAACTCATGGCTTAAGTATTCTCCTCTACGATCTGATCATAAAACTTTAATACTTTCCCCAGTTTGCTTTTCCAATTCGGCCTTGTATTCTTTGAACTTTTCAAAAGAATCGGATTTGTTCTTCAAAAGGTACACATATCCATATCTACTGAAATCATCAGTAAATGTAATGAAGTAGTGAAAGCCACCTCTCACCATCGTACACATTGGACCACATACATCACTATGTATAATTCCTAATCGTTCGATGGCCCTTTCACCTTGTCCAGTAAAAGGAGCTTTAGCCATTTTTTCAATTAGACAAGATTTGCATTCTTCGTATGATTCAAAATTAAACTTATCCATGTAGCCATCTTGATGTAACTTGGAAATGTGTTTCTCATTTATGTGACCTAAACGAAAATGCCAGAGGTATGTTTGATTTGAGTCTATCGTCTTAATACATTTATTATCATTACTATTTACATTATAGACAGGAGTATCAAGATCAAGAACATATAAACCATTAAACAAATGTGCAACCCCGTAGGTAACATTATTCATCGAAAAAGAACAACTATTGTTCTGAATCAAAAATGAAAAACCTTTCTTGTCCAAACAAGAAACTGAAATAATGTTTCTGCAAATCGCAGGCACGTAAAAACAGTTATCTAGTTCTAAAATAAGCCCAGTGGGAAACGATAAATGATAAGTCCCTACAGTTAAAGCAGTAACCTTTGCTCCATTGTCAACACGTAGGCCGACTTCTCCCTTAGCTAATGTACTACTTCCCCGCAGTTCCTGCACATTTATACAAATGTGAGAACCACATCCAGTATCCAATACCCATTAAGTAGAAGTAGACAAATTAACTTTTATTACATAAATACCTGAATCAGAAGCGCCAGCAGCCTTCTTCTTCTTCAGATCCTTCAAATAAGCATAACAGTTTCTCCTCCAATGACCCGGTTTCTTGCAGTAGTGACAAGTATCAACCTTTGCAACACCACCTCCAAGCTTCAAAGCCTGTTTAGGAGTAGTTTTAGGAGCATCAGCAGATTTGGATCCCAGAGTAGCAAGGTACTCCATATATCCAATCATCTTCAGAACATGCGGTCCAACCGGATCATGATCACCCTGTTTGCTTGCATACAAAGCTTTGCTTGTATCAAACTTCTCTTGACGAACATGTCCTTCAAACATACTTTTAAGGTGCTCAATCATGATATATGCATCCATATACTCATATTGTTTCTAAAGCTCATGACTCATAGTCGCTAGCATCAAACAGGTGACATCCGTGTCATCATCTATATGCTTCTGATAAGAAGCCTGTTAAACATGCGTTGCACCTTCAGGAAGAGGTCCCGGGTGAGGAACATCAATGACATGGAGCTTTCTCTCCTGCCTGAAGACTATCCTCAAGTTCCTTTGTCAATCAAGGAAGTTTGTTCCTGTCAGCTTGTCCTTTTCAAGGACTGATCGCACAGAGAAGTTGTTTGAGTTGTTTGCCATTTAATATCTACAATATTAAAATGCATAAAATGAATTAGTCTACAGATGATCATTAAATTATGTTCGAGTGATTATTTATATATATTCAAAATATATATCTCCCACTAATTTTATCAAATCAATAGCCCTAACTATTAATTCGGAAAGAATATCTCCTATATCCTTTCTAGGAAGCCAAGATCTAAATTTCACAACGTTTTAGTTCAGCTTTGTCTTTACTCCTAAAACATGATTCAATAAGGTAGACAACATTTATCAATTATATCAACTCTATAACTCTTGGATAGTTTCTATATCCTTTCTAGTAAGCCAAGAGCCAAATTTCACAACGTTTTAGTTCAGCTTTGGCTTTACTCCTAAAACATGATTCAATAAGGTAGACAACATTTATCAATTATATCAACTATATAACTCTTGGATAGTTCAGTGGAACAACATTTGTATATATTTATCTAATAACTCTCGCCAAAATCCATGCCTCCAAGTTCACAATCCTATTGTGGTAACTTAGTTAAGTCAAACCCAATAGTCAGAAAGTATCAATATACTTCAACACATCTCCCACCATAGATGGGAGTGCTTCGCTCTGGCTAACCCACTCCTTATCGATCTAGGGGTTAGTGTGTTGGACATATTGGAAGGCACCTAAACAACTTAATATAACTTTAGGGTTTTGTTAATATTAAAACGATCAGGATCCCATCATAAAGAGATTCCCAATTTTTCATTGAATGAAATACTTCAAATCAATATTCGTCAATGGTTTGATTTCCAGGTAGTGAGGGAGTCACAACGGTCTCGCTTGAAACCCACAACCTTACAAGTTCAATGAACCCGCTTTTGACAAAATTGCCCCATTTCAGAAATAAAGAAAATTCGTATTTTATTCCGTGTTTCTGAATCACGAGAATCTCATGATCGTTTGTTAAATTTTAAAATCTTGAATCGTTATATATTTTATCTTGTTTACCAAGCATGGCATGGGTGATATATCTAATACATACATACAATACTAATCTAATTAAGCATGCATCATTCTAACTACTCTACACGTTCATTTATCACATGATATATGTAAAGTGCAATGAAATAAACATGGTAGATTATGGCCCAATCCTATATGATCTTCATCAAGCTCATGATAAAGATCATGGTCAATCTAAGGTGGTTAAGTATATAAATACAACTATCTATTACATCATTTGTCTTCTTGTTTTATTTGCTTTCTTAGATCACCTCCAATGGATTCCTTCTTCCGGTCTTCAATTCTTCAAGTACATTACATAAATGAAATATAAAAACCTAATCTAATGAACTTACAAGAAGAACTCGAGTTATATTCAAGATTTAATATTACAAGAATCAAAACGACATTTAAGTCATATTTAAAAACCAAAACCACAATAAAAAAACCGTTAATCTAAGGTCTAAAGGCCATAACCATCCACCATGCTCAAATAACATATAACAATATAATTTATCATATACTTATTATGATTAATCTAATTAACCATAGAAAGTGGAACATATATGAAACGTTATTTTGCGGATCGAAAAATTTTCAGAATCAAAACAGAACCTTTCTGCTTGATTTTTCATCTCTGTATCATCGTATCATATAAATACAATATGTTCCAGTCCCCTATTATGTCCAGACACAATTAATCATTACAACACTCATCTCAGATCATCAATACATGCATAATATCAAATATCTATCATGGCATATCATCGACAAACATAATACCATCATATATATCATGTAAGATCATCAATACATGCATAATATCAAATATCTATCATGGCAGATTATCAACACATGCATAATATACAAATCGCATACATATAGTCATGGCAGATTGTATACATGATATTATCATCAAAATCAGTAAACACACAAACGAATTAAAACCTTTCGCAAGTAGCTCTTATACCATTGTTGGGGTTCGAGGCATAAAACGCAACGAAAATAATAAATAAAATCGTAAAAACAGAATAAACCGAAACCCACCGCAGGTACCATGCGAAAAACAATATTTAATTCTTGGATGAGATGTTTACCTTAAAGAGGTTTACGATTATGGTTAATAAAAGGAGATCCTAGCTTCAACCGAACACCACGTATCCCGCCTTAACGATCTACGCCATAGAGGTATTAACACGAAAGCTGGTAAGGAGGAGGTGTGTACTAGCACCAAGAACGGACCTGTTTTCCCCTCTCTCTCACCTTTAGCTGCTAGGATTTTATGTTTTTTATCTAATAAAAATGTAAACCTAATTTTAGCCTTAAGGATGTTTATATAGAGAGGCCAAAAAATAGTCCTAACCCTAATCCGAGTTTATTAAAATCTGAAATTCTATTTATTTAATAATTAAGTTTAACTCAATTATTAAATAACAACTGAATTTCAGATTTAATAATATACAAATTTGAAATTCATTTATCCCATTAATTAAGTCCAACTTAATTAATAATAAATAATTCAAATTTTCCTTTCTAATTCAAATCGGAATTTGAATTAAATATTCCTTCATGCTTTCTTTGTGCGACCCTATATGTTATTATTACGCTGTAAATAATTTAAATATCTCATATTTAAATTATAAACAATGAGTGGCATCTAGTAATACATCATTGCTACCCAAGTAATAATAATTAAATCTGTGACCGATTAAACCTTTCATGAATAATGTATAAAGTAGTATAATCCCTTTAACCAAATATTATAGATTAAACTCGAGGCATGTTATGTGTCATCCTCTTGATTGTTTAATCCAGGTTTCCTTGATCAATGAGTAGACTATCATTTCAAATCAATATTTGAACGCGGCACCACACATTTTATAGTCTAGCTCACACAAGAGGCCAATAATATCTCTCCAATAATTAGGAGGGTTAAATCCTTTCTAGATCATTCATATTTCTCACACGATTCTTAATATACCCGAAGTCCACTTTTATCATTACCCGATCAAAGACAACTTTTTGATGTAATCAAAGTATATTAATCATCGTATAGAAATATAATGATTTCAAGTCGAAGGACCATTACATCATTATCACTGTGAGAATTACTTATGACGCAACAGACATGTAGAATCTCACATTGGGTCTATCCAGCACCATGTATATTTACATCTGCCTCTGTTTTTGACTTTAGTATCACTATACCTATGATCAATGAGATGTGATCATCAATCAACAAATACACTAGTCTTAATGTATTATTATTATCCCTTAATAATAATACTCGACCAAGGATATTTGGGAATATCGATACTATTCACATAATTTCATTTCTAAGTCATGTACTTAGAGATATAGAATTCATATCATATTCCAAGGATAATTATTAATCTAATATTTATATCGCAGTAAATTAAGACTTAATAAATTATTTAAAAGAATAATCGATATAACATAAATATTAATAATCCAAATGTCATAGACAAAATATAATAATGTTATCTTTAGGGAACAAACACTAACAAATACCTCACGTAAGGGTACGACATTAAGATTTAACTTCTTAGCAAAATTTCGAGATATAAAAGACTTGGTCGCTCCGGAATCAAATAAGACATTAGCACGTTCGGAAATTAATAGAAGTGTACCTGCTATCACATCGGTGTTCCGGACAACATCTTGAACAATCATGTTAAAAGTCCTAGCAGTTGGGGGTCGGTTGGATGCGGATCTGCTCATTCCTGAAATTGGTGGCCGGTTGGTGGGGCAATCCTTCCTTACATGACCTATCTATCCACACTAGAAACATGTCATTCCTAGCCGTGGGCAACTTGGGGAAAGGTTTCCTGGTTGGTTGCACTTGAAGCATTTTAGAGGGGCTCTCGCCTTAACTTATACTCTAAGGTGTCTCTTTCCGCATGTTCGACATTTTGGTATAGGGGCGTGGGGTTGGATGTGAAATATCGCCCTAGATAGTCCGTCGCCCTGGCCAACGCTCTCACTTGGGGCCTTTCTAAATCCGGGGCCTCTCGCAGGTTGGGACACCACTCCCCTGACGAACCTGCTCCGAAGGCTTCTATTTTCGGTTCCTCCTTCTCCTTGACCTCTTATCTTTCTTTTCCTACTTTCCTTCTCTTTCAAACTCTGTTCACTACCTGCTTCAACAATCGAGGCTTTCTGCACTATGGTGGCATAATCCATCAGTTCTAGCGTTGCAACTAGGTTCTAGATCCATTGTTTCAGACCAAGCTGAAACTTTCGTGCCTTCTTCTTTTTGGTATTCACAAATTCTGGTATAAATCGTGATAGCTCAGTAAACTTGGCCTCATATTCCGCCAACATCATTTTATCCTGTTTTAGCTCTAAAAACCTAATCTCCATCTGAGTCTCCATAAACCTAGGGAAGTACTTGTCTAAGAACAACCGGGTAAATCTAGCCCATGGGATCACAACATCAGTCTCGAGGTTACGTTTGGACTCCCACTAGTAGTTAGCTTCCCCCTTCAACATGTAAGAGGCAAAGATGGTCTTGTGTCACTCTTCAACACCTAGTATCTCGAAGGACTTCTCTATTTCCTTAATCCAGGCCCGTGCCTCAACGGGGTCGGCAGATCCTAAAAACTCTAGGGGTTTGAGAGACTTAAACGCCCTGAAGGTGGTAGCAGCGGTTTGTTGGACAATATATGGTTGTGGTGGAAGGGGTTGTTGGTGCAGATTAGCCCTTAAAAGTTCCATGAATTCATTCATGGGGTTTCCCCCTAATGGGTATCCTCAGCTTCTTCCTCTACATATCCTTCTTCATCACACTCATTAAAGTTTATGTTCTCTTCACTTTCCTTATTCACTATATGCTCAGGTTCATTTTGTCGTTGATTGACAGATTCTGCGGGCTGTGCCCTGGTTCCTCTTCTATGGGGTGGCATCGTTCTGATAATGAAAACGATGTCAATACAATTACATATTTTTACATTTGGATTAATTCCTTTGGAGGTAAGCATGTTATTTAAATAATTAACATGCTTTTATCAAGGTGCAATAATATGGTAAGACAATTTCTTAATAACTACTAGATAATATATCATAGGGTCTCGCAGACTATGTCTTGGGGACAATAACAACCATCTAAATCCATACGTGGTCCTATATACAATACTTCAACTACATAATCCTGAATAATGAAATACAAATACATACACCGGGTACCCTGAAGGGCTAGGAATGCTATCTACTACTAGATTTCCTAACAAAATTGGTGACAAGTCACCCAACCCTTTACAAGGTCCATATGTGGTCAATGGTCTCTCAGTCTGACTCACTACGTGTGAAGTCTCGAACCCTTCTCATCACTTCTGCTAGCATCATCTCAACATCAACTACAGGAATGTATCCTCCTATCGCCGTCATCCTCATCTGTACTCAAGTATGAAGCTCAATCCTAATAATCTCCCGGTGAGCTATAGCCGGGGAAGCAGCTCTGAAGTTCCCTGGGTGGCCTAGCCTGATAGCTCTCTTGGCGGTCAGCGCCTGTCGTAGCTCCACAATGCGGGCAAATGCCCTGGTGATCTCAGTATTAAGCTGAGCCACTATCAAGTCATGCACGGCTACATGTATGGTCGATGGGGGTGGTAGGGTGAGTCCGGGTCGCTGGAGGATGTGTCATGAATCTCGTAGGTCTGCGCCTCCATCTCGTCCTCCTCGTCCTCATCAGTATAGGGAAAAGGGCTCAGCATCCTTGGGTGAGGTGTGGGAGGGTGAACGGTAGGGAGATGGTACATCTCTATATATGTCTAGTCTACGCCATCGCTTTGGGGCACCTCAACATCATCAGCTATAGGGGTAAGGAAGTCAGTCTCCTCCTCCGGGAGATCCTCGGTAAGGTCATCATCTGAGTCATCAATAGGTGGGTCCTCCGGCTCGGGAGTAGGGTCGTGCTCAAGGGCCATAACGTCCTCAATAGGGTCAAGCTCCCCCAAAGGCTCTACTGGTACTTGACACAATAGGCAAGGTGTTACGAATTTAGAGTCGAAATTCCCTTTAGGGTAAAACTGTCAAGACTGCCCATGCGGTCTAACGACGAACTCGACTTAAGTTCTAATTGATTATTATGATTCTTATGTCTACGTATTTTATTTCCTATAATTTTCAAGATTTGATAACCTAAGGCTCTGATACCATTTCTGTGGTGCCCCAAAATCCGGGGCCAGGGATCCAGGAGGCCACGCCATCTTGAATCCTGTATAACAGTTATCTCGTACAACAATATATAAATACTCACACCTTCATGACCCCACACTTAACAACACACACACATTTACAGGTTATTATCTTGGAAATGAACAATTCATTACTAGAGTCTATCAATCCATAAAGTAATAACTATTACAGAGCCAAAAGTGATTAAGTCTTACCATTGGTGTAACCTTTATTTAAGGTTATACCAACGGCCAAATATAAGTCATACTTGTAAATAAGCCGGACTAAAAACAATCGAAAACCAATCCAGCTTATTCGATCTACCTGTGGTACTACATCAAACATCATATAGAACAACTGGTCATTTCCTACCCGTTTCCTGGCCGTGAATTTCATGATAGGCATCTTGATTCACTATTGTGTTGTGTCAATTTAAGAAAATAAGTGTGAGCTATAATGCCCAGAATAATAATGTACAGTATGAAAAGACTGTATGAGAAATTCATGTCTGATTCCATATATAATAAATATTTTTGTTTAAAATAGTTCATCACGGTGATACACACCTTCTTTTAAAATAATTCCTTTATTGACTTATTAGTCCGTAAATACCTTAATGGTAAACCCAGCACCTAGGCTCGGGTCATGGTATTGCATCTCAATTCCAATTGGAAGAATATAGGACATTCACTGGAGCCACCATATACGATGATCAGTCGTAATACGGAAATCTGTAACCTTTTCTACTAGTAGAAGGACGACTCCCCTGCATCTAGTTGTCACCATTTCCGCATTCAGGCATATTATGTGTGGCACATATATCCAGGCTTTCCACATACTTCACATGTTTACATGTAGCATACCAGTAGTGTGACGACCTCAACCCCGGGGTCAGGAGTTGACGTCACTAACAACAATAATAATAAACATTATATAATCCAGATCATTAATAATACATAACCACGACCCCTTTTACCAAGACCTTTTCAAGGTTTAAGTATGACTTAGGTTACAACTATTACAAGACTAACTTATAATAAACCATCTTGACAAAACTAACTTAATACAGCAACTCGGCAGACCATTTTTGGTCCAACACAACTACCTCAGAGGAGCTTGACACGGAATGGACTGGAGCTCTGCCCTGCCTACCATGGAATAATCTCCTAGGCATCTGCAATAAAAAAAATGAAATATTCTGCAAGGGTGAGCAATCAATTGCTCAGCAGTACCACTATATGAACAACAAGTAAAGCATTTTATGATAAAACAGTGATAGGAATAGAAATTATAGCTCGTTACAAAAGCAGGGTAAACATTCATAAACTGGATATTCAAAACTAGCATGCTCTGTAAAACAAAAATATTAGTCGTGTGTTGTGTATAAATACCAGAGTTAAATTCTAGCATGCTATCTCGTTTCCAATTTATCTGTTTCAAACAGGTTAATTTGTTAAATAGTTTGAAAACCGAATCAATCAAATCTATTGGACGTTCAACGGGTGAAGATAGCTGATCAGTCTATCCTCACCGGACAGCGACTAACGGCCATCTAGAATAAAGAATGTCTTCCGGAACTTGAGAAAGACTAGCTAGGTCTTTCCCCCACGCTGGACTAATCGGTTAAAACCCAACCGAATTAGCCTCTTATGCCTACTCAATTCCAATAGATCAACTGAATTCCCTTTTTACCTCTTTCCGAATTCCACGACATAGGTGGATCAAAACCTTCCACGACATAGGTGGATCAAAACATTCCACGACATAGGTGGATCAAAACATTCTCTTTATCTACCTTTCCAAAATCACTATCACCTATCTCTTTTCTAAAAGCATTCCGTCACAGCACACTATTCAAAACTTTCTTTCATTTTTATCATGTTTAGAGATAGGTGCTTTCAGAAGTTACTTTACCCCCAAAACATATTTTTAAACAACATTTCCAAATACAGGGGATACGTAACGTAAAACGTTCTGTTCCATTACGAGAATAAAACAATAGTTATTCATATATACTGAACCATAAAAGTATGGTCAGGGTACTTGCCTTGCAGAAATTTACAACTTTTACTGATCGACTTTGTGCCGACTCGGACGTTCGGGATTTATCACCTAATTAGTATACTATCCTGGATCCGACTTCAACGCTCAGGTCCTTCACTTGGAACCTCGCTGAGATTGTCAACTGATCGCTAGCTTAATTCAGTCCGAAATCAACTTTCAGGTCTTCCGACTTGACCTACAGGAGTTGAAATACTCTATATTAGACGTCTAGGTATGCTTGACATATCCTTGCTAACAAACCTACCCATACAATATCAAATCCTAACTCATAATTATATATATACACACACAATCAGATAATCACATTGTCCGTATTCAAATAAGGTAAAACATTTTGTATAATAAAGTACATTTTTCGTATTTAAAATAAATTTTTAGAAAAATTTTGACAGCGACTCCTCTATATATAAGCCTGCACATCAAAACATAATCGACGTCAATCCCAACAAATCACAATCCAACTTTCACAATTCCACAATCAATCACACACGAAATCAATCATACGTTTCATTTTATTTATTTTATAAAATTAGAACTTAGATATCAATCATCACGGTCCACCGTCCGCTCGTAAAAAGTCATCGCGGACGGTGGCAAAATTTTGCGGGTACCCGATTAATTTTCGGGTTTCCAACGCAAAAACTTCTCCAATTAATCCTTCAAAATAATTCCGCGTGAATAATTAATATCATAAATATTAATCAAAAATCCTGCAGAAAATTATTAAAATTATTATAATATGCCAATTCACAATCTGTAAAAATAGAACAGGAATCAAAACAAAACCACGCAGCCAACACGCGCAAACGCGCCACAAAACCATCAAGCAGGGACACAAACACAGGCAGCATCGCCGCCTTTCACCACCACTCACACACACACACACACTTAAACACATACACACACACACTTAAACAGACACACACAATCACTAACACACGCAGCACACACATATATGTATATGCAGAAGTGTATATATAACAAGCCAAACAAGAAGCAAGGAAGTCGCCGGAAAATCCGGCCGGAGAACTCACCGGAAAGGCGAGAAACCGAGCAAAACCGTGGGAAAACAGAGGGAAAAGAAAGAACGAGAGAAAGGAAGGAAGAGAGATAGAGAAGAGAAAGAGAAGAGAACGAGATTGAGAGATTTGACGAGAGAGAGACTGAGATTGCAGTCGAACCCGATGAAAACAAAAGGGGAAAAAAACTGCAGCTACACGTGTCCCTGAATACTCGAGGATCGAATATTTACCCTGAATTCTGAAATTAACGAACCAAGTCACCTTTAAAATAATTCGATAAATCACAATAATAGCTTTAAAAAGGTTTTAAACATCCCGAAGTTTATAAAAACATAAATTTCATAATTTTAAAACAATTTTGAAACGCAATCTATACCCGCCTTTAACAATTAAACGAATCAACGCGCGGGTAAAATTAATCCCGAAAATTTTCAGAATAATTTTAAAATTCTCAGAATATTACGAACTTAATAAAATAGAGGTTTCGTAATTTTTGAAGAGTTCTGGAATTAAATACATATTTTACAAATAAATCTAATTAGAAAATCATTTAAAAATAAATATTTAATGAAATATTGATTTCTCAATTTTATAAAATTCTAAAAATAATTTTTGAAATTATAAAATTATAAAACCAATTTTGAAGACAATCCAAATATTTATGAGAATAAAACTGCAATAAAATCACTTTTATAAGCGAAACAAAATAATATAACTCAATAATAAATTACACAATTCCAACCTATTCACCAATAAATTACAGATAAATAATAAAAACAACACACCGCTGCCAAAACCAATACATATATTTTATTTAATTATTTAATCACTAATTACACTTTTAAAATAATACAAAATATACGAGTCGTTATATACTTCCCCCTTAAAAAGATTATGTCCCCAGAATCTGATTTAACTAAACAAATGAGGATATTTTATCAAGCATATCTGACTCTAACTCCCAAGTGGACTCTTCCACCCGAGGATTCCTCCAAAACATATTTATTACCGGAATAGATTTGTTCCTGAGGTCTCATTTCTACGATCTAAAATCTAGATTGGTTCATACAAAATGTCTTGACTCCAATCGAGAATATAGTTCTTTGACACAAAGACGCAAAACACACTATGAGTATGCTGCAGTGGTGGTAACAGCGCTAGCTCATAGGCGACTTTACTTGTTTTCCTCAATACCCCAAATGATCCAATATTCCTAGGGCTTAGATTAATTTTATGCCCAAATCTCACCATTCCTTTTCAAAACGAAATATTCAGCAATACTAATGCTTCAACTTTTATCTCTATAGCCTTCGGATACGAATCTGTATTCGCTCTTGGTATACCATGAGTTGATTTTACCCTTTTCCGAATCAGTACTCCATATTCATAATCTAGTAAACTAATTCGGGACCTGACAATTCCCTTATTCTTTCAATCAATTTAGACTAAGGATGAACTTCATATAGTGGCTTCTTATCATCCTCGATTACTCAAACTTCAAATTCCACTCTTTCCAATTCTTTTGCTAATTCCTCAGGGATGTTGATTACATATCTTTTACTACACTGGCCTTGCTTGAGTGGTCGTTAATAGGATAACCCTAATCTTTTGGTAATCTCAACCAAAATTCATACCTTAAAATCTTAACATACCGTTGCTTCCCTTCTAATCCTCGTAGAGAAATCCTGGGGCGTTCTACATGAATTTTTCTAAATTTTAAATAGTTGAGGATGTTATCAATAAATACAATTACACTTATACAAGTACTCCTTATACACTCTATTCAATAAACCTTTAAACGTGACTGGTGTATTTGCTGATCCAAATAATATCACTAGAACTTATAATATCCATACTTTACTCTAAACCCAGTCTTTAGTATGACCTCAGGCTTACCTTTAGCTGACGGTAGCCTGATCTTAGGTCATCCCTCAAGAACCAACACGTTCCTTTAATTGAATTATATAAATAATCTACTTTATGCAGGGGTCACTTATTCCTATTTGTTAACTTTTCAAACTTTTGATAATCAGTACGTAACTTCATACATCCATTCTTCTTTTCTGTAAACTACATTAGTGCACAACACGGAATACACTTTGTCTCATTATTCTTTCATCCCACAATCCTGAAGTTTCCTTAGCTGATTACTTGATTCCTACTGGGTCATACGATACGGGGCTTTTGACACCAGCCCGACTATGTACAGTAAACAATGAGAAATTATATCCCGTGCTACGGGGTAATCCTGGTAAGTCATTGTTATTCACTAACAATACAATAAGAATTATAGAAAGGGGGGTTGAATGTAATTTTGGCTACTTTTGAGATTTTAAAAATATTCTAAATTAATATATATATAACACTGTTTGATTTGCTGTAATGCGGAATGAAAGAATAATAGAAATCAAAACACTAAGTAATAAAACATGTTGTGTATATGTTGTGAACTTGATGATTTCACTAACAAAACACCTTGGTAGATTTTACTTAGTGAAAATGTAGCACTCGACGGATAAGGATTATAGTCCCGACGGATGACTCAATGTAGTCCCGACGGATGATGATTTATTATCCATCGAGTGAGTAGCTTATGTAACAATAAGTCTGTAGCACATTTCTGCATACACATTGTTTAGAATCTGTAGTAGTACTTAAGTCATGTTGACTTTAACTAGATATGCAGAATAAGTTGATTAATTTACATAGATGAAGTCTTGTAATTCTGCATAAATAAAATGAAGTCTAGTGCCTGATTGCTACCCGACGGATAAACAATAATGAATTCGACGGATGATCAACAACCCGACGGATGATCATTAACTCGACGGATGATCATGAACCCGACGGATAAAGAATTCAAATATCTGTTGACAGTGACAACACAGTCACATGCGTCGAGTGTATGCAAATGGAATATGGTAGCCTATTCAACTGGGTTTTCGAGAACAAAGAAGCATTGCCATTTCCATGCTATTATGAAGATATTCAAAGATGCTGGAATAGAGTAATGAAGTAGCATTATAATAGACTCGATAGTGTTTGTTTTATTATCTTGTCTTATTGCTTTATAATCTTGGTGATATATAAACCAAGAAGCAGCAAATAGAACAACTAACTAATAAACTAAACAACCAAGAGAGAAACATTTGTAAGCTGAATTCTCAGAATTCTCTGTATTCTTAGTTGTTCATTTGTAAGCAGTTGTGAGCTTTTTGCACACAGAGTTCTCTCGATATATATATATTATATATCTCTGGTGGAATCATTCAAATCCACCAGAAAGTTTTTAAAGACTCTTGTTTTTTTATTAATTGTGTTTTGATTCATTTCAATTGATTATTCTGCATTCTGCTAATCAATTCACACTGATATATATAATTGAGTTAGAACAATTTTTATTCAAGAAAAAGTTTCAAGAATTCCATTCACCCCCCCTTCTGTAATTCTTGTTATATTGTTAAGGGACTAACAAAACACAATCTTTAAAACTTTCTAGTGGATTTGAAAGTATCCACCAGATATATATATATATATATATATATATATTTATCAGATTGAGAACTCTATGATACTCTGAATAGCACACAGCTGCTTTGCAAGTAAACAAACAAACTACAGAGAAATTCTTAACAAGGACAGCTTTATCTATCTCTCTGAAAAAATATGCTTGCTTAGTTAATTGTTCTACTTGCTACACTTGGTTTATATATCACCAAGTTACATGACAGTAAGACAAGATAATAAAACAAAATAAATCTAGTCTAATATCATGCTTCAACATTACTCTATCCAGCATCTTTGAATATCTTCACATTTGCATGGAAATGGTAATGCTTCTTTGTTCTCAAAATCCTGCTTAACAAGCTGCCACATTCCTTTTGCAAACACCCGACGCATGTGATTGTGTTGTCACTATCAACAGCTATTTTGAATATGATCATCCGTCGGGATTATGTTGAACATCCGTCGGGAATATGTTGATCATCCGTCGGGAGCCTTGTAGATCATCCGTCAGGAGTCCATCTGTCACTTGACTCTATTTCACTTATACAGAATTACAAGACTTCTCATATTTACAATTATCCAACCTATTCTGCATATCAATCTAGTAGTCAACATGACTTAGAGAATCCTACAGAATCTACTAGACTGAAACATATTGTTTGCAGAAATGTGTTATAATACTTATTTTTTATATAAGCTACACTCTCGATGGATGTCAAATTGTCATCCGTCTGGACTATAAAGTTCATCCGTCGGGACTATATTAGAACATACGTCGAGAGCTACAAAATTCACTAAGTTAAATCTACTAAGGTGTTTTGTTAACTTATCATCAAATTCACAATATATTCCTAACAATCTCCCCCAATTTAAGTCTACTGGAATTGTAGCCATAAATTAAGAGAAACTTGATGATAAAAAAACACCCTAAATGTACAGATTAAAATATAGTAGATAAAATTGATAAGTGCTACAAGTTTATTGAAAATTGAACAAAGTAAAAGTGTACAAAGAGTTCTTACAATCATCATTAAGGTGCTCCTCTAGTCTGAGCAGATGATTTGTATTTCCTTGATTGTCTGGATTTCTTCCCAAGCTTCCTGTTGTATTCCTCTATTTGATTTTGGAGCTGCCTGTGGAATTCAAGTTCTTCAACATCTGACAAATCCATCTTTTCTTGCATTTTCAATAGAGTCTCATTGCTAGAGATACTCAATTGGTCCTCCAATCTGAAGAATCTTCTAACACCCTTGTCATCCATGAATTCTATCAGCCAATAAGGCCACAAATGCACTCTATTTCCTGTGAAGGGAATTGATAAAGTTTTTAGGAGTGCATCTTTGGCTTTATTACTCCTTAGATAATCTATCTTCTTTAGGACCAATTTCCTTGCAGATACATTAAAACCAAAGTTTTTCTTGAAGGATGAGAAGACCTTTATCAGTACATATTGGCTTTCTTGAAGAATCCTGTAAAGAGGCCATGTGATCTCTTTCCCTCCCTTGTACTTAAACACTAGTCATTAAGGAAGATGTCTATGAGCATCAATTCCTCTTACCTCTTCCAATTCATCCAAGTAGAGATTTATATCAGAAAATTCATTGATGTCACATATGTAGAGTAGATCTCCCTTATTGACAGTTGGTTGAGTTTTGGCTAAGGCTTTGGTTCTGAGAGTCACATGTTTGACCTTCTTGGTTGCTCTTATCTTTATTTTCTTTGGCTTGTTGAAGATAGGTAAATTGAGTTCAGGAATTGGCAAACTTTTCCAATCTATAGGCTCATCCTTGGGAATTATAGGCTCACCATGAAATTTTTTTGTTGGATCCACCTTGAATTCCTCATGTACCACTGAGGGCTTGGATGTTTGAGTTGAAGTTGTAGACTGTTTTGGAATGTAGTCTTCCATTTCCTCATCACTTAAGACCAATTTTCTTTTGGAATGAAGCTTGTATCTGAATTTTCTTTTCTGTTGAGGTTCATTTTGTATTTTATGATCTTGAGCTTTAGTAATCACAGGTGGTTTCTCAGAAATCTCAGTTGTAGTTTTCACAGCTTGAATTTTGGCCAAGATAGCAGCTTGCTTCTTCTTTTGTTTGAGCTTTTTAGCATCTAAGGCATCCTGCTTCTTTTCTTGCTTAATTCTTTCCTTTTATTCCTTCTTGGCTTCTAAAAACTGAGGGTGTCCAGCCTCCACACAGATTTTTTACCATTCCTGTAGATTTTGGCAATTCTTCTTTTCAGCACTAAATCAGTTGGATCTTTGAAGAATGCAATTGACCTTGCCAATAATTTCTTTTCATCTGGCCTTGTTGTCTCAAACATAAGATCCACAGGATTTTTGTTTGAGAACTTTGGATAGTTCTTTTTAGGCTTCAAAACCAGATTGGCCTTTGGATACTTGATGCATGAAGGTTGGCCCTTTCCAAGCTACCTAGACTCATTTCATTCACAGAGATTTGTTTGACTTGTGAGTGGTGATGAAAGATCTTTTCTGGTTTCTGTATCTAACCAAATTTCTTCTGAATTTCTTCATCTATTTTCTTCCACTTGTCATCCAATTCCTTCTCAACAGCTGCAACATCAAGCATCTTAAGATTTGTGTTTGAATCAAGCTTAGCAGCTGCTATTTGGATCAAATCAATGTTGTCCAATACTGGTGGCTTTGGTAATGTAATTTCTGGAACTATTCCTTGGCTGATTTGAACATTTAACACATGTTCCCCCTCACTAGTTTGCCCTCCTTGACTAACTGAGATGATTGAATCTTTCTCCCCTTTTTTGTTATCATCAAGTAGAGTGGAGGTAGAAGTTTGTGCAGCCACCAGCTTTTGAAGCAACTGAGTTTGTTGTGCTTGATGTAGATGAATAGCTGTGAGAGAGGCTTCTACTGCTTTCAGCCTTGTGTCCAATTAATCCACTTTAGTTGCAAGATTAGAATTCTTCCTCAACTTTCTGTTGATGTCAAGCACTGTTGTATCTGGAAATTTAGCATCCAATCTTTCAGATACATCCTTCTTGACTTGGTCAATCTCTGTTTTGATTGAAGTGACATCTTGATTGCGTTGAAGAGCTTGTATTTAATGTAGTTGTAGAGAGTTGAGGTGTGCTTGTAGAAGCTTCTTGGTGCTAACATTAGTAGTGGCTTGAAGAGCAGTGTGTGTCTGTTGAATGATGTAAAAAAGAGTTGTCTTGAAATGTTGCTCATCACACTCTTTAGAAAACACCCAAGGTGGAATGTTTGATCTAGAGCTAGGGCCTACTTCTCCCCCTATGTCCATGAACTCTTCTTCATCACCATCTTCATCTCCAAAGAATTCTTCAGACTCACCAGTTCCATAGTCAACATCATCACCAGCTTTAGGTGGCATGGCTGTGATAGTATCCCTTGCTCTTTGCATGGAAGCAATTGTATGCACCAAGTTAAGCATCTTTTCTGCAGCCACATTGTCCTGTTCATCTAGAACTTGATATGTTGCCACAGGGTGTGTAAATGCCTCAGCTTCAAAAGAAACAGATTCTAAAATAGCTTGATATTCTTGTTGAATTAGCTGTCTCTTGTCAGCCTCATTGACATCCATTAACTCACTTACAATGGGCTCTTCCCATCAAGTGGTACCTGTTATTCTCTCATTTTCTCTCTGTTCTTGCATCAAGGGCTCCCCTTGGCTCACCGCCCTCTCACCCTCACCTTCATCTACTAAGGTAGAACTCCTCTCACTCTCTTTTTCCAGGATAGAAGAAATATCCTGCATTTTTTCACTCCTTTCCTCTCCTTTTGCCTGAGCAACTCAGCCTCTCACTCAATTCACTCCCTTCCCTCAGTTCTAAGAGTGATTGTACAATTACTAACTCATCTACACTTGTAAAAATTGTTGAAATTTCAGTTTGTGCAGTGAGTACCGACGGATGAGATCCATCGGGGTAGTAGTTAGGATAGCCGATGGATGACTGTTGTTAGACACATCCATCGGGATACAATCACTAACCAATGGACGAACAATATCTACTGGAATAGAAGAAATGAATAAGTTTGGAGTGGAGACTATTGTAGATTCTGTGCAGATTGATGAAAATTTGGGCACAGATGTCTCAACGGTTCCTGAAAGAATTGGCAAGTGAGCCAACAAATCATCCAAAAGATGATGCTTACTTGCACTAGATTTTGGCTTCCTCAACAGAGTTAAAGAAGGGGAATCAGGAATTGATGTGTTGATCATATCCACATTCAGAGAATTTGTGGGAGAGTTTGGTGTTTGTGGTGCTTCTATGATTTAAGATTTTGGTTGTGACTCCACATTTATTGAAGCCACATCAATCTGAATATGAGATGGTGCAGTGACTGAGTCTTTAACTTCAGTTTGCACTGTGTGTGTTCCCTGTGCATCCCGAATGGTTTTGGATCTCTTCTTTCTGGCATAAGTTTGGGGTGACCTTATGTCCCTTACCCTCTTGGCCTGTGCTCCTGGTTGGGAACTTGTTTCAATAGTAACATCCTTTTGGGAGGATGAAACTAGAAGTGAGCTGATTTCCTTATTAATCACCACAGTTTGTAGGGAAACTATGGTGTGGCTAGGCTTAGGTACACCTACCTCTCCATCCTTATCCTTGGGGTTTTTTGGTTGTTCACCCTGTCCCTCACCTACCTTACCACCCTTCACACTCCCCTATTTAGTTTTGGCTGATTATGCAACTAGTTTCTTTTGAGAGAAACCAGAGGGGGTTTTCTTTGATTTAGATTTTGAAATTTTTGTTTTGGTGGCTTGTGTAGGCATCTGTTTGGTCATTGGCACAGATGCCATAGCCACACTCAAAGGCAAAGAAATTTGGGAGGTTGGAATAGTAGAGACAGTGGTGCTTACCTCACTTACCTAAGGGCCCTCCATGATTGGAAAATAGAAAAGGGGCACCTCATTGTGATGACTTGCTCTGTTAAGATCTGCAAGCACTCTCCTTTCTTGAACCCAATAATCAAGTTTGTTGGTTGGGTTCTCAATAACAATATCCTCAACAAAATGGTTAGCAAGAATCATAAAGAATCTTGCATAATAGATATTTTTAGTTCTCTTTTTAATTTCCCCTAACTTGTAACCTAACTCAAACATAATCATGTCACTAAAATTATGGTACTTATCAGTAACTAGCATATAAAGCATGTTAAGCATGGTAGTGTTGACAGAATCAAAGTTACTTATCTTACCATAAAACACTTTGGTAACTACATCACATAAATAATTCCACTCTTTCCTAAGACCTAGCTTTCTAATCTCACTTAACTTAGTGGTAGGAAGAGCATAGCCAATAGAATTAAGCATGGTAACTAAATTAGCATCTGTGTGTGGTTCAGTAGCAGTGTTCTCAAGAATTTTAAAGCAAGCTTGAATTACATCACTGTTAATGCAGAATTGCTTACCTTTGAGAGTAAAAGTTATGGTTTTGTCAGTAGACTGGTACACATGAGTTGTCCATATCTCCTCCACAACTTCACAGTAGATTGTTGGTGATTCCAGCATAGCATAACTGAGTTTGCATCCCTTCACATAGTCCATCATTTTGTAAAAAATTTCAGACACCGGAATTTCCTTGTTCACAAGAGCTACGAAATTATTTTTCTCATATATGAATCCAGACTGAGACATGATTTTGACAACTGGTGCCATTGTTAAGGTGAGGAAATTTGTAGAGAGAGAGTATTTGCTTTAAAGAAAAAGAGAGTTAGAGAAATTGTTTTGAGAGTGATAAAAGAAAAGAATGAAAATGAATTTAGCTTTTATACCATCTCAGAAATAAACTATCAAAAGTGAAATAAAGTAACCAATCAAAATAGCCTAAAATAGCCATTTAAAATAAAATAAACTGTCAAAATTCTGTCAATTATTCGTCGTGACATACTTATAGACTGTACGTATATCTGATGGATAATGTTCAGTACTTTTAACGGCTAGGATGTAGACAATTCGATGGATGAGGATAAAGCAATTATCCGTCGGGTATAAAATAATCCAGAAAAGTAATTGATTTTTAGTAAGCTATTCTATTTCGACGGATGATCAAACTCGATGGATAATGAGCATCCGTCGAGATGTAAATTTTGACATGGCCAAAATTTCATCTAAAACAGAAAAATCAATTAAGTTTCTGGCTACATCATAACTTGCAAAATTATCAGCAATAATTTAAGAATAATTAAGCATACCTAACTCACTTACCAACTTAGAAAAGGTGGATTCATCAAGTGGCTTGGTAAATATATCTGCAAGCTGCTTCTCACTTGGAACAAAGTGAAGTTCTACAATACCATTTATCACATGTTCCCTAATTAAATGGTACCGATGTCTATGTGCTTTGTTCTTGAATGCTGTACTGGATTTTCAGTGATAGCAATTGCACTTGTGTTATCACAGAAAATAGGAATTTTGTCCAATTGTAGACCATAGTCCAATAGTTGGTTTTTCATCCATAAAATCTTTGCACAACAACTACCAACAACAATATATTCAACTTCTGCTATAGAAGTAGAAACTGAATTTTGCTTTTTACTGAACCAGGACACAAGCTTGTTTCCTAGAAATTGACAGGTTCTTGTTGTACTTTTTCTATCTATTTTACAACCTGCATAATCTGCATCTAAATAACCAGTTAGATTAAAACCAGAATCTCTAGGGTACCAAATGCCAAGTTTTGGTGTTCCCTTGAGATATCTAAAAATTCTCTTAATAGCTACTAAGTGAGATTCTCTAGGATCAGCCTGAAATCTAGCACAAAAACAAGTAGCAAATATTATATATGGCCTACTAGTTGTTAAGTACAGAAGTGAGCCAACCATGCCTCCATAGCTTGAAATATCCACAGACTTTTCAGTAGTGTTTAATTCATGCTTAGTTTCAGTGGTCATGGGAGTTTTTACAGATGTGCAATCCATTAGATCAAACTTCTTTAAAAGATCATAAATATATATGGTTTGACTAATGAATATTCCATCACTAACTTTCTTAACTTGTAAGCCAAGAAAGTAAGTTAGTTCTCCCATCATGCTCATTTCATACTTACTTTGCATCAATTTGGCAAACTTTTTGCAAAGTTTTTCATCTGTAGAGCCAAATATAATATCATCTACATATATTTGAACAAGTATACTAGAGCCGTTAAAATTTCTAAAGAATAAAGTTTTGTCAGCAATACCTCTTGTGAAATGATTTTCTAAAAGAAACTTTGACAAAGTATCATACCAGGCTCTGGGTGCTTGCTTCAATCCATAAAGTGCTTTCAAAAGATAGTAGACATATTATGGAAAATTTGGATCTTCAAAACCAGGAGGCTGACTGATATAGACAACCTCCTCCAAATCTCCATTCAAAAAGGCACTTTTGACATCCATTTGATAGACTTTGAAATTGGCATGTGCTGCATAGGCTAAGAAAATTCTGATGGCTTTAAGTCTTGAAACAGGAGGAAAAATTTCATCAAAATCTATTCCTTCTTGTTGACAGTAGCCCTTAGCAACCTATCTAGCTTTGTTCCTGACAACTATGCCATTTTCATCCATCTTGTTTATGAATACCAACTTGGTGTCAATTGGATTCTTTCCTTTAGCCTTGGGTACCGGCTTCCATACCTTGTTCCTTTCAAATTGATTTAGCTCTTCCTACATAGCTAAAACCCAATCAACAGAGCTTCTTCTACCCTCTTTGGTTCTTCCTTAGAAAGAAAGCTGTTATATAGACATTCTTCTTGAGTTGTTTTCCTTGTTTGAACTCTAGAGGATGCATCACCAATGATGAGCTCAAAAGGGTGAAATCTAGTCCATTTTCTCTATTGTGTAGATTTGCTCTAGATGAAAAGGCTTCATTGTTGTCTTGATGTGTGACTGAGTTTTGATTATAAGAAACTCCCAATGAGTTTGTGGATCTTTGACTTAAAGATGGGGTTCTTTTAGTAAGTGATATGTTTTGACTCTCAGCTTCTCTTGTTGTTCCGACGGATGATGCACTTTGTATCTCGACGGATGAAGCTGATTGTCTACCGACAGATGAAGTATTATGTAACTCGACGGATGTTGAGTTATGTGCTTTATTAGTTGTAAATTTTTCTGCATTGTCCTTAGCCACTATTTCTTGATCACTTTCATCATCATTGTCATCACTAACCATCTCAACATTATCGAATTTGAGGCTCTCATGGAAATCTCCATCTTGCAGCCATTCAATCTTTTTATCATCAAATGCAACATGTACAGATTCCATAACAATGTTGGTTCTTAAATTGTAGACTCTATATGCTTTTCCCACAGCATATCTAACAAAAATTCCTTATCTGCTTTGGCATCAAACTTTCCATGTTGATCAGTTTGATTCCTTAAGATATAGCATTTGCAGCCAAAGACATGTAAGAAATTTAGAGTTGGCTTCCTATTCTTGAACAATTGGTAGGGTGTCATGCATTTTTCTTGATTAACCAAAGAAATATTCTGAGTGTAGCATGCAGTATTCACAGCTTCAGCCCAAAAATATATTGGTAACTTTGATTCTTCTAGCATTGTTCTTGCAGCTTCAATAAGAGATCTATTTTTCCTTTCCACCACTCCATTTTGTTGTGGAGTTCTAGCTGTAGAAAACTCATGCATAATCCCATTCTCTTCACAAAATAATCTCATCACAGAATTCTTGAACTCAGTTCCATTGTCACTCCTGATTCTTCTTACTTTGAAGTCAGGATGATTGTTGACTTGCCGTATGTGATTGATGATGATTTCACTAGCTTCATCTTTGAACTTTAGAAAATATGTCCAAGAGAAATTTGAGAAATCATCTACAATTACTAGGAAATATCTTTTCCTTAAGATGGACAACACATTGACTGGTCCAAACAAATCCATGTGCAACAGTTGCAAAAGTTCTTCAATTGTTGAATCAAGTTTCTTTCTGAATGATGCTTTAATCTGATTTCCTTTTTGGAAGGCATCACACAATCCATCCTTAGTAAACTCCACTTGAGGAATACCTCGGACCAATAATTTCTTGACTAGCTCATTCATGGTCTTGAAGTTTAGATGGGACAACTTCTTGTGCCATAGCCAACTTTCATCTTGACTTGCTTTACTGAGAAGACAAGTTACTGAGTCTACATTTGATGAGTTGAAATCAGCTAGGTACATATTTCCTTTTCTCACTCCAGTGAGAACCACTTTGTTGCCCTTTTTATTGGTCACAACACAGGATTCGGAATTGAAAGTGACTGAGTTGCCCTTATCACAAAGCTGGTTGATACTCAACAAATTATGCTTGAGTCCATCCACTAGGGCAACCTCTTCAATGATGACATTATCCTTTGAAATCAAGCCATATCCCACAGTATAACCCTTGTTGTCATCTCCAAAAGTGATACTTGGGCCAGCTCTTTCCTTGAACTCAGTGAGCAGGGTAGAATCTTCAGTCATGTGCCTTGAGCAACCATTGTCAAGATACCAAAGATTCTTTTTGTTTCCCTGCACACATTTTGGTACCCAAGTTTCCTTGTGTCCTACCTTGTTAGCCTTTTTCTTTGGTTTCTTAGGTTTGACCTCATTTGATTTAGGGATCTCAGATTCATCCTTAGTCATTTGAGTTGGACCTTTGAAACTAGTCATTGAAACAGAATTATCATGCACATATTGGTTTACATGAAAAGGCATGCTATTTGCAAACATGTTATTCCAGTAAGGTATGCTAAATGGCATTTGAGGCATATTAAATGCAGCATAATAAGGATTAGGTGCAAATGGCATATTATCAAATTGTGCATTCATATTCTGAGCATGCATAGCATTTATAGGCATTGCAGACATGGAAGTCATGTTGGAAAAAGAAGAAGGTGCAGACATGGGAGTAGGCATAACAATGTTGCAATTAACAGAAAAGTGATTAACACTACCACACTTAACACATATTTTTCTTGGTTCATATTTATCAGATGTGTAGTTATTTTATTTTTCCTTTTAGCTTCTGTTTTAACCTCAATCTTTTTCAGTCTGTCATTCAATTGCTTGATAGACATATGACCAACATTAGCTTTCTTTTCTTTTCTAACTTGACTTGATTCTCTCGGAACAAAGTTTTTAGAAACTAATCCATATTTCTCATTCAATTTAACTAACTTAGCTTTGCTAACTGGTTTACTCACAATCGACAGATGTGGCTTCTTGTCTCTCGACAGATAATCCTTTTGATTATCCGACGGATGATTTTCATCATCCGTCGAGTCCATATCTGTAAAGAGTCCTTTAACCAGATTGGAATCAAGCTTCTCTTTGCTCTTTTTCCAGGCTGCATCACAAAAGGATTCTATACCTTTAACTTTAGTAATTTGAGCATGAACATCTCTAGATGATTTCCATGCTTTAATTTATTCTTGTTCTCGTTCAAGTTGCTTTCTTAAAATCTCCTCTTTCTTTGAGGATTCTGTAAGTTCATCCTTAGCAACCTTGCATTCTAATTTCAATTTTTGAAATTCAATAAATTGAGACTCTAGCACATTATTCCTCTCACTTAAAAACAAATTGTTTTCTTTAATTTTAGCATTTTCCTTTGTGAGGGACTTAAGTGTAACACACAGGTGATATAACTCAGTAGACATGTCATTTATTGCATCATTACACTCAGCTTTAGACAAATGAGCTAGATTGGTTGTGATTTCCTGATTGCTTGATGAACTTGTTTGTGTTTAATCTGACTTGGCCATTAGGGCTAGATTGACATAGTTGATTTCTTCATCTTCATCGAGTCCATCTGCAGCTCAGTCATTCTTTTGTGTGATGAAAGCCCTTTCCTTTTGCTTGAGCAACTCAAAGTATTTCTGCTTATAATCAACAGGCTCAAACTTCTTTTTCCTGGAATCAGACTTTCTACATTCACTAGCAAAATGACCTGCCAATCCACATTTGAAACATTTGAATTTTGACTTATCAACCATGTTTCTATTTGGCTTGGCTGCTCCAAAATTCTTCTTGAATTTGAGCTTGGAAAATCTCCTGGATAAGAATGCTAGATGCTCATCAATATCATCCATGTCATCTTGGCTCAACTATTCTTCATTTTCTGCTACCAACCCTTTACCCTTGCTTTTAAAGACCTTTGATGTAGATTCAACAGCTTCCACCTTCACCTCTTTCTCCTTCTCTAGTTCAGCAACTAGTGCAATGGATCCTCCCTTCTTTCTTCCTTTTTCCATTCTTTCATCTTGCTCCATTTCAAGCTCATAGGTTTTTAGGATGCCATACAGTCTCTCCAAGGTGAACTCCTTGTAATCTTGTGAATTTCTCAATGAGACTGTCATTGGCTTCCACTCCTTTGGGAGAGATCTAAGGAACTTGAGGTTAGAGTTTTTTGTTTGATAGACCCTTCCATGCAGTTTTAAAGCATTCAGTAGTTTCTGAAACCTACTAAAAATATCAGTGAGTGACTCACTTTCTTCACAGTGAAAATGCTCATATTGCTGAATCAAGAGTTGCATCTTGTTCTCCCTTACTTGCTCAGTACCATCACAAATAATCTGTATTGTGTCCCAAACCTCTTTGGTTGTATTACAGTTAATGATGTTATCAAACATATCACTATCAACACCATTAAACAGTATATTCATGGCCTTTTTATCTTTCATGACTTGCTCAATGTCTGGATCAGACCATTCATGCCTAGGCTTTGGAAATGATAGTTCATTCCCTGTAGCAGCTCTCATAGGGACATGAGGGCCTCTTTCAATGCAGTCCACATAAGCTTCATCTTGAGAGAGGAGATGTAGGTGCATCTTCACCTTCTAGTGGTGATAGTTGTCTTTGTCCAGAAATGGAATCTTTACTCCAACATCCTATTTGTTCATCTTGTTGATTATTGTGATCTTTACACTCTTTGTACTTCAAGAGCTTGCTCTGATACCAATTGTTATTCCCTAACAATACAACAAGAATTACAGAAGGGGGGGGTTAAATGTAATTCTGGCTACTTTTGAGATTTTAAAAATTTCCTAACTTAATACATAACAGTGTTTGATTTGCTGTAATTCGGATTGAGAACTCTGTGATACTTTGAATAACACACAGCTGCTTTACAAGTGAACAAACAAACTACAGAGAAATTCTTAACAAGTACAGCTTTATCTATCTCTCTGAAAAAATGTGTTTGCTTAGTTAATTGTTCTACTTGCTACACTTGGTTTATATATCACCAAGTTACATGACAGTAAGACAAGATAATAAAACAAAATAAATCTAGTCTAATATCATGCTTCAATATTACTCTATCTAGCACCTTTGAATATCTTCACATTTGCATGGAAATGGTAATGCTTCTTTGTTCTCAAAATCCTGCTTAACAGGCTGCCACATTCCTTTTGCAAACACCCGACGCATGTGACTGTGTTGTCATTATCAACAGCTATTTTGAATATGATCATCCGTCGGGTTTATATTGAACATCTGTCGGGAATATGTTGATCATCTGTCGGGAACCTTGTTGATCATCCGTCGGGAGTCTATCTGTCACTTGACTCTATTTCACTTATACAGATTACAAGACATCTCATATTTACAATTTAGATAACCTATTCTGCTTATCAATCTAGTAGTCAACATGACTTAGAGAATCATACAGAATCTACTAGACTAAAACATGTTAGTTGCAGAAATGTGCTACAGTACTTATTTGTTACATAAGCTACACTCTCGATGGATGTTAAATTATCATCCGTTGGGACTACAAAGTTAATCCGTCGGGACTATATTAGAACATCCGTTGAGAGCTACAAAAATCACTAAGTTAAATCTACTAAGGTGTTTTGTTTAACTTATCATCAAGTTCACAACATATTCCTAACAGTCATCCGGTAAAACCTTTGGGACTCACTTGCTATCTGGATTTCTTGCAACTTAGGTGCTTCCTTCTTGATATCCACGGCATACGCTAGTTGTGCCTTACATTCTTGCTTATGTCCTCGGATACTCATCCTAATATTAACTTCCGTAAATTTTACTCTTTGCTTCTTCTGGTCATCAATCAGTGCCCTGGTTCCTCATCAGGGTCCTGAACCGCTGACCTTTTAATCATATTATAAGTCTTAGTCATATGTGTATTGGATGTCAGACCTTTTGATGCACTACCTCCCATGCTATTTCGGGAAATACTTCTACAGTTCTTAGCAATATGCCCCACCATGCCACAATTATAACATATGACTCCTTGATTTTCCACTTTATATTCCAACGCATAGTGTCCTTTCTGCCCACACCTGAAACATCCATTGTTTGCTTTACACACTCCACCATGCCTCTTACCACATTGCTTACACTCCGATATAGGCGACCTAACCAACTTGACTTGGCTAGAGCTGACTGAGGTGTTACTAATCCTATTTAAAGAAAAACTTTGCCCTCTAAATTCTTTATTCTTATTCCTTCCAACCTTTTTTTGAGACTTCTGGCTAGATCCTTCTTGACCTGATGCTCCTTCCACATCATCTATCTTTCGCTTCTTATCATTTTTTTCTTTAGCAGCTAACTTCTGATCAATTTCAATTACTAAGGCGGCCTGAACTATGGAAGGATACATCTTGAGTTATAATGCCACAACTCCACTACGGATTTCAGGTTTCAATCCTTGATGAAACCTCCTTGCCTTTTGAGCTTCAGAGCGTACATACTCTGGTACCGACCTAGCCAACTCTATGAACTTAGCCACATACTCAGCTACACTTCTATCGCCTTGCTTTAATTCTAGAAACTCAATCTCCATTTGACTCCGCACGCAGTCAGGGAAATAATTTTCCAAAAACAACTCGGTAAATCTAGCCCATGGAACAGGGCCTTCTCCTTCTAACGCTCTGGTTGACTCCCACCAGTAATTCGCTTCATTTTTCAAGAAATAGCTTGCATAATCAGTCTTAAAATTATCGCTTACTTGGACAAGGTTGAAAGCTTTTCCCATCTCTTTTAACCATGCTCCAGCAGTCACTGGATTAGGTTCACCTTTAAACTTAGGGGGTTTAACACTCTGGAAAGATTTGAAATTAACACTTTGGTTCATTTCTTGTTGTTACTACTGCAACAGTAGTTGCTGCTGCTGAACCTGTTGGATTAACTGCTGCTATTCTTGTTGCTGCTAACGCAACAAATCCAGAATTTCAATTATAACTGGGCCCTCCGTAAAATTACTAATATTTTCTTTAGACTGGGTAGCTTGTTTGGGTAGCATTTTCCTGAAATATAAAGATGAGTTTATTCAAAACATAACAAGAATGTCTGACGAAAAATATCACCGTTTAAAAGGTGTACCTGTATCAGGAAAATGCTGCCCAATCAAAATACCCATATCCTTACTATCAGGGTCTATTTATAATATAGTTCTAGATTAACAGCACTAGCAACAATAGCAATGATGACAATAGCAGAATCATTAACAATACAGGAAACCTGAATTATAAAGAAACTAATCACCGTAGCATGGCTCCTCAATACAACAACAACGGACTAACTTCCCATTACTACTCAATTACCACATCAACACTAATCTAATATACTACGAGACTTGGCTAGCTATATCATCCACCAATTATATAGAATAAACTGGTAAATCAAGTCAACTTTCTAGGCACTATAGTCCAAACTTCAACCAACCAACCAACAATGTTTAGGTAGAAAATTCACAAATAGGGAGGAAAAATCTGATTTGTTATAAATCAACAGAACCTTAAATCGATTGCTTCGGGTTTGACTTCCTTGCGGATAAACAAGCAACTTATTAGGAAACGACAATCATTCTGGGAAACAGAATATGTCTCAAGAAATGCATATAAGGTTTAAGATATAACAACAATACTGATCCTCATACACCATAAAACTTGGTTGTCATAGTAGCCACCGACTACTATCATACTATCCGATCTCACCCAGGCTGCACACTCGGTCCAACAACATCACTTGACATAGAAGGTATGATATTTAAGGATAATATTGGTGTCTCTTCAGTCCACACATCCAGGGTCCACTCAACGGCTGAGCTATCGCGATCAGACTCATTTTTCTCGAGAGGAAAACTAGAAATCTCTATCGGACATTACTAATAATACATATACGAAGGAGACGTACTCTAAGCTAGGGCAGTTCCATCCAATCCTCAATAAGCGTCAGGCTTATGCCTTCCCTCGACTGTACTCCTAGACTCGCTCCTCTGATTGAGTTGCTGATTCACAACTTTACATAAACCTTCCTACACTCCTTTAACTCTACTCCTAACCTAAATCAGGGACTCAAACCTGTAGCTATGATATCAACTTTGACGGCCTCAACCCCGGGGTCAGGAGTTGACGTCACATACAACAATAATAACAAACATAATATAATCCAGATCATTAATAATACATAACCATGACCCCCTTTACTAAGACATTTTCCAGGTTTAATTATTAGGTTACAACTATTACAAGACTAATTTATAATAAATCATCTTGACAAAACTAACTTAATACAGAAACTCAGCAGACCATTTTTGGTCCAACACAACTACCTCAGAGGAGCTTGACATGGAATGGACTGGAGCTCTGCCCTGCCTACCACAGAATAATCTCCTAGGCATCTGCAATACATATATGAAACATTCTGCAAGGGTAAGCAATCAATTGCTCAGCAGTACCACTATATGAACAACAAGTAAAGCATTTTATGATAAAACAATGATAGGAACAGAAATTATAGCTCATTACAAAAGCAGGGTAAACATTCATAAACTGGATATTCAAGAATAGCATACTCTATAAAATAACAATATTAGTCGTGTGCTATGTATAAATACCAGAGTTAAATTCTAGCATGTTATCTCATTTCCAATTCATATGTTTCAAACAGGTTGATTTGTTAAACAGTTTCAAAACTGGATCAATCAAATCTATTGGACGTTCAGTGGGTGAAGATAGCTGATCAGTCTATCCTCACCGGACAGCGACTAACGGCCATCCAGAATAAAGAATGTGTTCCGAAACTTGGGAAAGACTAGCTAGGTCTTTCTCCCATGCTGGACTAATTGGTTAAATAGAGCGCCCAACCGAATTAGCCTCTTACGCCTACTCAATTCCAATAGATCAACTGAATTCCCTTTTTATCTCTTTCCAAATTCCACGACATAGGTGGATCAAAACCTTCCACGACATAGGTGGATCAAAACATTCTCTTTATCCAGCTTTCCAAAATTACTATCACCTATCTCTTTTTTAAAAGCATTCTGTCACAGCACACTATTCAAAACTTTCTTTCATTTTAATCATGTTTAGAGATAGGTGCTTTCAGAAGTTGCTTTTCCCCCAAAACATATTTTAAAACATTTCCAAATACAGGGGATATGTAACTTAAAACGTTCTGTTCCATTATGAGAATAAAACAACAGCTATTGATATATACTGAACCATAAAAGTATGGACAGGGGTACTTGCCTTGTAGAACTTTACAACTTTTACTGATCAACTTTGAGCCGACTCGGACGTTCGAGATTTATCACCTAATTAGTATACTATCCTGGATCCGACTTCAACGCTCAGGTCCTTCACTTGAAACCTCGCTGAGCTTGTCAACTGATCGCTAGGTTAATTCAGTCCGACATCAACTTTCAGGTCTTCCAACTTGACCTACAGGAGTCGAAATACTCTATATTAGATGTCTAGGTATGCTTGACATAGCCTCGCTAACAAACCTACCCATACGATATCAAATCCTGACTCGTAATTATATATATATACACACAATCACATAATCATACTGTCCGTATTCAAATAAGGTAAAACATTTTGTATAATAAAGTATGTTTTTCATATTTAAAATAAATTTGGAGAAAAATTTTGACAGTGACTCCTCTATTTATAAGCCTGCCCGTCGAAACATAATCGATGTCAATCCCAACAAATCACAATCCAACTTTCAAAATTCCACAATTATACATCTTATTTTATTTATTTTATAAAATTAGGACTCAGATATCAATCATCACGATCCACCGTCCGCTTGTAAAAAGTCATCGCGGACGGCATCAAAATTTTGCGGGTACCCGATTAATTTTCGGGTTTCCAACGCAAAAACTTCGTCGATTAATCCTTAAAAATAATTCCGCGTGAATAATTAATATCATAAATATTAAACATAAATCCTACAAAAAATTATTAAAATTATTATAATATGCCAATTCAAAATCTGTAAAAACAGAACAGGAATCAAAAGAAAACTACGCAGCCAACACGCGCTAACGCGCCATAGAACCATCAAACAGGGACACAAACACAGGCGACATCGCCGCCTTTCACCACCACTCACACACACACTTAAACATACACACTGAAACATATACACACACTTAAACACACACATAATCACTAACACATGCAGCACACACATATATGTATATACAGAAGTGTATATATAAGAAGCCAAACAGGAAGCAATGGAGTCGCTGGAAAATCCGGCCGGAGAACTCACCGGAAAGGCGAGAAACCGAGCAAAACCGGGGGAAAAATAGAGGGAAAAGAAAGAACGAGAGAAAAGAAGGAAGTGATATAGAGAAGAGAAAGAGATTGAGAGATTTGACGAGAGAGAGACTGAGATTACAGTCGAACCCGATGGAAACAAAAGGGGAAACAAACCGCAGCTACACGTGTCCTGAAAAATGGATATGTGTTAACTTCTTTTTAAAAGAAGTAAATACGTGTCCCTGAATATCGAGGACCGAATATTTACCCCGAATTCTGAAATTAACGAACCAAGTCACCTTTAAAATAATTCGATAAATCATAATAATATCTTTAAAAATGTTTTAAACATCCCGAAGTTTATAAAAACATAAATTTCGTAATTTTAAAATAATTTTTGAAACGCAATTTATACCCGCCTTTAACAATTAAACGAATCAACACGCGGGTGAAATTAATCCCAAAAATTTCCAAAATAATTTTAAAATTCTCAGAATATTATCAACTTAATAAAATAGGGGTTTCATAATTTTTGAAGACTTATGGAATTAAATATAGATTTTACAAATTAATCATTTAAAAATAAATAATGAAAAATTGATTTCTCAATTTTATAAAATCCTAAAAATAATTTTTAAAATTATAAAATTATAAAATCAATTTAGAAGACAATCCAAATATTTATGAGAATAAAACTGCAATAAAATCACTTTTAAAAGCGAAACAAAACAATATAACTCAATAATAAATTACACAATTCCAACCTATTCACCAATAAATCACAGATAAATAATAAAAATAACACACCGCTGCCAAAATCAATACACATATTTTATTTAATTAATTAATCACTAATTACACTTTTAAAATAATACAAAATATACGAGTCGTTATAAGTAGTCGCTACAGTACACGAAGTATTAGAGTCTACCCCTCCTTGTCCTTTTAAAGAAGCTAATTGTAAAATTGGAACTTGAATAATGTCGAAGATCCTCAAGTGTTTTGCTTGTTGATAGACACAACTCATCTCATATGTGTATATATGTATTTTCGAGAATTTTCGGAGGAAGTACTAAGATAATGTGAGTTGACTGTTGTCAATAGATAAATAAATAAGGGGGAGCTCATTTTAAAACTATAATCAAATATTTAAAATAAGTTGAGATAATATTTTTGACGACCCAAAATAATTAGAATGATTTTCAGAATCTTCAGAAAATTTTTAAAATCAAGTCTTACTATTTTTAAATCATATTACATCATTTAATAAATATTTAATAAGTAAATAATAATTATTAAATAAATATACCTCGAATAATTACATTTTAAAAGAATAATTGAAATAATATTCCTCAACTAATTTATGTTTAATTAATTAAAGTAATATTTAATAAATATAACATAATTGAGTCTGAAATAAATAATTTATTGGAGAATACTCCTCCTATTTAAATGAATACTTAAAATAATATTCAATGTTCGATTAATAATATATAGTTGAGGAAATAAGATCTTTGGAAAATGTTTTAAAATAAATTTGAGGTATTTAATACTTCGCAAGTGGACATCGAGTCTCTTGGAATAAAATAAGTATGGACTTTTGATCGTCCAAAACATCACCGGGATGGCTCCGGGTTTTCTTTTTAAAACTTCGATCGACTCTCGGTCTTATGAATTATACATCACGCTTTATGGTAGCGCTAAAATACTCTACGATATATACATCGTAAACTCAACCGTTATTGATGCGTAAAAACTCGAAATGTTATTATCATGGCAAGCATGACATTTGTACGAAAGATAGTAAAATAACTTTTCACAACACAACAGTATATGGAGTCGGGTTCTTAAACTTGCCTGGGTACTTTGAAGTGGAGGGTGCTCTAGGGTCCTCCCGGAAATCTATAATTATAAACAATCATCGTTTTGTTAGATTCCGTTCGTATTTATCGTTACTTGTGCATACACGATACTTACTAATCGTTCACGCAACGCACTTTACTCTTATTATTCCAGTAAGTAAAATTACTTGTCATATTCACTTTATTTTCGAAATCCCTTATATTCGTTAATGTCTTTTGCATATTGTCCCTCGGCACCCTTCTCGATTCTTAAAGGTTTCTATTCGCGCAGTCTCGCCTCTGACATTTTTATAAAATTAAAAAATCCATATTTTCACTTGAAGTTTTTATTGAAGTTAATAAACTCTATTTCTTACTCTTTGTAAGAATATCATGATTTTTTGAATATACCTAAGTCGATCATTTCTATTTCCAAAGTTCGTAATTCGTAGAAGTTTTTGTCGCCTTAATTGTTTTTACTAAAACAGTCATAACTTTTGATCCGTAAATCGAAATTAAGCGATTTAGGCGCCTAAACGATCCTCATACCATTTTCTATCATAATCAAGTCTTATTTTTTCAAGAAACTACAGTTTATACTTTTTGTAACTCTGGAAAAACTAAAGTTGTGATTTGTTCATTTCAACGACGTTACAACTACGATCCGAGTTTTGTTACAACTACATTACAACTAAGAACCAACAATCATCATATCATAATCTCAATACTAACTCCTTTCATGTTCTTGAGGCAACAATCATCAACCTTATTGCTAACTAACTAAACATCAAGATAATAACATATTAACCATCAAAACTAGGTTTACAACTAAGATCTTTGATTTTCTTGAAACTTTAACCTTAAATAAAGTTTTTTCAAGAATTTATACCTTTATTGAAAGCTTGAAATATGTTATTCTTGATGGTTGAACCTTGGGGATACTTGGGTAAGCTTAAGAACCCTAAATGAATCAATGAAAATCAAGAAACCAAGAAAAGTTACTATTCTACACTATTCATCATCACTTTCATGGAATTATTTCATTATTCAAACCTTGATGAAATGCTCTCAAAAATTTATCTGACCTTATTTTAGTCTGTAGGAAGCTTAGGATTTAATTAGAGAATTTTTCCATGGCTTGAAGTGGAGTTTTGGATATTGATTTCTCCTTCTTCTTGGAAATAGTCGAATAGAGCTTTCAAGAGAGAGAAGAGAGTGTTTTCTTTGTTCCTTGACTTGATTGCTTCTTGGAAAAGTGATAAATCTTCTAATATATAATCCTAGGATTGCATATCTCACCCAATATAGCTAGTTTTCTTATTTTCCAAGCTATAATACTAGCTTAGGTACTTGCATTACTATTCATCGCACTATTTGCTAGCTAGGTCATCATGCTCTCTAGGTAGGCTACTATTTGGTTATTAACCATGGTTACTTTATTACCTTAGTTAGCTTGTATGGTTAGCTTGGTTTGATATATTTTATTTATTCGCTTATGCGTTCGCTCGGTCGCTTATTAGTTTTCGTAATAAATCTTCATAAGCGGTTCGCGGGGTAAATCCTTTCATATACGTCCTTGATGCTTTGAAGCCTTGTACTTGGGTTCGAATTTGTAGGATTTTAGAATTTTAATTATATTATGATTCTTGTATTCCTTGACGGTTCGTAGATATGATCGTTTTTCAAAATTTATTTTCTTCGAAAACTAATAGCGTTTACATACACTTTTTTGGTACGTATAATCATGGTCTCGACTCGGAAAATAAATTTCCCATGCATAACATAGTGTGGGCTAAAAAGTTGTCCCCGATTGTGAGGGTTACTATTCATCAAACTTTTTACAAAGTCTCAAAAGTTCGAGTTATTACATAGATCCTCTGCTAGCTTTCCCCGTTTTTCATTGTTCCCTGAGACATCCTTGTCATCTATTAAGAGGAATCTCCCCCCAGTTTTGTCATCCCTTAACGTGGCTACATAGCATCCCTTAGCCATTCTACAGTCTCCTATTTATTTTACAACTTTATTCCTTATAGGAAATTTTATTTTGATGAAATTTGATCATGTCGTGATGAGTAAAGGTTGTTGCCTTAAAGGCATGTACTCTTGTACGTCCAAGGATATCATTGTATGTGAAAGTCGGCATTTTTAAGGATATCATTGTATGTGGAAGTTCCGCATTTGTGTGGCCTCTCAGGGCTCTTCTTTCATAATCACGAGTATCTAAATTGGCCCTTCCATCTTAAACCTGACTTTATTGATACCATGAATCGTAATATTAGGAGGTGTGAGTTGGGAATTGGCGTACCCTACCTTCAAGAACACATCATGGAACAAGATATCCTCATAGGTCCCAATGTCTACCAAGACTCTTTTACCTTCCAAAACTACATATCATAGGTATTATGACCTGCAGGTCGTCAAGGAGGGTGTCCCAATGTCTAAATCATTAAGGCTACATCAACTTCATCCTTTGCATGTTTTGGTGATTCTCAAATTACATGTATGACTCCTCAAGCATAAACCTTCCTTGAATTTCTTGAAGTCCTAACGGCCGTTAATCCTTCAAAGACCATTTTGATAACTTGCCCACGGGGCTGCGTGCTTTTCCCACAATCATCTTGATATATCTTCTTACACGATTTCTTTCACCATTTTTGGCGAATCTGTTTAGTCTTCCTCTTGGGACATTAAACTCAATTTTATCATTTAGCTTAAGGCAATCATTGTTGTCATTTTCGTGACCTATCATACAAATTCTTGTCCATATATTCATGGTTGGTGCACAGTGGCTTCGGCCATCGGGTATCCTTATCTTTTTCACTACCCCTCAGGATTTGGCTTCTTGGAGCGTTCAATCCCATTGATAAATATTTTTCCCTCAGTAACCTTCTTTTGGGAAGAATCAAAGTCCTTTCTTACCCGAGGATATTTATCCATAGCATTGTACTCCTAATTCCCTTTTGTTTCTTGTTGTTATCTTTATCGCCTCCTACGAGGGTCAAGTTCTTGTTCATGTTATGTTAGGTCACACAACACTATAGAATGGGGTTGAATACAGTGTTTATACAATCAAATTGATTTGAACACAAGTATGTAACAAAGATCAAGTATATTCAATAAACTCTGTAATAATATGAACTGTTGTTCTCTCTCAGTGATGAACAAATATCACTAAGAGCTGCTAGGTTAGATTGAATAATATTTCTCGATAATGATAACACATATAGTGTAAACCCTAAGTCTGTGCTTATATAGTACACAGTTACAAGATATCTTCTAATTGATATGGAATATAATTCTGTCTCCTAAAATATATCAATCAGATATCTTCTACAAGTCTTTTAGTCCTCTAACTCTTCATGCATATCTTCTATTGATTTAGTCCAGATCGTCTCCTGTAAATCTGCCACATTCCTTATCTGAAAGTCTTCCCGCACGTAAGTACCGATATGTACCTTCTGACACCTTAAGTTCTGATATTAAGTTCTGACTTCAGTAAGTTCTGATTTCCAATAAGTCTTGATATGTCCTGTTGTTAAGTTCTGAAAACTAAACACAAATCATATTAGACATGACATCTCAAATATATCTAACAATCTCCCCCAACTTGTATATTATGCAAAATATACAAGTTAATAGATTTGATGATGTCAAAAGCATTTTAAGTACAAATGCAATGAGAGTTTAAATAGACAATTAACTACAACTTACAAAGTTTGATATCAGCTTTTCTTCTTTATTCCTCAGGACTTGAGCTATTGTAGCTTTGACTTGCTTCAATTCTTCATCCTGACTTCCAATCTGGTAGATTGCAGTCCTTAATGCTGAGATATGGTTTCTTTCCAAACCATTACCAAGACTAACTACCCTTGGATGAGAAGAGTCTTCATTAAAGCACAGAAATTTCTCTTTCAGAATGACTTCAAGTTTAGCAGAATCCTTCTTCATTGGAATTTCATTTCCATCATCTTCAACTATATATGTTTGGAATGAACTCTATAACCCTTGAACCATAAATTCTTGCTTTATCTCTTATGGTCTTTATAATGAAATTTGACCATCTCCTGGTAATCTCGGACTTTATCTCTAAAAGATAATGAAAGAATTGAAGTTCTTTTAGGGATTTGTTCAGCACATTTGATTCTGACATTTGATATGTCCTTCCATCTTCAAGAAATAGAATCAGATTTTCTTTGAGATTATGTTTGTCATGAGCATCCAATATCACTTGAACAGAGATAACCTTATCAAGGTGTTTCTGTGTAACTTCTTCAAGAGGTTTGTCAGTCAATAAAAATGGATCTCTTGTAAGCACTTCAACTCCTGTCTTGATCTTAGCTTCATCAGAACCTAGTCCAGCTTTGTCTCTTGCTTCTCTGGCTTTCAATCCAACAGTCAAGAAATCAGATAACATTTGGCTTTTCTTTGGATTTGATGTTTGACATTCTTCCATAGAAGTTTCTTTTTATCAACAACTTTCATCTTGTCTAAATCAACTTGAGCACTGTCAGATGTTGATTTCTTGATGACTTGATCAGAATTTGTTATTTCTTATGTTGCTTGCTGTTCTTCACTCTGAACAATTTGAGCTTTGTCAGAGGTTGTCTTGGATTCTTCAGTTATTTTCCTTCTTTTCAGAGTTTGAACATCTTCATCTTCAACAGCAGCATCATCAAATACTTGAACCATTTTGCACACTGGTTTCATCAGGATTTGAGGAATTTTAATCTCCTGTAGATTTGCTGGTTCATCAACTTTTCCTTTCCCTTTATCTTTGGGATCAATATGTGATCTTGTCATTGGCTTTGAAGCCTCAGAATTTGACTTTTCCTTGATCACAATACCTTTTACCTTAGGCCTTGGAGATTTCTTAGCATCAGAAGCTTTAGACTTTAGATTTGTCTTCTCAGCTTTAAATCTAGCTTCTTCCTCCTTGAGATTTTCTAAATCCATTCCAGGATTATGTTTCAGAAATAATCTTCTAGCAATCTCTTCATCAAGTGTCTGAATCTTGGGATCTTTGTAGTAGACAGTAGTCTGCTTTCCTTTTAGCTTCACAGTTTGTAGAAACTTCTGAGAGTCTTGACTTTCAGCTTGAATCAGAACATCAGAATCAGAACTTGCTATCAGATTTTGAGCTTCAGAACTTGTTATAAGATCTTAAGCATTTATAGCATCAGAATTTGTCTTCTTTTGAATAGAAGATTTGCTTGAATCAGAAACTAGTTTCCTTGAAGAAACTTTGTTGTGCCCTTGACCTTGACCCTTGCTTGGGTTTCCCTGGTCATCACCTTTGTCATCCTTTTTCTTCAGTATTGGAGTAGATGAGCATTTGGACTTAACTACCTTCTCCCCCTTTTTGGCATCATCTGGTAGTAGGAGAGTGAGAAGAAGTTCTACTGAAGATTGAATCTCATCCAATTGAGATTTTTGAGAAACTTGATTCTGCAGGACCTCATTAATTTGGGCTTGTTGCTGTTCTTGAGCTTTCTCAATAGCTTCAACTTTCTCAGAAATAGGTCTGATAAACCTCTTTTTATCAAGCCTGGTCTCCATATCCAGCTTTTCAGCTTTATCCAGAAGTTTGTCAACCTTTTCATGAGTTGTAGAGTGTTGACCTTGAAGAGACTTGACACTTAGAGCTGTGACTTTAAGTTGTGTCTTGAAATCAGAATTTGTCATCAGCTCATCAGCTTTGGCAATATGCTTTGTGAGAACTTTAGAGCTTGGAATGAACTCAGATTCATTCCACTTCTTGGTCCACTCAACACCTCTGTGAGTGTCTTCCCAAGGAACAGGAGCAGCTTATTCAACAAACTTTTCAATAAGTGCCTCCTTGCCAAGAGTAGGAGCTGGAGTATCTACTGAAACACTGTCTCCAGAACTTGAAGAAGACTCATTATCCTCTGATAACATAAGTGTGTGTGAGGCTATAGGAGATTCTGGAACAACTTCATCTAAATTCTGAGCATCAGAATTTATCTCCAGAATAGGTGTAGATGGTATCTCAGCCTGTAAAATTGGAGAATCAACTGCAGATGGCTGAGCTGCTGTTGGAGCTTCCAAATAAAGAACAGTTGGAATATTCAGATTATGAATATCTATTTCAGAGCTTGTATCTTGTTCTTCAACATTATCTATAGCTTTGATTGGAAAGACATGAGGTGTGAGCACTGTATTTGGAACAGTGTCTTGAGCTTGAGTTGGGGATGGCAAAGCTTCAATTACAACAGGTTCTGATGAGAACAGAGATTCCTGATCCCCTTCCTCAGCTTCTTCAGTATCCTCAGATGGAGGCTTGCCATGTGCCTTCTTGCCCTCATTTTCTTTAATCTCCTTGATAGTGAAGGAGTTGCTTGAGCAGCATCAGAACTTACAGTTCTTTTCCTTTTCAAATTATCAGAACCCTGAGCTTCAGTATTTTTCTGACGGGTTAACCCTGCAGCTTCTACTGTCTTCTGAAAAATCACATTTTCAGCTTCAATTATTACAGGTTCTGATGCATGAACCTGGACTTGCTCCCCTTCTTCATCAGATTCATCCCTAAGAATCATCCTTCTTCTCCTTAGTGGAGACTTAGGAACAGACTTTGCTCTTTTAGGCCTAGAGGATGAAGTTCTGATGGTAGGTACTGATGGTTGTTGTGAGGATTGAGCTGGTTGGAAGTATGTACTGATGGTTGGTTGTGGTTGAGGTTGAGAAGTTTGAGCTGTTTGTGTAGTAGTGGTATGTGCTGATGGAGGTTGAGTTGGTTGTACATCAGGATATATAGCACTGTATTTGTGAGGATCAGAGTTTACTAAGACTTGTTTGAAAGATATGGGAATTTGGAGGGGTCTTAGTACAGTCTTCTTATTATCAGTAGATAATAAGTCAATGAAAGCCCTTTTAGCAAGTTTAAAGGGTTCAATCAACTCACTAGCTAGTTGGGGTGCATCAGAGCAACAGAAACTGTATATAAGCTGACCGAATCTAGCAAAATAAACTGTGTTTCTATCTTCTGTCATCCTATCACCTATGAAATCAAAATGTGTTTGATTTAAGAGAGCATACCCGATTTATTGACTTAGGATTGGGATTGCATCAAAATTTGAGCACTTGTTTGCAAAGGCCTTGGTGATGTAGTCAAAGAAGAAACTCCACTCCCTCCTTATGTGGGGTCCCTTCAATTGTCCAAGCTTTGCTAAAGTCTTTTCATAGCCCAGATTGGTCATCATCTGTTGAAGAGCTGGCTCCTCAACTGTTGAAAAAGTGCAGTCTTCTGGCAGATGTAGAGCTTGGCGAACTGTAGACATAGTCACCACATGTTCATTCTCCCCTGTTGTAAAGATAATACTAGGGGACCTAGTTGCACCACCATCATCATAAAACCACTCCTCCAAAACTCCAGTATCTGAGTTTCTGAGAGTGATTGAGGTTGGGTCAATGCATACCTAATCTCGCTGTTAGCAAGGAAGTCCTGAACAAAGTGAAGATCTGATGGGGCTTCATCCTTGCTAATAATATTTAAGTAGTTGTTAGGAACAAACTTAGCTCAATTGAAAATGATGTCTTTTGGTGCCATTTCTGTGAAAAATTAAGTGAGAATAGTGTGTACACAAAATGTTTGATAAAATGCCTGTGAGAAAATAGAGGTTCAGAGAATATTAGTGGGTGAGAGAAAATAAGAGAGATGAGAGAATGAGAAAAGTAGGTAAAAGATTAGAAAATCTTTTAACTTTCTTATTTATACAACCCATGTGACAACAGCTATATTTGTAAAGCATGGCATACAATTTACACCTGACAACATGTGAACAATCAGTAAATAGTTAAAGCAGTAGTTAGTGGGCATGAGAAATAAGTAGTAATTATTGTGCACATGCAGTTTTTCAAGACAAACACGTTTCCCACTAAACAAATGATTATGACTGTTTTTATCTCACTTAAATATATTCTGATAAAATATGACCGTTCGGTATTACCATAAATAAGTCAAGTAAATAAATAATGCCACGTAAGCATCAGAGTTTTCATCAGGATTTAATATCAGAACTTGACTGTTATCAGATTTTAACGGTCATCAGAACATGGCTTCTGTTCTCAAAAAGTGAATTTTGTTTTTGTGATTCTTCATACAAAAACTGACTTGTTTCTTCAGAGTTTAATCTTCAGAACTTTCATCAGAACTTGTCCTCAGAATTTATGCAAATCACACTTAACTATTTGTCTAAAACAACTTAATTACCACAGTTATTTTCATCATTCATATGGAGTGAGAGTGTGTGCATTAGTAAAATATCAGATAAAGATTAAAGTCTGATAAACTTCAGTATATCTTAGAAATAAGTCATATGTTAAAACCGGCATTTTATGTAATATTATTTGTGAATTTGGTATAATATTAAGTCAAATGAAAATATATTCAATGATTGTACGTTTGTGTGAGTGAAAATTTCTGCATTATAAATTTGCTTTGGGTAGTATATGATTTTTCAAAGCAAGAGTTTATTTAATTTCTTTATTTTTGATTTATAAGGAATATTCTAAGCTTTGGAAAAATCTTCTTTTAAAAGGCATTTTGTTCACAAATTTTGAAAATGATTTTATAAAGTCTCTAAAAATACAAGTTAATTTATGGTATAAATTTTATAATTTTTGAACTTGTATTTTATTTTATAAAAATAAATCATTATAAATTTTAGTTGTCATATTTATCAAATTACATGAATAACCTTGCATGTAAACTCTCTTCTATTTAATCAAAGGGCAAAGAAGACATTCTCAACACCACTAACTCACATTTTGCTAATCAATTTACCCCTTTACCCTTGCATGCAAATCTACCTAACTATATTGGAGGGTTACTCTTGTAAAATCTCAAACCCACTCACATTATAGTCAAATCAATGCATAAAAACAAGTCCAAGAAGTGATCATCACCTCACTTCACCCCACCACTTCACTCTCTTCTCCCTCCCTCCTCCCTCACCTCTCGGTTTTTCCCCTCCCCTCTCGGCAACCACCAAAACCGAGCCCCATCCCCTTCTTTCTTCAACTCTCACTCAAACAATCATCTTATATCCAAGTAATTTTACTCCCTATATGTTATTCTTATATATATTTCAAAAGTTTAGAGTGAAAAACCTATGTTTTGACCTTACATGGTGATGTTTTTGTTAAGCTCAAAGTGAACCTCCTTGATTCTTGTGAATCTAAGGCTTTCACCATGAGATATAGTATCATAGGGTCAAGAATGGCTAGACATAAGAGTGTTACACTTATGAAATGTTGTTCTTACCCTAATCCATTCGGCCATGACTTGATAGGAGCCGAATGGATGGTGTTTTGTTGCCTTGTTACATTTTTGTGTATTTTGTGATGATAACGTGAATTTTATAGTAAAAGCTTGATAAAACCCTTTTGCATGCTAGTTGATCATTTAGTTGTAATCCATGTTAGGCTTGCATGTTGAATTATGATAAAAATTTATTTGGAAATCATGTTGCTTTGGCTTGAAAGATCCGAAAGCATGCATGCATGTAAATCACTTTTGGTTTTTTTTGGAAGTTTTGATCATTTAGATTCATGTTGTTAGTGAGCCTTAATTTCAGTAGGAATAATGTATTAATATTGATTTATACTTCTTATTGCATGGTAATAATTCGTGGTTATCTATTATAAAAAAAATATATATCTTGTTGCTTCAAGAGCATAAAGGTTTGTGATTTGTAAAGAGTAGTCTCTTTTGTTTTGCCATAGTTGCACCTTAGGTAAGGATGATCTCACCAAGGTTATTTTGAGAAGAAGGGAGTTAGTTCAGTAGAATACCATGTATAATTCTTTGTTTAAGTTTTGAGTTATTGTTAGATAGGTTTGTCAAGTCAAAGCCTTGGAAAAATGAGAGTTATAGTTTCTGCAGAAAAATCAGTTTAGTACCCTGAGGTTTAGAGTGAGTTTTGACCATGTCATTGATGTGCACTTTGAGGCCCAAGCTACCAGAAGTTAGTATGGGGAGTATATAATAGGTTTTAGGAGTTGGTTGGAGGTTTGCATGTCATTTGGTTAGGTGCACAAGTAGAATAACAAAATCTGTCCAGCAGGGGGCAGTTTTGTTGCAACTTAGAAATAGGGAGATTTGGCCATGTCATGGGTAGGCCCTCATTAGGCCCAATTGGGCCTTAGTTAGAGGGTATGTCAGAGAAGTTTTTCCAACCATATTTCATAGGATATGAGCTAGAACCATGTGTCACAAGATAATTCAAGTCAGGGCATTTTCTGCCCAGAGAAACAGGGGAACCTTGGACTTTTAGCTTAGGCCCAAGAAGGCCCAAGCCAGGCCTTTGAGCCACATCAATCTTGTGAGATGCCCTTAGGTCAGGAGAGTCTTGTGTAAAAATTTTGAAGAAAAACTTGTAGTTTAAGAGTGTCTAATGCACTCAAGAAACCTTAGTTACCGTTCTGAAATTTGCACCAGTGAGCACTTTCACTTATCACATAGCTTTAGAACACTTAGAAGTGAGTATTAGGTCGACCACCATAGTTGTAAGATAGTATAAGGTCAGTAGAGCAAAAGGCACAAGTGAGGGTCAATAGGTTTTGGATAATTTAGGAAAGGCACATTGAGTTAGGAAGCCCAAATTTGAAGACTTTGTTTAGTTAGCGACCAAGTGACTTAAGTGGTGAGTCGAGATCATCCAAGCCTAGTGTGGCATTATGGTGTATATGATATTATTTGGTATTAATATACGATATGTGATTATGTGGCTACGTGTGTATATTTGAAAATATAATGGTGGATATGAATTAAGTGCGTATAGGCCTAAGTGCCATCCATGTTTAATTTCGGGTTATAAATAGGTTAAGATGGTAAGAATATATTATAATGAGGATTATTATTATTTATGTAGGATCTCGAGACGAGGGAAAACTTGCCATAAAAGTCGAGTGAAGCTCCAGTTGTTGCTCCTACCAGTCAGACCAGACCAGTCTATCTCAAGGCAAGTGATTCAACTTGACCTTCGTATTTACTGTAAACAGTTCATATATATATATCGATGCAATTATCCTGAGTCATTTTGATATATTTAAATCAAGCGTATCTTTTGTTTATCTTTGAGTTACATAGAGATGCCATGAACCCTCGAGTACGTATTGCAAGTAGTTCAAAAGTCTTTCATGATAGTTTAATGCCATGATAAAATAGAGATTTGTTATAATACTTTATTGATCCTTTTGATTATCATGCTATTGATCCCTGAGAAATCTTGATATTGCACCCTGATGCTTTGATTCAACTTTTGAAATAACCTCGATAGAAACTTTATCTTGAAACCTAAAAGCCAATCATTTCTTAAATTCATTCATGATTGTTTGATAACCCTATCCTTACCCTAAAGCTTGATACCTTGTTATATCTTGAGCTGATGATCACTTTCTTTATATTTTAACACCTCTATCCTATTGGAACCAGTGATGCTTATCTTCTTGATGTTCTAATACCTATACCTTGTCTACAACCATTACTTTAAGCCTAGTTTGGCATTACTCTTTCATATTATCCAATAGCCATGCTCAATTTCCTTGTCAAAGTTCTTGTTTATGGAAACCTCTCAATTACCCTAATATAGTAAAGTCTAGTGGATCATGGCCCTGAGATTTAGTGTCATATTTCCAGTGTTTCAAGTTGATCTATAATCCCTTGATAAAAATGATTACAGTCGAAAGAGATTTTGTCATAAATCGGCATCAGTTTTTAAAATGATTAAAATGTGGATTTTTCAGTCCCAAATGGGGATAAATGTTTTCTTTGAATGGTGGATCTGGACTGAGACGTGAGTCCTTTCCACACTTATATTAGGCTTAAAAGTTGCCTAGGGATTCCCAATAATGTTTTAGAACCCAGCGAGGTTCGGGATTACTTCGCGGCTGATCACCGGCTGTAATCCGTAGCGTCATAAAATGATTTTAATTAAGAATGATTTTAAAATTGTTTTGATGCAAGCATAATGATGCCAACTCACATAAGTTTTATCTCTCGTTATCATTGATTATGTCTTTCCATTGTCATTCCTAAAGGTATATCTCGATTTATGTTTTGCGTTGTACTGTTAGCACTTGTTGAGCTTTTGGCTCACTTCTTGCTTTACCCTGATATTACAGCTAGCAGCTATGGTTAGATTCAAGCAGACTGCCCGTAAGACCTGTGATGCTGATGCTTATATTCGAGCTCAGGTAGAATAAGTAATAATAGCTGTGAGGATTCGGTATTTGTAATCAGATGTAATAGCTGGTAGTGATGGGCTGTTCCAAACCCTAAACTGTAAGATCTTGGATTGGTTGTGTATCCTTCATTAAAATGATGTAATAGCTATATTTATTTCGCTATTTAAGTTGGGGGTGTGACAGGTTTTGGTATCAGAGCTACGGTTTAGAGTCCCTGGACAGCCCAAATAGGTTATAGGATTTGTGTGTAGGTTATAGATATTATGCGAGAGAGTAGGTTAAGTAAATTATTATTAATACTCCTCTTATTGGTTGTCAGCAAAGGGCGCATTCCTCGTCATCCTCTGGGTCGGACGACACTATTGCTTTCTCCGTGTATGCTGAGTTGAGGCGCGAGTTCGACATGCTTCAGGGCAAGTACGACCGACTGATAGACCGACTGAAGAACGTGTATCCGGACAGCCGAAACTACAAAGGGAAGCCCAAGGAGCAGATGATTGCGAGACTTGAGACCTTGGTTCAGTACGTCAACACTAAGCTTGAGGAGATGCCAGCACACCGGGACCGTACCAGCCAGTATGTCATTCAGATGGTGGCGGATGAGCTCCAGAGCATTGTGAAGACGCTTCGAGAGGAAAAGACTACCAAGCCCCGTTCAGATGGAGTGGAACCTTAGTTCTTTCCATTTACCTTTCATGTTGTTGTACTATCAGACTCTATGGAATCCCCAGTTGTTTCCGTCTTTCCTTTAAATAAGCCTGTTATTCCTAGAATCAGACTATGTCCCAATCCTATGTACTGTGACCTTTAAAAATTTCAATAATTATGTGCTATTGTTCCATTTGCTCTCAACTGTTATTTTATGTTTTTATCATCATATCTGCTTAATTTGGAAACTTGACCCCATATGTAAATGAGAATGCCATGCGATACCCTTGAATCATTTTATCATTCATATCTGTTATGACACAACTCTTATTTCAGGATCATGCCTCCCAAAAAGAAGAACCCAACAACCACCTTCACCACAGACCCAAACATTCTTCGACTACTGGAAACCTTGCAACAGCAAACCAATGCTATAGCTCAACAACAACTAACTCTTCAACAACGAATTGAAAACCAAGATAACCGTGAGCCACACCAACCACCTGAACCACCAGTACCACCTAGACAAATTGTCACTTTCAAAGCTTTTCAGAATGTGAATCCACCTGTATTTCATGATACCACTGATCCAGTGATAGCAAACACATGGATCAAGGAGATGGAAAGGGCTTTTGAGTTGGTACAGTTAGGAGACGATCAGAAGACGTCGTATGCCACTTACTTCTTGAAGGGAGAAGTCATCTATTGGTGGGAATCAGTAAAAGCTATGGAAGTCACTCAGCAGGTTTCTTGGGAGAGATTTAAGAAGTTATTTCTGGACAAGTATTACCCTAAGTACATGCAGAATCAGATGGAGCTAAAATTTCTCGAGTTAAAGCAAGGGAACATGACTGTACTGGAATATGAGAAGAAGTTCACTGAGTTGTCAAGGTTTGTGACAAAGTATACTAGCACTGAGGAAGAAAAAGCAAAGAAATTTCAGCAAGGATTGGAGCCTTGGATCAGAGATAGGGTGGCTATGTTTGAGCTTGAAACTTATGCGGGAGTAGTACAGAAAGCTGCTCTGATTGAGAATAATGGGATGCAGTCAAGGAAAGAGAGGGATAACAAGAAGAGGAAGGTTCCATTTTATGGAGAAAAGTCTGAAGCTGGAAGTTCGCAAGATCGGAATGTAAAGAGGATTGGTTTCCAGAAGGGCGGAAATTTTCAAAGGAAGGGAAATTTGGGCAAAAGGCAAGAATCAAAAGGGAACAATCAGGCAAGCCAAGGGCAAGTTGGAGAAAACAGGTTCCAGAGGCCAGAATGCAAGCACTGTGGAAGAAGGCACCCCGGAGTATGCAATAAGCTGAGTATGACCTGTTATAGGTGCAATCAGAAGGGACATTTGGCAAACGAGTGCAAGATGCCGAAGCCAGGAGTTACGTGTTACAAGTGTGGGAAGACTGGACACATGGCTAGGGAGTGTAAGGCAACAGGACCAGTCAGAGCTCTGATGAACGTGGCAAGTACCAGTGCAAGCGTGCCAGCTGAGGTATTGGCATTACCTCCACCACCCGCACCAACCCCGCAAGCAACAGCAAGGACATTTGATCTAAAGATGAAAGATGCTGTTCAAGAATTCTGAGGTGATAGCATGTACACTTTTATTCAATAATGTCAAAGCTAAAGTATTGATTGATTCGGGAGCAACAAGATCTTTCATATCAGAATCTTTTGTTGATAAGCTCCAATGTGATAAAACGGTTATGAGTGAGGTAGTAAATGTGGTAATTGTGAACCAAGAGAAGATTCCTGTGAATCAATTTTGTCCAAAATGTGAGATTGATATTTCGGGATATAAGTTCTCAGCCGACTTGATACTCTTCAAGCTGGGAGAGTTTGATATAATTTTAGGAATGGATTGGTTAGGAGAGAATAGTGCTCAGATAAATTGTAAGACCAAGAGAGTGTATTTAAAGATGAAGAGTGGAGAGAAGGTAGTATTTAAGGGTGAGAGGCAAGAGCAACTATTTCTTACAATTATTCAGGCTAAGAAGTTACTTAGAAAAGGTTGTGAGTCGTTCCTAGCATATGTAGTGGATTCAGAGAGAGGCAGCCCCAGCATGGAAGATATTCCTGTAGTTAATGAGTTCCCCGATGTGTTTCCCGACGAACTACCAGGCTTACCACCACATCGACAAATTGAGTTCGAGATCAACCTTGCTCCAGGCACGGAACCAGTTTCAAAGGCTCCGTATAGGATGGCACCAGCAGAAATGAAAGAGTTGGCGAGCTAGCTATAAGAATTATTGGATAAGGGAGTGATACGACCAAGTACGTCGCCATGGGGAGCACCTGTTCTCTTTGTGAAGAAGAAAGATGGGAGTATGCGTCTATGCATAGATTACCGGGAGTTGAATAAAGTAACGATCAAGAACCGCTACCCGCTACCAAGGATAGATGACCTTTTTGATCAGTTAAAGGGAGCAAAATGCTTTTCGAAGATTGATTTGAGATCGGGATACCATCAATTAAAGATCAAGGAAGAAGATATTCCCAAGACCGCATTTAGGACCAGATATGGGCATTATGAATTCCTAGTAATGCCGTTTGGATTGACCAACGCTCCGGCCGCATTTATGGATCTGATGAATCGAGTATTTAAGAAGTATTTGGATAAATTTGTCGTGGTATTTATTGATGACATCCTTATTTATTCTAAGTCGGAAGAAGAACATAAGCAGCACCTCTGGATAGCATTGGAGATACTCCGACAAGAGAAGTTTTATGCCAAGTTTACCAAATGTGAGTTTTGGTTAAAGGAAGTTCAATTTTTGGGGCATGTTATTGGAAATGAGGGAGTTAAAGTGGATCCGGCGAAGATTGAGGCAGTTATGAGTTGGGAGAGGCCAAAGACTCCTACGGAAGTGCGAAGTTTTCTAGGATTGGCCGGATACTATAGAAGATTCGTCAAGGATTTCTCGAAGATCGCCACGCCATTGACCAAGTTAACCAGAAAGAATCAAAAGTTTGAATGGAGTGCAGAATGTGAAAATAGCTTTCAAGAGTTAAAACAGAAGTTGGTAACAGCTCCGGTGTTGGTACTTCCAGATGATCAAGGGAATTTTGTAATATTCAGCGACGCTTCACATAAGGGTTTGGGTTGTGTGTTGATGCAACACAGTAAGGTAATAGCATATGCGTCAAGACAGTTGAAGCCGCACGAGTTAAAGTATCCGACGTATGACTTGGAACTAGCCGCCATAGTGTTCGCACTCAAGATTTGGAGACACTATCTCTATGGAGAGAAGTGTGAAATCTACACGGATCACAAGAGTTTAAAGTACATTTTTACTCAGAAAGAGCTCAATATGAGGCAGAGGAGATGGCTGGAATTGATCAAGGACTATGACTGTTCGATAAATTACCATCCTGGAAAGGCGAACGTAGTGGCCGATGCGCTGAGTCGGAAGGAGAGATTGAATATGATGATAACATCAAAAGAGTTATCTGAAGAAATCGGAAAATTGGAATTGGAACTTTGTGCTTATGGGAAAGTCAAAGAAGTTTGTCGTGCAATGACCTTTCAGCCAACACTAATGGAAAAGATAAAGAAGTGTCAAGAGGAAGTAATGGAAAAAGAGAAAAATCAGTTATCTGGAGAAGAGATTAATACTAAAAGGGATGAGCAAGGAATACTAAGGTTTTCATCCAGAATATGGATTCCTCATGTACCTGAATTAAAGAATAAGATCCTCCATGAAGCCCACCATTCGAAATTTTCAATCCACCCGGGAAGCACCAAGATGTATCAAGACTTAAAGAAGAACTTTTGGTGGCCAAATATGAAGCGAGACGTGGCAGAATGGGTTGCGAAGTGCTATACTTGTCAGAAAGTAAAGGCAGAACATCAACGACCAAGCGGATTAATTCAGCCCCTGAAGATTCCAGAATGGAAATGGGAAAATATCGCTATGGACTTTATAGTAGGACTACCGCGAACAAAATCCGGACATGACGCAATATGGGTTATAATTGACCGTCTTACGAAGTCGGCGCATTTCCTTCCAATAAATGAGAAGTCGTCACTGGACAAGTTGGTTCATCTGTATGTGCACGAAATCGTATTAAGGCATGGAGTACCCGTATCAATAGTTTCAGACAGAGATCACCGATTTAACTCGAGATTCTGGAAGCAATTCCAGGAATGTCTTGGCACGAAGTTGAATATGAGCACGGCGTATCACCCGCAGACTGATGGTCAGAGCGAAAGGACGATTCAAACAATCAAAGACATGTTGCGCAGTTGTGCAATCGATTTTGCAGGAAGTTGGGACGACCACCTGCCATTGATTGAATTCTCATATAACAACAGCTATCATTCCAGTATCGGCATGCCACCATATGAAGCTTTGTACGGGCGAAAATGTAGATCACCAACAAGTTGGGATGAAGTAGGAGAAGGAAGAATTCTCGGCTCAGAATTGGTACAACAGTTGCATGACTCAGTCAAGTTAATTCAGAAAAGGTTGCTTGCTGCTCAAGATAGACAGAGGAAGTATGCGGATCCAGCGCGTAAGGATGTTCAATTCCAAATTGGCGAAGCTGTGTTGCTAAAGGTGTCACCTAGGAAAGGGTTGATGAGATATGGCAAGAAAGGAAAGTTAGCACCTAGATACATAGGTCCTTTTGAGATTTTGAGTCAAGTAGGAAAGGTGGCCTACGAGTTGGCCTTACCACCTCAGTATCGGCATGTGCATAATGTGTTCCATGTGTCGTTACTTAAGAAATATAATCCTGACACTAGCCATGTGATAGAATATGAACCCGTAAAAATTTAGGCAGACCTGTCATTTGTGGAGCAACCGGTTAAAATACTCGACTGGAAAGTAAAGAGTCTTAGAAATAAGTCAGTAAAGTTAGTAAAAGTACTTTGGAGGATCCCTAAGGTCGAAGAGTCGACTTGGGAGTTAGAGTCTGATATGCGTTCCCGGTATCCTCATCTGTTCTCTTAGATTCTGGGGACAGAATCCCTTAAGGGGGAGAGGATGTTACGACCGGCATTTTATGTAATATTATTTGTGAATTTGGTATAATATTAAGTCAAATGAAAATATATTCAATGATTGTACGTTTGTGTGAGTGAAAATTTCTGCATTATAAATTTGCTTTGGGTAGTATATGATTTTTCAAAGCAAGAGTTTATTTAATTTCTTTATTTTTGATTTATAAGGAATATTCTAAGCTTTGGAAAAATCTTCTTTTAAAAGGCATTTTGTTCACAAATTTTGAAAATGATTTTATAAAGTCTCTAAAAATACAAGTTAATTTATGGTATAAATTTTATAATTTTTGAACTTGTATTTTATTTTATAAAAATAAATCATTATAAATTTTAGTTGTCATATTTATCAAATTAAATGAATAACCTTGCATGCAAACTCTCTTCTATTTAATCAAAGGGCAAAGAAGACATTCTCAACCCCACTAACTCACATTTTGCTAACCAATTTACCCCTTTACCCTTGCATGCAAATCTACCTAACTATATTGGAGGGTTACTCTTGTAAAATCTCAAACCCACTCACATTATAGTCAAATCAATGCATAAAAACAAGTCCAAGAAGTGATCATCACCTCACTTCACCCCACCACTTCACTCTCTTCTCCCTCCCTCCTCCCTCACCTCTCGGTTTTCCCCTCCCCTCTCGGCAACCACCAAAACCGAGCCCCATCCCCTTCTTTCTTCAACTCTCACTCAAACAATCATCTTATATCCAAGTAATTTTACTCCCTATATGTTATTCTTATATATATTTCAAAAGTTTAGAGTGAAAAACCTATGTTTTGACCTTGCATGGTGATATTTTTGTTAAGCTCAAAGTGAACCTCCTTGATTCTTGTGAATCTAAGGCTTTCACCATGAGATATAGTATCATAGGGTCAAGAATGGCTAGACATAAGAGTGTTACACTTATGAAATGTTGTTCTTACCCTAATCCATTCGGCCATGACTTGATAGGAGCCGAATGGATGGTGTTTTGTTGCCTTGTTACATTTTTGTGTATTTTGTGATGATAACGTGAATTTTATAGTAAAAGCTTGATAAAACCCTTTTGCATGCTAGTTGATCATTTAGTTGTAATCCATGTTAGGCTTGCATGTTGAATTATGATAAAAATTTATTTGGAAATCATGTTGCTTTGGCTTGAAAGATCCGAAAGCATGCATGCATGTAAATCACTTTTGGTTTTTTTTGGAAGTTTTGATCATTTAGATTCATGTTGTTAGTGAGCCTTAATTTCAGTAGGAATAATGTATTAATATTGATTTATACTTCTTATTGCATGGTAATAATTCGTGGTTATCTATTATAAAAAAATATATATCTTGTTGCTTCAAGAGCATAAAGGTTTGTGATTTGTAAAGAGTAGTCTCTTTTGTTTTGCCATAGTTGCACCTTAGGTAAGGATGATCTCACCAAGGTTATTTTGAGAAGAAGGGAGTTAGTTCAGTAGAATACCATGTATAAGTCTTTGTTTAAGTTTTGAGTTGTTGTTAGATAGGTTTGTCAAGTCAAAGCCTTGGAAAAATGAGAGTTATAGTTTCTGCAGAAAAATCAGTTTAGTACCCTGAGGTTTAGAGTGAGTTTTGACCATGTCATTGATGTGCACTTTGAGGCCCAAGCTACCAGAAGTTAGTATGGGGAGTATATAATAGGTTTTAGGAGTTGGTTGGAGGTTTGCATGTTATTTGGTTAGGTGCACAAGTAGAATAACAAAATCTGTCCAGCAGGGGACAGTTTTGTTGCAACTTAGAAATAGGGAGATTTGGCCATGTCATGGGTAGGCCCTCATTAGGCCCAATTGGGTCTTAGTTAGAGGGTATGTCAGAAAAGTTTTTCCAACCATAGTTCATAGGATATGAGCTAGAACCATGTGTCACAAGATAATTCAAGTCAGGGCATTTTCTGCCCAGAGAAACAGGGGAACCTTGGACTTTTAGCTTAGGCCCAAGAAGGCCCAAGCCAGGCCTTTGAGCCACATCAAGCTTTTGAGATGCCCTTAGGTCAGGAGAGTCTTGTGTAAAAATTTTGAAGAAAAACTTGTAGTTTAAGAGTGTCTAATGCACTCAAGAAACCTTAGTTACCATTCTGAAATTTGCACCAGTGAGCACTTTCACTTATCACATAGCTTTAGAACACTTAGAAGTGAGTATTAGGTCGACCACCATAGTTGTAAGATAGTATAAGGTCAGTAGAGCAAAAGGCACAAGTGAGGGTCAATAGGTTTTGGATAATTTAGGAAAGGCACATTGAGTTAGGAAGCCCAAATTTGAAGACTTTGTTTAGTTAGCGACCAAGTGACTTAAGTGGTGAGTCGAGATCATCCAAGCCTAGTGTGGCATTATGGTGTATATGATGTTATTTGGTATTAATATATGATATGTGATTATGTGGCTACGTGTGTACATTTGAAAATATAATGGTGGATATGAATTAAGTGCGTATAGGCCTAAGTGCCATCCATGTTTAATTTCGGGTTGTAAATAGGTTTAGATGGTAAGAATATATTATAATGAGGATTATTATTATTTATGTAGGATCTCGAGACGAGGGAAAACTTGCCATAAAAGTCGAGTGAAGCTCCAGTTGTTGCTCCTACCAGTCAGACCAGACCAGTCTATCTCAAGGCAAGTGATTCAACTTGACCTTCGTATTTACTGTAAACAGTTCATATATATATCGATGCAATTATCCTGAGTCATTTTGATATATTTAAATCAAGCGTATCTTTTGTTTATCTTTGAGTTACATAGAGATGCCATGAACCCTCGAGTACGTATTGCAAGTAGTTTAAAAGTCTTTCATGATAGTTTAATGCCATGATAAAATAGAGATTTGTTATAATACTTTATTGATCCTTTTGATTATCATGCTATTGATCCCTGAGAAATCTTGATATTGCACCCTGATGCTTTGATTCAACTTTTGAAATAACCTCGATAGAAACTTTATCTTGAAACCTAAAAGCCAATCATTTCTTAAATTCATTCATGATTGTTTGATAACCCTATCCTTACCCTAAAGCTTGATACCCTGTTATATCTTGAGCTGATGATCACTTTCTTTATATTTTAACACCTCTATCCTATTGGAACCAGTGATGCTTATCTTCTTGATGTTCTAATACCTATACCTTGTCTACAACCATTGCTTTAAGCCTAGTTTGGCATTACTCTTTCATATTATCCAATAGCCTTGCTCAATTTCCTTGTCAAAGTTCTTGTTTATGGAAACCTCTCAATTACCCTAATATAGTAAAGTCTAGTGGATCATGGCCCTGAGATTTAGTGTCATATTTCCAGTGTTTCAAGTTGATCTATAATCCCTTGATAAAAATGATTACAGTCGAAAGAGATTTTGTCATAAATCGGCATCAGTTTTTAAAATGATTAAAATGTGGATTTTTCAGTCCCAAAGGGGGATAAATGTTTTCTTTGAATGGTGGATCTGGACTGAGACGCGAGTCCTTTCCACACTTATATTAGGCTTAAAAGTTGCCTAGGGATTCCCAATAATGTTTTAGAACCCAGCGAGGTTCGGGATTACTTCGCAGCTGATCACCGGCTGTAATCCGTAGCGTCATAAAATGATTTTGATTAAGAATGATTTTAAAATTGTTTTGATGCAAGCATAATGATGCCAACTCACATAAGTTTTATCTCTCGTTATCATTGATTATGTCTTTCCACTGTCATTCCTAAAGGTATATCTCGATTTATGTTTTGCGTTGTACTGTTAGCACTTGTTGAGCTTTTGGCTCACTTCTTGCTTTACCCTGATATTACAGCTAGCAGCTATGGTTAGATTCAAGCAGACTGCCCGTAAGACCTGTGATGCTGATGCTTATGTTCGAGCTCAGGTAGAATAAGTAATAATAGCTGTGAGGATTCGGTATTTGTAATCAGATGTAATAGCTGGTAGTGATGGGCTGTTCCAAACCCTAAACTGTAAGATCTTGGATTGGTTGTGTATCCTTCATTAAAATGATGTAATAGCTATATTTATTTCGCTATTTAAGTTGGGGGTGTGACATCATAACTGAGAAAAGTGCTTAAAATCTGTCTTTAATTATGAAGTCTAATGTAGAACAAATTTATGCAAGAATCCACCTCAACTGATTGTGCTCATTATATGCATCTTTTAACATTCTTTTTACAGTGGCTTCTCAGTGTAAGTGAGTCACAACTGCTATCAGAATTTATGCTATTATCAAAGTATTTCTCCAGTAATCAGAGAATGTGAAAAGTCACCCAAAAAAATTATTTTCTTTTTTAATGCATGTAAATTAATACCAGCAATGCGGTTGGATCTTTCCTTCCACATATTTACTCTAGATCTCAAAGGAGTACCTGGCTTCAATTTTCTTTTCTTTTATTTTCTTCAGATAAGTAAGGCTTATCAAGCATGTAATTCATTCTTAAGATTTACTGACATTAAAATTTGACAGATAAGAAGCAAGAATCTAGTTTGTGACTTAGTAATAAGATACACAAAGTAAATTTGACAAAGCTCAATATCACAATTTGCTTGTGTTAATGAATTTCCACATAAACAACTAATTCAAACATAGGATTTCTAGTATTTTAAAGACTACTAAGTCAACATTTAGCACAGTAATCCTCATTGGATTGAATAGTCACAGAACATTCAAAACACTATCAGAGTATGTAGAATCACATCTGATAATAATCAACATTTAGTATATTACAGTTTAAGCATAGATTACATAGAGATAAGACAATCTGTAAACAGTGATCATAAATTCTGATGCATGAGAACAAAAACTAGGCAGATTTTGTGAAAGAACCTGAAACCATTTCAAGTTCATTTACCAGTCTTGTAAAAGTAGCTTCACATAGTGGTTTTGTGAAGATATCTGCTAGTTGTTGATCTGTTGGAACAAAATGCAATTCCACTATACCTTCCATCATATGTTCCCTTATGAAATGGTACCTAATGCTGATGTGCTTTGTCATCGAGTGTTGAACTGGATTACCTGTCATAGCAATAGCACTTTGATTATCACAGTAAATGGGTATTTTAGAAAATTCTAACCCATAGTCCAGTAACTGATTCTTCATCCAAAGAATCTGTGCACAACAGTTTCCTGCAGTAATATATTATGCTTCTGCAGTTGATGCGGAAATTAATTTCTGTTTCTTGCTAAACCAAAAAACAAATCTGCCTCCAAGAAATTGGCAGCTTCCACTAGTGCTTTTCCTGTCTATTTTGCATCCTGCAAAATCTGCATCTGAGTAACCTATTAGCTTAAAATCTGATTCTCTAGGATACCACAATCCTAGATCAGTTGTACCCTTGAGGTACTTAAAAATTCTTTTCACGGCTATTAGATGAGGTTCTCTTGGATCAGCCTGAAATCTTGCACAAAGACAGGTAGCATACATGATATCAGGTCTACTAGCAGTTAAATAGAGTAAAGAGCCAATCATACCTCTATAGTTAGTAATATCTACTGATGCTCCAGTATCTTTATCTAAATTGTTTCCAGTGGCCATAGGAGTGGATGTAGTTGAACAATCTTGCATTCCAAATTTCTTCAGTAAATTTATGGTGTACTTGGATTGATTTATGAAAGTACCTTCTTCATTTTGCTTGACTTGAAGTCCCAGAAAATAGCTAAGTTCTCCCTTCATACTCATTTGATATCTTGACTGCATTAGCTTTGCAAACCTTTCATAGAGTTTGGCATTAGTAGAACCAAATATGATATCATCAACATATATCTGTACCAAAAGTAAGTCATTTCCATGGTTGAGGTAGAACAATGTTTCATCAATTGTACCTCTGTTAAATCCACTTTCTAGAAGAAATTGAGGTAAAGTCTCATACCATGCTCTTGGAGCTTGCTTAAGGTCATAAAGTGCTTTATCAAGTCTGTAGACATGATTAGGAAATTTTGGATCTACAAATCGTGGAGGTTGTTCAACATATAACTCTACTTCTAATTCTCCATTGAGAAAAGCACTTTTCACATCCATTTAAAAGACTTTAAACTTTTTATGAGCAGCATAAGCCAAAAAGATTCTTATGGCTTCCAATCTAGCAACTGGTGCAAATGTTTCATCATAATCAATACCCTCCTGTTGAGAGTAGCCTTTGGCAACCAGCCTTGCTTTGTTTCTTGTAATTATGCCATCACTGTCAGTTTTGTTTCTGAACACCCATTTTGTGCCAACAATTGATCTGTTCTTCGGTCTTGGCACTTGGGTCCAGACTTTATTTCTTTCAAATTCATTTAACTCTTCCTGCATTGCTTGTACCCAATCAGCATCTTGAAGAGCTTCTTCCACTTTTTTTGGTTCAGTATGAGATATAAAGGAATGATAGAGACATTCATTTGATATTCCGGTTCTAGTTCTGACACCTGCTTTAGGATCTCCAATTATTAAGTCAGGTGTATGTGATTTGGTCCCTTTCCTTGCAGATGGAAGTTGATTTCTAGAACTGGATCCTCCCCCATGATCCATGTTGTCTCCATCAGCATTTTCTGATGCTCCCCCTGTAGTTATGCTCTCTGAGACTTCAGAATTTGAGTTGGATCCTTCAGGATTTGAAGAATCAGAGTTTCCAGAATTATCAGAATTTGGCTCATCAGAACTTGATGAATCAGAACTTGAAGAGCTAGTGACAGGTTATGATGCTTCCTGAGAGTCTTTAGTTGTGGTAGGATCTTCAGCTTGCTCCCCCTGAACGGGTGCATTTTCCCTTGGAGTAGTTACCACAATTTCAATGACATCAGAATTTAACCCGTCAGAATTTACAGGATCAGGATTTAAACCATCATAATTTACAGAAATAGAATTTAAATCTTCATTTTCAAATCTCAGCTGATCATGATCATTGAAATCTTCAAGTCCAGTAATCTTCTTATCATCAAAAGTTATATTGATATATTCCATGACAACCCTTGTTCTTAAATTGTAGACTCTGAAAGCTTTTGAGGAAAGTGGATATCCAACAAAAATTCCTTCATCAGCTTTTAGATCAAATTTTGACAGCTGTTTAGGATGAGTATTAAGAACAAAACACTTACATCCAAATACATGAAAGTATTTCAGATTTGGCTTCTTTTTCTTCACCATCTCATATGGTGTTTTTCCAAGCTTGTTTATGAGTGTGACATTCTGTGTAAAACAAGTAGTTTGCACAGCTTCAGCCTAAAAGTAGGTTGGCAGCTTTGCTCATCAAGCATAGTTCGTGCAGCTTCAATGTGAGTCATGTTCTTTCTTTCTACAAGTCCATTTTGCTGTGGAGTTCCAGGTGCAGAAAATTCCTGCTTCATTCCATTCTCTTTGTGGAACTCTTCCATGATTGAATTTTTGAACTCAGTGCCATTATCACTTCTTATTATTCTAACAAAATCTTTGACCAATTTATCCATCTATCTGACATGATCAGTTAGAGTAGATGCAGTTTCATTCTTCTTGTGCAAGAAATATACCCAAGTGTATCTTGTGAACTCATCCACTATAACCATAGCATTTTTCTTCTTTACAATAGACATGACATTGACTGGACCAAATAGATCAACATGCAGTAGGTGATAAGGCTCAAGAATTGAGGATTTTCTCTTGAATGAAGATTTTCTTTGTTTTGCCTTTTGACATGAATCACAAAGGCCATCAGGAGCAAATACTGATTTTCGAAGTCCTCTCACAAGATCTTTCTTTACTAGCTCATTTATGTTGTTGAAATTTAAATGAGAGAGTCTATTATGCCAATTCCAGCTTTCTTCAATTGATGATCTACTCAATAGACATATTGCAGAACCATCAGAGCTTGTTGAAAGTCTGGCTTCATATATGTTACCATGCATGTAACCTTTCAGAACCACTTTACCTGTAGAATTACTTACAACTTCACAGTGTTCTTCAAAGAAATCCACATGATAACCTCTGTCACAGATTTGACTCACACTTAGCAGATTGTGTTTAAGTCCTGAGACAAGAGCTACTGATTCAATGATGACATTCCCAAGATTGATATTGCCATATCCCAGAGTCTTTCCCATGTTGCCATCTCCATAAGAAACTCCTGGGCCAGCTTTCTCCACAAAGTCTAATAGCAGGGCTTTATTTTCTGTCATATGTCCTGAACATCCACTGTCAAGAACTAGGATGTTTTTCCTGTTGCCCTGCAATCACAAAGACCACTATTGGGCAGTTTTAAGGACCCAGACTTGCTTGGATCCTCTGGCCTTATTAAGTTTGTTAGCATTTGCAGCGGATTTAATTTTAGAGTTTATGCCTACATACTGTTTATCAGACTTTATATCAGACTTTGCATCAGAACTTATACTAGAAGAAATTACACTAACTTTCTTCAAAGAAGGTTTTATTTGATAATAATCATAATACAAACTATGATATTCCTTACAAGTATAAATGGAATTCCATAAACTACCACAATGAAAACAAGGATTTTCTGGTTTAAACCTAACAGACTGACTCTTAACTCCTGATTTAGGAGGTAAAGAGTTTATATCTTTATTTTTCCTGCAAAAAGAAGCAAGAGGGTTAGAGTTTCCACAGTTGTAGCATTTCTTTCTAGGAGCATTAGGAACAGGCATATAATTATTGCTTTTATTCACACCTTCCTTTCCATTCCTATTTTTCCTAGCTTCCTTTACCTTGTTCACAATTCTAATCTCTTTCAGCTTATCCTTAAGCTGCTTCTTTGTCATTAAGCCTATGATTACTTCAGCTGGTTTATCCTGTTTTAATTTGTCAGAATTTGACTTTTCTTTGACTTATGTCCTAGACTCTTTCATCTTTTCAGAATCAGACTTTACAGTTTTTGCTACAAACTTAACAAGATTTACCTTTGGCTTAGAAGTCTGTTTAAAAACAGTTGGCTCAATTTGCACAATTCCTTTCTCACTTTTATCATCTCCATAACCTAAGCCCTCTTTCCAGTTTCCACTACTTAGTAAATTCTGAGTTGTTCTGCCAGAGTTAGTCCAAGTTCTGATGATCTCTCTTTCCTTTTCCAAATCAGTTTTTAGAGATTCATTCAATTTTAGCACTTCATCTCTAAAATACAAAGCTTCATCTCTTTCTTTTCTAGTTTGATGAAGAAAAACTAACTCCTTTTCTAAATAGTCATTTCTGTTTTTAAGATCAACATTTTCAGATGTTAATCTTTCACATGTTAAAGTCTGATCTCTAAAATTAATGAACATGGTTTTAAGGTATAATCTCAACTCAGTAATATCATCAGTATGAAAAGCAAAGTTTGTTTGAGGTACCTTCAATTCAGCAGTTCCAGGGCTGCTATCAGCATTTTCCATCAATACATATTTCACCTCATCTTCAGAATCTGAAGTGTATGTCCAGCTTTTCTTCTTTGTGACAAGTGCCTTGCCTTTATCACTTTTTCCTTTCTTGCAGTCAGGAGATATGTGGCCTCTTTCACCACAATTGTAACATTTGACATTTGAGTTGTATTCTCTGTCAGACTTTCCTCCTTTGCCTTCAGACTTTCTGAACCCTTTCATATTAGAACTTCCACCTTTCCTGGAAAACTTCTTGCCCTTTCTGAATTTCTTGTAGGCTATCTTTGCGATACCCTTCATCATTAGAGCACCCAGTTGCATCATCTCTGCATCAACATCAGCTTCAGATAAACTTTCAGTTTCTGAATTATCATCATCAGAATATGATGACTCTGAATCAGGCTTTATGATGAGAGCCTTTCCTTTGCCCTTCTTTGAGATAACAACATTAGAAGATTCCTCCTCAACCTTAAGAGCAATTGTCCTTGACTTTCTTCCATGCCTCTTGCTCCTTTGATTCATCTCAAGTTCATAAGTCTTGAGCATACCATAAATTTCATCAAGAGTAGTTTCAGTAAGGTCATAGTTGTCTCTTATGGTAGTAGACTTCAAATCCCAATTTTTAGGAAGAGCTAAAAGGAATTTTAGATTTGAATCTTCAAGATCATATTCCTTGTCCACCAGTGACAGATCATTCAAGAGTTTGACAAACCTTTCATATAAATCAGTTAATGACTCGTCAACTTTTGAGTCAAAATTCTCATACTCTTGAGTGAGTATAGTCCTCCTGTTCTTTTTGATTGCATCAGTTCCTTGGCATCTTGTCTCCAAAGCATCCCATATCTCCTTTGCATTCTTGTATCCAATTACCCTGTTTGACATGACATTATCAATTGCACTATGCAGCAAATGCCTTACCCTTGCATTCTTAGCAATATATGAGATGTCTTCAGCTGTGTACTCACTTTTCTTCTTTGGAATCATCTTTGCTGGTTGATTAGCAACTGCAACAGAGAGCTTGGTAGGCTTATATGGTCCTTCATTAATTCTGTCAAGGTATTCTGGATCTGTAGCTTCCAGAATATTGCCATCTTCACTTTCCATATGGGATACTCAGATGGTCTCAGTATGGGAACCCTAATTGTCTCATATCGACTGTGGGTTTGAGTGTTCTGAGTTTCTTGAGTTTTGGTGGGCTTAGTTAGGGTTTGTGTTTCTTAATACATGATTGTGATTTGGATCTTTACTGTATGTGTGTTAACAGAGAAGCTCTGCTACCACTTGTTAGGTCACACAACACTGTAGAAGGGGGTTTGTTAGGTCACACACATTGTAGAATGGGGTTGAATACAGTGTATACTACTATCAAATCGAATTAAGAATACAAGTATGAAACATAGAATAATCTTATTAATAAAATAGTATTACAATGGAACCGTTCTCTCTCAGTGATGAACAAATATCACGAGAGCTGCTAGGGTTACAATGAATAATATCCTCGATTAAGATAACACTTATAGTGTAAACCCTATGCTGTGTTTATATAGACACACAGTTACAAGATAATCTTCTAATCGATATTGAATATAAATCTGCATCCTAAAATATATCAATTAGTTATCTTTTCCTCCAAGTATTCTATTCTTCATAGAATTCTTCTCCATGCATATCTCTTCTTGTTTTAGTCTTGATCTTCTTTCCTTTCAATCAACCGCCTTCCTTATCTGAAAGTATTCTTAAGTCCTGATATTATCTCCTAATAAATATCTGTTGATATCTTAAGTTCTGACTTTAGTATCAGTACTGATTTCCAGTTAAGTCCTGATTTGTCCTGTTAGTTAAGATCTAAAAACTAAACACAAATCATTATTAGACATGACATCACAAATATATCTAACAATCTCCCCCAATTTGTAAATTAGCATAATATACAAGTTTAATAGATATTTGATGATGTCAAAAACATTAAGTACAAATGCATATGAGAATTTGACTAAGTAACTACAACTCATAGTCCTTGTAGCTTTTACCATCCTTAAAGTCTGATATCAGCTTTAGCCTGTATATACTTCATAATTTAATAGTTGTAGTCCTTGACTTGGCTTTAGTGTGTGATCTCTTTAATGTCAGGAGTTGTTCTGAGATAGTTCTTCAAAAGACTCTTCTCAGCATATTCAAGTTCATTCTGCATCCTCCTTTTTGCATCTTTAAGTTCAACTGTATCTTCACCTGTCTAAAAGATAGCAGCCCTGAGATCATTTATTTTTGCTTTCCTTATATCCTGATCCAGTCAGATGACATAGGCTTTATCAGACTCTAGATTGAATTCAAGTCCCTTAATACCAAGAAATGTAGTGATTTTAGCGGTATTAGGCTTCATCTCAACTATATCACCATTGTGAGCTCTGTACTTTGGATAGTATGGTTTGTCAGACTTTATAGAGTAAAGTTTCTTCTGTCTTTGAATATCAGATTTCAAAATAACTGGCAGCACCATCTGTTGATCTGTTTTTCAGTTGAAGTAGAAATAGCACATGTTACAATTCTTCAAAGTACTTCAAACGAATAGCATTCTTTCTAATCTGGAATACCCTCCCATCTGTCATAAAATATAGCATGATATCTTCTTTCAATGCAGAGTGGTAGACCATTTGTACAGACTTCAGTTGATTCAATCTTTCAGAAGTTGTTCTTACTCCTGGTTCACTCAAAGAAGTTGGATCAAAGGTAGTATTATTTACTCTCTTTTCTTTAGAACTACCTAATCCTGATTTGTCTCTAGCTTCCTTCCCTTTAATAACTCTTGCTTCAAAACCACTTGATGTAGTCTTCAAAGGTTGAGTAGATTGTTGAGCTTTAGTAAACCTAGGTAGTAGAATTTTTGAAGGTTTAACATGAGCAATGTCAAAGGTTTCCTTTTCTTTATCTTATGATATCAAGCCAACTTGAGCTCTGTCAGAGGTTGCTTGCTTCATTGTAATATCAGAATTTACAAAGTCCCGATCTTGAACAACATGAGCTCTGTCAGAGGTTGTTTGAATATTCTTCTTTTTCAAAATCAGACTAGTATCTTCATCAGATTTTCCTTCCAGATCCATGATTGGCATATAAATCTTTACAGGTTCATCAACTTTTGCTTTGCCCTTGAACCTTGGATCTACCTCTACTTGTGATTTGGCTTTGGATTCAAATTTGGTTGCCTCGGAGTTTGTCTTCTCTTTAATCACAATGCCCTTAGGCTTTGGAGGTTTCTTTGTAATAATAGAAGCTTTAGACTTGGATTTAACATTTTCTGCTTTAAGTCTGGCTTCTTCTTCCTTCAGACTTTCAAGATCCATTCCTGGATTGTCTTTGAGAAATAGTCTTTTTGAAATTTCTTCATCCAGCTTCTGTAACTTGGGGTCTTGATAGTAGACTGATGTTTCCTTCCCCTTAAGCTTCAGTGTCTGCATAAACTTCTGTGATTCTTGAATTTCACCCTGTATCAGAACATCAGGCTTAGTCAGAACTTGCTTATCAGAACTTATTCTTCTATCAGCATCATAGCTTGATCTCTGTGTAGAAGTTCCTGCTTTCCTAGATGAAGAGCCTTTGCCTTGACCATGACTTCTACCCCTTTCAGAGTTTCCCTGGTCTTCATTATCATCATCCTTACCCTTCAGTGATTGATCAGATTTGCATTTGGACTTAATCACTTTCTCACCCTTTTTGGCATCATCAGGTAATAGGAGAGAGACAAGCAATTCCTCAGAGTTTTGGATTTCATTGAGTTAATCTTGTTGAGCAACTTAATTCTTTAAAATATCAGATATTTGAGCTTTCTGCTTTTCTTGAGTCTTTTCTATATACCCAATGCGGTCAAAGGCTGGCTTAAAGAACCTGTTCTTTTCCAATTTTGACATTCATGTCTTGTTGAATCAGGGTTTCTTGAATTTTGTTCACCTTGGCTTGAGTTATTGAGTGTTGACCTTGAAGGTGCCTTGTACTCAATCCAGTAACTCTGAGCTATGCTTTGAAATCATCATTCACCAGCATCTCATCAGCTTTAGCCAGGTGCTCAACAAGAATATTTGCAGTAGGAACAAAATCAACTTTGTTCCACTCCTTTATCCATTCTCTTCCTCTTGGAGTTTCACTCCAAGGTATTGGTGCATCCCCTCTCATAAATATTTAATTAAATCAGCTTTATTAACTGCTGGTAGAGGTGCATGTCCTGAAGGACCAGCTGCATCAGCATTTTCATTTGTAGCAGCTTCACCAGTAGTGTCAACGTTTGCAGCATCAGAACTGTCAGAGCCTGCAGAATCAGCTTCCTCTGATATAAATGATAGTGTGTGAGGCAATAGAGGTTTCAAAATCATCCTCTAAGTTCTGATCAACATCCAAATTCTGATGCTCACCTAATATCTGATCTTCATCATCTAGATTCAAAAGAGGTGTTATTGGAATATCTGCATTGAAATCAGCATCGAAAATTGGTGTTGTTGGTGGAGTATGTTGAAGAATGGTTGGAGCTTCTAAGTACAGAACCTCAGGCACAACCAAGTTGTGAATATTTATTTCAACACTTGTACCTAGGTCTTCAGCATGTACTTGTTCAATGATAGGAGACACGGGAGGTGTAGGCACTCTGTCTTGAGCAGTTTTTTTAGCTTGAATTGGTGACAGTGGAGGTATAGATGCAGTGACTTCAGCAAATTCTGGTTGTGTAGATGGAAGGGATTCAATCACAATTGGCTCCTTTGAGATCAGAGATTCCTGATCCCCTTCCTTAGCTGCTGCTTCCACATCCTCTGAATCTGTCTCAATTGTGTCCCTGTTAGCTCTTTGTTTCTTCCATCTCTTCAAGGGTGGAGAGACTTTGGGAGCTTTGTCATTAGAATTTCTCTTTCTAAGCCTTTTGAGGGGCCTAGAACTCCCATTTTCCTTTGTTTTCTGAGGAGACACTTCCTCAGCTGCTTCAGCAACAGGTTCTGAAGGTTGAACCTGTGCCTCATCATCAGATTCATCTCTCAGAATCATCTTCCTTCTCTTTTGTTGTGTCTGAGGTACAGTCTTTGTCCTTTTTGGTCTAGATGAAGAAGGCTTCACTGTAGGTGCTGATGGTTGAGTGGCATGATCTGATGTGAGTGGTTGTTGAGTGACAGGAGTAGGTACTTGGACATCAGGATATACAGTTGTATAGGTTTCTGGATCAGCATTTACCAAGCCTTGTTTTACTGATTGAGGGATTTGTAAAGGTCTCAGCACTTTTTTCTTGGTATCAGAGTTTAACAGGTCATTAAAGTCCCTTTTTGCAAGCTTAAAGGGTGAAATTAAGTCAGTGAATAGTTGGGGTTCTTCAGCACAACATTAACTATATATAAGCTAACAGAATCTAGCAAAATATACTACATTCCTATCTTCTGTCATCCTATCCTCTATAAAACCTAGCACAACACTTGCATAATCAAAATGAGTTTGATTTATAAGAGCGTACCCGATTTGCTGACTCAGAATGGGAATAACATCAAAGTTGGAGCATTTATTTGCGAATGCCTTGGTGATGCAGTCAAAGAAATAACTCCATTCCTTTCTGATATGTGATCTTTTCAATTGACCCAGCTTTCCCAGGCTTTGCTCATAGCCCAAATTGGCCATAAGCTGCTGTAAAACAGGCTCCTCCACTGTTGAGAATGTACAGTCTTCAGGTAAATGGAGAGCTTTATGAATAGTCGATTTAGTAACCACATACTCGACATCGCTTGATGTGAAAATTATGCTTGGAGAACCAGCAGCACCACCATCATCATATAACCCAGTTCGCCAGAACGTCAGCACTTGTTTGCCAGAAATAGATTGAGGTTGAGTCAGAGCATACTCAATCTCACTATGAGTTAAGAAATCTTGTACAAAGTGAAGTTCCAAAGGAGCTTCACTCTTAGTGAGAATGGCTGCATAGTTGTTGGGGACGACCTTTGCTCCATTAAAGATTATATCCTTGGGTGCTATTGAAAATAGGTGAGAAGTTAGAATGCCTGAAAAGTGTTTGATAAAATGTCTGTATAGTAAACCGTCAGAAAATATGAGAGAGTAAGAAAAAGAGAGAGAGTAAATAGAATAGAAATGTAAATAAAAGATTGAAAATCTTTTATCTCTTTTACTTAGACACCCCACGTTAGAACAGTTATTGAGAAGTGGAACAGACGTTACACTTGTCAGGCATGCAGTAGTTAAGACAGTAGTTAATGGGCACGGGAAATAAGTAAAGATTACTATGCACATGCAGTTTTTCAAAAAAAATGTTCCCACTAAACAAATGATTATTACTGTCTTTATCTCACATAAACCAATATTCTAATAAAATATAACCGATTAAGTATTGACCTAAAAATAAATCAAGGAAATAAATACTGCCACGTCAGCATCAGAACTTGATTATTATCAGAATTTAAAAGTCATCAGAATATGGCTTCTTTACTCAAAAAGTGAATGTTTATTTCTGTAATTCTTCACACAAATACTGATATGGTTTCAACAGAACTTAATCATCAGAACTTCCATCAGAACTTGTCCTCAGAATTTATGCAAAAGACACTTAAACTGTTCATCTAAAACAACATTGATCACCACAGTAATTTTTATCATTCATATGGAGTGTAAGTGTGTGTATTAAGCTAAATATCAAACAAAGAGTAAAGTCTGATACACTTCCATACATCTTAGAAATAAGGCATAACTAAGAATTTTGCTCAAAATTTGTCATTAGTCTAAAGTCAACTATAGAATGAGTTCATGCATGAGTCCACCTCAACTGTTTTGTGCTCATTTTATGCATCTTTTGAAATTCCTTTTTACAGTGGCTTGTCAGTGTAAGTGAGTCACGACTGCTTATCAGAATTTATGCTATTTATCAGAGTATTTCTCCAGTAATCAGAGAATGTAAAAAGTCACCAAGAAAATTTTATTTTGCTTTTCTAATGCATGTTACTTAATACCAGCAATGCACTTGGGTCTTCCCTTCCACATATATTTTTATCTAGATCTCAAAGGAGTACCTGATATTTATTTCTTTTCTTTTCTTCTTCTTTTGATAAGTGTGGCTTATCAGCACTTAGTACATCCATAAGATTTACCAACATCATAACTTAACAGATAAGAAGCACTATTCTAGTTTTTGACTTAGTAATAAGATATACAAAGTAAACATAACCAAGCTCAATATCAGAATTTTCTTGTGTTAAAAGATTTCCACATAAACAATTACTTCAAATATGGGATCTTTAGTATATTAAAGATTAATAGGTCAGCATCTAGCACAGTTATCCTCATTGGATTGAATATTCACAGAAACATTCATATCACTATCAGAGTTTAGAAATTCACATCAAACAACAATCAGCACTTAGGTAAATTTCAATTTAAGCACATATTACATAAAGATAGTAATATTTGTAAATACTGATTATAAAGTCTGATGTATCAGAACATACACTAAGCAGATTTAGAGAAAGAACCCGAAACCATTCCAAGTTCATTTACCAATCTTGTAAAGTAGCTTTACATAGTGGTTTTGTGAAGATATCTGCTAGTTGTTGATCTGTTGGAACAAAATGCAATTCTACTGTACCTTCCATCATATGTTCCCTTATGAAGTGGTACCTAATGCTGATGTGCTTTGTCATTGAATGTTGAACTGGATTACCTGTCATAGCAATATCACTTTGATTATCACATTACTTAGGGATTTTAGAAAATTCTAACCCATAATCCAGTAACTGATTCTTCATCCAAAGAATCCGTGCACAACAGCTTTCTGCAGCAATGTACTCTGCCTCTGCAGTTGATGTGGATATTGACTTTTATTTCTTGCTAAACCAAGAAACTAATCTGCCTCCAAGAAATTGGCAGCTTCCACTTGTGCTTTTCCTGTCAATTTTGCACCCTTCAAAATCTGCATCTGAGTAACCTATTAGCTTAAAGTCTGATTCCCTAGGATACCACAATCCCAGATCAGTTGTACCCTTAAAGTACTAGAAAATTCTTTTCACAGCTGTTAAGTGAGGTTCTCTTGGATCTGCTTGAAATCTTGCACAAAGACAGGTAGCATATATCATATCAAGTCTACTTGCAGTTAGATAGAGTAACGAGCCAATCATACCTCTATAATCAGTAATATCTACTGATATACCAGTATCCTTATCCAATTTTGTTACAGTGGCCATAGGAGTGGATGCACTTGAACAGTCTTGCATTCCAAATTTCTTCAACAAATTTCTGGTGTACTTAGATTGACAAATAAAAGTTCCTTCTTCATTTTGCTTGCCTTGAAGGCCCAGAAAATAGCTAAGTTCTCCCATCATACTCATTTGATATCTTGACTGCATTAGCTTGTCAAACCTTTTACAGAGTCTGTCATTTGTAGAACCAAAAATGATATCATCAACATATATCTGCACCAAAAGTAAGTCCTTTCCATGGTTGAGATAGAATAAAGTTTTGTCAATAGTCCCTCTGTTAAATCCACTTTCCAGAAGAAACTGAGCTAGTGTCTTATACCATGCTCTTGGAGCTTGCTTAAGGCCATAAAGTGCTTTATCAAGTCTGTAGACATGATTAGGAAATTTTGAACCTACAAAACCTGGAGGTTGTTCAACATATACTTCTTCTTCCAATTCTCCATTAAGAAAAGCACTTTTTATATCCATTTGAAAGACTGTAAACTTTTTGTGAGCAGCATAAGCCAAAAATATCCTTATGGCTTCCAATCTGGCAACTGGTGCAAATATTTCATCATAATCAATTCCCTTCTGTTGAGAATATCCTTTTGCAACCAGTCTTGCTTTATTCCTTGTAATTATGTCATCACTATCAGCTTTATTTCTGAACACCCACTTTGTACCAACAACAGATCTGTTCTTTGGTCTTGGCACTAGGGTCCAGACTTTATTTCTTTCAAATTCATTAAACTCTTCCTCCATTTCTTGCACCCAATCAGCATATTGAAGAGCTTTTTCCACTTTCTTTGGTTCAGCCTGAGAAAGAAAAGAATGATAGAGACATTCATTTGATGTTGCTGTTCTTGTAATATCCGGGATATCGCGTGTAATTATTTTATCAATAAATTATTTTTCTGTAATTATTATTTGAATTTTGGTGAACAGTCTGCTGATTGATAATAATATTTAGATGTACATGTGTGATAAAATGTCAGTGTGTTAATTTTATTAAGTCCAGAATAATATATATAGATAATTAAGGAATTTTTCTGGTAATTTTTGGAATATTATATGATTTTATATTGATTTATGAATTTATTAATTGTTTTCCGAATAATTACAAAATTATTTTATAAAGCCGGGAATCGCCAAACCTCAACCGTTTTTACGTTTTCACAACCCGAAACTCTTCCGAAAACTCCTTCCTAACCTAATATGATCGTTCCGGACATTTTTCATGTTTTGACTTTTTCGATCCGGATTACGGTTTCACCCGTGCGCGGCCCGACGCAAGATTTTTGATACGATAATCATGTCAGTGAATCAACAAAACCCGTATTCTCGAAAGATGGGATAATATTACATTTTTTTCGTATAAAGTGTTTTATAAATAGCCCGGTTAGGATAATTATCCAATACAGGTATTAAATTGGATCATTTTTGCAATTACTTAGTAGCTAAGTAACTAATTTAACTATCCAAAATGATCCAGAATGAACCAATATTCCATAAATACAAATAGACCTTTTATTATTTTATTTTCGTCGTATAATCACAATCAGACAGTCGAAACAGAAAATTTACAGAGAAAATCCCGAAATTTCGTCGCGTTCTTGAAAATCAAACCTAAAAACGAAGGTGTTATCGAAATCGAAACCAAGCGTGCTATATACCGAATCGAAGCTCTTGAAATATACTTTCTAAATCCATCATCAAATTCACTACAGAAATCAAGGTATTTTTCTGATTTAATTATTTTAATTCGAATTTATTATGGATTAAATTATGAATTTTTATTCTTGATGTTTTTGATAAGATTTGATGGCATAATCGTGTAGATCTTTTCTTCCTGGTCAATTTGATATATTATATGTCAAAAACTGAGTTCAATAACATGGGTAAATTTGAGTTTGATTCTCGGATTGTAAATTAGGGTTCATAGCTTCGAATTTTCTTAATCGAAATTTAGGAGTTTCTGATTCAAGGATTATTAGTTAAAATTGATTATACAAGGTTGTAGCTCGTGAGAAGATGAATTTATTGATGTATATATGGAGAACAGACAATCCTTGGTTGGTATTGGCCTGAAAATCGAAGGCGGACGACGGCAGGATTTTCAAATGAATTTCCCGTTCGATTCATCGATTGTTCGATGGCTTTGACATCACATATAGATCCCTGGAAGCAAGAGCATCGTTCCATGTTAATTTGATAAATTTTTGGGCAGTTTCTTGAGTCGCCGGAAAGCTTCAGACGGCGGAAGGTCGCCGTTAATGGCTTCCCCGCCCGTCGCCCGCGAAGGAGGGATGAAGACGATGGCTAAATTGCAATTTAGCCATCGTTCTTTTCTCGTATTTGCGTTTCCAACCCTGTAGTTTTAAAAACCCACAAAAACTTGATTTCTGTTTAGTTTAATTTTAAAAATGATATTTTATTATTTTAAAAATCAGAAAAATCAGTTATTTAACTATTTTAAATTTAGAAAATTATTTTAATTATCTATTTATTAAAAAAATAAATCGAAATTATTTTAGTAATTAATTTTAATTAATTTTTAATTATTTTAATTAATCGATTAATCTATAATTAATTAATTTATTAATTTAATTAATTACTAATTAATTTTAATTGATTTAATAATTAGATTTAATTATTTAAAATTGATTTAAAAATTCCGAAAAATAGTTTCGAGCTTTAAAGTATTATTTTAAAATATTTTCAAGGCTCGATAATTATTATAAAATTATTTTAAAGCCAGACTCGGGTATTCGAACCCTATTATTTAATTATAAAATGATTCGGAGTCCCATTTAAATTCTGAAAAATGTTTAAAAATTCATAACAAATACCAGAAACATCATTTTAACCCCGAATCTTCTTTGATTAATTATTTTAATTGAATATCTTACGTGCTACGTGTTATATGCGATCTAATTGATGCATAATATGATTGTACGTACGTTGTTTGACTGTTTTGTTCATAACTTTCAATCCGTACGTCAGATTTGGGTGAAACGAAGGGTAGTTAGAAGCTTGTAACGAATAGAATGAAATGAGAGTAAGTATTGATAAGTACATGTGATGTTTAACAGAGGAAGCGAGACGTAGAAAGGGAAAGCAGGTAGTCAGTGAGTGGAAATCAATTGATAAGTGCTAGTAAAGGTGAAAGCGAATCAATAAGGCAAGTGTTTCTTTCCATCTTGATTATTGCAAGTATTTTAGAACGTTCTTCGTTGTGATGCAATTACTTTAAACGGTTATTATTCTATAATGCAAGTACTTTGGAATACTTAAACCTAAACCCTGATTTTTATTGATCTTGAGCCATAAGCCATTTTCTTCATAAACCGTTGATTGTTGAATTCCCAGATACCAGCCATACACATACGATACTACTCCACAAATACATATCTACCACATATTGATTCTGATATTGAGTTTCTTAACATACCAACCCATATTCCTTGTTTATCAGAAGACCAATTCTTGGAACCATTGAACCCTTGATCTTCTACTTTCTGAACATTTCCTTGATGGAAAGCTAATCTTTTCGAATTCCTTGTTATGCCTTCATGGTATTGTGAATCACCCTATGCTTCCAGATAAATATTGTTTAAGATTCAGCCTATTGATTTATATTGGTTATCGTATTGAATTATTTAGAATTTGATGGTTTTATAAATGTGGACCAGATTCGTGGTCAGACCAGATTCGTGGTCATAATAGCCAATGCGTGCCTTGGATCCAGTATATAGAGCAAGCTGGGAGCCTTGCTTGGGGTTAGTGCATGACTGATCAACAGCCTAACCTTGTTTTTTTAATATAAAAGTGAATATCCAATTCTAATCATTGCTGTTAGTCCCTTAACAATATGACAAGAATTATAGAAGGGGGGTTGAATAGAATTCTTGAAACTTTTTCTTGAAATAAAATGTTTTAACTCAAATATAAATATAAGTGTATTGATTAGCACAATGCAGAATAAAAACTTAAGTGAATCAAAACACAAGTAATTAAAAACATGAGTCTTTAAAAACTTTCTGGTGGATTTGAATGATTCCACCAGAGATATATATTATATATCGAGAGAACTCTGTGTGCTGAAATTCTCATAGCTGCTTACAACAACTGAACTTCTAAGACTACAGAGAAATGCTAAGAATTCTTCTTATAAATATTTCTCTGCTTTCTTGCTTAGATCATTTTTTTGTGTCTTAGTTGCTACTTCTTGGTTTATATATCACCAAGATTACAAAGTAATAAGACAAGATAATAAAATAAAAGCTATCTAATCTATTACAATACTACTTCATTACTCTATTCCAGCATCTTTGAATATCTTCATAATAGCATGGAAATGGTAATGCTTCTTTGTTCTCGAAAACCCAGTTGAATAGGGTACCACATTCCATTTGCATCCACTCGATGCATGTGACTGTGTTGTCACTGTCAACTGATATTTGAATTCTATATCCGTCAGGTTCATGATCATCCATCGAGTTATTGATCATCCGTTGGGTTGTCTATTTGATCATCCGTCGACTTCATTGTAGGTTATCCGTCGGGTAGCAAACTGGCACTTGACTTTATTTCATTTATGCAGAATTACAAGACATCATCTATGTATAATTAATCAACCTATTCTGCATATCTAATTAAAGTCAACATGACTTGAATACTACTTACAGAATCTATACAATGGTGAATGCAAAAATGTGCTACAGACTTATTGTTACATAAGCTACTCACTCGATGGATAAAAAGTCATCATCCGTCGGGACTATAATGAGTCATCCGTCGGGACTATAAATCTTATCCGTCGAGTGCTACATTATTTCACTAAGTAAAATCTACTAAGGTGTTTTGTTCATGAAATTATCAAGTACACAACATATACACAACAATCTCCCCCAATTTATGTCTACTGGAATTGTAGCCATAAATTAAGAGATACTTGATGATAACAAAACACCCTAAGAATGTAACTTTAAAAGACAGTAGATATTGCTGAAAAGTGCTTCAAATAACAAAAATGTGCAAAGTTTTGCTCACAATCATTTTTCAAGATGCTCCTCTAGCCTGAGCAGATTTGTCTAGTTTCTTGAAGGTCTGGATCTCTTTCCAAGCTAACTGTTGTTTTCCTCAATCTAATTTTGGAGCTGCCTGTGGAATTCCAGTTCATCGGATTCTGAGAGATTTAGTTTTCCTTGCATTTCTAAAAGAGTCTCATTGCTAGAGATGCTCAATTGGTCTTCTAATCTGAAGAATCTTCTCACACCTTTGTCATCTATAAACTCCATCAGCCAGTAGGGCCTTAGATGCACTCTTCTCCCTGTGTAAGGGATGATTAGAGTCTTTGGGAGTGTATCTTTAGCTCTAACACTCCTTAGTTCTTCAATCTTCTTCAATACCAATCTTCTTGCAGTAATGTTGAACCCAAAGTTCTTCTTGAAGGATGAATAAACTTTAATCAGTACAGCTTGGCTTTCTTGAATGATCATGTGAAGAGGCAACTGAATCTCCTTTCCTCCTTTATACTTGAACACTAACCTTTCAGGTAGGTTTCTGTATGCATCAATTCCTCTCACTTCATCTAGCTCATCCAGATAGAGGTTTAGATTAGAAAATTCTTTGATATCACACAAGTACAGATAGTCTCCCCTACTGACTTTAGATTGAACTTTGACTTGAGACTTGGATTTGAGAGGTGACAGCTTCACTTTCTTGACTGCTCCTAACTTTGTCCTTTTTGGCTTGCTAAGGATTGGTAGATTGAAGTCAGGAATTGGTATGTTCTCCCATTCTATTGGCTCATCCTTGGGCACAATAGGTTCACCATGAATATTCCTGTAGGGATCCACCACCCTGATATCTTCAAATACCACAGAGGGCATTGATGCTTGAGTTGTAGATGGTGTGGATTCCTTAGAAAATTGATCTTCCAATTCCTTGTCAATAATATCCAGTTTCCTTTTAGTTCTTTTAGCCAATTCCTTCTTTATTGGAGAATTCTTCTGTTGTTCAACTTGCTTCTTTGATTCAATAGCTTCAGATGGTTGAGAAGGAATTTGTTGTGATGTATTTACAGCATGTAGCTTGACCAAGATAGTAATCTGCTCTTTCTTTTATTTAGTCTTTTTAGCATCCAGAGCAGCTTGCTTCTTTTCCTGCTTCAATCTAGCTTTTTCTTCTCTCTTTGCTTGAGCAAATCGAGGATGTCCAGCCACCACACAAATTTCTTTCCCATTTTTGAAAATCTTGGCAATTCTCATTTTGGAAGCTGAATTAGCTAGATCTTTGTACAAAGCAATTGACCTTGACAGAAGCTTCTTCTCATCAGGCTTGGGTGTCTCATACACAGTGTCCAAAGGGTTCTTCAATGATGATTTTGAGTAGTTTACCCTTGGTTTCATAATTGTTTCAGCCTTTGGAGATTTGATGCAGGGAGGTTGTCCTCTTTCCAGGTAATTCATGCTCTTCTCATTCACACTAATTTTCTTGACTTGAGAGTGATGGATGGCTGACTTAACTGGTTCCTTGACAAGTTCAAATGTTTTCTGTATTTCCTCATCAATCTTCTCCCAGTTGACTAAACTCAACTTTTCCTTATCAGCTGCTCTTAAGTTGGCTGCTGCTGCATTGATCAGATCTATGCTATCTGTATCTGATGGCTTGTAGATAGTATTTGAAGGTACAATTACTTTAGTGATTTGAATTTGAAGCATCTCCCCCTCACTTGATCCTTTCTCCCCCTTTTTGTTATCATCAAGTTGAGCAGAAGAGGGGGTTTGAGCAGCCACCAGTTTTTGAAGTAGATCAGTCTGTTGAGTTGATGAAGATGAATGGCAGTCAAAGATGCTTCCATGGCTGACATTCTTGTGTCCAAGGCATCTATCTTGGTTGACAGATCAGAATTTTTCCTTAATTGCCTCTTGATGTCAAGCATTGTAGCTTCTAGAAGTTTAGAATCTATCCTGTCTAAAATAGCCTTTTTCATCTCCTCAATATCATTCTTCATGGTGTTCACATCCCTAGCATGCTGGAAGCCTTCGATTTGTTGAAGTTGTAGGGAGGCTAGATGTGCCTGAAGGAGCTTCTTGGTGCTGGCATTGGTAGTGGTTTGAAGAGCAGTATTGGTCTGATTGATTAATTGGATCAGGGTTGTCTTGAAGTAATGCTCATCACAGTGCTTTGAGAATGCCCATGATGGCATACCTGACCTTGAACTTGAGCCTACTTCTCCCCCTATGTCCATTGCTTCATCTTCACTATCACCACTCCCATCTCCAAAGAAATTAGCTGAACCACCAGTCTCATAGTCCACATCACCAGCTGTAGAAGGCAAAGCTGTGATGGCATCATTAGCTCTCATTAGGGACTGTGTGGTATGCACCAAATTCAGCATCCTTTCTGTATTGTCATTGCCCTGTTCAGCTAGAAGTTGATAAGCTGGAACAGGGTGAGTAAATGCCTCAGCATCAAGGGAAGTGGAATCTATAACAGCTTTAGGATGCTGAGATAGTCCTTCCCTGTCTGCATCCTGGACATTCATTGACTCACTAGCAATGACATCCATCCTTATTGCTCCAGTACCTGTATTTATCTCATTTTCTCTCTTTTGTTGCATCAGGGACTCACCCTGGCTCCCCACCCTCATACCCTCACATTCACCTACTAAGGTGGGACTCCTCTCACTCTCTTTTGCCAATCCTAAAGAAATGGATTGCAAATTATCACTCATTTCCTCTCCTTTTTCCTGGGAACAACCCAGACTCTCACTCAAAACACTCTTCTCTCTCAATCCTAAGAATGACTGTACAACCACCAAATCTTCTGCACTTGAAATAATTGAAGTTTGAAATTATGCAGAGATACTCGACGGATGAGTGATATCCATCGAGTGAGTGGTTTTTCTATCCGACGGATAATTGCTGTTAGGCTTATCCGTCAGGATACAATCACTACTCGACGGATGAGCAATATCCATCTCGAGAGTTGAAATGAATGAGCTGGGAATAGAAACTATTGTTGATTCTGTGCTGATTGAAGATATTTTAGGCACATATGACACAACAGTTCCTGAAAGAATTGGCAGGTGAGCCAACAAATCATCTAAAAGATGATGCTCACTTGCACTAGATTTTGGCTTCCCCAACAGAGTTAAAGAAGGGGAATCAGGAATTGATGTGTTTATCATATCCACATCCAGAGAAATTGTTGGTGAGTTTGGTGTTTGAGGTGCTTCTATAACTAGAGATTTTGGTTGTGACTCCACATTTATTGGAGCCACATCAAACTGAATTTGTGAAGGTGCAGTGACTGTGTCTTTAGCACCAGTTTGCACAGTGTGTGTACCCTGTGCATCCCCAAAGGTTTTAGATTTTTTCTTTCTGGCATAAGTTTGGGGTGAGCTTGTGTTCCTAACCCTCTTGGCCTGTGCTCTTGGTTGAGAGCTTTGTTCAATAGCTACATCCTTTTGGGAGGATGCAACTAGAAATGAGCTTTTGTCCTTTTTAAGCACTACAGTTTGTTGGGAAACTGCAGTGTGGCTAGGCTGGGATTCACTCGACTCTCCAACCTTATTCTTGGGGTTTCTTTTATGTTCACCCATTCCCTCACCTAACTTACCCTCCTTCACACTCCCCTTTTTGGCTTTAGTGGATTTTTCAACTGGCATCTTTTGGGAGATACCAGAGGGGGCTTTCTTTGACTTGGATTTTGAAATAATTGTAGGTTTGGCAGCTTTAGTAGGCAACTGTTTGGTCATTGACACAGTTTCCATAGCCACACTTGAACTCAAAGAAATTGTGGAGGTTGGAATAGTTGTAGGGATTAGTGAACTTACCTCACTTACCTGAGGTGCTTGCATTACAGGAAAGTAGAACATTGGCACATCCTTGTGATGATTGGCCCTCTCCAAATCTGCAATGAGCCTTCTCTCTTGAACCCAACAATCTAGTTTGTTCTTAGGGTTCTCAAGAACAATTTCTTCACATATGTGGTTAGCTAATAACATAAGAAATCTAGCATTATACACATTCTTACCTCTTTTATTTAACTCTCCTAATTTAAAACCTAACTCAAACAAGACAAGGTCACTGAAATTGTAGAATTTATCTATAACTAGCATGTAGAGCATGTTAAGCATGGAAATATTCACTGAATCAAAATTACTGACCTTTCCTGAGAAAACTTTTGTAACTACATCACACAAGAAACTCCACTCTTTTCTAAGACCCATTCTTCTTATATCACTCAATTTAGAAATAAGAAGTGCATAGTGCATGGAATTAAGCATATTGATTATATCAGTGTCAGTGTGTGGTGAAGTCACATTGTTATCTGGAATTTTGAAACATGCTTTTATCACATCACTATGGATACATAATTCTTTACCTTTAATGGTTAGAGTGATGGTCTTATCTATAGAGTTGTAGGTAGCAGTGGTCCACATCTCTTCAACAACTTCACAGAAGATTGTGGGTGATTCCAGCATGGCATAGTTGAGCTTACAATTCTTCACAAAGTCCATCATCTTGTGAAAGTCTCTAGATTGCTGAATACCCTTATTCACTAGTGCGGTGAAATTGTTCTTCTCATAAATGAACCCAGTTTGAGACATAATCTTTACAATAGGTGCCATTGTTAGAGAATAAAAGCTTGAAGAGAAAGAGAGTAAGTGCTTTGAGAGAGAATGAAATTAGAGCAGTTGAATTGAGAATGATAAAAGAAAAACAATTGCAATGAAATAAGCTTTTATACTATCTCAAAAATAACTGATAGAAATAATAAAGCAAAATAAAGTAACCAATAGAAATTGCCTAAAATAGCCGTTTAAAAATAAACTGTAAAAATTCCACCCATTATCCGTCGTGTTATGCTTACAAACTGTACATATACTCGATGGATAATGTATAGGGAATTAACGGCTGAGATTAAGACAATTCGACGGATGAGGATAAACTGTTATTCGTCGAGACATAAAATAATCTAGAAACATAATTGATCTTTGTTAGCAAATAGTATATCGACGGATGATCAAACTCGATGGATAAAGATCATCCGTCGAGATGTAAATTTTGACTTAGCCAAAATTTCATTCAAGACTAAAAAATCAATTAAGTTTCTGGCTGCATTTCAACTTGCAAATTAACTCAGATAGATTTAAGAGTAATTAAGCATACCTAACTCACTTACCAACCTTGAAAAGGTGGATTCATCCAGTGGCTTGGTAAAGATATCTGCAAGCTGCTTCTCACTTGGAACAAAATATAGTTCCACAGTACCATTCATTACATGTTCCCTTATGAAATGGTACTTGATATCTATGTGCTTTGTTCTTGAATGTTGTACTGGATTTTCAGTTATGGCAATTGCACTTTTGTTAGCACGGAAAATAAGAATTCTTTCAACTTGCAAACCATAGTCTAGCAATTGATTTTTCATCCATAAGATCTGTGCACAGCAACTACCAGCAACAATATATTCAGCTTCAGTTGTAGAAGTAGAAATTGAATTTTGCTTTTTACTGAACCAGGACACAAGATTGTTTCCTAGAAATTGACAGGTTCCTGTTGTACTTTTTCTATCAATTCTACAACCTGCATAATCTGTATCTGAATAACCAGTTAGATCAAAACCAGAATCCCTAGGGTACCAAATGCCAAGATTTGGTGTATCCTTGAGATATCTGAAAATTCTCTTAATAGCTATTAAGTGAGATTCTCTAGGATCAGCCTGAAATCTAGCACATAAACATGTAGCAAACATTATGTCTGGGCTACTAGCTGTTAAGTACAAAAGTGATCCAACCATGCCCCTATAACTTGAAATATCCACAGACTTTTCAGTAGTGTTTAATTCAAGCTTAGTTGCTGTGGCCATGGGAGTTTTTGCAGATGTGCAATCCATTATATCAAACTTCTTTAAGAGATCAAAAATATATTTAGTTTGACTGATGAATATACCATCACTAACTTGCTTAACTTGTAAACCAAGAAAGTAAGTTAGTTCTCCCATCATACTCATTTCATACTTACTTTGCATCAATTTGGCAAACTTTTTTCAAAGTTTCTCATCTGTAGAGCCAAAAATAATATCATCTACATAAATTTGAACAAGTATACTAGAGCCATTAACATTTCTGAAAAATATAGTTTTATCTACAGTACCTCTTGTGAAGTGATTTTCCAAAAGGAACTTTGATAAAGTGTCATACTAGGCTCTAGGTGCTTGCTTCAGTCCATATAGTGCTTTCAAAAGATAATAGACATGTTCTGGAAAATTTGAATTTTCAAAGCCAGGAGGTTGACTAACATAGACTTCTTCCTCCAAATCTCCATTCAGAAAGGCACTTTTGACATCCATTTGATAGACTTTGAAATTGGCATGGGCTGCATAGGCTAAGAAGATTCTAATGGCCTCAAGTCTTGCAACAGGAGCAAATGTTTCATCAAAATCTATTCCTTCTTGCTGACAGTAGCCTTTAGCAACCAATCTAGCTTTATTCCTGACTACTATGCCATTTTCATCCATCTTGTTTCTGAATACCCATTTGGTATCAATTGGATTCTTTCCTTTAGGCTTGGGCACCAGCTTCCATACATTATTCCTTTTAAATTGGTTTAGCTCCTCCTGCATAGCTAAAATCCAACCAGGATCCAACAAAGCTTCTTCTACCTTCTTTGGTTCTTCCTTGGAAAGAAAGCTGCTGTATAGACATTCTTCCTGAGTTGCTCTTCTTGTTTGAACTCTAGAAGAAACATCACCAATGATAAGCTCAAAGGGGTGATCTTTTGTCCATTTCCTTTGTTGAGGTAGATTAGCTCTAGATGAAGAAACCTCATTGTTGTCTTGATGTGTGATTGAGTTTTGATTGTTAGAAACTCCCCCTGAGTTTGTGGATCTTTGATTTGAGAAATGGGAACTTTCTATAGGTGATCTATCTTGACTTCCTGCTCCTTTTGATAACCCAACGGATGGTAAATTTTGAGTATCGATGGATGAAGTTGGTTGTCTCCTGATGGATAACGCAGATTGCCTTCCGATGGATGAAGCATTATGCAACTCGACAGATGTTGAGTTTTATGCTTCATTGGTAGTAGATTTATCTGCATTATCTTTAGATACTGTTTCTTGATCACTCTCATCATCACTGTCATCACTAACTGTTAGGGCGAAAACACGCGCTAATATTCACGCAAGTATACGCGTTCGCAAGTAGTATAAGATATAAATCAGATTCGTTCCCACAGAGACTGGTTTAGGTTAAGTTCAATTTATGCACCTATGCAACAATGTAAGGTTATCGATCAATGCTAAGACAAATAACAAATTGGGTTTTTATTAAACTAAGAGATTATATTAAATAACATTAACTAAGAGAATTTAAGTTGAATTAATATATATGATAAACATGGGATTCTATCTTTATTAAATACTTCATTCAATAGCCTTATTGTTCTTAACCTTAGCATGTGATGGTGATGACACTAATCAGATAACACGAAACTGATAAACGCCAACTTTCGTTGCACGAATACCATTCTACCAGACATCCACAAAAGGGATAGAAGCTGAATAGGCACCAATTATATTGAGACCCTATATGTCTATAGAATTTGACAACATAACGGTTTAAGAACAAGTTATCTATCTTGATTACATAGGGCAAGTAAAACGGTTAGAGTTACCTACGAATCATGCATAACAAATACATGAACCTATGCTAGCATGGCAAGTTCTAAACGTCTATATTCACTGTCGCTTCAATAGAGATTAACACGCTATCTTATATGTTAGCTACGCACATACGATGAATAAGCACAACCAATACTAGGATATCAATCAATCACCACACACCAAGATATCGAAACAATTAATTATTGAAATCCATAAGTAAATCCGCTAGAATCCCATGACAACGATTAGCCCATAATCGAACTCATCGTCACCATGGGTTCCAATGAAAGCATGGTATAAACAAGGTCTTAATAAACTAAATAATAATCAAAGTACGAATAAACGAGATCTAGGTTCAACAAGAACGAAAACGAGCATCCAAAGTTACAACTAATTCAAAGAATCACAAGTTGAAAACAAGATCTTCTTTTTCGGAGTTGTTCTGTGCTTCTAGGTCTTCTCCTTGGTATCCCAATCTTCCCTTCTTGCGCAAAACACAATCTTCTTCTTCTTAAATCCCCCTGTGAAAATGTCTCAAATCTACTTATATAATAGTCCCATAAAACTCAGATTACATAGAAGTTGGAAGCCAAACAGAAGTAGAAGTCTAAAATAATTCAGCAAAATTCCCGACCCTGCGCGGCCGCTCAGCATAGCTGCGCGGGCGCGCAGGTTGCTGCGCGGCCGCTCAGCATAGCTGCGCGGGCGCGCAGGCCTCCACTGGAAAAAATCCAAGTTTGCTCCGTTTCTTCGCCGTAATCTGCCCGTTCCTTTCCTCTCGCAATGGTGAACACATGCCAAGGCTTATTCTTGATGATTCCTCCCCCGAAATGCAACTAATACCCTGAAATACATGAACACTAGAAAAATGCATCAAATACACAAAATACTTGATTTCAAGACACCAATTTAAGCCATTTTAAGACGTTCTAAGTGGTATAAAATGCCACTTATCACACCCCCAAACTTAAATCGATGCTTGCCCTCAAGCGTCACAGACTCAAAAACAAATAAAAATATGAATGAATACAATCTATATGAAAATGCAGCGATCCCCCTTACTACAATTAATCAACCAAATTGCCACATCTCAACGAATGCAGTTAGACAACTAAAGATCAATAAACTCATGCAAACGGACATACAGCCAAAAACGTGGTGTGTGCAAATGCTTAACAGATATGCTTCGGAACTAGACCAATTACTATGACTAGACTATCCTCAAGGCAATCCTACGATTATACAAAGAATAAAAATTCCAGGCACAAAGTGATATACAACACTACAAGAACTCTGGAGCATACTACGGAATCGTACTTTTTATTTACAACTCAAATGCTTATTTGACCGTGCAATGAGTGAGGTCCACAAAAGACTTATACAATGATATCCATGTAACGAGCGTTAGGTTAGCGGATCCCAGACTCTAAAAACCTTAGGTCGCTAGGCACAAAGTCCCCTAAGAACTTAATAACTCGAATACCAAAGAGCCTACTCTTGATCAATTATGCCAATTTTTTTTTTTTGTTTTAAACTCTGAGCAAGTGCGTTTCGCTCCATCTTGCTCAACCCTAGACTACTCGCAACATACGCGAGCCGGCTACTAGCCATTTGACGCCTAACCACAACTAGCAACAACTTCCATATTTTTTTTCTCCAAAATTTTTCTTTTTCATGTCTTTATCACTAAGAACCTATAATCGAATTCTAAGCATAATAAGTAGATTGACCTTGAAAACAACCAAATCATAACACAATCTAGCCCTTTCGCATTCTCTAAGACTTAGTGGACTTACAATTGTTTCTAGCATGCATATCAACCTACACAACTTAATATCACTTTAATGCTATCACTACACTCACATCAATATCATAATTCAGTCGATAAATCATTGCAAAAGGGATCATGGTAAATGCATGAGCTACATGACATTCATAAAAAAAACTATATGGCATAAATTATGCAACTATATGAACTAAACTATCATGAATATGCAACTAAATGACACACACACAATATTCCTTAACTACCACCCCCATACTTAAAATTTTCAATGTCCGCATTGAAGGCAATAATAAGGATTTCAGGCATACCTAATTAGCGGGAGATTCACCCTCGTCGGGTGGAGGATCAGGTGGCCAATCAACCTCGCCACCAGTGTCTCGAACAACAGTACCGAAAGCATGTGTCAAATCTGCAGCAAAATGATGGTGAATATCGTGCATGGCCTCCATACGCCTAGTTACTCGCCTGTACTGCTCATCACCAACACCAGTCCTATCAACTATCTGCTGCACATGAGAAGAACCCTCTATAGGCACTAGAGGATCCGTTCGGCTACCCTCTACATCATCAAAGATATATCCCAACCCCTTGTCAGGGGGTGCACCTAAGAATGAATAACTCAAGTGATTTGGCAGTGGGTTGAGCTCAAGTGTAGGAGCATCTTCAATAGACGACTCGAGACGATCCTGAGAAATTTTCAGCTCTGCTAACCCAAGAGAATCGAATGGCACATCCAACTTCCTCTTCCACAGAGGTGCATTCAAAACCTGAATTTGCTCTACTTTAAAGCACTCCTCTTTAGCTGTGGGTAATTTTATTTCCTTGAACACATTGAAAGTGACCTTCTGATCATGAACCTTCATCGTAAGCTCTCCTTTTTGCACATCGATCATAGTTCGGCCTGTAGCCAAGAATGGTCTTCCCAAGATAATGGGAATCTTCTTATCTTCCTCGAAATCAAGAATTACAAAGTCAGCAGGGAAGAAGAGTTTATCCACCTTGACCAAGACATCCTCCACTATACCTCGTGGATAAGCGATGGAACGGTCAGCTAGTTGCAATGACATGTATGTTGGTTTCGGCTCAGGCAGACCAAGCTTCTTGAAGATAGATAAGGGCATCAGATTGATGCTAGCTCCTAAATCACATAAACACTTGTCGAACGACAAGTTTCCGATGGTGCAAGGAATAGTGAAGCTTCCAGGATCTTTAAGCTTCGCAGGCAACTTCTGTTGCAGCACAGCACTGCATTCCTCCGTTAGAGCAACGGTCTCTAAGTCATCGAGCTTCACTTTCCGAGAGAGAATACCTTTCATAAACCTCGCATAGCTAGGCATCTGTTCAAGAGCTTCAGCGAAAGGTATGTTGATATGAAGTTTCTTGAACACCTCCAGAAACTTCTCAAACTGCTTATCCAGCTTTTTCTTCTGCATCCTTTTAGGAAAAGGAGGTGGAGGATAGATCTGCTTCTTCCCTGTATTACCCTCAGGAGGAGTGTGTTCCACAGTAGTCTTCCTTGGTTCCACCTCTACTCCCTTCTGCACATCTTCTTCAGCCACAACTGCATTTTCTGAATCTTGAGATTTTTCAGGCTCTTCGTCTTGTTGAATTTGGGGGCTTGCGACCTTTCCAGACCTTAAGGTGATGGCGTTCACATGTTCTTCAACTTCCCTCTTTCCTGGATTGGCTTCTGTATCACTAGGAAGCGTTCCTGGTGGTCGATTCAATAAGGCATTAGCAATTTGCCCTATTTGGTTCTCCAGATTCTGGATAGAAACAGCCTGGCTTTGGCATATAAGAGCCTGGTTTTTGCACATAAGCCTCAACTCCTCCAATTCAGATTTTTCATTCGAAGATAGACCTGCATCATTAGTTTGTTGTTGAAGTTGGAGTTGTTGCTGAAAACCAAGAGAGTTGAACAGCTTATTTCCAAACGGCTGGAATGGCTGTTGCATCACATTCTGATTGTTGCTCCCGCTGAAGTTAGGATGATTCCAGTTGTCAGGATGATAAATGTCTGGAACTGGTTGTTGCGATCTCTGAAAGTTGCTCACAAACTGAGCTGAGTCGCTAGATATAGCGCATTGTTCTGTCGCATGCGGACCTGCACACAGCTCACAAACACTAATTATCTGCTTAACACCATAGTTAGCCAGAGAATCGATCTTCATAGACAACGCCTTTAGTTGAGCAGTGATAGCCGTAGCTGTATCCACTTCAAGAACTCCTGCTACCTTGCCCTGTGGATATCTCTGGGTTGGATACTGATATTCATTAGCAGCCATCAGTTCAATTAGATCATAAGCTTCCTTATAGCTCTTTGCCCATAATGCTCCGCCTGATGCTGCATCGAGCATGGGTCTGGACTGTGCTCCCAACCCATTGTAAAAACAAGTGATGATCATCCAATCAGGAATTCCATGATGAGGACACTTCCTAAGCATCTCCTTGTAGCGCTCCCAAGCTTCACTTAGCGATTCTCCCGTTTGCTGCGCAAATTGAGTAATAGCATTCCTGAGTGCAGCTGTCTTCGCCATAGGGAAGAATTTAGTAAGAAACGTCTGAGCAAGATCTTCCCAAATAGTAATCGAACCAGCTGGTAGAGAGTGTAACCAGCTCTTAGCCTTGTCCTTCAGAGAGAATGGGAACAGTCTTAGCTTCACAGCATCTTCAGAAACACCGTTGAACTTGAAGGTGTCGCATATTTCAATGAAATCCCTAATGTGTGTATTGGGATCTTCCGTTGGAGAACCCCCAAACTGGACTGAAGTCTGTACCCATTGAATTATGCTAGGCTTGATCTCAAAGGTATTAGCTGTGATAGCTGGCCGGACAATACTAGATTGAATGTCATTGATCTTGGGTTGAGAAAAATCCATCAAGGCTTTCGTTCGTGCTGCTGGATCTCCCATTGTAATGAGTACCTGAAACACAAACAAATAAACTGTGAAAGTAAAAGAATCCGAGTCAATGAACTTTAACGATTACTGATGACAAGCACATAAACTAAAAATTAACACCGAGTCCCCGGCAGCGGCGCCAAAAACTTGTTAGGGTGAAAACACGCGCTAATATTCACGCAAGTATACGCGTTCGCAAGTAGTATAAGATATAAATCAGATTCGTTCCCACAGAGATTGGTTTAGGTTAAGTTCAATCTATGCACCTATGCAACAATGTAAGGTTATCGATCAATGCTAAGACAAATAACAAATTGGGTTTTTATTAAACTAAGAGATTATATTAAATAACATTAACTAAGAGAATTTAAGTTGAATTAATATATATGATAAACATGGGATTCTATCTTCATTAAATACTTCATTCAATAGCCTTATTATTCTTAACCTTAGCATGTGATGGTGATGACACTAATCAGATAACACGAAACTGATAAACGCCAACTTTCGTTGCACGAATACCATTCTACCAGACATCCACAAAAGAGATAGAAGCTGAATAGGCACCAATTATATTGAGACCCTATATGTCTATAGAATTTGACAACATAACGGTTTAAGAACAAGTTATCTATCTTGATTACATAGGGCAAGTAAAACGGTTAGAGTTACCTACGAATCATGCATAACAAATACATGAACCTATGCTAGCATGACAAGTTCTAAACCTCTATATTCACTGTCGCTTCAATAGAGATTAACACGCTATCTTATATGTTAGCTACGCACATAAGATGAATAAGCACAACCAATACTAGGAGATCAATCAATCACCACACACCAAGATATCGAAACAATTAATTATTGAAATCCATAAGTAAATCCACTAGAATCCCATGACAACGATTAGCCCATAATCGAACTCATCGTCACCATGGGTTCCAATGAAAGCATGGTATAAACAAGGTCTTAATAAACTAAATAATAATCAAAGTACGAATAAACGAGATCTAGGTTCAACAAGAACGAAAACGAGCATCCAAAGTTACAACTAATTCAAAGAATCACAAGTTGAAAACAAGATCTTCTTTTTCGAAGTTGTTCTGTGCTTCTAGGTCTTCTCCTTGGTATCCCAATCTTCCCTTCTTGCGTAAAACACAATCTTCTTCTTCTTAAATCCCCCTGTGAAAACGTCTCAAATCTACTTATATAATAGTCCCATAAAACTCAGATTATATAGAAGTTGGAAGCCAAACAGAAGTAGAAGTCTAAAATAATTCAGCAAAATTCCCGACCCTGCGCGGCCGCTCAGCATAGCTGCGCGGGCGCGCAGGCCTCCACTGGAAAAAATCCAAGTTTGCTCCGTTTCTTCGCCGTAATCTGCCCGTTCCTTTCCTCTCGCAATGGTGAACACATGCCAAGGCTTATTCTTGATGATTCCTCCCCCGAAATGCAACTAATACCCTGAAATACATGAACACTAGAAAAATGCATCAAATACACAAAATACTTGATTTCAAGACACCAATTTAAGCCATTTTAAGACGTTCTAAGTGGTATAAAATGCCACTTATCACTAACCATCTCCACAATGTTGGTTCTTAGATTGTAGACTCTATATGTTTTACCAACAACATATCCAACAAAAATTCCTTCATCTGCTTTAGCATCAAACTTTCCATTTTGATCAGTTTGATTTCTCAGAATATAGCACTTGCAACCAAAGACATGAAGAAAATTTAGATTTGGCTTCTTGTTCTTGAATAATTGATAGGGAGTCATGCATCTTGCTTGATTAACCAGAGAAATATTCTGAGTGTAACATGCAGTATTTACAGCTTCAGCCCAGAAATATGTTGGCAGTTTTGATTCTTCAAGCATTGTCCTTGCAGCTTCAATAAGTGATCTGTTCTTCCTTTCCACTACTCCATTCTGTTGTGGAGTCCTTGCTACTGAAAACTCATGCAGAATCCCATTTTCCTCACAAAATGCTCTCATGAAAGAATTCTTGTACTCAGTTCCATTGTCACTCCTGATTCTTCTAACCTTGAAATCAGGATGATTATTGACTTGCCTTATGTGATTGATGATGATTTCACTAGCCTCATCTTTAGACTTTAGGAAATATGTCCAAGAGAACTTTGAGAAATCATCTACAATTACTAGGAAAAATCTTTTCCTTGAGATGGACAATACATTGACTGGTCCAAACAAATCCATGTGTAGCAGTTGCAAAGGCTCTTCAATTGTTGAATCAAGTTTCTTCCTGAATGATGCTTTAATCTGCTTCCCTTTTTGGCAGGCATCACACAGTCCATCCTTAGAAAACTCCACTAGAGGAATGCCTCTAACCAGTTCTTTCTTTACTAGCTCATTCATGGTCTTGAAGTTTAAATGGGATAGCTTCTTGTGCCATAGCCAACTTTCATCCTGACTTGCTTTACTGAGAAGACAAGTTACAGATTCTGCATTAGATGAGTTGAAATCAGCTAGGTACACATTTCCTTTTCTCACACCAGTGAGAACCACTTTGTTGCTTCTTTTATTAGTCACAACACAGGCTTCTGAGTTGAAGGTTACTGAGTTGCCTTTATCACAAAGCGGGCTGATACTCAACAAGTTGTGCTTAAGACCATCCACTAAGGCAACCTCCTCAATGATGACACTGTCTTTGAAATCAAGCCATATCCCATAGTATAACCCTTGCTGTTATCTCCAAAAGTAATACTTGGGCCAGCTCTCTCCTTAAACTCTGTGAGCAGGGTAGAATCACCAGTCATGTGTCTTGAACAACCACTATCCAAGTACTAAAGATTCTTTCTGTTTCCCTGATTACTTGAAGAGCTTATTTCTGTCTCATCAGACTTGGCCATTAGGGCTAGATTGACATAGCTGACATCTTCATCTTCATCCAGGCCGTCTACTGCCCAGTTATTTTCTTGTGTTGTGAAAGTCCTTTCCTTTTGTTTGAGCAGCTCAAAGTATTTTTGCTTATAATCCACTGGCTCAAACTTTTTCTTACTGGAATCTGACTTCCTACACTCACAGGCAAAATGCCCTGCCAATCCACATTTGAAACATTTGAATTTTGATTTATCAACCATGTTTCTATTTGGCTTGGCTGCTCCAAAGTTCTTCTTGAACTTGAGCTTGGAAAATCTCCTGGAAAGATATTCTAGGTGTTCATCAATGTCCTCCATGTCATCTTGGCTCAAAGAATCTTCACTTTCTACTGCAAGCCCCTTGCCCTTGTTCTCACAGACCCTTGAAGTTGATTCAATAACTTCCATCTTCACTTCCTTCTCCTTTTTCAACTCAGCAACTAGTGCAATGGATCCTCCTTTCTTCTTTCCTCTTTCCATCCTTTCATCCTGCTCTATTTCAAGCTCATAGGTTTTCAGGATGCCATACAGTCTCTCCAAAGTAAACTCCTTATAATCCTGTGAGTTTCTTAATGAGACTGTCATTGGTTTCCATTCCTTTGGAAGAGATCTAAGGAATTTTAGATTGGAGTCTTTTGTCCGATAGACCCTTCCATGCAACTTTAGAGCATTTAGTAGTTTTTGAAACCTACTAAAAATATCAGTGAGAGACTCACTTTCTTCATTGTGAAAATGCTCATATTGGTGAATCAAGAGCTGCATCTTGTTTTCTCTGACTTGCTCAGTGCCATCACAGATTATCTGTATTGTATCCCAAACATCCTTGGCAGTTTTGCAGTTGATAATGTTGTCAAACATATCTCCATCAACTCCATTAAACAGGATGTTCATGGCCTTTTTATCCATCCTGACTTGTTCAATGTCAGGATCAGACCATTCATGCCTTGGCTTGGGAACTGATAGCTCGTTTCCTGTTGCTGCTCTCATTGGAACATGAGGGCCTCTTTCTATACAATCAACCATAGGCCTCATCTTGAGAAAGCAAATGAAGATGCATCTTTACCTTCCAATGAGGGTAATTATCTTTATCCAGAAAAGGGATCTTGACTCCAACATCCTTCTTGTTCATCTTGTTGTATTGTTTTGATCTTTAAACTCTTTGTAAGTTAAGAGCTTGCTCTGATACCAATTGTTAGTCCCTTAACAATATGACAAGAATTACAGAAGGGGGGTTGAATGGAATTCTTGAAACTTTTTCTTGAAATAAAATGTTCTAACTCAAATATAAATATAAGTGTATTGATTAGCACAATGCGGAATAAAAACTTAAGTGAATCAAAACACAAGTAATTAAAAACAGGAGTCTTTAAAAACTTTCTGGTGGATTTGAATGATTCCACCAGAGATATATATTATATATCGAGAGAACTCTGTGTGTAGAAATGCTCACAGCTGCTTACAACAACTGAACTTCTGAGACTACAGAGAAATGCTAAGAATCCTGCTTACAAATGTTTCTCTGCTTTCTTGCTTAGATCATTTTTTTTGTGTCTTAGTTGCTACTTCTTGGTTTATATATCACCAAGATTACAAAGTAATAAGACAAGATAATAAAATAAAAGCTATCTAATCTATTACAATGCTACTTCATTACTCTATTCCAGCATCTTTGAATTTCTTCATAATAGCATGGAAATGGTAATGCTTCTTTGTTCTCGAAAACCCAGTTGAATAGGCTACCACATTCCATTTGCATCCACTCGACGCATGTGACTGTGTTGTCACTGTCAACTGATATTTGAATTCTATATCCGTCGGGTTCATGATCATCCGTCGAGTTATTGATCATCCGTTGGGTTGTCTATTTGATCATCCGTCAACTTCATTGTAGGTTATCCGTCGGGAAGCAAACTGGCACTTGACTTTATTTCATTTATGCAGAATTACAACACATCATCTATGTACAATTAATTAACCTATTCTGTATATCTAATTAAAGTCAACATGACTTGAATACTACTTACAGAATTTATATAATGGTGAATGCAGAAATGTGCTACAGACTTATTGTTACATAAGCTACTCAGTCGATGGATAATAAGACATCATCCGTCGGGACTATAATGAGTCATCCGTCAGGACTATAAATCTTATCCGTCGAGTGCTACATTATTTCACTAAGTAAAATCTACTAAGGTGTTTTGTTCATAATATCATCAAGTACACAACATATACACAATAATTGCTTATCAGTAAACTTGATTCCTTATACCATTTCAGTTGATCGTTATTCATCTCAGTTACTGTCATTGTGACTTGATGAGCTTGTTAGCTCATTCTTGCAAAACTGTTTATATTCTTTTCCAGTGAAAAAGGAAACTGATGGTAGCGAGGATCCCCAGACGAGTGTGCGAGCTATGTATCCAGGTTAAATTGGAGTAGGCTAGCATAGGATGTGTGGTTTGGTTGTGTTTATAGTTTGTAATAAAGTTGAAACTTCCAATGTAAGATAAATAAACTGGGTTTTGGTATGTTTGTGTAATAAATAAGATTGTGGCTTGTGGACATACTTTAAACTGTTTCGATCCGTGGATTATGGTAAGTAGGGTCATTGCATAGCTATATATATTATTATATTCATAACAGGTTTAATATGGTGTGTGTTGTGGGCCCCAAACTTCTGACCCGGGTTTGGAGGTCATTACAGTTTGGCATCAGAGCTACGGTTTAAAGTCACTGCCACAAGCCTAGATTATCGGGAATGGGTAGAGGGTTAAGATTAGTATTAGGTAATAAAGATATAGAATGTCAAGAAGTTGAGTACGACTAAATAGTAGGATTTGGTATGATTCGTGCCGAGATTCGAGATTCTTATTTAGCAACGTGATTTGCGGATAGCAGCGATGGCAGATTCCTTTATTTCGATATCATCTGATTACTCGGTGCTTTTCATCGAAAGACCGTCATCTGATCCATGTCTTGCTCTTCCGCCAGTGTCAACCATAATACCTATTGCGACGGATGCACTAATACGAACTATTCTACCTCTAAGTGTGAGATTACCTATTCGAGGACCTCCACCTGTTGACTCTGACTCTATTGGATATTCGGCTGCGGGTGCATCTTAAGATTTTGTTGATTCCATTATAAATCAGATTCTCTCTTTCCCTACTTGTGAATTTTTCTATCTAAACATTGTTTCTCTTCTCGATGATTCTATCTGACAGTTGAGGGCAAACAATGCATATGCATTAACTATTTGTCTGTGTGACAAAAGGGTCTGGTGGGACGCCACCAAGTTGTGTGTTGTGAACTATGCGGTACTAAGATTGGCCATCTTATGTACTTGTATGGTTGCTCTCAGTCATACCTACATCTTCTTCACTATTCCTTCTCATTTGATTTCCTTGATTTTGAAATTTCATTTGGTATTCTATGACAATGAATTTCTTCAGTAATCTCTAGTATAGGGTATTCTTCTAGAACGAGAATCCCTGTTGGCATGAATCCGGGGATTTTAACACATTATCAGGACTATAGATGTCGACAGAAATGCGAAGGAACTTGGGAATGAGATATAGGTGACCCAGGGAGTACTTGAAACTAGATGGAGGAGATGATGTAACAACTGATATGTGTATAACAATGTGGGATATATATAAAATCAGATTTTTGGTGGGAATATAAATAAACAAGACTTGTTGACTAATGGGTAGACATGTTGCACCTTGCCTTCAATAAATGTTCTGCACTTGCACCACCAAACTTTGATATACATCAGTACCTTTCCTTTTTGGTATGGTCATCTACTTTACTATACCTCTTTTATCTTACTGCACCAGATATGACCTTTTGTGATAACATGTACCCTTTCCCTTAACTGTTTACATTCTGTAAAGAAGCATGCAATTTACTTAGTTCAATGATTGAAAATGTTTTCAAAAAGAGATATTTCTGTTTTTACAAAATCTTTTCCATAAAAAGGAATATGTTTTAAAGGCTAAATAAATTGTTTGATTCTTTACAGAAAATGTCTAACAGAAGAAATACCCGTTCTACCAACCAGAATGAAGGAAACAACAACAATAATAACAACAACAACACCCAAGACAGCAACAACCAGAATGCCAACCCAGGTCCCGTAGACCCAACTGTGGCCCAAATTCTTCAGATCTTGGCCCAACAGACAGTCCATTTGACTCAACAGCAGCAGAGACAGACTAACCCTCAGGTAACCTTTAAGACCTTTCAGGAGGTGAATCCACCAGAGTTTAAGGGTTCTGCAGATCCGATTGAGGCAAGGGTCTGGTTGAAGGAGATTGAGAAGGCATTTGCCTTGGTCAAGGTAAAAGAGGAGCAAAAGACTGAATTTGCAAGTTATTATCTGAAGAATGAAGCCACCTACTGGTGGGAAACTGTTAAAGTGTTGGAGGGTACTGATGATGTTGCGTGGGAGAGATTCAGGGAGTTGTTTCTCGAGAAGTATATTCCTCAATTTTTCCAGGACCAAATGGAATTGAAATTTTTGGAGTTAAAGCAGGGGAGTATGTCAGTGACAGATTACGAAAGCAAGTTTGAAGAGTTGTCCAGGTTTGTGCCATCCTATGTGGACACTGATAGGAAGAAGGCTAAGAGGTTTCAGCAATGACTCAAGCCATGGATTCGTGGGAAGGTGGCCATATTTAAATTGGACACGTATGCGGGAGTTGTGCAGAAAGCTATGATTGCGGAGACAGAAAGTGAAATGTCCCAAAAAGAGAAGGAAGGTAAGAAGAGGAAGTTTGAAGGAGGTGAAGGACAATCTCAAGCAGGGAAGTTTCCAAATTTTAATCAGAGGAAGGGCAAGTTCCAGCCCGGAAGAAATTTTAATAGACAAAATCCAGGCAACGGAGGCCAAGGTAACCGCCCAGACATGGGGAATCGACCAACCCAGCAGAGGCCAGCTCTACCAGATTACCAAGTCTGTGGAAAGAAGCATGGAGGAGTTTGTAACAAGTTGAATGTGGTCTGCTACAGATGCAACCAGATGGGGCACTACTTAAGGGAGTGCCATACCAGGAATCAGGCAGGCAAAGTTCTAGCAATTGGGTATACCTGTTTCAAGTGCGGAAAGCCAGGACACATAGCAAGAGATTGCAAGGCACCAGTTCCAGTCAATAATACACTGCGAATCATGGGAGCTACTCCAATAGTAAATGATCCTCCCAGAGCTAGAGTTTATGACATGTCTGTAAAGGATGCTATCGTGGATACTGATGTTGTGGCAGGTACGCTTACTGTGAATTCCTTATGTGCTAAAGTGCTAGTAGATTCAGGAGCAACTCGATCATTTATTTCTCAAGGTTTTGTTGATAAATTGAATTGTCCAATTGAATTGTTAAGTGAGATTATGATGGTAGAGTTAGCAAATCAGGAGCGTGTATCTGTTAACCAAGTGTGTAGGAGCTGTGAGATTGAGATTACTGGTCATAAGTTTGATGTTGACTTGATTCCCTTTAAGTTAGGAGAGTTTGACGTTATTTTAGGAATGGATTGGCTATCTAAGCATGATGCTCAGATAGACTGTCGTAATAAGAAATAATATTGAAGACGCCAGACAAGGGAGTGGTAACGTTTAGAGGCCAGAGGCAAGTGAAGAAGTTTTTCATGATAATTCAAGCTAAGAAGTTATTACGACAAGGATGCGAGCACCTCATTGCATATGTGATAGGTAAAAGTCAGGAGTCAGCAAAACTGGAACATATTCCTGTGGTAAATGAATTTCCAGACGTATTTCCAGACGAACTACCAGGACTTCCTCAAGATAGAGAGATCGAATTTGCAATCGACTTAGCACCTGGAACGAAACCCGTATCTAAGGCCCCGTACAAAATAGCGCCTGTTAAAATGAAGGAATTGGCAAAGCAATTGCAAGAACTATTGGAGAAAGGAGTAATTCGACCCAGTGTATCTCCATGGGGTGCACCAGTATTATTTGTCAAGAAGAAAGACGGAAGCATGAGGTTGTGCATCGACTATCAGGAACTCAATAAGCTTACAATTAAGAATAAATATCCGTTACCTTGAATTGACGATTTGTTTGACCAGCTAAAAGGAGCTAAGTATTTCTCTAAAATTGATTTGAGATCTGGATATCATCAATTAAAGATCAAACCTGAAGATATACCAAAGACGGCTTTCAGAACAAGGTACGGATATTATGAATTCTTAGTGATGTCTTTTGGATTGACCAATGCCCCAACAGCATTTATGGACTTGATGAACAGAATTTTCAAGGAATATCTGGACAAGTTTGTCATTGTGTTTATCGATCATATTTTGATTTACTCAAAGTCAACGGAAGATCATGCGGAGCACCTAAGGACATCTTTGGAAATTTTGAGAAGGAAGAAGTTATATGCAAAGTTTTCGAAGTGTGAATTCTGGTTACAAGAAGTTCAATTCTTAGGGCACGTAGTGAGTTATGAAGGAATCAAAGTGGACCCAACAAAGATCGAAGCTATTACGAATTGGGAAAGGCCAAATATACCAACGGAAGTGATAAGTTTCTTGGGATTAGCAGGATATTATCGACGATTTGTTCAAGATTTCTCGAAGATTGCAACACCTTTGACAAAGCTAACCAGGAAAAGTGAGAAGTTTATATGGAACGAGAAATGCGAAGAAAGTTTCCAAGAATTAAAGAAGAGACTGATCACGGCACCTATTTTATCACTTCCAGATGATCAAGGAAATTTCGTAATATATAGTGATGCTTCTTATAAGGGATTAGGTTGTGTTTTGATGCAGCATGATAAAGTCATTGCGTATGCGTCAAGACAACTAAAACCTCATGAGCAGAAGTATCCTACTCATGACTTCGAACTAGCAGCGATAGTATTCGCCTTAAAGATTTGGAGACATTACTTATATGGAGAAAGATGCGAAATTTATACGGATCATAAGAGCTTGAAGTATATATTCACGCAAAAGGAGCTTAACATGAGACAAAGGAGATGGTTGGAGTTGATCAAAGACTATGATTGCACGATTAACTATCATCCAGGAAAAGCGAATGTGGTGGCAGATGCATTAAGCAGAAAAGAAAGACTGAACATGTTGACGATCCCTGGAGAATTATATAAAGAATTTCAGAAGTTGGACTTGGAAGTAAGAATTCGCAAACCTGATGAAGCAAAGATGTATAGTATGACTTTTCAACCAGAATTGTTAGAGAAGAAAAGAAAGTGCCAAGAGGAAATAATGGATCAGGATATCAATCGATTGGTTGGAGAAGAATTATGCACTTAGAAGGACGATCAAGGTATTCTCCGATTTTCATCCAGAATTTGGCTACCACCAGTGGCGGAATTAAAGAATGAAATTTTACAAGAAGCTCACAACTCAAGGTATTCCATTCATCCGGGAAGTACCAAGATGTACATAGATTTAGAAGAAAATTGTTGGTGGCCAGACATGAAGAGAGAAATTGCGGAATGGGTTAACAAATATTACACATGTCAAAGGGTTAAGGCGGAGCACTAGAGGCCGAGTGGATTATTACAGTCACTAGAGATCCCAGAGTGGAAGTGGGAGCACATTTCTATGGATTTTATAGTTGGCTTACCGAGGATGAAAGCGAACCACGATGCTATTTGGGTTATAGTGGACAGACTAACCAAATCAGCGCATTTCTTGCCTATCAATGAAAGATTTTCACTAGATAAGTTGATTCACATGTATCTGAAGGAAATAGTAATACGTCATGGAGTCCCCGTGTCTATCGTGTCTGATCGGGATCCGCGATTCAATTCCAGATTTTGGAAAAGTTTCCAAGAATGTTTGGGAACTAAGTTAAGTATGAGCATGACTTATCATCCACAGACGGACGGCCAAAGCGAGAGAACGATCCAAATAATTGAAGATATGTGATGTGTTTGTGCCATTGATTTCAAAGGTAGTTGGGATGAGCATTTACCCTTAGTAGAATTTGCTTACAATAACAGTTATCATGCCAGTATCGGAATGCCTCCCTATGAAGCTCTTTAAGGACGCAAATGTCGATCACCAGTATATTGGGATGAAGTCAGAGAACGTAAAATACTTGGACCTGAATTGGTGCAGCAGACAAAAGAGGTTGTGGAAGTTATCCAGAAAAGGCTAATTACAACACAGGATCGTCAAAGGAAGTATGCAGATCAATCCCGAAAAGATATGGAATTTGAAGGAGATCTAGTGTTATTAAAAGTGTCACCGTAGAAAGGATTGACTAGATTCGGAAAGAAGGGAAAGCTCAGTCCTAGATACGTTGGACCTTTTGAAATTTTAAAACATGTCGGCAAGGTAGCTTACGAATTGGCGTTACCCCCACACATGGAGCATATTCATAATGTTTTTCACGTATCACTTCTTAAGAAATATAATCCAGATTCTAAGCATGTAATTGAGTATGAGCCGGTGAAACTTCAGGCAGATTTATCATATGTAGAAAATCCGATAGAGATTCTAGAAAAGAGAGAAAAGATATAGAGGAATAAAGTTGTAAAGTTAGTAAAAGTATTGTGGAGAAACCCAAAGGTTGAAAATTCAATCTGGGAACTAGAAAGTGATATACGAGAAAAATACCCTCACTTGTTTGCTTAGGAGATTCTGAGGACAAAATCCTTTTAAGGGGGGAGGATGTAATATCCGGGATATCGTGTGTAATTATTTTATCAATAAATTATTTTTATGTAATTATTATGTGAATTTTGGTGAACTATCTGCTGATTGATAATAATATTTAGATGTACATGTGTGATAAAATGTGAGTGTGTTAATTTTATTATGTCCAGAATAAAATATAGATAATTAAGGAATCTTTTTGGTAATTTTTGGAATATTATATGATTTTATATTGATTCATGAATTTATTAATTATTTTCTGAATAATTACAAAATTATTTTATAAAGCCGGAAATCGCCCAACCTCAACCGTTTTTACGTTTTTACAACCCGAAACTCTTCCAAAAACTCCTTCCTAACCTAATATGATCGTTCCAGACATTTTTCAAGTTTTGACTTTTTCGATCCGGATTACGGTTTGACCTGTGCGCGGCCCAACGCAAGATTTTTGATACGATAATCATGTCGGTGAATCAACAAAACCCGTATTCTCGAAAGACGGGATAATATTACATTATTTTCGTATAAAGTGTTTTATAAAAAGCCCGGTTAGGATAATTATCCAATACAGGTATTAAATCGGATCAATTTTGCAATTACTTAGTGACTAAATATCTAATTTAATGATCCAAAACGATCTAGAACGAACCAATATTCCATAAATACAAATAGACCTTTTATTTTCGTCGTATAATCACAATCAGACAGTCGAAACAGAAAATTTACAGAGAAAATCCTGAAATTTCGTCGCGTTCCTGAAAATCAAACCTAAAAACGAAGGTGTTATCAAAATCAAAACCGAGCGTGCTATATACCGAATCAAAGCTCTTGAAATATACTTTCTAAATCCATCATCAAATTCACTGTAGAAATCAAGGTATTTTTCTGATTTAATTATTTTAATTCGAATTTATTATGGATTAAATTATGATTTTTCGTTCTTGATGTTTTTTATATGATTTGATAGCATAATCGTGTAGATCTTTTCTTCCTGGTCAATTTGGTATATTATATGTCAAAAAATGAGTTCAATAACATGGGTAAATTTGAGTTTGATTATACAAGGTTGTAGATCGTGAGAAGATGAATTTATTGATGTATATATGGAGAACAGACGATCCTTGGTTGGTATTGGCCGGAAAATTGAAGGCGGACGGCGGCGGGATTTTCAAATGAATTTCCCGTTCGATTCGTCGATTGTTCGATGGTTTTGACACCACATATGGATCCCTGGAAGCAAGAGCATCGTTCCATGTTAATTTGATAAATTTCTGGGCAGTTTCTGGAGTCGCTGGAAAGCTTCAGACGGCGGAGGGTCGCCGTTAATGGCTTCCCCGCCCGTCGCCGGGAAGGAGGGAAGAAGACGATGGCTATCGTTCTTTTCTCGTATTTGCGTTTCCAACCCTGTAGTTTTAAAAACCCACAAAAATTTGATTTCTATTTAGTTTTATTTTTAAAATGATATTTTATTATTTTAAAAATCAGAAAAATCAGTTATTTAACTATTTTAAATTTAGAAAATTATTTTAATTATCTATTTATTAAAAAAATAAATCGAAATTATTTTATTAATTAATTTTAATTAGTTTTTAATTATTTTAATTAATCGATTAATCTATAATTAATTGATTAATTAATTTAATTAATTATTAATTAATTTTTATTGATTTAATAATTAGATTTAATTATTTAAAATTGATTTAAAAATTCCGAAAAATAGTTTCGAGCTTTAAAGTATTATTTTAAATTATTTTCAAGGCTCGATAATTATTATAAAGTTATTTTAAAGCCAGACTCGGGTGTTTGAACCCTATTATTTAATTATAAAATGATTTGGAGTCCCATTTAAATTCCGAAAAATGTTTAAAAATTCGTAACAAATACCTAAAACATCATTTTAACCCTGAATCTTCTTTGATTAATTATTTTAATTGAATATCTTACATGCTACGTGTTATATGTGATCTAATTGATGCATAATATGATTGTACGTACGTTGTTTGACTATTTTGTTCATAACTTTCAATCCGTACATCGGATTTGGGTGAAACGAAGGGTAGTTAGAAGCTTGTAATGAATAGAATGAAATGAGAGTAAGTATTGATAAGTACATGTGATGTTTAACAGAGGAAGCGAGACGTAGAAAGGAAAAGCAGGTAGTCAGTGAGTGGAACCAATTGATAAGTCCTAGTAAAGGTGAAAGCGAATCAATGAGGCAAGTGTTTCTTTCCCTCTTTATTATTGCAAGTATTTTAGAACGTTCTTCATTGTGATGCAATTACTTTAAATGATTATTATTCTATAATGCAAGTACTTTGGAATACTTAAACCTAAACCCTGATTTTTATTGATCTTGAGCCATAAGCATGTTTCTTCATAAACCGTTGATTGTTGAATTCCCAGATACTAGCCATACACATAAGATACTACTCCAAAAATACATATCTACCACATACTGATTCTGATATTGAGTTTCTTAACATACCAACCCTTATTCTTTGTTTATTAGAAGACCAAATCTTGGAACTGTTAGATATATTTGATAATGTCATGGCTAATATGTTTTATGTTTAGCTTTCAGATCTTACGTGAACAGGATAAATCAGTACTTAACTGTTGATCAGTACTTATACTGGAAGTCAGGACTTAAGGATATCAGTACTTATATTATCAGGAGATAATCATCAGAAGATAGATATAAGAACTTAAGTGCTGAAGGACAATCAGATAAGGACAGTAGCTGATTAAAGGAAAGAAGATCGAGATAAACATAAGAAGAGATATGCATGAAGAAGGAATTCCGTGAAGAATGGAATACTTGGAAGAAAAGATATCTGATTGATATATTTTAGGAAGCAGAATTATATTCCATATCAATTAGCGATTATCTTATAACTGTGTAGTATATAAACACAGACATAGGGTTTACACTATAAGTGTTATCATTATTAGAAAAGATTATTCATTGTAACCCTAGCAGCTCTCGTGATATTTGTTCATCACTGAGAGGTAACAGTTCCATACTATAACAAAGTTTATTGTTTCAATAAAGTTTGTTTTCTGTTACTTAAGATCTTAAAGTTCGATTTGAGTGTACTATACACTGTATTCGCCCCCTCTACAGTGTGTGTGTGACCTAACAATTGGTATCAGAGCCTATCTGTTAACTTACATACAGTTAAAGATCCAAACACAATCATGTCGGACACAGAAACTCCAACTAAGCCTACCACAACTGAGGAACCACCAAAGACACAAATTCAGAGTCGGTATGAGACCATCAGAGTCCCCATACTGAGACCATCTGAATATCCCATATGGAAGGTAAGGATGACCATGTTCCTGGAAGCAACAGATCCAGAATACCTGGATAGAATCAAGGAAGGTCCTCACAAACCAACCAAACTCGCTGTTGCAGTTGCAGGTGAAGCAGCAAAGACCGTACCAAAGGAGAAGAGTGATTATACTGCTGAGGACATAGCATCATTTGCTAAGGATGCTAAGGTACGACACTTACTGCATAGTGCCATTGATAATGTAATGTCAAACAGGGTAATCAACTGCAAGACTGCTAAGGAGATATGGGATGCTCTGGAAACAAGGTGTCAGGGAACTGACACAATTAAGAAGAACAGGAAGACAATACTCACTCAAGAGTATGAACACTTTGACTCAAAGACTAATGAGTCATTGAATGATTTATATGATAGATTTGTAAAACTTTTGAATGATTTGTCATTGGTTGATAAAGAGTATGATCTTGAAGATTCAAACCTTAAGTTCCTGTTAGCTCTTCCTGAATGCTGGGATTTGAAGGCAACGACAATAAGAGACAACTACAATCTTGATGAAACAACTCTTGACGAAATCTATGGAATGCTCAAGACTCATGAGCTGGAGATGGAACAAAGAAGCAAGAGGAAAGGAGGAAAGTCAAGGACAGCTGCTCTTAAGGCTGAAGAAGAATTCCCCAAATCAGCTTCCTCAAAGAAAGACAAGGGTAAAGCTCTTTTCATAAAGTCTGATACTGAGTCATCAAGTTCTGAGAGTGATGATGACTCAGATTCTGAAAGCTTGCCTGAGACTGATGCTGATCAGGAGATGATGAAGCTGTGTGCTCTTATGGTGAAAGGAATCACAAAGATTGCATACAGGAAGTTCAGGAAGGGAAAAAAGTTTTCCAGGAAAAGCATAAGTTCTGATAAGAAGAATTTCAGAAGATCTGAAGGCAGAGGAGGAAAGTCTGACAGAGGAGATTACACCAATGTTAAATGCTATAACTGTGGTGAGAAAGGCCACATATCTCCTGACTGTAAGAAGGTAAAGGGTGACAGAGGCAAGGCTCTTGTCACAAAGCAGAAAAGCTGGACAGACACTTCAGACTCTGAAAGTGAGGAGAACTATGCATTGATGGCAAATGCTGATAAAGAAAGTGCTGAGAGCATTTCTGAAGCTGCTGAAATAAAGGTACCTCAGACTACTTATGCTTTTCATACTGATGATATTAATGAGTTGAGAAGATATCTTAAAACCATGTTTGTTAGCTATAGAGACCAAACTTTAACATGTGAAAGATTAACTTCTGAAAATCTTGCATTTAAGAAAAGGAATGATTTCTTAGAAAAAGAGTTAGTCATGTTCCATCAAACTCAGAAGGATAGAGATGATGCTTTTTATGTTAGGAATGAAGTGCTAAAATTAAATGAATCTCTAAAAACTGAGTTAGAAAAGGAAAGAGAGATTATCAGGACTTGGACTAACTCTGGCAAAACAACTCAAAATTTGCTAAGTAGTGGAAACTGGAAAGAGGGCTTAGGTTATGGAGAAGATAAGAATGATAAAGGAACTGAAGAAATTAAGCCTGTTGTTAAGCAAAAGCCAAAGTTTAAACCTATTAAGTTTGTAACTGTAAAGTCTGAAAATGAGAAATCAGAAGTTAAAGAGGAATTAACTTCTGACAAACTAAAACAGGAAAAGACAGCTGAAGTGAACATAGGCTTAATGACAAAGAAGCAGCTTAAGCATAAGCTGAAAGATGTCAAGAATGAAAATAAGGTAAAATCACCTAGGAAAAATAGGAATGGAAAGGAAGGTGTGAATAAAAGCAATGATTATAAACCTGTTCCTGATGCTCCTAGGAAAACATGTCATAACTGTGGAAGTTCTAACCATCTGGCTTCTTTTTGCAGGAAGAATAAGAATATTAACTCCTTACCTTCAAAATCAGGAGTTAAGAGTCAGTCTGTTAGATACAAACCACAAAATCCTTGTTTTCATTGTGGTAGTTTATGGCATTCCATTTATACTTGTAAGGAATATCATAGTTTGTACTATGATTATTATCAAATAAAACCTTCTTTGAAGAAAGTTTCCATTGTTCCTTCTAGTGTAAATTCTGATTCACAGTCTGATAGTGTAAATTCTGATAAAAAAATGTTAACATAAACTCTGATGCTAAATCCGCTGCAAATGTTAACAAACTTAATAAGGCTAAAGGATCCAAGCAAGTCTGGGTCCTTAAAACTAATAATTAGTGGTCTTTGTGATTGCAGGGCAACAGGAAAAATATTCTAGTTCTGGACAGTGGATGTTCAGGACATATGACTGGAAATAAGGCCCTGCTATCAGACTTTATGGAGAAAGCTGGCCCAAGTGTTTCTTATGGAGATGGCAACATTGGAAAAACATTGGGATATGGCAATATCAATCTTGGAAATGTCATAATTAAACAAGTAGCTCTGGTCTCAGGACTTAAACACAACCTACTGAGTATAAGTCAAATCTGTGACAGAGGTTATCATGTTGATTTCTTTGAAGAACACTGTGAAATTGTGAGTAAATCTAAAGGCAAAGTTGTTCTGAAAGGATACAGACGTGGTAACATTTATGAAGCTAAGCTTTCAACAAGTACTGATGGTTCTACAATCTGTCTGATAAGTAGAGCATCAATTGAAGAAAGCTGGAATTGGCATAAGAAACTCTCTCATTTAAATTTCAACAATATAAATGAACTGGTCAAGAAAGATCTTGTGAGAGGATTGCCAAACACAGTATTTGCTCCTGATGGTCTTTGTGATTCATGTCAAAAAGCCAAACAAAGAAAATCTTCATTCAAGAGCAAGACTGATTCATCAATTTTTGAGCCTTATCATCTTATACATGTTGATCTATTTGGTCCAGTAAATGTCATGTCTATTGCAAAGAAGAAGTATGCGTTGGTCATAGTGGATGAGTTCACCAGATACACATGGGTGTATTTCTTGCACACAAAAAGTGAAACTGCATCTATCTTGATTGATCATGTCAAACAGCTGGATAAAATGGTCAAAGATTCTGTGAAAATTTTAAGGAATGATAATGGCACTGAGTTCAAGAATTTGAAAATGGAAGAGTTCTGCAAAAGCCATGGAATAAAGCAGGAATTTTCTGTTCCTGGTACTCCACAGCAAAATGGAGTTGTTGAAAGGAAGAATAGAACTCTCATTGAAGCTGCACGTACAATGCTTGAAGAAGCAAAGCTTCCAACCTATTTCTGGGCTGAAGCTGTGTAGACTGCTTGTTTTACTCAAAATGCAACACTCATTAACAAGCATGGAAAAACACCATATGAGATGGTGAAGAAAAAGAAGCCAAATCTGAAATATTTTCATGTATTTGGATGCAAGTGTTTTGTTCTCAAGACTCATCCTGAACAGCTATCAAAGTTTGATCTAAAAGCTGATGAAGGAATCTTTGTTGGATATCCACTTTCCACAAAAGCCTTCAGAGTCTATAATTTGAGAACAAAAGTGGTCATGGAATCTATCAATGTCTCTTTTGATGACAAGAAGATCACTGGTCTTAAAGATTTCATTGACCATGATCAGCTGAGATTTGAAAATGAAGACTCATATTCTGATACTAAAAATCCTGACAGTCTAAGTCCTGATACTGCAAACTCTTATGGATTAAACTCTGATGTTATTGAAACTGTGGTGACTACGCTAAAGGAAGATGCACCTATGCAGGGGGAGCATACTCAAGATCCTACCACATCTCAAGAAACATCCGAACATGCATCTGGCTCTTCAAGTTCTGATTCGTCAAGTTCTGATTCGTCAAGTTCTGATAAACCAAGTTCTGATAGTGCTGAAAATCTAAATACTGAAGAATCCAACTCAGAGAGCATAGTTTCAGGGGGAGCATCAGAAAATGAAAATGAAGATAGCATGGATCATGGGGGAGCATCCAGTTCTAGAGAAAACCTTCCATCTGCAAGGAAGTGGACAAAATCACATACACCTGATTTGATAATTGGAAATCCTGATGCAGGTGTCAGAACTAGAACAGGTACTTCAAATGAGTGTCTTTACAATTCTTTTCTCTCTCAGACTGAGCCAAAGAAAGTGGAAGAAGCTCTTCAAGATGCTGATTGGGTGCAAGTAATGCAGGAAGAGTTGAATGAATTTGAAAGAAACAAAGTCTGGACCCTAGTATCAAGACCAAAGAATAGATCTGTTATTGGTACAAAGTGGGTATTCAGAAACAAAACTGACAGTGATGGCATAATTACAAGGAATAAGGCAAGGCTGGTTGCAAAAGGATATTCTCAACAGGAGGGAATTGATTATGATGAAACATTTGCACCAGTTGCTAGGTTAGAAGCCATAAGGATATTTTTGGCTTATGCTGCTCACAAAAAGTTTACTGTCTTTCAAATGGATGTGAAAAGTGCTTTTCTCAATGGAGAATTGGAGGAAGAGGTATATGTTGAACAACCTCCAGGTTTTGTAGATACCAAACATCCAGACTATGTCTACAGACTTGACAAAGCACTTTATGGACTTAAGCAAGCTCCTAGAGCATGGTATGAGACTTTAGCTCAGTTTCTTCTGTAAAGTGGATTCCACAGAGGGACAATAGACAAAACATTATTCTACCTCAACCATGGAAAGGACTTACTTCTGGTCCAGATTTATGTTGATGATATCATCTTTGGATCTACAAATGACAAACTTTGCAAGAAGTTTGCCAAACTAATGCAGTCAAAATATCAGATGAGTATGATGGGGGAACTTAGCTATTTTCTGGGCCTTCAAGTCAAGCAGAATGAGGAAGGCACTTTTATTTGTCAAACCAAGTACACCAGAAACTTGCTAAAGAAATTTGGAATGCAAGATTGTTCAAGTGCATCCACTCCAATGGCCACTGCAACAAAACTGGATAAGGATACCGGTAAATCAGTAGATATTACTGACTACAGAGGTATGATTGGCTCTCTACTCTATCTAACTGCTAGTAGACCTGATATCATGTATGCTACCTGTCTTTGTGCAAGATTTCAAGCAGATCCAAGAGAACCTCACTTAACAGCTGTAAAAAGAATCTTTAAGTATCTTAAAGGAACAACTGCTCTGGGATTATGGTATCCTAGAGAATCAGATTTTAAACTAATAGGTTACTCAGATGCAGATTTTGCAGGTTGCAAAATTGACAGGAAAAGCACAAGTGGAAGCTGCCAATTTCTTGGAGGCAGATTGGTTTCTTGGTACAGCAAGAAACAAAAGTCAATTTCCACATCAACTGCAGAAGCAGAGTATATTGTTGCAGGAAGCTGTTGTGCACAGATTCTTTGGATGAAGAATCAGTTACTGGATTATGGGTTAACATATTTCAAAATCCCTATTTACTGTGATAATCAAAGTGCTATTGCTATGACAGGTAATCCAGTTCAACACTCAATGACAAAGCACATCAGCATCAGGTACCACTTCATCAGGGAACATGTGGATAAAGGTACAGTGGAATTGCATTTTGTTCCCACAGATCAACAATTGGTAGATATCTTCACAAAACCATTATGTGAAGCTACTTTTACAAGATTGGTAAATGAACTTGGAATGGTTTCAGGTTCTTTCTCTAAATCTGCTTAGACTTGTTCTATGAATCAGACTTTATGCTCAGTATTTACAGAATTAATCTCATTGTATATTCTGTGCTTAATTGATAAATGTCTTTAAGTACTGACTGTTGTCTGATATATATTTTTAAACTATGATAAGTGATATGTTTGTTCTAGTACCTATTCATTCCTATGAGGATAACTGTGCTAGATACTGACCTAGTAGTCTTCAATAAACAAATGATTCCATGGAAGAAGTAATTATTTCAGTGGAAATCTTATGACACTAGCAAATTCTGATAACTGAGCTTACTTAAGTTTACTTTGTATATCTTATTACTAAGTCACAAATTAGAATAATGCTACTCATCTGTTAAGTTCTGATACTAGTAAAACTGCTGAATGTACTAAGTGCTGATAAACCTCTCTTATCAAAAGAAAAAGCAAAAAGATCAAAGATTAAAATCAGGTACTCCTTTGAGATCTAGAGTAAAAATGTGGAAGGGACGACCCAAGTGCATTGCTGGTATTAAGTAAATATGCATCAGAAAAGAAAAATATTTTCTTGGTGACTTTTCACACTCTATGATTACTGGAGAAATACTCTGAAAATAGCATAAATTCTTATAAACAGTCGTGACTCACTTACACTGAGAAGCCACTGTAAAACAGAATTGCAAAAGATGCATAAAATTAGCACAAAACAGTTGAGATGGACTCTAGCATGAACTCATTCATCAGTAGGTTTCAGGACAATGACAGATCTTTAGCAAAATTTTAGCTATGCCTTATTTCTAAGATGTACTGAAGTAAATCAGACTTTCCTCTTTGTCTGTTTTTAGCTTAATGCACACACTCATCACTCCATCTGAATGATGAAAATTTCTGTGGTGGTCTATGTTATTTTAGATAAACAGTAATTATGTCATTATTGCACAAATTCTGAGGACAAGTTCTAAGTTACACGTTCTGATGATTAAGTTCTGACGTCCATAACTCAGAACTTGTATGAGTATTTACTAAGATGGGCATTCCTTTTTTGCGTTAAGAAATTATGTTCTGATGACTATTAAGTTCTAGTATAGGTCTACGTTCTGATTTCTCAGTCTAATCCTTTACTTGGCTTATCTGTGAATAAAATTTGATAACAGTCTCAGTTCGAACTCGAATATGTTGAAGTGGAAGATTAATAGTCACTATGATTAGGATTAATGGTATTTGTACTTGAACAGTCCACTGTTTCTTGTGTCTTGTGCGGTCTAGACCATGATTCCTCTTTCCAATGACTGTTATTCTTTTTCAATGTCTAGGGAGACGAGGTAGAATTAATTCTACCTGTCAGCATTAAATATCTTTGCGTCTCTTGGCATTCTCTTGCCTATATAAGCAACCACTTCACATCAGTCTTTCCATCATATTCTTCTAACACACTTATCCTCCTTCTTCTATCAAAAACACAATGGTTCGATACAACATGTTTTTGAAAAACCAAACCTTCACTATGGAGCTAAGTTGTGCCGAGTGGCAGCAGGAGTGGCATGTAACAGCCATTCCTGAGGAGATCTGGGATTCTGTCCCACAGGAGGTGCTAACTCACCTTCTATTCTTCTATATGGATTACCATCGCCATCTGGAGCGATTGGAGGAGGAAAGGCGGGAAGCTATCCGTCAGCAAGAGCGAATCATACGACTCGCCATCTTGTTCGTCGAAGATAGGAAGAGGAAGATGACTTAATCTTGTCTTCTTCCTGTTCTTCTTCATCCTTAGCTTTGTCAGGCTTCTTAGCTAGGACTAAAGCTGTTGATGTTAGGATTAGAAGCTTAGGGAAAATCTTGTATAAGTATTGATGTAATTTCCATTTCATAAATGTATTGACTTGATATATTAATGAAAATTGTTTTTACTTCAAGATTTTGTCTCTGAGTTATTTTATCTTGTGTTGATAAATCCTGATTGATATTCTGATGACCATTTAAATTTTGTTTTTATTTAAGTTCTGATTCTCTGTCAGCACTTATTCATCGAAATTATCTCGGTCATTTTTAACATGATTTATTTTTAGAATATTAATGTTGCAGTGAAAAATAATTCAATCAGTGCTAACGGCTTAAATTTTGAATTAAAATTGTTTCCCTTGATAAATGGAACAGTTTTTTCCTTGAAACTCGGCAAATGGGTAAGTCATGATTACTATTTTCTCGAGCCCAGTAACTATCCGTTATTACTGTATGTCTGACAGGTGTCCAACGGTAATATTTTTTTGTATAAGTACAGCAGAGAGAAGATTTCTTTACTCTTTTTAATTTCTTCATCTTTTATCTCTCTTCTTACTTTTACTCTCCTTCACTTTACTTTTTCCGTTGTTTTTCATACAGACATTATCTCAAACACCTAACAGGCAAACTTGAATCTCAATATTTTTTCACATGGCACCAAAGGATTTAATCTTTGATGGAGCAAAGTTTGTTCCAAACAACTATGCTGCAATTCTTGATCATGTTGACGCTCCATCTGAATTGCACTTTGTGCAAGATCTTCTTGCACATAGTGAGGTTGGGTACGCCTTAAATCAGCCTGAATTATTTTCAAGTCAACAAGTTCTAAGGTTCTGGAGGACTGGAGTTTTTGATGATGGTGGTAACCGTGGAACTCCCAGTATTATCTTCCAAGTGGGTGATTCATCCTTTGTAGTCACTCCTGGTACAGTACGCAGGGCTTTACATCTTCCAGAGGATTGTACTTTCTCAGTTCCAGAGGACTCAGCCCTTCGGGAGTTAATGGCTGAATTGGGATATGAAAAGAGTCTGACGAAACTTGGACAGTTGAAACGGGCTAATATCAGAAGAGAATGGAGTTTCTTCTTTGATTGCATCACCAAAGCTTTTGGGAACAAATGTTCAAATTTTGATGTTATCCCAATTCTGAGTCAGCACATAGGGTATGCTATTATCCATCAAACTCATTTTGATTTTGCAACTGGAATAATTGGTTTTATTGGGGATAGGATGACAGAGGATCGAGATGTTGTTTATTTTGCTAGATTCTGTCAACTTATCTACACTTACTGTACTGATGAACCTCATTTAGTCAGCACTCAAACCCCACCTTTTAAGGTTGCAAAACGATACTTTAATGACCTGGTAAATGCTGATACTAAGAAGAAAGTGGTTAGACCATTACAGATTCCTAAGTCTGTAAAACAGATCCTGGTAAATACTGAGCCTGATACTTATAGATCTGTTTACTCTGATGTCCAACCACCCAAAATCCATCAACCTCAGTACCTACCTCTCATTCTACTCAACCTACCCTCAGAACTTATCTCAAATCCTATCTCTCCACTTCACAGACTGCTCAACCTTCTTCTTCAGCACCTACTGTGAAGCCTACATCCTCTAAGCCAAAGAGAACAAAGACTGTTCCTCAAACACCTCAAAAGAGGAGGAGAATTACTATGAGAGATGAATCAGATTCTGAGGAACAGATTCCTTCTTCAGAACCTGTGGTGGTTGAAGCTGAGAAAGCAACTTCTCAAAAGGATTCTGAAATTGGGGGTTCTAGGCTTCTCAAGAGGCTTAGACGTATGATAGTTCCTGAAACTCCCAAGGAATCCAAATCAACAAGGAAGTACAAGAAACAGAGGGCACAAATGCCAGTTTCAGATGATGAGGAGGAAGCAGCTAAGGAAGGGGTTCAGGAATCTCTGATCTCACAAGACAAAGAATTTGCTCCAGTCACTTCTTCTCCATTCACTCCATCTCAGGAAGCTGTATCTGACAAGGCTAACTCACCATCTGTGTCTCTTGTTGATCCAGGCACAAGTGCTGAAATTGATATTCAGAACCTGGTTGTGCCTCCAATACTTTTCTTAGAAGCTCCAACAGTAAATAATCCTTCCACAACACCTGTTACTGATGCTGTTCAAACTCCAGAGTTATCAACAACACCTTCTCTGCATCAAGATGCTGATGATCAGATTTTAGGTGAGCATCAGGATATGGCTGTTGATCAGAACTTAGTATCAGATCAGCAATTAGAGGATGTTGAAGCCTCCATTGCTACTCACACTGTTGTCTTATCAGAAGATACTGATTCTTTAAGTTCTGATGCTGCAAATGTTGGAGATACTGGTGAAGCTGCTACAACTGTAGATGCTGATGAAGCAGGTCGTTCAGGACATACTCCTCCACCGACTCTTCCGAAGTCTGAACTGGTAAAGGAGTTTGTTATCAGGGATGCACCAGTGCCTTGGAGTGAAACTCCTGCAGGTCAGGAGTAGACTAAGGAATGGAACTCAGTTTCATGTGTTCCAAATGCTTTACATCTTGCTGAGCACTTGACTAAAGCTGATGAAATGTTAAATTCTGATGATTTTAAAACTCAGCTTAGAGTCACTGCATTGAGTACTAAACATCTACAAGGTCTTCATTCCAATATTCATGCAGAGCTACACAAGATTCAGGAGAACTTTATCAAACAGGAACAAGTTTGGAAAATTGATAAGAAAAAGTTCTTTCAACCTACCATTGACAGGATTGCTTATATTGAGAAAACTCAAGAGAAACAACAAGCTCATATTGATCAAATTCTGACAAATCAAGCTTCTCAGCAATCGCAACTTACTGAAATCCAGACCTCAGTGGAACTACTTATCTCTCTTTTATTACCTGCTGATGCCAAAAAGGGGGAGAAGGTAATTAAGTCCAAATGCAAAACCAACAAGATACTGCAAGGAAAGGATGATGGAAAAGATGACCAAGGAAACTCTGGAATAGGTAGTGGTCATAGTCAAGGTAGAAGGTTTACATCAAGACAAGCTAGTCACAGAACAAGTTCTGATACTGGGAAAAGAATAAGTTCTGCTACTAGTAAAAGGATAAGTTCTGATGAACTTCTAGATCTTGATGAGGAAATGTCAAGACAGTTATTTCTTCAAGAAAATCCAGGGATGGACTTGGAAAGTTTAAAGGAAGAAGAAGCCAGACTTAAATCAGAGAAAGTCACATCTAAATCTGAAGCTTCTGGTAAAAAGTTACTTCCAAAACTTAAAGGCATTGTGATCAAAGAAAGGACACATACTGAAGCAATATTGGCTAGATCACAACCACAGATAGATCCAAGATCCAAGGGTAAAGAAAAGGTTGGTGAACCTATCAAGGCTTATGTACCTCCTGAGGAAGAAGAAATTACTGATGGAAAAGATGATCTTGCTCTGACTTCAAGAAAAGTTCTTAAAACAACCTCTGACATGGCTCAAGTTGTTCAGAGTCAAGAAATTGTAAGTTCTGATATTCAGAAGAAGCAAGTAACCTCTGACAGAGCTCAAGTTAACTTGATATCAGAAAATAGATCAAAGACACTCCTACCAGGATTCACTAAAGCAAAACAGACTCAATCTTTGAAGACTACTGCAAGTGGTTTTGAAGCAAGAGTAGTTACTGGAATGGAAGCTAGAGATAAAACTGGATTGGGAAGTGCTGATGAAAGAAGAGTACACAACACTACAAATTATCCAACTTTCTTGAGTGAACCAGGTATTGGAGCAACTCCTGAGAGATTGAATCAACTGGAATCTGTACAGATGGTTTACCATACCTACTTGAAAGAATACATCATGTTGTATTTCATGACAGATGGTAGGGTTTATCGTATAAGACAAAATGCCATTCCTTTGAAGTATTTTGAAGAATTGGAGCATGTACTTTTCTTACTTCAAGTGGATGACAGAATAACAGAGACTGCTGCAAACTACTTAAAAGAACAGATTCAGAGACAGAAAAGGCTTTATTCTGTTAAGTCTGACAACATATATGTTCCAAAGTACAGAGATCACAATGGTGATATTGTTGATATGAAGCCTAATACTGCACAGATCAGAACGTATCTTGGTATTAAGGGACTTGAATTCAATCTTGAGTCTGACAAAGCTTATGTCATAAGACTAGATCAGGAGTTGAGAAAAGCAAAGATTAATGATCTCAGAGCTGCAATCTTTCAAACTGGTGAAGATACTGCAGAACTTAAAGGTGTTAAAAGGAGAATGATTGATGAACTAAGATATGCTGAGAAATGTTTGTTGAAGAACTATCTCAGAACAACTCCTGACATCAGAGAGATCAGAAAATGAAGAAGCCAAGTCGAAGATCTACAACTACTTAAATTCTGATATTTATACAGATTGAAGTTGTTATCAGAAGTTGAAATTGGTAAAAACTTTAAGGACTGTAAGTTATAGTTATCTAGTCTATTTCTCATGCATTTGTACTTAATGTTTTTGACATCATCAAATATCTGTTAAACTTGTATATTTTGTTAATTTACAAGTTGGGGGAGATTGTTAGATATATTTGATAATGTCATGGCTAATATGTTTTATGTTTAGCTTTCAGATCTTACGTGAACAGGATAAATCAGTACTTAACTGTTGATCAGTACTTATACTGGAAGTCAGGACTTAAGGATATCAGTACTTATATTATCAGGAGATAATCATCAGAAGATAGATATCAGAACTTAAGTGTTGAAGGACAATCAGATAAGGACAGTAGCTGATTAAAGGAAAGAAGATCAAGATAAACATAAGAAGAGATATGCATGAAGAAGGAATTCCGTGAAGAATGGAATACTTGGAAGAAAAGATATCTGATTGATATATTTTAGGAAGCAGAATTATATTCCATATCAATTAGCGATTATCTTGTAACTGTGTAGTATATAAACACAGACATAGGGTTTACACTATAAGTGTTATCATTATTAGAAAAGATTATTCATTGTAACCCTAGCAGCTCTCGTGATATTTGTTCATCACTGAGAGGTAACAGTTCCATACTGTAACAGAGTTTATTGTTTCAATAAAGTTTGTTTTCTGTTACTTAAGATCTTAAAGTTCGATTTGCGTGTACTATACACTGTATTCACCCCCTCTACAGTTTATGTGTGACCTAACAGGAACCATTGAACCCTTGATCTTCTACTTTCTGAACCTTTCCTTGATGGAAAGCTAATCTTTTCGAATTCCCTGTTATGCCTTCATGGTATTGTGAATCACCCTATGCTTCCGGATAAATATTGTTTAAGATTCAGCCTATTGATTTACATTGATTATCGTATTGAATTGTTTAGAATTGGATGGTTTTATAAATGTGGACCAGATTCGTGGTCATAATAGGCCAATGCATGTCTTGGATCCAGTATATAGAGCAAGCTGGGAGCCTTGCTCGGGGTTAGTGGGTGACTGATCAGCAGCCTAACCTTGTTTTTTTTAAATAAAAGTGAAAATCCAATTCTAATCATTGCTTATCAGTAAACTTGATTCCTTATATCATTTTAGTTGATCATTATTCATCTCAGTTACTGTCATTGTGACTTGCTGAGCTTGTTAGCTCACTCTTGCAAAACTGTTTATATTCTTTTCCAGTGAAAAAGGAAACTGATGGTAGCGAGTATCCTCAGACGAGTGTGCGAGCTAGGTATCCAGGTTGAATTGGAGTAGGCTAGCAGAGGATGTGTGGTTGGTTGTGTTTATAGTTTGTAATAAAGTTGAAACTTCCAATGTAAGATAAATAAACTGGGTTTTGGTATGTTTGTGGAATAAATAAGATTGTGGCTTGTGGACATAATTTAAACTGTTTCGATCCATGGATTATGGTTAGTAGGGTCATTGCATACCTATATATATTATTATATTCATAACAGGTTTAATATGGTGTGTGTTGTGGGCCCCAAACTTCTGACCCGGGTTTGGAGGGCGTTACAATTCTAGTTCTAATACCTGCTTCAGGATCTCCAATAATCAAGTCAGGTGTATGTGCTTTAGTCCACTTCCTTGCAGATGGAGGATGATCTCTAGAACTGGATGCTCCCCCATGAGAAAGAGAAAAAATGTTAAAAATAACAATTTTTTGGTGCAAATGGTGGAAAATACCCATTCTGGAAGTGGATGGCTGAAAATACCATTTTGGATACGCATTTGCCATTTGGGTATCATATTTTGTACTAGATACGCATTTGTCAAATGGGTATCCAATTTATTTTTTTATTTTTTTTAAGATACGCATTTGGCAAATGCGTATCCCAATGGTAATACCCAAACTACAAATGTGTATCTTTAGTAATTTTCTTGGATACCCAATTTTCAAATACGTATTACACTTACCCAATTATAAAATGCGTAACCAAAGCGGTATTTTCAGCCATGTGTTTTAAAAATGGGTATTTTCAGCCATTGCACCCAAAAAATGGGTATTTTTAAACATCACCCCCCATGATCCATGCTGTCTCCATCAACATTTTCTGATGCTCCCCCTGAAATTATGCTCTCTGAGTTGGATCCTTCAGAATTTGAGTTTCCAGAATTATCAGAACTTGACCCATCAGAACTTGATGAATCAGAATTTGAGTTTCCAGAATTATCAGAACTTGGCCCATCAGAACTTGATGAATAAGAACTTAAAGAGCATGTTCTTGGTTCTGATGCTTCTTGAGATGTGATTGGATCTTCAATATGCTCCCCCTGCACAGGTGCATTTTCCTTTGGTGTAGTCACCACAGTTTCAATAACATCAGAGTTTAACCTATCAGAGTTTGTAGTATCAGGATTTAGACTATCAGAATTTACAGAATCAGAATTTAAAGCTTCATTCTCAAATCTCAGCTGATCATGATCATCGAAATCTTCAAGTCCAGTTATCTTCTTATCATCAAAAGAGACATTGATAGATTCCATGACAACCATTGTTCTTAAATTGTAGACTCTGAAAGCTTTTGTGGAAAGTGGATATCCAACAAAAATTCCTTCATCAGCTTTTAGATCAAATTTGGATAGCTGTTCAGGATGAGTCTTAAGAACAAAACACTTGCATCCAAATACATGAAAGTACTTCAGATTTGGCTTGTTGATAAGTGTTACATTCTGAAAGGAATATGTCCTAAGTCCAATCATGTATTAGGATTTAGGAATAACTTTTATGTAATCTATTTTGATTTCATTGATATTAATAAAGACTTGTTTTGTTTTATTACGGGCTTTATCTATTTAAGTGTTTAAATAAGATATACCATAGTTTAGTGTCACACCCCCAACTTAAATAGCAAAATAATTATAGCTATTACATCATTTTAATGAGTATTACACAACCAAAATCCAAGATCTTACAGTTTAGGGTTTGGAACAGCCCAACACTACCAACTATTACATCTGATTACAAATACCGAGTCCTCACACAACTATTATTACTTATTCTACCTGAGCTCGAACATAAGCATCAGCATCACAGGTTTTACGGGCAGTCTGCTTGAATCTAACCATGGCTGCTAGCTGTAATATCAGGATAAAGCAAGAAGTGAGCCAAAAGCTCAACAAGTGCTAACAATACAACACAAAGCATAAATCGAGATATACCTTTAGGAATGACAATGGAATGACATAATCAATGATAATCGAGAGATAAAACTTATGTGAATTGGCATCATTTTGCTTGCATCAAAACAAATTTTAAAATCCATTCTTAATCAAAATCATTTTATGACGCTACGGATTACAGCCGGTGATCAGCCGCGAAGTAATCCCGAACCTCGCTGGGTTCTAAAACATTATTGGGAATCCCTAGGCAACTTTTAAGCCTAATATAAGTGTGGAAAGGACTCGCGTCTCAGTCCAGATCCACCATTCAAGAAAACATTTGTCCCCCTTTGGGACTGAAAAATCCACCTTTTATTCATTTTGAAAACTGATGCCGATTTATGACAAAATCTCTTTTGACTGAAATCATTTTTATCAGGGGATTATAGATCAACTTGAAACACTGGAAATATGACACTAAACCTCAGGGCCATGATCCACTAGACTTTACTATATTAGGGTAATCGAGAGATTTCCATAAACAAGAATTTTGACAAGGAAATTAAGCAAGGCTATTGGATAATATGAAAGAGTAATGCCAAACTAGGCTTAAAGCAACGGTTGTAGACAAGGTATAGGTATTAGAACATCAAGAAGATAAGCATCACTGGTTCCAATAGGATAGAGGTGTTAAAATATAAAGGAAGTGATCATCAGCTCAAGATATAACAGGGTATCAAGCTTTAGGGTAAGGATAGGGTTATCAAACAATCATGAATGAATTTAAGAAAAGATTGGCTTTTAGGTATCAAGATAAAGTTTCTATCGAGGTTATTTCAAGAGTTGAATCAAAGCATCAGGGTGCAACATCAAGATTTCTCAGGGATCAATAGCATGATAATCAAAAGGATCAATAAGGTATTATAACACATCTCTATTTTATCATGGCATTAAACTATCATGAAAGACTTTTGAACTACTTGCAATACGTACTCGAGGGTTCATGGCATCTCTATGTAACTCAAAGATAAACAAAAGATACTCTTGATTTAAATATATCAAAATGACTCAGGATAATTGCATCGATATATATATGAACTGTTTACAGTAAATGCGAAGGTCAAGTTGAATCACTTGCCTTGAGATAGACTGGTCTGGTCTGACTGGTAGGAGCAACAACTGGAGCTTCACTCGACTTTTATGGCAAGTTTTCCCTCGTCTCGAGATCCTACATAAATAATAATAATCCTCATTATAATATATTCTTTCCATCTTAACCTATTTACAACCCGAAATTAAACATGGATGGCACTTAGGCCTATACACACTTAATTCATATCCACCATTTATATTTTCAAATGTACACACGTAGCCACATAATCACATATCGTATATTAATACCAAATAACATCACATACACCATAATGCCACACTAGGCTCGGATGATCTCGACTCACCACTTAAGTTACTTGGTCGCTAACTAAACGAAGTCTTCGAATTTGGGCTTCCTAACTCAATGTGCCTTTCCTAAATTATCCAAAACCTATTGACCCTCACTTGTGCCTTTTGTTCTACTGACCTTATACTATCTTACAACTATGGTGGTCGACCTAATACTCACTTCTAAGTGTTCTAAAACTATGTGATAAGTGAAAGTGCTCACTGGTGCAAATTTCAGAATGGTAACTAAGGTTTCTTGAGTGCATTAGACACTCTTAAACTACAAGTTTTTCTTCAAAATTTTTACACAAGACTCTCCTGACCTAAGGGCATCTCACAAGCTTGATGTGGCTCAAAGGCCTGGCTTGGGCCTTCTTGGGCCTAAGCTAAAAGTCCAAGGTACCCCTGTTTTTCTGGGCAGAAAATGCCCTGACTTGAATTAACTTGTGACACATGGTTCTAGCTCATATCCTATGAACTATGGTTGGAAAAACTTCTCTGACATACCCTCTAACTAAGGCCCAATTGGGCCTAATGAGGGCCTACCCATGACATGGCCAAATCTCCCTATTTCTAAGTTGCAACAAAACTGTCCCCTGCTGGACAGATTTTGTTATTCTACTTGTGCACCTAACCAAATGACATGCAAACCTCCAACCAACTCCTAAAACCTATTATATACTCCCCATACTAACTTCTGGTGGCTTGGGCCTCAAAGTGCACATCAATGACATGGTCAAAACTCACTCTAAACCTCAGGGTACTAAACTGATTTTTCTGCAGAAACTATAACTCTCATTTTCCAAGGTTTTGACTTGACAAACCCAATTATCAACAACTAAATACTTAAACCAAGACTTATACTTGGTATTCTACTGAACTAACTCCCTTTTTCTCAAAATACCCTTGGTGAGATCATCCTTACCTATGGTGCAACTATGGCAAAATAAAAGAGACTACTCTTTACAAATCACAAACCTTTATGCTCTTGAAGCAACAAGATATATATATATATTTTTTTTTTATAAAAGATAACCACGAAATATTACCATGCAATAAGAAGTATAAATCAATATTAATACATTATTCCTACTGAAATTAAGGCTCACTAACAACCATGAATCTAAATGATCAAAACTTCCAAAAATCAAAAGTGATTTGTATGCATGCATGCTTTCGGATCTTTCAAGCCAAATCAACATGATTTCCAAATAAATTTTTATCATAATTCAACATGCAAGCCTAGCATGGATTACAACTAAATGATCAACTAGCATGCAAAAGGATTTTATCAAGACTTTACTACAAAATTCATGTTATCATCACAAAATACACAAAAATGTTAACAAGGCAACAAAACACCATCCATTCGGCTCCTATCAAGTCATGGCCGAATGGATTAGGGTAAAAACAGCATTCGCATAAGTGTAACACTCTTATGTCTAGCCATTCTTGACCCTATGATACTATAACTCATGGTGAAAGCCTTAGATTTACAAGAATCAAGGAGGTTCACTTTGAGTTTAACAAAAACATCACCATGCAAGGTCAAAACATAGGTTTTTCACTCTAAACTTTTGAAATATATAAGAATAACATATAGGGAGTAAAATTACTTGAATATAAGATGATTGTTTGGGTGAAAGAATGAAGAAATGAAGGGGATGGAGGGCCTCGGCTATGGGATGGCCGAGAGGGAGGGTTGAGCCGAGAGGGAGGGAGGAGAAAAGGGGAGGGTGGAGTGAAAATGGAGTGATCATCACTTTAGTTTTGTTTTTATGTCTTTGACTTGGCTAAATGTGAGTGGATTTAGGAAATGACAAGAGTAACCCTCTAGCTAAAGTTAGGCAAATTTGCATGCAAGGTCAAGGAGGTAATTTGGCTAGCAAAATGTGAGTTAGTGGGGTGGAGAATGTCTTCTTTGCCCTTTGGTTAAATAGAAGAGAGTTTGCATGCAAGGTTATTCATGTAATTTAATAATTATGACAACTAAAATTTATAATAATTTATTTTTATAAAATAAAATACAAGTTCAAAAATTATAAAATTTCTACCATAAATTAACTTGTATTTTTAGAGACTTTATAAAATCATTTTCACAATTTGTGTACAAAATGTCTTTTAAAAGAAAATTTTTCCAAAGCTTAGAATATTCCTTATAAATCAAAAATAAAGAAATTAAATAAATTCTTGCTTTGAAAAAATCATATACTACCCAAAGCAAATTTAAAATGCAGAAATTTTCACTCACACAAACGTACAAGCATTGAATATATTTTTATTTAACTTAATATTATTCACAAATAATATTACATAAAATGCCGGTCGTAACATCCTCTCCCCCTTAAGGGATTCTGTCCCCAGAATCTAAGAGAACAGATGGGGATACCGGGAACGCATATCAGACTCTAACTCCCAAGTCGACTCTTCGACCTTAGGGTTCCTCCAAAGTACTTTCACTAACTTTACTGATTTATTTCTAAGACTCATTACTTGCCAGTCGAGTATTTTAACCGGTTGCTCCACAAATGACAGGTCTGCCTGAATTTCTACAGGTTCATATTCTATCACATGGCTAGCGTCAGGATTGTACTTCTTAAGCAACGACACATGGAACACATTATGCACATGCTGATACTGAGGTGGTAAGGCCAACTCGTAGGCCACCTTTCCTACTTGACTCAAAATCTCAAAAGGACCTACGTATCTAGGTGCTAACTTTCCTTTCTTGCCAAATCTTATCAACCCTTTCCTAGGTGACACTTTTAGCAACACAGCTTCGCCAATTTGGAATTGAACATCCTTACGCGCTGGATCCGCATACTTCCTCTGTCTATCTTGAGCAGCAAGCAACCTTTTCTGTATTAACTTGACTGAGTCATGCAACTGTTGTACCAATTCTGAGCCGAGAATTCTTCCTTCTCCAACTTCATCCCAACTTGTTGGTGATCTACATTTTCGCCCGTACAAAGCTTCATATGGTGGCATGCCGATACTGGAATGATAGCTGTTGTTATATGAAAATTCAATCAATGGCAGGTGGTCGTCCCAACTTCCAGCAAAATCGATTGCACAGCTGCGCAACATGTCTTCAATTGTTTGAATTGTTCTTTCACTCTGGCCATCAGTCTGCGGGTGATACGCCGTGCTCATATTCAACTTCGTGCCAAGACATTCCTGGAATTGCTTCCAGAATCTTGAGTTAAATCGGGGATCTCTGTCTGAAACTATTGATACAGGTACTCCATGCCTTAATACGATTTCGTGCACATACAGATGAACCAACTTGTCCAGTGACGACTTCTCATTTATTGGAAGGAAATGCGCCGACTTCGTAAGACGATCAATTATAACCCATATTGCGTCATGTCCGGACTTTGTTCGCGGTAGTCCTACTATAAAGTCCATAGCGATATTTTCCCATTTCCATTCTGGAATTTTCAGGGGCTGAATTAATCCGCTTGGTCGTTGATGTTCTGCCTTTACTTTCTGACAGGTATAGCACTTCACAACCCATTCTGCCACGTCTCTTTTCATATTTGGCCACCAAAAGTTCTTCTTTAAGTCTTGATACATCTTGGTGCTTCCCGGGTGGATTGAAAATTTCGAATGGTGGGCTTCATGGAGGATCTCATTCTTTAATTCAGATACATGGGGAATCCATATTCTGGATGAAAACCTTAGTATTCCTTGCTCATCCCTTTTAGTATTAATCTCTTCTCCAGATAACTGATTTTTCTCTTTTTCCATTACTTCCTCTTGATACTTCTTTATCTTTTCCAGTAGTGTTGGCTGAAAGGTCATTGCATGACAAACTTCTTTGACTTTCCCATAAGCACAAAGTTCCAATTCAAATTTTCCGATTTCTTCGGATAACTCTTTTGATGTTATCATTATATTCAATCTTTCCTTCCGACTCAGCGCATCGGCCACTACGTTCGCCTTTCCAGGATGGTAATTTATCGAACAGTCATAGTCCTTAATCAATTCCAGCCATCTCCTCTGCCTCATATTGAGCTCTTTCTGAGTAAAAATGTACTTTAAACTCTTGTGATCCGTGTAGATTTCACACTTTTCTCCATAGAGATAGTGTCTCCAAATCTTGAGTGCGAACACTATGGCGGCTAGTTCCAAGTCATGCGTCGGATACTTTAACTCGTGCGGCTTCAACTGTCTTGACGCATATGCTATTACCTTACTGTGTTGCATCAACACACAACCCAAACCCTTATGTGAAGCGTCGCTGAATATTACAAAATTCCCTTGATCATCGGGAAGTACCAACACCGGAGCTGTTACCAATTTCTGTTTTAACTCTTGAAAGCTATTTTCACATTCTGCACTCCATTCAAACTTTTGATTCTTTCTGGTTAACTTAGTCAATGGCGTGGCGATCTTTGAGAAATCCTTGACGAATCTTCTATAGTATCCGGCCAATCCTAGAAAACTTCGCACTTCCGTAGGAGTCTTTGGCCTCTCCCAACTCATAACTGCCTCAATCTTCGCCGGATCCACTTTAATTCCATCATTTCCAATAACATGCCCCAAAAATTGAACTTCCTTTAACCAAAACTCACATTTGGTAAGCTTGGCATACAACTTCTCTTGTCGGAGTATCTCCAATGCTATCCAGAGGTGCTGCATATGTTCTTCTTCCAATTTAGAATAAATAAGGATGTCATCAATAAATACCACGACAAATTTATCCAAATACTTCTTAAATACTCGATTCATCAGATCCATAAATGCGGCCGGAGCGTTGGTCAATCCAAACGGCATTACTAGGAATTCATAATGCCCATATCTGGTCCTAAATGCGGTCTTGGGAATATCTTCTTCCTTGATCTTTAATTGATGGTATCCCGATCTCAAGTCAATCTTCGAAAAACATTTTGCTCCCTTTAACTGATCAAAAAGGTCATCTATCCTTGGTAGCGGGTAGCGGTTCTTGATCGTTACTTTATTCAACTCCCGGTAATCTATGCATAGACGCATACTCCCATCTTTCTTCTTCACAAAGAGAACAGGTGCTCCCCATGGCGACATACTTGGTCGTATCACTCCCTTATCCAATAATTCTTGTAGCTGGCTCGCCAACTCTTTCATTTCTGCTGGTGCCATCCTATACGGAGCCTTTGAAACTGGTTCCGTGCCTGGAGCAAGGTTGATCTCAAACTCAATTTGTCGATCTGGTGGTAAGCCTGGTAGTTCGTCGGGAAACACATCGGGGAACTCATTAACTACAGGAATATCTTCCATGCTGGGGCTGCCTCTCTCTGAATCCACTACATATGCTAGGAACGACTCACAACCTTTTCTAAGTAACTTCTTAGCCTGAATAATTATAAGAAATAGTCGCTTTTGCCTCTGTCCCTTAAATACTACCTTCTCTCCACTCTTCGTCTTTAAATACACTCTCTTGGTCTTACAATTTATCTGAGCGTTATTCTCTCCTAACCAATCCATTCCTAAAATTATATCAAACTCTCCCAGCTTGAAGAGTATCAAATCGGCCGAGAACTTATATCCCGAAATATCAATCTCACATTTTGGACAAAATTGATTCACAGGAATCTTCTCTTGGTTCGCAATTACCACATTTACTACCTCACTCATAACCGTTTTATCACATTGGATCTTATCAACAAAAGATTCTGATATGAAAGATCTTGTGGCTCCCGAATCAATCAATACTTTGGCTTTGACATTATTGAGTAAAAGTGTACCTGCTATCACCTCAGAATTCTGAACAGCATCTTTCATCTTTAGATCAAATGTCCTTGCTGTTGCTTGCGGGGTTGGTGCGGGTGGTGGAGGTAATGCCAATACCTCAGCTGGCACGCTTGCACTGGTACTTGCCACGTTCATCAGAGCTCTGACTGGTCCTGTTGCCTTACACTCCCTAGCCATGTGTCCAGTCTTCCCACATTTGTAGCACGTAACTCCTGGCTTCGGCATCTTGCACTCATTTGCCAAATGTCCCTTCTGATTGCACCTATAACAGGTCATACTCAGCTTATTGCATACTCCGGGGTGCCTTCTTCCACAGTGCTTGCATTCTGGCCTCTGGAACCTGTTTTCTCCAATTTGCCCTTGGCTTGCCTGATTGTTCCCTTTTGATTCTTGCCTTTTGCCCAAATTTCCTTTCCTTTGAAAATTTCCGCCCTTCTGGAAACCAATCCTCTTTACATTCCGATCTTGCGAACTTCCAGCTTCAGACTTTTCTCCATAAAATGGAACCTTCCTCTTCTTGTTATCCCTCTCTTTCCTTGACTGCATCCCATTATTCTCAATCAGAGCAGCTTTCTGTACTACTCCCGCATAAGTTTCAAGCTCAAACATAGCCACCCTATCTCTGATCCAAGGCTCCAATCCTTGCTGAAATTTCTTTGCTTTTTCCTCCTCAGTGCTGGTATACTTTGTCACAAACCTTGACAACTCAGTGAACTTCTTCTCATACTCCAATACAGTCATGTTCCCTTGCTTCAACTCAAGAAATTTTAGCTCCATCTGATTCTGCATGTACTTAGGGTAATACTTGTCCAGAAATAACTTTTTAAATCTCTCCCAAGAAACCTGCTGAGTGACTTCCATAGCTTTTACTGATTCCCACCAATAGATGACTTCTCCCTTCAAGAAGTAAGTGGCATACGGCGTCTTCTGATCGTCTCCTAACTGTACCAACTCAAAAGCCCTTTCCATCTCCTTGATCCAGGTGTTTGCTATCACTGGATCAGTGGTATCATGAAATACAGGTGGATTCACATTCTGAAAAGCCTTGAAAGTGACAATTTGTCTTGGTGGTACTGGTGGTTCAGGTGGTTGGTATGGCTCACGGTTATCTTGGTTTTCAATTCGTTGTTGAAGAGTTAGTTGTTGTTGAGCTATAGCATTGGTTTGCTGTTGCAAGGTTTCCAGTAGTCGAAGAATATTTGGGTCTGTGGTGAAGGTGGTTGTTGGATTCTTCTTTTTGGGAGGCATGATCCTGAAATAAGAGTTGTGTTATAACAAATATGAATGATAAAATGATTCGAGGGTATCGTATGGCATTCTCATTTACATATGGGGTCAAGTTTCCAAATTAAGCAGATATGATGATAAAAACATAAAATAACAGTTGAGAGCAAATAGAACAATAGCACATAATTATTGAAATTTTTAAAGGTCACAGTACATAGGATTGGGACATAGTCTGATTCTAGGAATAACAGGCTTATTTAAAGGAAAGACGGAAACAACTGGGGATTCCATAGAGTCTGATAGTACAACATCATGAAAGGTAAATGGAAAGAACTAAGGCTCCACTCCATCTGAATGGGGCTTGGTAGTCTTTTCCTCTCGAAGCGTCTTCACAATGCTCTGGAGCTCATCCGCCACCATCTGAATGACATACTGGCTGGTACGGTCTCGGTGTGCTGGCATCTCCTCAAGCTTAGTGTTGACGTACTGAACCAAGGTCTCAAGTCTCGCAATCATCTGCTCCTTGGGCTTCCCTTCGTAGTTTCGGCTGTCCGGATACACGTTCTTCAGTCGGTCTATCAGTCGGTCGTACTTGCCCTGAAGCATGTCGAACTCGCGCCTCAACTCAGCATACACGGAGAAAGCAATAGTGTCGTCCGACCCAGAGGATGACGAGGAATGCGCCCTTTGCTGACAACCAATAAGAGGAGTATTAATAATAATTTACTTTACCTTCTCTCTCGCGTAATATCTATAACCTACACACAAATCCTATAACCTATTTGGGCTGTCCAGGGACTCTAAACCGTAGCTCTGATACCAAAACCTGTCACACCCCCAACTTAAATAGCAAAATAATTATAGCTATTACATCATTTTAATGAGTATTACACAACCAAAATCCAAGATCTTACAGTTTAGGGTTTGGAACAGCCCAACACTACCAACTATTACATCTGATTACAAATACCGAGTCCTCACATAACTATTATTACTTATTCTACCTGAGCTCGAACATAAGCATCAGCATCACAGGTTTTACGGGCAGTCTGCTTGAATCTAACCATGGCTGCTAGCTGTAATATCAGGATAAAGCAAGAAGTGAGCCAAAAGCTCAACAAGTGCTAACAATACAACGCAAAGCATAAATCGAGATATACCTTTAGGAATGACAATGGAATGACATAATCAATGATAATCGAGAGATAAAACTTATGTGAATTGGCATCATTTTGCTTGCATCAAAACAAATTTTAAAATCCATTCTTAATCAAAATCATTTTATGACGCTACGGATTACAGCCGGTGATCAGCCGCGAAGTAATCCCGAACCTCGCTGGGTTCTAAAACATTATTGGGAATCCCTAGGCAACTTTTAAGCCTAATATAAGTGTGGAAAGGACTCGCGTCTCAGTCCAGATCCACCATTCAAGAAAACATTTGTCCCCCTTTGGGACTGAAAAATCCACCTTTTATTCATTTTGAAAACTGATGCCGATTTATGACAAAATCTCTTTTGACTGAAATCATTTTTATCAGGGGATTATAGATCAACTTGAAACACTGGAAATATGACACTAAACCTCAGGGCCATGATCCACTAGACTTTACTATATTAGGGTAATCGAGAGATTTCCATAAACAAGAATTTTGACAAGGAAATTAAGCAAGGCTATTGGATAATATGAAAGAGTAATGCCAAACTAGGCTTAAAGCAACGGTTGTAGACAAGGTATAGGTATTAGAACATCAAGAAGATAAGCATCACTGGTTCCAATAGGATAGAGGTGTTAAAATATAAAGGAAGTGATCATCAGCTCAAGATATAACAGGGTATCAAGCTTTAGGGTAAGGATAGGGTTATCAAACAATCATGAATGAATTTAAGAAAAGATTGGCTTTTAGGTATCAAGATAAAGTTTCTATCGAAGTTATTTCAAGAGTTGAATCAAAGCATCAGGGTGCAACATCAAGATTTCTCAGGGATCAATAGCATGATAATCAAAAGGATCAATAAGGTATTATAACACATCTCTATTTTATCATGGCATTAAACTATCATGAAAGACTTTTGAACTACTTGCAATACGTACTCGAGGGTTCATGGCATCTCTATGTAACTCAAAGATAAACAAAAGATACTCTTGATTTAAATATATCAAAATGACTCAGGATAATTGCATCGATATATATATATGAACTGTTTACAGTAAATGCGAAGGTCAAGTTGAATCACTTGCCTTGAGATAGACTGGTCTGGTCTGACTGGTAGGAGCAACAACTGGAGCTTCACTCGACTTTTATGGCAAGTTTTCCCTCGTCTCGAGATCCTACATAAATAATAATAATCCTCATTATAATATATTCTTTCCATCTTAACCTATTTACAACCCGAAATTAAACATGGATGGCACTTAGGCCTATACACACTTAATTCATATCCACCATTTATATTTTCAAATGTACACACGTAGCCACATAATCACATATCGTATATTAATACCAAATAACATCACATACACCATAATGCCACACTAGGCTCGGATGATCTCGACTCACCACTTAAGTTACTTGGTCGCTAACTAAACGAAGTCTTCGAATTTGGGCTTCCTAACTCAATGTGCCTTTCCTAAATTATCCAAAACCTATTGACCCTCACTTGTGCCTTTTGTTCTACTGACCTTATACTATCTTACAACTATGGTGGTCGACCTAATACTCACTTCTAAGTGTTCTAAAACTATGTGATAAGTGAAAGTGCTCACTGGTGCAAATTTCAGAATGGTAACTAAGGTTTCTTGAGTGCATTAGACACTCTTAAACTACAAGTTTTTCTTCAAAATTTTTACACAAGACTCTCCTGACCTAAGGGCATCTCACAAGCTTGATGTGGCTCAAAGGCCTGGCTTGGGCCTTCTTGGGCCTAAGCTAAAAGTCCAAGGTACCCCTGTTTTTCTGGGCAGAAAATGCCCTGACTTGAATTAACTTGTGACACATGGTTCTAGCTCATATCCTATGAACTATGGTTGGAAAAACTTCTCTGACATACCCTCTAACTAAGGCCCAATTGGGCCTAATGAGGGCCTACCCATGACATGGCCAAATCTCCCTATTTCTAAGTTGCAACAAAACTGTCCCCTGCTGGACAGATTTTGTTATTCTACTTGTGCACCTAACCAAATGACATGCAAACCTCCAACCAACTCCTAAAACCTATTATATACTCCCCATACTAACTTCTGGTGGCTTGGGCCTCAAAGTGCACATCAATGACATGGTCAAAACTCACTCTAAACCTCAGGGTACTAAACTGATTTTTCTGCAGAAACTATAACTCTCATTTTCCAAGGTTTTGACTTGACAAACCCAATTATCAACAACTAAATACTTAAACCAAGACTTATACTTGGTATTCTACTGAACTAATTCCCTTTTTCTCAAAATACCCTTGGTGAGATCATCCTTACCTATGGTGCAACTATGGCAAAATAAAAGAGACTACTCTTTACAAATCACAAACCTTTATGCTCTTGAAGCAACAAGATATATATATATATATATTTTTTTTTTATAAAAGATAACCACGAAATATTACCATGCAATAAGAAGTATAAATCAATATTAATACATTATTCCTACTGAAATTAAGGCTCACTAACAACCATGAATCTAAATGATCAAAACTTCCAAAAATCAAAAGTGATTTGTATGCATGCATGCTTTCGGATCTTTCAAGCCAAATCAACATGATTTCCAAATAAATTTTTATCATAATTCAACATGCAAGCCTAGCATGGATTACAACTAAATGATCAACTAGCATGCAAAAGGATTTTATCAAGACTTTACTACAAAATTCATGTTATCATCACAAAATACACAAAAATGTTAACAAGGCAACAAAACACCATCCATTCGGCTCCTATCAAGTCATGGCCGAATGGATTAGGGTAAAAACAGCATTCGCATAAGTGTAACACTCTTATGTCTAGCCATTCTTGACCCTATGATACTATAACTCATGGTGAAAGCCTTAGATTCACAAGAATCAATGAGGTTCACTTTGAGTTTAACAAAAACATCACCATGCAAGGTCAAAACATAGGTTTTTCACTCTAAACTTTTGAAATATATAAGAATAACATATAGGGAGTAAAATTACTTGAATATAAGATGATTGTTTGGGTGAAAGAATGAAGAAATGAAGGGGATGGAGGGCCTCGGCTATGGGATGGCCGAGAGGGAGGGTTGAGCCGAGAGGGAGGGAGGAGAAAAGGGGAGGGTGGAGTGAAAATGGAGTGATCATCACTTTAGTTTTGTTTTTATGTCTTTGACTTGGCTAAATGTGAGTGGATTTAGGAAATGACAAGAGTAACCCTCTAGCTAAAGTTAGGCAAATTTGCATGCAAGGTCAAGGAGGTAATTTGGCTAGCAAAATGTGAGTTAGTGGGGTGGAGAATGTCTTCTTTGCCCTTTGGTTAAATAGAAGAGAGTTTGCATGCAAGGTTATTCATGTAATTTAATAATTATGACAACTAAAATTTATAATAATTTATTTTTATAAAATAAAATACAAGTTCAAAAATTATAAAATTTTTACCATAAATTAACTTGTATTTTTAGAGACTTTATAAAATCATTTTCACAATTTGTGTACAAAATGTCTTTTAAAAGAAAATTTTTCCAAAGCTTAGAATATTCCTTATAAATCAAAAATAAAGAAATTAAATAAATTCTTGCTTTGAAAAAATCATATACTACCCAAAGCAAATTTAAAATGCAGAAATTTTCACTCACACAAACGTACAAGCATTGAATATATTTTTATTTAACTTAATATTATTCACAAATAATATTACATAAAATGCCGGTCGTAACATTTAGAGTAAAGCTTTCTATGGATTATGATGAGATCATAATAGTGAGACCTAAAAGATGACAACTCTAAACTTAAATTGTTCCTGGTCATAGGATTACTAACTGGTAATTAATAATCCACAGAGATCGGTACATATTATGCTTGCTTCATTATGAAGGATGTCTGTTCTCATAGACCTTTGTGTGGTGACACTATAGCTAGTATGTAGGTGCTTATTATAGAATAAGTTCACTGAACATGACTCGCCCAGCTGAACAACTGATGGAGTTCACTCACGTGTCAGCAGTTGTTCACATAGTGATAGTTGTGCAAGTATCCTTAGACTTGAGTCATCATAGTCATCTTGTGTACACTGAACTATACTTTGGTTTAGTTCTTAGTCTCCAGTGACAATTATTAGGGCTCTTCTGGGTATAGGAATTTGTACACGAAGATAGTGTATGATCAATAAAGGATCTACCCCTTCCAGTGAAGGAAGCGAATGTTCAAGGCTGATCCACTTATGCTAGTTCAGGAATCTCTGGCCAGAGTGAATGAAATTAGAAAGGAGTTTCTAATTTGCATAGAACTAATCATAGTAAATGGTAAGCAAGTGATTGAATTAGATAGGCTTGACACGAGATCCATGCCTTGTATTTAATCGGGACATTGTAGGGTAGAAGGAGTTTATTGTACGGTAACTATTCACTGAATAGGTTCTTGGTATTCTAAGCAGTGAATTCATATTATCCAGATAGTCGCGATATGCTGAGAAGTATCCCTCACGATGTAGAATAAATGTGATTAATTAATTAATCATATTTAATAAATTAGAAAATTTATATAAATAATGATAAAATAGTTTTATTATTATTTATTTCTACTACCGGCTTAATATTGAACATACAGGGTCACACCATAAAAAGAGAATGATTTAATGGTGGAGGAATTAATTAGTAATGGCTAAATAATTATTTATAAATAATTAATTGGCAAATTTAATAATTGATTAAATGAGATTTAATTGATTATAAATTAATTAAGAAAAGTTCTTAATATTATTAATTAAAGGATTTAATTTTTTGGAAATTAAATCAAGAGAGAGAATTATTTCTAAAGTGTTTAGAAAAAGGATTAATGATTAAAAGGTGTTTTAATTATTAATGAAAATAATAAATGGGATAATAATAATAATATTTATGGGAAAATTTCAGCTGAAAATTTTGCCTATAAATACACTATTATAGACCCTAATTTTATTCGAACCCGAAAACCCAAAAAGTTTGGAAAACCCAATTCTCTCCACCTCCTTCCTCCTCCTTAACATCGTTTTCTTGGTGGATACCGGTGGAGTGCTTCACAATTGACGAGCAACTGCTAGGGATCTCTGATCGTTGTCTCCGAATTAATTTAAAAGGTTAGATTCGATCCCTCGAATTTTTATTCATGATCTGTATGCTTTTATTTGGATTTTATATGTGTAAAAGTGTTTTGCCATGCCCCCGCTGCGTTAAAAATCCAACACATTCTGAGTAAAACAAGCAGTCTGCACAGCTTCAGCCCAAAAGTAGGTTGGTAACTTTGCTTCATCGAACATAGTTCTTGCAGCTTCAATAAGAGTTCTATTCTTTCTTTCAACAACTCCATTTTGCTGTGGAGTTCCAGGAGCAGAAAATTCCTGCTTTATTCCATGGTCTTTGCAGAATTCTTCCATGATCAAATTCTTGAACTCAGCGCCATTATCACTTCTTATGGTTTTCACAGAGTCTTTGACCAATTTATCCAGTTGTTTGACATGATCAATCAAGATAGATGTAGTTTCACTTTTTGTGTGCAAGAAATACACCCATGTGTATCTGGTGAACTCATCTACTATGACCATAGCATATTTTTTCTTTGCAATAGACATGACATTCACTGGACCAAATAGATCAAAATGTAGTAGGTGATAAGGCTCAAAAATTGAAGATCTAGTCTTGCTCTTGAATGAAGATTTTCTTTGTTTTGCCTTTTGAAATGAATCACAAAGGCCATCAGGAGCAAATACTGATTTTGGCAATCCTCTCACAAGATCTTTCTTGACTAGTTCATTTATATTGTTGAAATTTAAATGAGAGAGTTTCTTGTGCCAATCCCAGCTTTCTTCAATTGATGCTCTGCTTAACAAACAGATTGCAGAACCATCAGAACTTATTTAAAGCTTGGCTTCATAAATGTTACCATGCCTATATCCCTTTAGAACAACTTTGCCCTTAGATTTGCTTACAACTTCACAGTGTTCTTCAAAGAAATCCACATGATAACTTATGTCATAGATTTGACTAACACTCAGCAGATTGTGTTTAAGTCCTGAGACTAGAGCTACTTTTTCAATGATGACATTCCCAAGATTGATATTTCCATATCCCAGAGTTTTTCCCATGTTGCCATCTCCATAAGAAACACTTGGGCCAGCTTTCTCCACAAAGTCTGATAGCAGGGCTTTATTTCCAGCCATATGTCCTGAACATCCACTGTCCAGAACTAGGATGTTTTTCCTATTGACCTGCAATCACAAAGACCACTAATGATTAGTTTTAAGGACCCAGACTTGCTTGGATCCTTTGGCCTTATTAAGTTTGTTAACATTTGCAGCGGATTTAACATCAGAGTTTATGTTAACATTTTTCTTATCAGAATTTACAGTATCAGACTTTGCATCAGAACTTACACTAGAAGGAATAATGCTAACTTTCTTTAAAGAAGGTTTTATTTGATAATAATCATAGTACAAACTATGATATTCCTTACAAGTTTAAATAGAATGCCATAAACTACCACAATGAAAATAAGGATTTTGTGGCTTAAACCTAACAGACTGACTCTTAACTCCTGACTTAGAAAGTAAGGAGTTTATATTCTTATTCTTCCGGCAAAAAGAAGCCAGATGGTTAGAATTTCCACAGTTATAAAATTTCTTTCTAGGAGCATTAGAAACAGGCTTATAATTATTGCTTTTATTCACACCTTCCTTTCCATTCCTATTTTTCCTAGGTGGCTTTACCTTGTTTACATTCTTAATCTCTTTCAGCTTATACTTAAGCTGCTTCTTTATCATTAAGCCTATGTTAGCCTCTGCTGGTTTATCCTGTTTTGCCTTATCAGAAGTTGACTCTGCCTTAACTTCTGTCTCAGTATCTTTCATCTTTTCAGAATCAGACTTTACAGTTTTAGCTACAAACTTAACAGGATTTACCTTTGGCTTATTAGTCTATTTAACAATGATTGGCTTAATTTGTTCAGTTCCTGTTTCACTTTTATCACTCTCCAAAACCTAAGTCCTCTTTCCAGTTTCCACTACTTAGCAAATTCTGAGTTGTTTTACCACAGTTAGTCCAAGTCCTGATTATCTCTCTTTCCTTTTCTAACTCAGTTTTTAGAGATTGATTCATTTTTAACACTTCATCTCTAACATAAAAAGCATCATCTCTTTCTTTCTGAGTTTGATGGAACATAACTAACTCTTTTTCTAAATAGTCATTCCTTTTCTTAAAAGCCAGATTTTCAGAAGTTAACCTATCACATGTTAAACTCTGATCTCTATAACTAATGAATATGGTTTTAAGATAAGATCTCAACTCAGTAATATCATCAGTATGAAAAGAATAAGTTGTTTGAGGTACCTTTAACTCAGCAGCTTCAGAACTGCTATTAGCATTTGCCATCAAGGCATAGTTCACCTCATTTTCAGAATCTGAAGTGTATGTCCAGCTTCTCTTCTTTGTGACAAGTTCTTGCCTTTGTCACCTTTTCCTTTCTTGCAATCAGGAGATATGTGGCCTTTTTCACCACATGTAGCATTTAACAATTGAGAAATCTCCTCTATCAGACTTTCCTGCTTTGCCTTCAGATTTTCTGAATCTCTTCTTATCAGAACTTCCACTTTTCCTGGAAAATTTCCTTCCCTTTCTGAATTTCCTATAGGCTATCTTTGTGATGCCCTTCACCATAAGAGCACACAATCTCATCATCTCTTCATCAGCATCCAACTCAGATAGACTTTCAGTTTCTGAATCCTCATCATTATCAGAATTTGATGACTCAGTATCCGACTTTTTGATGAGAGCCTTTCCTTTGCCTTTCTTTGAGGCAGCCACTTTGGGGGATTCCTCATCAGCCTTCAACTATCCTTGACTTTCTCCCATGTCTCTTGCTTCTTTGATCCATCTCAAGTTCATGAGTTTTGAGCATACCATAGATTTCATCAAGAGTAGTTTCATCAAGAGCATAGTTGTCTCTTATAGTAGTTGCCTTCAAATCCCAACTTTCAGGAAGAGCTAAAAGGAATTTAAGATTAGTATCTTCAAGATCATATTCCTTATCCACCAGTGACAGGTCATTCAAGAGTTTGACAAATCTGTCATATAAACCAGTTAATCACTCATCAGGTTTTGAGTCAAAGTGCTCATACTCTTGAGTGAGTATAGTCCTCATGTTCTTCTTAATTGCATCAGTTCCCTGGCATCTTATTTCCAAGTCATCCCATATCTCCTTTGCAGTCTTGCAGTTAATTACCCTATTTGACATGACATTATCAATGGCACTATGCAGCAAATGCCTTATCTTTGCATCCTTGCCAATAGATGAGATATCTTCAGCTGTATATTCACTTTTCTCCTTTGGTACAGTCTGTGTTGGCTGATCTGCAATTACAATAGAGAGCTTGGTTGGCTTATGTGGTCCTTCATTAATTCTGTCAAGGTATTCTGGATCTGTAGCTTCCAGAAACATAGTCATCCTCACTTTCCATATGGGATACTCAGAAGGTTTCAGTATGGGAACCCTAATAGTCTCATATCGATTATGGATTTGAGTCTTTGGAGTTTCTTCAGTTTTGGTGGGCTTGGTTGGAGTTTTCTCTTCTTCAGACATGATTGTTTTGGATCTTTACTGTATATATGTTAACATATATGTAATATCCGGGATATATCGTGTAATTATTTTTGCTAATAAATAATTATTATGTATGTTCAGTATCTATTTTGTGAATTATTTGTTAAGTGTTAAATGTGTTTGGATGTTTAAAAATATTATTAATTGAGTATTTCAATTTTTATATGTCCAAAATAAAATATAAATAATTGTCATATCTTCCTAATTATTTTTATGTTGATTTATGATTTTATAAGAATCATATGGATTTTATAAAATCTTTTTCCGGATATTTAAAATCTATTTTATAAAAACGGGAACCAACCGACGTCATCCGTTGTTACGTTTTTGGAACCCGAAACTCTTCCGAGAACTCCTTCCTAACCTAATTGCAATATTCCGAGCATTTTCCATGTTTCGACTCTTTCGATCCGGCGTACGGTTTGTCCTGCGCGGGTCCCGGCGCAACATTTTCGATACAATATTCGTTTTGGTAAATCAATAAAATCCGTATTTTCGATAAACGAGAGCTTATTAAACTATCCCAATTATCACTTCGTAATACGTGTAACCAGGCGCTGAGACCAAGACCGCAGAACAAATTGTACTGATTTGGATAATTATCTCGAAAATCGGTACCGTTTGGATCACCTTTTATAAATAAATGTACCGTTTTATATCCGGAATGATCCAACGGGATACTAATTTTCCGTAATTATAAATAGCCTCTACCGTATTTTATTTTGGTACCAGAAATCATTTGCAAACAGTATTTACAGAATTTTTACAGAGAAAATACTTTAATTCTAATTTGTTCTTCGTAATCAAACACAAATTCGGAGGCGTTATCGATATCCGATTTTGGCGTACATATACTCAAAACGAAGCTATTGAAATCTAGAATCCAAATCTTTCATCCGTTTCACTACAGATTTCAAGGGTAATTTCCTATTTATTTAATTAAATTCGAATTAATTTAGGGTTTATATATGAATTTTTGATTTTGATATGGTTTATGTGATTTGATGATTTCATGATGTAGAGCATGTTGTGCCATTCGTTTTCATATATTATACTTCAAATTTGGAGTTCAATAACATGTTTAAATTAGGGTTTGATTATCGAGATTCAAAATTAGGGTTTATGTTCATATGAATGTTCTTGATTAATTTTTACGGGTTTCTTATTTAGGGATTAACAGACGTTGAAAGTTAGTGGGTTTTGTTCCCCTTAGAATTTAGAATCGATTCACGTAACCCTTGTTAATCGACGATGACTGTGGTGATTGTATTGTTGTTTCAAAGTTTTCGCCGGATTTTTGAATCGGCGGCGACGTCGGGGATTTCAAGTGCAATTTCCGGATTATTGCATGTTTGTTTGTTGACATCAGCTGTATATCTCGAATCCTGGTATCGTAATCTACAAATCCCCATCGTCCTTTTGTGTTTCTGGGCTCGAAATCTGTTCGCCGGAAAGCTTGACGTCGCCGGCAATGGCGACGCCGGCGACATGGTGAAGAAGGTGGTCAAACTACAGTTTGACCCCTATAGTTTGATCAACCTTACAGTTTAGTCCCTGTATTTTTATAAGTTTTAAAAATAAGATTTCTGTTTACAAAACTTGTAAAAATAGTATTTCTGTTTTATTAAATTTTTTAAAAATTGTTTTTAATTTCCAAAAAATTCCAATAATGATTATTTTAATTCCGAAAATTATTTTTAATTCAAAAATAAATCTGAATTAATTAGTTAATTAATTTTAATTAATAATTAGTTGATTAATTGGTCAATTAATTCAGAAATTAATTGATTAATTGATTTCATTAATTATTAATTGATTTTAATTAGTTATTTAATTAGATTTAACTATTTAAAAATGATTTAAAAATTCCGAAAAATAGTTTCGAGCTTTAGAATATTATTCTAAATTATTTCCAAGGCTCGATAATTATTATAAAATTGTTTTGAAGCCAGAATTGGCTAACCGAACCCTGTTTAATAACCCGAAATTGATCCAACGACCCGTTTTAATTCCGAAAAATGTTTTAAAAATCATTTTAAATATCAGAAAGCCTATTTATGACCCGAGACTTCTTTATAAATAATATATCATTGATTATGTGATGTATTATGTGTTATATGTGACTTGTTGATTGACTATCAGTCTATATATTCGGTATTTACTTGACTATTGCATAACTTCCGATCCGTTAATCGGATTCGGGTAAAACGAAGGGTAGATGGAAGTGTATATCGAATAGAATCGTATAAGTTAAATATTGATATATATTTATAATGCCTAGCAGAGTAAGCAAGGCGTAAGAAAGGGAAGCAGGTGATCAGAAAATAGAATTGATATGTAGAAAATACAGCAAGTAATCAGAGGATAAAAGCGAGGCATAAGAAAAGCAGACGAGTGAATGTTGAATGGAGTCATTAGACAAGTACAAGTGAAGTGGAAATCGATTATGATAAGGCAAGTATTTCTAAACCTTTCTCGAGATTTATTGCAAATATTTCTAAATTCTCTTGTGACCTATTGTTAATATTCAAAATAGCTCTGTTTTATATTGGAAATACTTTGAATCCTCCAGCCTTGAACCTGAGCCACATCATTTGATCTTTGAGCCGTAAGCCTTATTCTTTGTGAACCATTTCTTGTGGATTTACCAAATATTAAACCACACAAATACGATACTACTCCACAAATATATATCCATCATATACCAAACACTGGAACAAAATTGTTTATATATACAGAAACTTTTATACTTAACCATATCTCGTGATATCAAAGCACCAAAACTTTGTAAAAACACTATTCATCTAATACCTGATTATCCTACCGGCTGGAGGCCACTTCTTTTATGTACTTTGGCATACCCTTTCGGTAACCATGAATTTTTATTATGCTCTTATACAAATGTTTTATTGTTATTGATTATGATCCGGTTTATTGAACTCTCTTGTTTATCACATTGAAATGCTTTAGAATTGGATAGCTTTCTTTGTATGGACCAGATTCGTGGTCAGACCATATCGATGGTCAAGTTAGGCCAATGTGTGCCTTGGATCCAGTAGTCAGAGCAATGCTGTGTGCTTTGCTCGGGGTTAGTGCGTGACTGATCAGCAGCCTAACCTTGGTTTTAGAAACTTAAAATGAATATCCAATTCTATTGGTTGTTTAACAAGAAACTTAATTCCTTTAAATCACCTCGCGTATTATTGTTTAACCTCAGATATTGATAATATGACTTGCTGAGCTAGTTAGCTCATTCTTGCGAATCTTTTTATGTATTCTACAGTTAAGAAGGATACGGTTGATAGCGAGGTTTCCCAGTTCAATGTTCGAGCTAGGATTCCAGATTATGATTGATCGAGCTAGCAGAAGCTTATTGCAGTAGTGAGGTATTAAGGTTGTAAGAATAATTTCATATCAGTTGTAAATTAAATTAGTTGGGATTTGATGCGTTGTAATAAAAGTTAAAGTTGTGGCTTGTTTTCATACTTTAACCTGTTGCGATCCGTGGTTATGTAAAACTGGGTCATTACAAATAATATTTTATATACAGGTTTATATATTGAATGTGTGTTGTGGACCCCAAACTTCTGTCCCGGGTTTGGAGGGCGCCACAATATAGGCTCTAATACCATTTATTAGGTCACACACACTGTAGAAGGGGGTTGAATACAGTGTATACTACAATCAAATTGAATTAAGAACATAAGTATGAAACACAGAATAATCTTATTAATAAAACAGTATTAAAATGGAACTGTTCTCTCTCAGTGATGAATAAATATCATGAGAGTTGCTAGGGTTACAATGAATAATATCCTCGATTAAGATAATACTTATAGTGTAAACCCTATGTTGTGTTTATATAGACACACAGTTACAAGATAATCTTCTAATCGATATTGAATATAAGTCCGCTAAAATATATCAATTAGTTATCTTTTCCTCCAAGTATTCTATTCTTCATAGAATTCTTCTCCATGCATATCTCTTCTTGTTTTAGTCTTGATCTTCTTTCCTTTCAATCAGCCGCCTTCCTTATCTGAAAGTCTTCTTAAGTCCTGATATTATCTCCTGATAAATATCTGCTGATATCTTAAGTTCTGACTTCAGTATAAGTACTGATTTCCAGTTAAGTCCTGATTTGTCCTATTAGTTAAGATCTGAAAACTAAACACAAATCATTATTAGACATGACATCATATATATATCTAACAGGGTTGAATACAGTGTGTATACAATCAAATCGATTTGAACACAAGTATGTAACAAAGATCAAGTATATTTAATAAACTCTGTTACAATATGAACTGTTGTTCTCTCTCAGTGATGAATAAATATCACTAAGAGCTGCTAGGTTACAATGAATAATTTTTCTCAATAATGATAACACATATTGTGTAAACCCTATGCCTGTGTTTATATATTACACAGTAACCAGATATCTTCTAATTGATATGGAATATAATTCTGTCTCCTAAAATATATCAATCAGATATATTCTACAAGTCTTCTAGTCCTTTAACTCTTCATGCATATCTTCTATTGATTTAGTCCAGATCTTCTCCTGTAAATCAGCCGCATTCCTTATCTAAAAGTCTTCCCGCACTTAAGTACTGATACGTATCTTCTGACACCTTAAGTTCTGATATTAAGTTCTGATATTAAGTTCTGACTTCAGTAAGTTCTGATTTCCAGTGAGTCCTGATATGTCCTGTTGTTAAGTTCTGAAAACTAAACACAAATCATATTAGACATGACATCTTAAATATATCTAACATGTTGTTTATTTTTACATTAACATACTTGCCTTCCCGCTATTGTAACTTGCGTATTCTTTTTAGATGGGTTTCCACCAATGAAACCTTAAAGTTGACATCCAAAGCTCCTTGTTGGGCTATCATTGACACTCTAATATCCAAATATGTGGCCTTAAGGGCTTTTCTTTGAATTGGTCCAAGTCATATAATTATTCATTATATCCTCGTTCAATATTCATGGAAGATGTAGAACTCTTCTCATGCACTCTTGCACCATCGTTGAGTCATTCCCCTCCAGGGTTTGAGGAAATGTCATGCACTTTATAACATTGTGAACTGGACACATTAATAACGCATTTGAGAGCAACCTTATGTTACGCCTAAATAGTCCTTGAAGAAAGTGTTGGATTATTCAGGTCTCTAGAAGGCATTGAACCATTTGGATCAGCCTTTGGAATTTCTATCTTCCTCACCATGAAAGGCCATTTAAATCAATTATATCGAGGGATTGACCCTCAGGGCTTTGGGGCTTCCAATTCTGGAAATTCATTGAGTTTGTTGCTCTATTCTCAGGTTTCTTTTTCTCCATTGTGTCACGAGATTATGAGCCAAAAATCCACTCTTCATCATCCTGAGCTTACAGTCCTTGAAGCCCTCGAAGCTTTGGACATCCTCTTATGGTCGGTCCCTTTTTCTGGGCATCGCCTTCTTAGAGAGACATCCTTGTCACTTGAGATTTCATCATCCTCCATTAAGGGGCCAGATTAATCACAAAGCTCATATATATTGTTCCAAACCTTGAATATAAGGAGGCTTACAACCTCAGATCATTCATGATTTAATCCCTGGACCTGACAGTTTTGTCCTTACACTTGCAGATTCGGTCTTTATATACGGGGATTTTACCCTTTCAATCGGGGATCTTAATTGTCTCTTGATGGATCAACCTTTAAGGATTCGTCCCTTGAGAAGTTTTTTCTTAAATTCATTGGATCAACAACATGTTGACACGGATGAAAATCTTAAGCATCTGCATGCTTTCTTCAGTGGTCTGAGAATTCGTTTTTTGAGGTTCTTGGTTCGGGAATGCCTTTCTAGTGGGTTCCTTACCTAAGCGCCTCCTTCTTTGGGTAGTGTCTTTTTTATTTGTTCGTTCTTTGCCATTAACCTTCTTATAGGGAAGAATTCACTTTCCTCTCACGGGATCCTGTCTCTTAAATTCTTTTTCTATGGGGTTTGACCTTTGAACAGAGGTAGGTGTGGAATACATTTCAACAATAGTGGTCGAAAGATCTAGTTCTTCATTGGGGGAACTAACAACTTGAGTCGTGGACAGTGGATTTCCAGGTGATTCTAGATCTAGTAAAAGTTTCTGGATATGTGCCTCATGAGCCCAAATCATATCCTTTATAGGTTTGAGATTCATCCCTCCACGCCCTCTGTAATAACCCCAAAAATTTTGTACTTTTTGTAACCCTTATGAATAGTGATTTTGGTGATTATGCTGAATAAGAAAACTTTTCATGCCACACTATGTAGGGGTTCTTTTATTGTTATTCTGAGATCTTATTAGTACTCTATATGGTATATAAGTGTATGTAAAGATTATCCGAATCCAAATTCGAACACTTTGATTTCTCCCGAAAATCCACCAGATACTGAAAAAATTGAGTATACGATAACACGATAAAAAGGATTTAAATTCAAGGATTATAAGAGAGGATCATAAAAGGAATATAATGTATTGAGAAAGGTTAAGGGAACCCAAGTAATAAGATCCCGGGTATGATCCCTCAAACGATAAACGAAAACGAAAGTTAAGCTAACCGTATAACAGATCAGCGATCATTAGCCAAGTAATTAGGAGTTAATCAAAGAGGTTAGTGAATGATGATGTCATCACACCAACAAGAAGAATACAAGTGTGGGAAGATGACATGAGCATGGTGACTTAAGCATGACAAAAAGGAGGGATTGGTTGGTTGATTGTGAACCATTCATTCTTTACCATGGTAAATATTCTAATTAATTATCAAAGCCAAAAGGGAATCAACCAACAAATAACATAACACCAAAATCAAAAGCAACCAAAACAAACACATTTTTCTTCTTCCCCCATCTAATGCTCTCGGCTTTTGGAAAAAAAACAAGGAGGAGTTTTTCAAAAACCCAAGCTACACACCTTCAAAAATTATAAGGTTTGTTTCTTTAGCTTCCATAATTCATAACTTAGTTATGCTATAAGTTTGGATCCAAGAATCTAAGGTTTACCTAGTTAATCAATTCCTAAAAGTTTAGGGTGAATAATAACTTTCAAGAACAAATTTTTTATTCTTGATTTTATTTGTAAGGACAAGGTAGCTTAAGCATAGATCAAGGTTTCCATGGGCATTCCAAGGATCTTTCTTTGATTAAAAGCTTCAAGGAAGGTATAACCTCTTAACCTAGCCTTATTATTGAATGTTAAGAGCTTGTTATGAGTAGTATAGTTCATGAGAAGCATGATTATTGTATATTTAGAGTTGGGTTGGTTTTGTAATGTTTTTGAAGTAGTAAAACTTGATTATTGGTTAATGAACTTAAGTATAGCTTTTAATTTATGATTGAGAGTGGTATAAATTGGAAATCTTGAGATGTTGGGGCTGTTGAAGTAAATTATGGATGGAGTTTGGTTGTAGTAATGATTGTGGGTTGATTGTGGATTGATTTGGAGTGGTATAAATATGGTAATCGCGTAAACATAGCCGTTGTAATGCCCGATTTACCTTAGAATGATTTTGTTCTTAACATCAGGACCCGTGAACTCACTGTTAGGTTTTGACCATTGCCATGATTAGATAGTTCATGTTACGAGCTTCGTTTTGATATGTCGTTCTCTTGAATCTGATGTACGGTTTAGGAGAAACGACTGTTTTAAGTAACGGCGTTTCGCGAACGAACCATTACCCCTCGCCTTACTTTGAAACCTTGGTTAAGGCCCTTAAATGACTAATTAGAGTATGAAACAATTATGTAAAGTGGATTAGGCAGTTGGTAGAGTACTAGCAAAAGAATCGCCTTAAAATTCTTAATGGTTAATTTATTAAAAATGGTGGAGCCGAGGGTAGTCGAACGACTTATGTTATTCGTTAAGCGTAGAAGTGACCATAAGCAAACGTTAGGGTTCAATTGGTTAAAGTCTAGTTTCTTAAGCGACGGTGGTTTAATTCCGACTTATGTTGTTATTCATAGGTTATCGGTGTTGGGAACCACAGACTTAGGGTGTTACTACGTTTTACGATAAAGATTACGAAAAGAAAATCACCTTGTTAACGGTTGATTCCACGCTCTTCTATTGTATTCCCAAATTCCCTTGAGCGAAGTGTGGCCTCCGTCTTCTCAAGTTATCCTCCCTTCTTGCTCCTTGGTGGCTACAATATGTTTTCACTCAAAACCAAGCAAGAAGAGATTAAGAATATATATAGGCTACAATAGGGACCATGGATAATTAGGTTGGGCCTTCTAATTACATCTTGAGCCTAGCCCAATGTAATTAAATATTAATTCAATCCACTAAAGAATTAATATTTGCACTACCTTTCCTAATACCGCAATTTAATTAATTCGGTTCCAATATTATTTGCTTATTAAATTCCCCATGTTTAAAATATCACATGTCCATTAATTAAATAAATTACTGATAATTTATTTAATTAATATCTTTTATCCTTGATCATCCACTAAACCTTTATTTAACTATGCCAGAATAAATTCCACCTGCAGGGTTTCACATAATTAAATCTTTTTGAGCTTTCAAGGGGACATCATTAACCCGAATATTATCAGGACATGGATTCCTTCAATAAATAATATCCACCATGTATATAATTTCATCACCCAAAATATAATGACATAATTCAAAAGAATTACTTCATATATAGATCAAAGCATGTAAATAATATACACGTGTCAATTACTATTTCCGGATTAAGAACCTAAGCATTAATAATAATATAGAATCTTAGTTCTCCTTCTTAATCAGTATTAAGGGAACAATTCTAAATTTGATCCTGTTCAATATACACAAAGTATACTAGTATTATTTATTAGTCAATATAAACTAATCTAAATAATACTACAGCCATACCAGTGGATTGTCCAACACCACTTGTGCTGTGAACCTTATTATATTATATAACCGTATTTAACAATCTAATATTCTGTATCCCATTTGATACTAGATTGTTCACAATATATAATATTAGACAACATGTAAACATTCAAATGATTCTCAAATAAACTGGCCATAAATAAATGTATATACTTCAAATAAATATTTTTAGTATACACTAACAATCTCCCACTTATACTCAACATATTCTATGTGTACATCAGTGTTTATTTAATCCACTATTACATAAAAATCTATGTGTTCATCCATCTGACTCCTATCGCTTCCACATGCTTGTCAAAAACCTTGGTTGGCAAGCTCTTTGTGAAAGGATCTGCCCGGTTGTCTTCTGATGATATGTGAGCCACAACTATATCCCCTCACTTTACGATTCCTCGTATAAGATGATACTTACGTTCAATATGTTTAGCTGCTTTGTGGTCTCGCGGTTCCTTTGAATTTGCCACAGCACCGGTGTTATCACAATACACCGTCAAGCTCCTAGGCAAATTAGGTACCACATCTAAGTCCAAAAGAAAGTTCCTGAACCATACAGCCTCCTTGGCAGCCTCAGAGGCCGCCACGTACTCGGCCTCCATGGTGGAGTCTGCAATGCATTTCTGCTTTACACTCCTCCATATAACGGCTCCACCTCCCAAAGTAAAAACATATCCCGAGGTTGATTTCCTCTTATCCCTATCTGATTGGAAATCTGAATCAGTATATCCCAAAGGAAATAGATCTGAGGCCTTGTAAATTAACATATACTCCTTAGTCCTTCTCAGGTACTTGAGTATAGTTTTTACTGCACTCCAATGTTCCTGAACTGGGTTCGACTGATATCTACTAACCATGCCTACAGCAAAGCAGATGTCAGGCCTCATACATAACATAGCATACATTAAGCTTCCACATGCTGAAGCATAAGGAACTGCTTTTATGCTCTCTATATCCTTAGGTGTCGAAGGACACTGCTTCTTAGATAGAGCAACTCCATGCTTAAAAGGTAAAAAACCTTTCTTGGAGTTCTGCATGTTAAAACGAGCTAATACTTGATCAATGTAGGGCTCTTGAGATAAAGCCAACATCCTTTTCTTGCGATCCCTTATAACTTTGATCCCAAGGATGTATGCCGCTTCACCTAAGTCCTTCATATCAAATTGTTTGAACAACCATGCCTTTACTGATGACAACATCTCAACATTGTTTCCAATGAGTAAAATATCATCTACATATAGTACTAGAAAAACCACTGCATTACCTTCACTTCTCTTATACACACACGATTCGCTTGGACTTTGATCAAATCCATATGACTGGACTGCCTGATCAAAATGAATATTCCAGTCTCTAGAAGCTTGTTTAAGTCCATAAATAGAACTCTTAAGCTTACATACCAGATGCTCTTGGCCTTCCTTAATGAATCCTTTTGGTTGCTGCATATAGATGGTTTCTTCAAGACTTCCATTAAGAAAAGTTGTCTTGACATCCATTTGCCAAATCTCATAATCGAGATGAGCTGTTATAGATAAAAGAATACGGATTGACTTAAGCATGACTACCGGTGAAAAGGTTTCCTCATAATCGATACCTTCTTTCTGAGTATACCCTTTCGCAACAAGTCTTGCTTTCCAGGCTTTCACCTTTTTATCTAATCCCTTCTTTTTCTTGTAGATCCACTTACATCCAATAGGTTTTATACCTTTGGGTGGTTCCACGAGCTCCCATACCTGATTAGAATACATTGATTCTATCTCAGATTCCATCACCTTTTGCCAAAGATCTACATCTTTGTCTTGTACTGCCTCTTCGTATGTACGGGGATCATCATCATGTTCACCAGGGACCAAGTCTGAAAACTCTCCCAAAAACATGAATCTATCAGGCTGTTGAACAACCCTCCCACTACGATGAGGCACTGGTGCGGTATTAGTGACAGGTTGTACATTATATTGTGGTTGTTCTACTTGTACTACAGCTTCATGGGTATTATTTGTCCCTCCCACTAGTTCCTCTAAAACGACACTACTCATGGGTTTGTGATTCATTATATATTCCTCCTCCAAGAATCTTGCATTGGTGCTAACAATGACATCCCAATTTTTTGGACTATAAAATAAATATCCTTTCGTTCCCATGGGGTAGCCTACAAACAACTTTACTTCTGTACGAGATTCTAACTTAGTCGCGTTCTTGTTCAGCACATGTGCTGGACAACCCCATATTCGAATATGTCTTAGACACGGTTTATCCCCGGTCCACAATTCTAAGGGGGTTTTAGGAACCGACTTAAAAGGTACTAAGTTCAGAAGATAAGCCGCTGTCTCTAAGGCATGTCCCCAAAATGACTTGGGTAAATCCGAATAACTCATCGTCGATCTAACACTCTCTAAAAGAGTCTGGTTCCTTCTCTCTGCTACACCGTTCTGCTGGGGTGTGCCTGGTGCAGTTAACTGGGATTCTATCCCATTTTCTGATAAATATTCCCTAAATTCTCCAAGCAAGTATTCGCCACCACGATCTGATCGTAGTGACTTGATACTTTTATTAAGTTGCTTCTCCGTTTTAGCTTTGTACTCTTTGAACTTATCAAAGCACTCAGACTTACGGCGCAACAAATAAACGTACCTATATCTAGAATAATCATCAATGAAAGTGACGAAATATTCATAACCACCTCTTGCTTGGATATTCATGGGTCCACATAAATCAGAGTGAACCAATTCTAACACTTGTTTGGCTCTATTCCCCTTCGCCTTGAAAGGCCTATTAGTCATTTTACCTTCCAAGCAGGATTCACAAACTGGAAATGGCTCCACTGCCAATGAGCTTAAAGGCCCGTCTACTACCAGTCTTTGAATCCTCCTCAAGTTAATATGACCTAATCTTAAGTGCCAAAGATATGTTTGGTTCAAACTAGAAGGTTCCTTTCTTTTAGTAGAGTTAGAAGATGTGTTGTTTAATTCCCTAAATTGCAGTTGCAGTGCAGGTTGATTAGGATTAATTATATACAAATTGTCTTGCAATGTACCAGAACATATAATTCGTTTATTTATCATAATAGAAACATTACGATCCAAATAAACATTATAACCATCCAAAGCAAGTTTAGAAACCGAAATTAAATTCCTTCTAAAAGAAGGTACATAAAGACAATTGTTCAAAACCAAAATCCTATCAGAACCAAAAGATAAATGAATAACTCCTACTGCAACTACTGCTACTTTCGTAGCATCTCCCATGAACACGTATATCTCACCATCTCTAAGCATTCTGGATAGCTGGAACCCCTGCATAGAATTACAAACATGATCAGTGGCTCCTGTATCTACACACCAAGTGCTCGTAGATATAGCCGCTATAAATGTTTCTGTAACTAGAGAAAGAGACATACTAGTATTGTTTGTCTTCTTAGGAAGAGGACAATCGTGTTTCCAGTGACCTGACTGTTTGCATCTGAAGCACTTTCCCTTAGGCTTTTTCACACCACCCTGAACTCCCACTGCCTTCACAGCTTTCTGTGTCTGAGCCTTTTTCTTCTTCTTAATACCTTTCGGCTTAGAGGAAGAACCTTTCTCAGCCACATTCACTTGAACACTCTGCCGAAATAATCCTTCAGCTGCCTGAAGTTCTGTCAGCAGTTCCGCGAGACTATACTGCCTCCTGTTCATGTTGTAATTCAAGCGGAACTGCTCAAAACTCTTGGACAAGCTCATAATGATAATGTCAATCTGGGTTTCCCCATCAAGTTCAGCACCAAGGATCTCTATCTCATTCAGATGTGACATCATCTTGAGAACATGATCCCTTACAGGTGTGCCTTCAGCCATCTGAGTGTTCATTAAAGCCTTCATGGCTACTTGCCTAGCAGCCCTATTCTGATCTCCAAAAAGTTCCTTGAGATTAACGAGCATATCGAAGCAGTGGCCATAGACTGATGCTGATGCTGCAAAACACCCAACATTGCTGCCAGAATGTAACATCGCGACATCTCATCAGCCTTAATCCACCGTTTATAATACTCTTTCTCATCTTCAGGAGCATCAACAGTAGGCTGTTCAGGCTTGGGTTCAGAAGTGCAAAACTTGTACTCCTCAGCAGTCAACACAATGTCCAAATTTCGTTTCCATTCAATATAGTTAGGTCCGGTAAGTTTGTTATCCTTAAGTATGGTGAATAGTGGATTAAAGCCCATTTTATCCTGAGAATCATGCATAAAAACATCATATAAATAAGGGTGCATTAATTTTTAAGATCTATTGATTCCTCTAACAATTATTAAAATTTAATGCACTAACATCTAAACACCATAAGCTTCTGGTATGCCACGATGTGTGACATTTATACCACATAATTTTGTTTAAATGTTACTTCGGTCCTATTACTAAACAATATGCCACGTTGGGGTGGACTATATTATTTTTCATAGCTAAGTGTATACCATCATCAAATCTTAAATTATTTGAAATCTATGGAACTTGGTACGCCATGATGGGTGGCGTGTATACCTTCCAATATTCGTAATTTTTCCTTGAATAGAATACTTTAATTCAATATTCATCAATGGTTTGATTTCCAGGTAGTGGAGGAGTCACATCGGTCTCGCTTAAAACCCACAGCCTTACAAGTTCGATGAACTCGTTTTTGACAAAATCGCCCCAAATCAGAAATAAAGAAAATCCGTATTTTATTCCTTTTAAAATTAATTTAAGAAGTTTGTTCTAGTAATTTCTATAACATTCTAGACACCATAAATTACATGCCACGATGGGTGACGTATATATAATTTATATTCGTCTTTATGTTAAATTACCTACAACCAATAATGGAGACCATGGGATTTAATTTCATATTAATTCCCTCTCCCACTTAGAATTTTTTTATTAAAATTGAGGAATTTTAAAATTAAATGGGGTCCTATGTCGTTATAATTATGTCTAATCATGCATTCAAAATACACACATAATTTTAGCAACATAAAATATTTAATTAAAGCAATAAATAAAATTTATGTCCATGTCGTCCTAATTAAGTTAAACATGCAATTTTAAAGGAATTACACACGTAATTAACGACACACATAATCAATAAATTAAAGCAATAATTAAAAATTTAATGGAAAAAATTAAAATAAATTTTCCACTATTATGGCCCTTGAAAAAAAAACAGCTTTCGAAAAAAAAAACTGCCCCAGCACCTGTTGCGCATGCCAGACCTGCGTTACAGCCAATCTGGGCGTGTTGCGCAGGTGCAGCCTGCGTTACAGCCAAAATAGGCATGTTACGCAGGTTCGACTTGCGTTACCGGCGTAACTTGGCATGTAACGCCGGTCGGACCTGCGTTACCCCTGTTTCTGCTATTTTTCACCGCGCCGGCCGCCTGTTCCTTTTCTGTGAGTTTTGTTTTGGTTTTGTTTGATCCAAACACCAACAGCAGCCCCTTGTAATCGCACAGCGGAACAAAAAACTACCGGAATTGATTTCCGATCGCACATAACTATTACAAAATACCCGGAACAATTAAAAAAATAGATCTAATACAAAACTAATTTTATAAAATCTATTCTAACACGATCAACCCTCGTGTAAATTATAACCACGATTAAACCACGTGGAAACCAAAACAGAAATTAACCACGATTAAACCACGTGGGATCCAAACACATAATTAAAATATACATGGCCACAATAGTGGATTAACAACCTGCATCAAAACCAATACAAGCAAAACACTATACACACGCATATATAATTACGACATGGACATTATATCATAAAACGTAGAACCCATTACCAGGCTCTGATACCAATTGTTGGGACCCACGGACTTAGGGTGTTACTACGTTTTACGATAAAGATTACGAAAAGAAAATCACCTTATTAACGGTTGATTCCACGCTCTTCTATTGTATTCCCAAATTCCCTTGAGCGAAGTGTGGCCTCCGTCTTCTCAAGTTATCCTCCCTTCTTGCTCCTTGGTGGCTACAATATGTTTTCACTCAAAACCAAGCAAGAAGAGAATAAGAATATATATAGGCTACAATATGAACCATGGATAATTAGGTTGGGCCTTCTAATTACATCTTGAGCCTAGCCCAATGTAATTAAATATTAATTCAATCCACTAAAGAATTAATATTTGCACTACCTTTCCTAATACCGCAATTTAATTAATTCGGTTCCAATATTATTTACTTATTAAATTCCCCATGTTTAAAATATCACATGTCCATTAATTAAATAAATTACTGATAATTTATTTAATTAATATCTTTTATCCTTGATCATCCACTCAACCTTTATTTAATTATGCCAGAATAAATTCCACCTGTAGGGTTTCACATAATTAAATCTTTTTGAGCTTTCAAGGGGAAATCATTAACCCGAATATTATCAGGACATGGATTCCTTCAATAAATAATATCCACCATGTATATAATTCCATCACCCAAAATATAATGACATAATTCAAAAGAATTACTTCATATATAGATCAAAGCATGTAAATAATATACACGTGTCAATTATTATTTCCGGATTAAGAACCTAAGCATTAATAATAACATAGAATCTTAGTTCTCCTTCTTAATCAGTATTAAGGGAACAATTCTAAATTTGATCCTGTTCAATATACACAAAGTATACTAGTATTATTTATTAGTCAATATAAACTAATCTAAATAATACTACAGCCATACCAGTGGATTGTCCAACACCATTTGTGCTGTGAACCTTATTATATTATATAACCGTATTTAACAATCTAATATTCTGTATCCTATTTGATACTAGATTGTTCACAATATATAATATTAGACAACATGTAAACATTCAAATGATTCTCAAATAAAATGGCCAGAAATAAATGTATATACTTCAAATAAATATTTTTAGTATACACTAACAATCGGACCCACTCTAAGCTTAAGTCTACCCCAGAACGCTCAGGCAAGTTTTCTACCCGTTATACTGTTGTTGTGATGTAAATATATGTATATGCATTATCTTGTGATAAGTGCATGATTGTTATTAGCAAATCTTGCGATATATTGGAGCATGTGATATGGTATATATGCATGTCTATTTCGTAATCTTGATATCTAATTGTTGATTCAATTGCTTATAAACTGCATAATACCTATGCTAGAGATAAGCAGTAGTTGCGTATACCCTTAGTATAGGGGACCCAAAGGTGAACATTTTCTAAACCGGGAGTCGATGTTCCCGAGTATAATATATATATATATATATATATATATAGATATAGTTTTCAAAACTATTAATCGAATAAGGTTTATTCGATAACTTTATTTTATTTAATGAATATTATTTTGAATATTTATTCGAGGACTTATGACTCCGCTTTATTTTATTTAATGAATATTATTTTGAATATTCATTCGAGGATTTATGACTCTGCTTATTTTGTTAAATGAATATTATTTTGAATATTCATTCGAGGACTTACGACTCCGCTTCTTTTATTTAATAATGTTCTTTATTTTATTAAAGAATAATATTTCGATAATCAAACTTATTTTCGATTATTCAAATAAAGATCGTACTTTCTTATAAGTATATCTTTGGTTATTTATTATTCATTTCAAGTATAAGTTTTAAAACTTCTACTTCAATTATTTTTATAAGGATTATCCTTATGGGAATATTATTTAAATAATAATGTTCAGATATTTTCTAATATATCGGGACTGATTTATTTCATTAAATCAGCATTACTCCAAATATTCTTAAAAATGTTTTCGAGTCTTCAAAATGATTTTAAAAGTTAGAGCGGATCCCAAAACTCGTTTTCAAATTTAAGATCTTCCTTTCGAAGGGGATTTAAATACTCGCTTAAAAATTGAGGGATCCGGCTCTGTGGTGTATTTTATATTCACAACGAGGTTGCTGTTTTGATAAATGAATTGATTACTTACCCAACGTTCGGGAAGTAAGTCCATCTAATTGAGTCGGCATAAGCAACAGGCCGGGGTACGGTCTATCAAAGTGTAAGTGGATGGGTGGCAGCCCATCAACGCGTAAGAGGCCGGGTGGCGGTTCAGCACAAGGTCCTAATGAGGCCAGGGTGATGACCGATGGGGGATTCATCCATCTACTAGTAGAAAAGGTTACTTATTGGTATCTTTGCCTGATCAGCAAGATATCGGGTTTATGCCAAAAAAAAATTCATTCAAAAATTCATTGGATATTGCAACTCTGTTCATACTTTACATGATAGAGGTTTTCAGGAAATGTATGAGAGATATAAATGGATATATATATATATATATATATCGGGACTTAATGAAGTATCTCGTAACTTCATTTCATTCAATAATATTTCAAAGATCGAATCTATGCAAGTCTTATCTTGTAGTCTCATCTATGTGAGATGAACTTTTGAAACTGGTTATAACTTGAACGGTGGTAGTTCAAGTAGTATTTGGAAAAGATATAAGTATATTGGGGTATCTTGTAACTTCATCTTTTTAACTTATATCTGGTTAATGATTATCTTATGCATGACAAAGAATTTCAGAAAAACGTTGAGACAAGGTTAGATATATAAGATCACATTGCAATGATATTTTTATACAGTTATAAACTGGAACTCTGTGTATATTATACATGGCAGAGGATTTCAAAGATTTTCAAAAGTATACAAGTATATATACTGAATATTTTGCGACTTCGTCGCATTAAGATATCAAACTTGGTTCATTTCTTCTTGACCAAGACTTTCATGAGTACTATGGGAATGCTCATATATTGTTGATTATTATACATATTATTTCGGTGGGCTTGTTGCTCACCCTTGCTTTCTTCTTTCATCACATAACAACAGATAGACAAGATGAACAGGATCAAGCTCCCAATTCGTGAGCGGTTAGGAAACGTTCCGCAGTTTCCTGTAGGCGTTGATGCCGTTGTAGCTGAGGTAGGAACTACCAATAGGCTAGGCTTTCAACTTTTGTTGTGCCAGACTTATGTATATTTATGAATTGTAATAATGGCAAGGAATATGTAAATTTATTCAGAAACCCTTTTGAGGTGTAATGGCTTATAATTGTAGAATAAAATGACTTGTGTTATTTTTGGATATTCATCTCTGAGACTATAACTTGTGGTGTGTGTGTATATTATGGGGTCACAGTATGTAGTAGTTGGTTGATTATTAAGATTAAGTATTATAAAGGGAAATGGAACTCGTGACAACCTGGATCCCCGACCCCGGATTTGGGGGTGTTACAGAAATGGTATCAGAGCTAAGCGTTATAAACGTCAGAGATGAAGTGGCATTAAGATAGTAAGTTCACTAAGATAATAAGAACTCTTGCCAAGTTCATAGTCGGGCTAACTAACGTAGTACTGACAGTTAAAACCCTTATGGGAACCCTTATAAATATCGTGATAGAAGCGTAGTTCGCTATAGTATATGGTAGCGGGACTCCGAACCCTGAGGTTGAGGAGCAACCGCGCGATGATGTTTTATTACTAATTGGAGATCGGATTTTGGATCCGATAGAGCGTCCTAATGCAGGACCGGATGATGTTCATATTGAGGATGTAGCGGTTGAGGATGTTGTCCAAGAAGGGATTGTTGCTGAGGAGGACCCCGTGGAGGATCCTGACAAGAATGAATAAAGGACCACTGAGGAATTGATAACCATGGTTAGGGTGAATACCAGAGGTAGGATTGGCCGGTCACTACCGGAGGTTCGTTCAAGTTTGTAAAGATAGTAGCCCCTTTAACGCGGCTTACTCGTAAGACTGAGAAGTTCGAATGGACAGAGAAATGCGAAAACAGCTTTTAAGAACTGAAGCAAAGATTGGTGACGGCCCCTATGTTGGCGTTGCCGGATGGAAATGAGATATTGTGATGTGTAGTGACGCTTCGCATAAGGAATTAGGGTGCTTCTTATACAGCACATCAAGGTAATCGCGTACGCGTCAAGATAATTAAGGAAATATAAAATTCGATATCCCCACCCATAAGCTTGGGCTCGTGGCAATAGTTTTGCCCTAAAGATTGGAGGCACTACTTGTATGGATAGAAGTGCAAGGTTTACACAAACCATAAGAGCTCAAGTATATTTCCACGCAGAAAGAGCTTAACATGCACCAGAGGAGGTGGTTAGAGCTAAATCAAGGATTATGATTATGAGATTTTTTATCATCCAGGGAAAGCCAATATGGTGGCTAACGCCCTTAGTAGAAAGGAGAGACTCAAGACGATAATGTCTTTGGGAGAATTGATAAGAGACTTCGAAAAAATGGAAATAAAAGTGAAGGTAACCGGAGCTGGTACTGAAAAGTTGTTTGAGATTGTAATGCAGCCCAAATTATTGAAAAAGATCATATTGTGCCAAGAAGAAGTGATAAATGAAGGCAGAGAGCCAACGAATAGAGAAGAGATTAATACTGAGAACGATGATAAGGAAATAATAAGGTATTCCTACAGAACTTGGGTTCCAAACGTTCAAGAGCTTAAAGATAAGATCTTGGATGAAAGCCATAGTTGAGGAATAAGACAGGGTAGACCCTGAATGTGATAGTCAGGGAGGTCGCCATCAAGAAAGAAGGAACCCATAACATAATAGAGTGGAAAACAAGGTTTTTAACGTATAAGATAACCCCGATTATGGGAGAAGGTTGAAACATTTCATACTGAGAAAACAGAAGTTGAACAAGATAGGGAGAACCAGGATGGTACTCCTATTGGGAAATTCATGGACCTGCCTAAACCGAACTTAGACTATTATCCCCAAACACCACCCTGAGGAAACAATGTAGTGGGAAATACATATATTTCCCACCCTTAGAAACAATGTAGTGGGAAATACACCACCCTTAGAAAAGTATGTAATCGTCAGGATGAGGGTGATTCACTATGAGTTAAAGTTGATGGTTGAAGGCATAGGAGATACATATATTTTATCCCCTATAAGTTGGGAGGATTCGAGGAAACCTTGAGATAGTTCGAAGGATAAATAAGGAGACGCGGATAGACTGAGAAGACAAGAAAGTAAGAAATTTGGAAAATTGGATGAAGGAAGTGACCTTCAAGAATGTGAAGTGTAAGACTGGTGGCATAATACCCAGAAAGGGAGACGCCAGGTATGAAAGACATCCCAACTTTGAGATGACTGTTGAGATAAACAACAAAAGTAAATGAGGAATTATCAAGAAGAAGTTCACGTAGAACACGACCAATATCTTCCAGAACATCCTTGTTGTCATTACCAAATTAGGAAAGAAAAGCGGGAAACCATTGTTATCTTTTGAAGGCCATATGGGTTGACCTCGTTTTGAATACAAATGTTATTGTGAAATTGGTATAGACTATCCAGGTGGGAATGATTGAATAAGATAATCTATCAAGGATATATGACTTAATTTATCCATGGAAGGATGCAAGTACTTTTTTAAAGGTGGAGTTAAGGATATAACTTCGATAACTTGAGATGAACCCTAGGGGAATGCATAAAGGTTGGCATTTCGCCCTTAATAGGGATAGTATGAGTTTTGATAGTATGGAACGAAGGACTAAGGTAACAACAACCTTTAAAGATCAGTAGAGAAATTTTTTTGAAGTACATAGACAATGGTTCTAGTATTAGTAAATGGTATTTTAATATGCCCTGTATCTAGGGAATACAGGAGGAACGATTCAAGGATAACCTTAGAGGTTTTACAAGGAAAAAGGTAATATTCAAAGTTCTCAAGAATAGAAATTTTGATAAAGGAAATGTGACGTAATTATAATAATGCCAGGTGGGCACGTGTTGAACCATAAGAAAGTATAGATCGACCCAATGAAGGTCGAGATTGGTGAAAACGAGAAGGACCCAAGGTAAGAGACGTCCTAAGTATGATCGAGAGTCAGTCGTGACAATGTTCACATCTAAAGACTAAGGCAATGACTTATGGAAAAATGGTGATTTTTTTTTCTCACCAGGACTTAAGAAAAGCATTTTCACATAAGCAGTGATTGAAATAAGGTAGAAAATTTAGTTGGAGGTGGTTAAAATGACATTGATTATAAGGAAATTTTACTATCAGGAAAGGCCAAAGAGGTGGTCGAGACTTTAAGTGTAAGAGGAAAATTATAGGCGCTCGTGCCAGAGGAATACAGTGATGATGGTTAAAGCCGTGAAGGTTGTATTATGGTGTGAAAGATTGACATTCCTTCTGATGATTGTGCGATACTCAACCGTAATAGTAGTTTGGTAAAGATTTAATTCATATAATCGCCGTGAGCGGGCTATCTATCTTAGAAGGTCCTATCTTGAGAATAAGTCAGGACCATGTTTCAAAAAGGACTAAACAAACCTTTGAGTTAAGTCTTCTATTGAAGGCATATGATTAAGAATGGTATTAACCTGCTATTGTTGCTTTGGTTGAAACTCTTCTGCAATTTTATCTGCTTCATATCATGAATATACTTCAGGATTTGGAGTGTTCTTTATGAATCATGAATGGTGATTATGTTTCCTCTCTAGAAGATTTTGGTACGGCATGAATGGACTCTGTATGATTAAATATTAAGATCCAAGGAAAACGAATGACTATAGTAGGTCTGTGGTGGACTATAGTAATGCATCAACGATTCTTTGAATAATGAGCCGATTACAACCGTGAGAGTTGTAGTGTAATAGATGTTGAGAATGGGTACCACTAATCGGGTTGTGGTGATGTATAAGTTATCATTGATAGACTAATTAAGTCGATTATCTACCTATTGAATACTTATTCCTTCTTATCAATAGAGAGTCGTATTACTATACGAGGAAGGTTGCGGTGAAAGCATAGAATTCTAGTAACGATGATGTCTAGAATAAGACCCCATATTCGATTTTCGATGTCGAGGGAGTTTCAAAGGTGATTGTGTATAAGCTCGAGGAAGAGCATGGGTCCATAGAATGATGGACGGAATAGCAAAAATATTTAAGAATGTGAAATATGATGCTATAATACCTGATGTTGATATATGTACATATATGTTTTGTTCTCCTATGACAAACCTCTATAGTTCAGAGGTAGATTCCAAGCCAGATATTTTGTGGCAGTATATTATATATATACAATTCTCTTCAATTCATTCTTTTCTCTCCTTTTCATTTTGTATAAGCTGAGAAGAACAACCCTTCCAGAAGGGGAGGTATTGCCGAATGACTATCTATCTGTGTGATAGAAGCCTAGTAGGATACCATATATTGTTTAATTGCTTGTCAAGTACTAAAGGCTGGCCACCTTCTGTACTAACTATGCAATAGAACAAGTGTTCATGATCATAGTGATCTCTCAACAAATTCCTTTACTTCTATATGATTGATCAAACTTTGGAAAATAGAAATAGCTGAAAAAGGAGTAGTAAAGTTATGGTGGTATTCGGAATGGAAACACGTTTGTGATACTAAGGTTGACGTGGTTATTAAAAGGTTATAGAACGCTAACGAGCAAAAGTGTAACCAATATAGTATTATGTACAGAAGATAGTAACGACTACGAACTGGAAAAGAATGGGTATTGAGAAGCAAAAGCTATAATGCTAGAAGCTATGATGAGAGTCTGTGCAATAGACTTGAAAGAATTTGGAATGGTCACTTAGCACGGATTGAGTTTTCTTACGACAATAGATCGTATGTCAGTATCGAGATATCGCCTTATGAGATCCTTGAGGGAAGACAATGTCGATCTCCCTTATGTTAGGATGAAGATTATAGAGCGCAAGATGCTCGAACCCGCAGTAGTCCAAAGGACCAAGGATATAATAGATCTAATCAGAGGACGGCTGGTAGTAGCCCGAGATGGACATAAGAAGTATGTTGATTTGACACGAAAGGACAAAGAATAGGAAGTAGAGGACCTAGTGTTGTTATAGGTATTCCCTGGGAAAAGATTAATGAGGTTCGGAAAGAAAGGGAAACTAAGCCCAAGATACATTGGACCTTTTGAGGTACTAAGACGGATTGGGAAGTTAGCATATGAGCTAGCCCTACCCCCGAACATGTAGCAAGTTCATAACGTGTTCCACGTATCAATGTTAAGGAAGTGTAATTCGGATGCCAGACAAATAGGGGCATATGAGCGCATAGACATGCAACCAGACGTAACCTGTATGGAGCAACCAAGATGGATTATAGATTGAAAAGGAACAAGTGTTTAGGAGATAGGTTATCGTGCTAGTCAGGGTTTTGTGGCAGAACCACAATGTGGGAAAATTGACTTGAGAGTTAGAAGGCACAATGCTAGAAAAGTACCCCCATTTATTTTCTATCTGATTCCGGGACGGAATCCTTTTAAGGAGGGGAGACTGTAATAACCCCAAAAATTTTGGACTTTTTGTAACCCTTATGAATAGTGATTTTGCTGATTATGCTGAATAAGAAAACTTTTCATGCCACACTATGTAGGGGTTCTTTTATTGTTATTCTGAGATCTTATTAGTACTCTATATGGTATATAAGTGTATGTAAAGATCGTCGGAATCCAAATTTGAACACTTTGATTTCTCCCGAAAATCCACCAGATACCGAAAGAATTGAGTATAAGGTAACAGGATAAAAAGGATTTAAATTCAAGGATTATAAGAGAGGATCATAAAAGGAATATAATGTATTGAGAAAGGTTAAGGGAACCCAAGTAATAAGATCCCGGGTATGATCCCTCAAACGATAAACGATAAACGAAAATGAAAGTTAAGCGAACCGTATAACAGATCAGCGATCATTAGCCAAGTAATTAGGAGTTAATCAAAGAGGTTAGTGGATGATGATGTCAGCACACCAACAAGAAGAAGACAAGTGTGGGAAGATGACATGATCATGGTGACTTAAGCATGACAAAAAGGATTGATTGGTTGGTTGATTGTGAACCATTCATTCTTTACCATGGTAAAAATCTAATTAATTATCAAAGACAAAAGGGAATCAACCAACAAATAACATAACACCAAAATCAAAAGCAACCAAAACAAACACATTTTTATTCTTCCCCCATCTATTGCTCTCGGCTTTTGAAAGAAAAACAAGGAGGAGTTTTTCAAAAACCCAAGCTACACACCTTCAAAAATTATAAGGTTTGTTTCTTTAGCTTCCATAATTCATAACTTAGTTATGCTATAAGTTTGGATCCAAGAATCCAAGGTTTACCTAGTTAATCAATTCCTAAAAGTTTAGGGTGAATAATAACTTTCAAGAACAAATTTTTGATTCTTGATTTTATTTGTAAGGACAAGGTAGCTTAAGCATTGATCAAGGCTTCCATGGGCATTCCAAGGATCTTTCTTTGATTAAAAGCTTCAAGGAAGGTATAACCTCTTAACCTAGCCTTATTATTGAATGTTAAGAGCTTGTTATGAGTAGTATATTTCATGAGAAGCATGATTATTGTATATTTAGAGTTGGGTTGGTTTTGTAATGTTTTTGAAGTAGTAAAACTTGATTATTGGTTAATGAACTTAAGTATAGCTTTTAATTCATGATTGAGAGTGGTATAAATCGGAAATCTTGAGATATTGGGGCTGTTGAAGTAAAGTATGGATGGAGTTTGGTTGTAGTAATGATTGTGGGTTGATTGTGGATTGATTTGGAGTGGTATAAATTTGGTAATCGCGTAAACATAGCCGTCATAATGCCCGATTTACCTTAGACTGCTTTTGTTCTTAACATCAGGACCCGTGAACTCACTGTTAGGTTTTTACCATTTCCATGATTAGATAGTTCATGTTACGAGCTTCATTTTGATATGTGGTTCGCTTGAATCCGATGTACGGTTTAGGAGAAACGACCATTTTAAGTAACGGCGTTTCGCGAACGAACCATTACCCCTCGCCTTACTTTGAAACCTTGGTTAAGGCCCTTAAATAACTAATTGGAGTATGAAACAATTATTTAAAGTGGATTAGGCAGTTGGTAGAGTACTTGCGAAAGAATTGCCTTAAAATTCTTAATGGTTAATTTATTAAAAATGGTGGAGCCGAGGGTACTCGAACGACTTATGTTATTCGTTAAGCGTAAAAGTGACCATAAGCAAACGTTAGGGTTCAATTGGTTAAAGTCTAGTTTCTTAAGCGACGGTGGTTTAATTCTGACTTATGTTGTTATTCATAGGTTATCGGACCCACTCTAAGCTTAAGTCTACCCCAGAACGCTCAGGCAAGTTTTCTACCCGTTATACTGTTGTTGTGATATAAATATATGTATATGCATTATCTTGTGATAAGTGCACAATTGTTATTAGCAAATCTTGCGATATATTGGAGCATGTGATATGTATATATGCATGTCTATTTCGTAATCTTGATATCTAATTGTTGATTCAATTGATTATAAACTGCATAATACCTATGCTAGAGATAAGCAGTAGTTGCGTATACCCTTAGTATAGGGGAACCAAAGGTGAACATTTTCTAAACCGGGAGTCGATGTTCCCGAGTATAATATATATATATATATATATATATATATATATTTATATATATATAGATATAGTTTTCAAAACTATTAATCGAATAAGGTTTATTCGATAACATTATTTTATTTAATGAATATTATTTTGGATATTCATTCGAGGACTTATGACTCCGCTTTATTTTATTTAATGAATATTATTTTGAATATTCATTCGAGGACTTATGACTCCGCTTCTTTTATTAAATAATATTCTTTATTTTTTTAATGAATAATGTTTCGATAATCAAAATTATTTTTGATTATTCAAATAAAGATCGTACTTTCGGATAAGTATATCTTTGGTTATTTATTATTCATTTCAAGTATAGGTTTTAAAACTTCTACTTCAATTATTTTTATAAGGATTATCCTTATGGGAATATTATTTAAATAATAATATTCAGATATTTTCTAATATATCGAGACTGATTTATTTCATTAAATCAGCATTACTCCAAACATTCTTAAAAATGTTTTCGAGTCTTCAAAATGATTTTAAAAATTACAGCGGATCCCAAAACTCGTTTTCAAATTTAAGATCTTCCTTTCGAAGGGGGTTTAAATACTCGCTTAAAAATTGAGGGATCCGGCTCTGTGGTATATTTTATATTCGCAACGAGGTTGCTGTTTTGATAAATGAATTGATTACTTACCCAACGTTCAGGAAGTAAGTCCATCTAATTGAGTCGGCATAAGCGACAGGCCGGGGTACGGTCTATCAAAGTGTAAGTGGCTGGGTGGCAGCCCATCAACGCGTAAGAGGCTGGGTGGTGGTCCAGCACAAGGTCCTAATGAGGCCAGGGTGATGACCGGTAGGGGATTCATCCATCTACTAGTAGAAAAGGTTACTTATTGGTATCTTTGCCTAATCAGCAAGATATCGGGTTTATGCCAAAATTCTTTTCTTTCCAAAATTCATTGGATATTGCAACTCTGTTCATACTTTACATGACAGAGGTTTTCAGGAAATGTATGAGAGATATAAATGGATATATATATATATATATATATATATATATATATCGGGACTTAATGAAGTATCTCGTAACTTCATTTCATTCAATAATATTTCAAAGATCGAATCTATGCAAGTCTTATCTTGTAGTCTCATCTATGTGATGAACTTTTGAAACTGGTTATAACTTGAACGGTGGTAGTTCAAGTAGTATTTGGAAAAGATATAAGTATATTGGGGTATCTTGTAACTTCATCTTTTTAACTTATATCTGGTTAATGATTATCTTATGCATGACAAAGAATTTCAGAAAAACGTTGAGACAAGGTTAGATATATAAGATCACATTGCAATGATATTTTTATACAGTTATAAACTGGAACTCTGTGTATATTATACATGGTAGAGGATTTCAAAGATTTTCAAAAGTATACAAGTATATATACTGAATATTTTGCGACTTCGTCGCATTAAGATATCAAACTTGGTTCATTTCTTCTTGACCAAGACTTTCATGAGTACTATGGGAATGCTTATATATTGTTGATTATTATACATATTATTTCGGTGGGCTTGTTGCTCACCCTTGCTTTCTTCTTTCATCACATAACAACAGATAGACAAGATGAACAGGATCAAGCTCCCAATTCGTGAGCGGTTAGGAAACGTTCCGCAGTTTCCTGTAGGCGTTGATGCCGTTGTAGCTGAGGTAGGAACTACCAATAGGCTAGGCTTTCAACTTTTGTTGTGCCAGACTTATGTATATTTATGAATTGTAATAATGGCAAGGAATATGTAAATTTATTCAGAAACCCTTTTGAGGTGTAATGGCTTATAATTGTGGAATAAAATGACTTGTGTTATTTTTGGATATTCATCTCTGAGACTATAACTTGTGGTGTGTGTGTATATTGTGGGGTCACAGTACGCAGTAGTTGGTTGATTATTAAGATTAAGTATTATAAAGGGAAATGGAACTCGTGACAACCCGGATCCCCGACCTCGGATTTGGGGGTGTTATACCCTCGGGGCAAAAAATGCCTTTTTTGACAACGGGGTCTTTGTTCGGCCATCTTCTTCATGGGTTATCTCCTGCATGAGATGATCTCCTCATCAGGTGAATAATCATTGTTCTTAGTTTATAAATTGGAGAAATAACAGCTTCTTTCATGAATGGGGCTCAGCCCTTGTAAATATCAGATTCATACTCCTCGTGTAGTTGATGTTGAGGTTTACTCCCACAAAGTGGTTAGATTTCATCCTTGACGGAAGCACAATTGTTAACATCTGAAATCCAGGTGCTTGGACATTTATTATTGAGAGCACCATCTACAATTGAGGATTCATCCTCTGGTTATGCATTTTTTAATGTTGGAGTTCGCTCCTAGTATCAGTGGTTAGGTAACGGGGATCTTCTTCCTTGAAAGATCATCCCCTCAAGTATTGAGAGTTTTTTACAGTGGTATCTTATCGAATATAACATCGTGCACTGTAGCAGGTTGTTTCTTGGTGCTTGTTTGTGCTCTCATGGTTGTTGTCTTTTTCCCATAGATGGCGCCAAATATTATGGATAAAAATGTGAATGTATTTACTATGCATATTTAATGCTAAGGTTTAGTAGCTTCGAGCTTTAATAATGGTTGCACTTGTGTTTGAGACTAATTCGGTCCTCCCAAGATGCCTACATATCTCTGTACTATAGAAAATTAAGCCAAAACGTCGTTCTTGGTGATACTTGTTAGAATAAATTGATTATATCAGTATTTAACTATCAGATTTTCCAATCAGTATTTGATTTCAGAGTTTGACAGAGATGAAATCATTAGCATTTATCGTCAGTATTTACTGATCAGTATTTGTCATCAGTATTTACTCACATAAGTATTTGTCAAGATGGAATCAGGAGATATCAAAGGAGGAAAGATTTGCAGAGATAGGTCGGTGTAGGACTTTACTTACTGTATCAATCAATAGATGCATATGTATTAGGATTCCTTATTTAATTGTAACACATATTCTTGATTGATTGTGTAGTTGTGCAGTATATAAGCACAGGCTAGGTTTACACTTTATGTCTTGGTTCGAATTGATATATCATTCATAAAAATCTAGCAGCTCTCAAGGATATCTGTTCATCCTTTGAGAGAGGATTATATCAGTTTTTATCAGTTAATATTAAAATTGTTCTTTCTGTTGAGTTTATTAATTCGATTTTATTATTTAGATTAAATTCACCCCCATCTACAGTTGATTAAAGGCCTAACAATTGGTATTATAGCATGTTATTGATACACAAACAGTTTAAGATCCTTAAAATATTCATTAATGGCAGACAAAGTAGCTCAGAAAAATCCACAAATCAAATCAACCATAACTTGAGTAGATATGAGGCTATCAAGGTTCCAATCCTGAAGGTTCATGAATATCCAATCTGGAAAGTGAAGATGGCCATGTGTCTAGAAGTAACAGATCCTAGATATCTGAACAGGATTTGTGATGGTCCTCATAGGCCTATGAAGCTGGTTGTTGTTGTTCCTGATCAAGAGGAAAAGATGGTTGACAAGGAAAAGAAGGACTATTATCCTGAGGATCTTTCATCTATAATGAAAGATGCAAAAGTTAGACATCTTTTGCATAACTTTCTTGACAGTGTCATGTCCAATAGGGATATTGGATGCAAAACTGCCAAGGAAATTTGGGACACTTTGAAGGTCAAGTGTCAAGGCACCACTGCTATCAAGAAGAACAGAAGGACAATACTCATCGGGAGTATGAACACTTTGACTCAAATGTTGATGAGTCCTTGACTAAAATCTATGAAAAGTTTCAAAAGCTGATGAATGACTTGTCACTGGTTGATAAAGAATATGATCCAAAAGATTCTAACTTGAAGTTTTTTCTTGCACTCCCTGAAAAGTGGGACTTGAAAGTCACATCAATAAGGGACAATTATGATCTTGATGAAACATCTCTAGATGAGATCTATGGTATGTTGAAGACTCATGAATTGGAGATGGAGCAAAGAAGCAAGAGGAAAAAGTCTAGAGCAAGACAGGTTGCACTCAAGGTTGGAGAGAAACCAAGGGAGAAAGCTGGAAGAAAAAGCCATTCCAAAGGCAAAGCTATGATTGCAAAGTCTGATACTGAGTCATCAAACTCTAATGATGACTCAAACTCCCAAAGTGACTAAAATATTTAGAGTGATCCTGGAAATGATGAAGAGATTCAACAGATCTATTGGTTAAAAGCTTCAAGAGGATGGCCTACAAAAACTTCAAGAAGGGAAAAAGGATTTCTAGGAAAGGCTCTAGTTCCATAAACTCTGATAAGAGGAACTACAGAAGAAACTCTGATGAGAAGGAGTCAAAGTCTGGGAAGATTGATAAGTCAAAGATAAAGTGTTAAAATTGTGATGGAGTTGGACACTTTGGAGATGACTACATGAAGCCAAAGACTGAGAAGAAACAAGTCTTAATTAAAAAGAAGAAAATTTGGGATGATACATCAGAATCTGATGAGGATATCAACTATGCTCTCGTGGCAAATGCTAAAAGTGATGTTGAGACTACTGAGATGAAGGTACCTCAAACTACATTTTCTTTTAATACTGATGATATCTTTGAATTAAGGCTATTTCTAAAAATATTATATGTTAGTTATAGGGATCAAACACTTGAAAAAGCTAGGATCGGATCTGAAAATTCTGATTTAAAGAAAAGGAATGATCACCTAGAAGCTGAGTTAATTTTCATGTTAAAAACTCAAAAAGAAAGAGATGATGTTTTGTATACTAAAGAAAAACTGTTAAAAATCATGCATACCTTGAAAAAAAATTAGCTAAAAAAAGAGAGCTAATCAAGCTTTGGACTAGTTCAGGAAAAATAACTCGGGGTTTAATAGAAAGTGGTTGTTGGGGATAAGGAGTAGGTTATGCTTATAAATCTAATTCTGATAAGATAAATGAAAAATAAACTGAGAAAACTAAACCAATAAATACTGAAAAAAGGTAAAACTGAACAAGTCTCGATTAAGACCTATTAAGTTTAATTGAAGTGCTGATGATATTAAGTCAATAAATGAAAAAGGATCAACATCTGCATCTAATGAAACTTAAAAACCGATAAGTGTGAAAAGTTCACATCAAATCAGTAAATGTTGGTTTAATGACTCAGAAACAGCTTAAGCAAAAGCTGAAGAAAGTCAAAATGAAAAATAAAAAGAAACAACCTAAAAAGATCAGAAATGAAAAAGTAGGTGTCAATAAAGAAAGCAAATATAAACTCATTCCTAATGCATCTAGAAAGGCATGTTTAAATTGTAGTAGTTCTAATCATCTTGATGTTGCTTGTAGGAAGAATAAAGGATTAAACACTGTTCCCCCTAAATCAGAGTTTAGGAATAGAATAGTTAGATATAAACCACAAAATCCATGTTTTCATTGTGGTAGTGTTTAGCATTCAATTTATATAAGTAAAGAGTATCACAGTTTGTATTATGACTATTATGAACTGAGAACCTCTTTAAATAAAACAAAAGTTGTTGCTACATGTGTAAATTCTGATATGAAGAATGTTAGCGTAAACTCTAATGTAAAGTCTTCTGTTGTAAATGTTAACAAACTTAAAAAGGACAAAGGATCTAAGCAAGTCTGGGTCCTTAAAAATACTAATTAATTGTTTATCTGATTCCAGGGTAACAGGAAAAATTCTCTAGTTTTGGACAGTGGATGTTCAGGACACTTGACTGGAAATAAATCCCTGCTATCAGAGTTTAAGGAGGAGGCTGGCCCAAGTGTTTCTTATGGAGATGGCAACTTAAGAAATACTTCGGGATGTGGAAAAATCAAAATTGGAAATGTCATCATTGGAGATGTAGCTCTAGTTGCGGGACTCAAGTGTAATCTGATCAGTGTGAGTCAAATTTGTGACAGAGGTTACCATGTGACTTTTTATGAAGAACATTGTGAAATTGTCAGTGAGTCACATGGTAATGTTGCAATGACTGGTTACAGACTTGGTAAATTATATGAAGCCAGGGTTTCCGTAAATACTGATGGTTCTGAAATATGTCTACTTAGTAGAGCAACTGCGAAAGACAGCTGTAACCGGCATAAAAGACTTTCTCACCTCAACCTCAACTAAATCAATAAACTTGTGAAGAAAGATCTTGTAAGGGGATTGCCCAATGTAGTATTTACTCCTGATGGCTTATGTGACTCATGCTAGAAAGCCAAATTAAGGAAATTATCTTTTAAGAGTAAAATTGAATCCTCAATTCTTGGACCATATCACTTACGTCATATTGATCATTTTGGTCCAGTAAATGTTATGTCTATTGCAAAAAATAGGTATGCATTTGTAATTTTTGATGAATATACAAGATACATATAGGTGTATTTTCTACACACCAAGGATAAGACTCCATCCATTCTTCTTGATCATGTAAGGGAACTGGAAAAAGGATTAACTCACAAAGTAAAGATTATTAGAAGTGACAATGGAACTGAATTCAAGAATAGCACTATGGAAGAATTTTGTAAGTACAAGGGGATCAAATAGGAATTTCTGACCCTGGAACTCCTCAACAAAATGGAGTTGTTGAAAGAAAGAACAGAACTCTTATAGAAGCTACAAGGACCATGCTTGAAGAAGCAAAATTGCCAACCTACTTCTGGGTAGAGGATGTGCAAACTGCATGCTTCACATAAAATGCAACACTGATAAACAAGAATGGCAAAACACCATTTGAGATGGTGAAGAGAAACAAGCTAAATTTGAAGTACTTTCACATATTTGGCTGCAAATTTTATGTTCTCAAAACTCATCCAAAAGAGCTTACCAAATTTGATCTAAAAGCTTATGTAGGCATTTTTGTTGGATATCCACTGTCTACAAAAGCCATCAGAGTTTACAATATATGAACAAGAGTGGTCATGAAATCTATTCATGTATCTTTTGATGACAAGAAGATTACAGGTCTAGAAGATGTAGATGACAATAAGAAATTAAGATTTGAAAATGAAGTACGATATGCTAAAAAGTTAAATCATGATGATCTGCCAAATCTTGATACAGTAAATCATGATATCACCTTAAACTCTGATGAGCCACAAGTCAGTGGCAATAGTGCAAATACTGAAGCACGTGTAGGGGGAGAAATATGATTATCATCAAGAGTCAAGTACAAGTGATACATATCAAGAAACATCAGCAGATACTCCATCAGACTCTGATTCCTCAAATACTAATGAGGAAAATACTAATAATACTGAAAGCACATATTCATGGGGAGCTTCAGGATATAATGATGGTACACAGCAATGTGAGACTAAAGACTTCATGGATCAAGGGGAGGCTCTACTTCAAGGAGTCAACTTTCTTCTGCAAGAAAATGGACTAAGTCACACACACTTAACTTAATCATTGGAAATCTTGATAGTGGTGTCAAGACAAGAAAAACCATTCTAAATGAATGTCTCTACCATTCTATTCTATCTCAGACTGAACCCAAGAAAGTGGAAGAAACTCTTCAAGATGCTAATTGGATCACAGCAATGCAAGAGGAGCTAAATGAATTTGAAAAGAACAAAGTGTAAAAATTGGTACCAAGACCAAAGAATAGATCAGTAGTTGGTATAAAATGGGTGTTGAGAAACAAGACTGATAGTGAGGGCATTATTACAAGGAATAAAGCAAGTTTGGTTGCAGAGGGTTGTTCACAGTAGGAAGGCATTGATTATGATGGGACTTTTGCTCCAGTTACAAGGCTTGAGGCAATCAAAATTTTTCTAACCTATGCTATTCACATGAAGTTCAAGGTGTTCCAAATGGATGTTAAGAGTGCATTTCTAAATGGTGAACTTGATGAGGATGTTTATGTTGAACAACCTCCGGGGTTCATTGATCCAAATCATGTCTACAAAATGGATATGACACTCTATGGACTAAAGAAAGCTCCAAGATCCTAGTATGAAATACTTGCTCAATTTTTATTGAAGAGTGGTTTCAAAAAAGGTATAATTGATAAAACTCTATTTTATATGTATAATGGTAAGGACTTGTTGTTAGTTCAGATATATGTTGATGATATCATTTTTGACTCTACTAATGATAAACTTTGTGAAAGGTTTGCCAAGATAATGCAGTCTAGATATTAAGTGCGTATGATGGGAGAATTAAGCTATTTTCTGGGATTACAAGTTAAGCAGACTGAAGAAGGGATCTTCATCAATCAAGCAAAATATACCAGGAATTTACTTAAAATATATGGAATGCAAGATAATTCAACTACAACAACTCCCATGGCCACTGTAACCAAGTTAGATTTAAATATTGATTCATCAGTAGATATAACTAACTACAGAGGTATGATTGGCTCACTCCTATATTTAACTGCTAATAGACCTGATATCATGTTTGATACCTGTCTGTGTACAGGTTCTAAGCTGATCCAAGGGAACCACATCTGTTAGCTGTGAAAAAAAATTATATATCTCAAAGGGACCATGAATCTTGGACTATGGTATCCTAGAGATTTAGATCTTAAGCTAATTGGATATTCGGATGCTGATTTTGCAGGATGCAAAATAGACAGGAAAATCACATCAGGAAGCTGCCAATTTCTTGGTGGTATATTGGTTTCTTGGTCTAGCAAGAAACAAAAGTCAATTTCCACTGTAACTGCAGAAGCTGAGTATATTATTACAGGAAGTTATTGTGCTCAAATACTTTGGATGAAGAATCAATTACTGGATTATGGGTTAAAGTATTCTAAAATTCCTATATATTATGATAATAAAAGTGCTATTGCAATGACTGGAAATCCAATACATTATTTTATGTAAAACACATCAGTATAAGGTACTATTTCAAAAGGGAACATGTGATCAAAGGTACAGTGAAGTTGCACTTTGTGCCTACAGATCAGCAACTAGCAGATATCTTCACCAAATCACTTTGTTAAGTCACATTTACAAGAATGGTCAATCAATTGGGAATGATCTCAGGATAATTCTCAAACACTGATGGATAAGTTGTGTTCTATAACAGGCAAATGAGTTTAGAGTTTGGTATCTTTTTATATGTATCAGTATTTCTTAAAGTCTGGTAACTATATTAAACACCGATGTCATGTATTCATGCACTTATTACTTAAAATTTCAAATAGAGTGTTAATCCTGATGTTTAAACTCTGGCATTAGTTATATGTTAAACTTTGATTGTACAGTTATGTACAGATATCGGTCAAAGTTATATGCTGATTGATAAACTCTAACAGTAGTTAATTAAATACTGATAATGGTCAAACTCAGATTGACTTTTAAAAACTGATGACTTTTGAATTCATTCAGAATATTTTTAAATCGGTATTTCAATTAAATTACCGAGATGTAGTTTAGTGGGTGATTTTATACAAATGATTAAAAGTGCATAGTTGGTGGCGTATGTTTAGGAAAAATAATAGAGTATCTACACAACATTACCTTGTGTAATTGTGCACGTATTTACTGCACCTTATTATCTATTCCATGATTGTTTTTTGTACAATTACAACTTTCCACGTGTCCTACTAAGTTGAACCGTATGTGAGTAATAGAGTACAGAGTTAAACAAAATCTATTTTTGATTTTAAATTATCACTTTATGTCTAATCAAACTCTTTTTACGCTCTTACTTCTTCTTCTCTCTTATTTAACTCTGAAACCCTAATCAGGTTTTGAGCTTTTTCTTACAACAGTTCATGATGACTTTACCAGTTGCAAGCAAACCCTTCACTTACAATAGAACAAAATTTGTAACAAACAATTATGCCGGTTTTCTTGAATAAACTAGTGTAAATTCTGATTTTTCATATTTTTCAGGATTTCTTAGTTTCAAGTAAAGTGGGATATGCATTAACAAATCCCACTGTGATTTCTGGTACTCAATTTCTTACTTTCTGGTGAACAGGAGTTTTTGATGATGGTGGCCCCAATGGTGGAACTCCAAGCATCACTTTTGAGCATAATGGAGAAACAAGGGTTGTGACTCCTGCAACTGTGAGGAGTGCTCTTCAGATTCTTGCCCACAAATCCTATTATAGCTCTATGGATGATGATTAAATAAGAAGGTTTCTCGCTCTAATTGGCTATAATAAGGGGCTGAAGAATTTTGGGCAACTCAAGATTATTGAAATTCGTAGGGCTTTTAGGGACAAAAATCAGCAGTTTTGTAAAATTCGTAAAAATTTCATCGTAACTCAGAATTTGTTCATCCTAGACTTTTCAAAAAGGTCTTTTCATTATATACAACTTTCGTGTTTTGTGTTTTCCAATAAAATAGAGTTTAGAGGGTCAAAATGGCAAATTAGAATCTGATCAGAATTGGAATCATGGAGAAGTTCAAGATTTTAGATGTGTCGTGTTTGATGGGTTGCTAATGATTGAATATGTGTTCTGATGTGAATTATCTATTTATGTAACTAAGGTAAGTAACTATTCGTTGTTCCGTATTATTTGTTGACCTATGTGTTTTTTAAGTAACTATCTGTTGCTCCGTATTATTTATTTGCCTACGTGTTTTGTAAGTGACTATCCATTATTTCGTATATTTTGAAACATGAATTATATATCTTATTACGTAAGTGAATCTTTATTTCTCCGCACATATTGTGTAACATGTCTTATTATGTGTGGTTAGTTGTTCTCCGATATTTGTGTAGTTATTATAAGTATGATATTAATATGATTAATAAGATAACAATTTTCAGGAATCTCCAGTCTTAGTCATGTATAATAATTAGAACCCGATCACTAGGTAGTGTGATAAATAGAACTTAAAACTAGTTTGCACACGTTCCGGAACACATTGATACCTTGTAAAGATTCGGTTTCACATGACAAGGGACGTAAACTAGCCCCCCATCGACTAAGAATTAGAACCCAGTCAGTTAGGAAGTGTGACATAAAGTATAAGATGCCGGTCACTGGCAAACTGTGGCATAAGGTGTGATTTAGGAATGTGGGACTAAAGATAAGAATTTTTTATTAAGATTTATTAATTGATTAAGAATTTTGATTATGTGGATTATAGAATATGTCATGTGCTTCACTTTGATAATGGTTATTGATTATATAGTGTATATTATTGTTCACCTTGTTATCGAATATATGTGTGATTTTGTGTGATTTGTGTTTTATCTCGAGCATGGTTAAATTGTGTTTTCGAAAAACTTAAAATATATTATTTTGAGTCGTTGGATGGTAGTTTCTCTTTGGGCTTCGCCGCTCATTCTTTTAATATTTCAGGTTTTGCCTAAAAGTTCGAGTTGGATAGCATTGAAGTTCGAGAACTTAGTTTTAAAGTAGATTGACTTTTGGACTTCCGCTTTTAGCTGCACGTTTGTAATAGTGACCTTTGTAATAAGATTTTTGATCAATAAATTATATTTTGTTTTAGTTTTGTTTTAGATTTAATAGTCCGGAAGTGTGGGTTGTCACTTAGGTTACCCTTAGCTGCTAGGAACTTGCTAATTGCAAGGATGCCCGAGATCTATCGTCTACAGAATCTACAGAGTGTTAAGCTATAGGCAGTAATTGTTGGGAACCCCTTGTAGCTAACCCAAGCACCACAACACAAACATATGTCCAAACACAATCCGCCTCAGGTGTCTCCCAAAAGACACTTGTTGTAAAAAGAAAGAAGTTAGAAAAGTTTGATGCTCCTCAAGAAAACCCACATTATTGTCCATTCTTCTAGGCCTTATGGTCATAGAGCTGTCTTGAAGTTTGTACAGGACACTAGTGTCAATGCTATTTCTGGTGCCAATGCTATTGCCGGTGCTAATGCTATTGCTGAAAAATCTGATATAGCACTGGGTGGATAAAAGGTACAAGCTACTCATTCTTCTAAACCTTCAGAAATAGTCAAGAGAAAGCTTGTACTAGCTGAGTCAAAATTAGATGATGAGGACAATGATCCCTTATCATCCAAGTTCAAGAAATTAAATCATGATTCTACTCAAGTTTTAGTTGTACTACCAATTGAATAGGGCACAACAAACACTGATGCTGTAAATACTGATTCTCAAAGCCCTAGAACAAGGAAAAGGAAGTCATCTTGCTCAACAAAAGCTAAAGTGAAATAAGAAATAGTTGACGAGGGACATGATGCATACACTTCACTTAAAAAGCCAAGGAGTCATAAGAATGACACAAATACTAATACACTTGTTACAATCTCTGATTCTCCTGTGAAGCTAAAGAGAAGAGTAAAGGAAGTTACTCATGAGCAAGTTGAGAGGATAGTTAAGAGGTTACAGACAGAAGGCAAGTTTCATGGATCAAGCACACAAGAACCTGTATCTCAAAGGGATACATCAGCTTCTACACCTGATACAGTCCCACAAGAACCTATACCACAAAGTGGTGTGGCAGATATTCCAGACATTGAACCTCTTGCTACCAAGTCAATCCAAGAGTGGCATGATGCAGCCATAGCCAAACTCACAAGTGAGGTCTCTAAGGTCAAAGCTTTCTACAAGACTGTTGAGTCTCATATTACAAAGAAGACATCTGGTTTGCATCTTGGTCATGCACATGAGTCAGATTCGGATTCTGAGGAGAGGGGTATACAAGAGCCTGTATTTCAAAGTAATCTAGCAGCTCCTACATCTCCAGCCATACAAGAACCACTACCTCAAAGTGGTAGTGTAAACTTGACTCCAGATGCAATAATCTTGGCAATTGGCATTGGACACTGAAGGAAGGGTAAATCATACTCTAAAAATCAACTGAAGTTATTTCAGTTCTACCTTTGGATGTTATCCTAGAAGCAAATGTTCTAGAAACACAAAGTATAAATACTGACTTTTCTTTATCAGCATTCAATTTAAATACTGATAATACATTGTCAGCATTTATTTTACCATTAAATCCCGATGGTATGATCATGTCTAGTCCTTTACAAAAGAGTACGCCTAGTCATGTGACTACAGACAACTCTTCTCAGCCACATCTTATTTCTATAGGTTAAAATTTTTTGAGCCTTTCATGTGAGAATGAGAGAAACAATTTAGAAAAAACAGAATTAAAGAGAGGCAGGATCCTTACCTAGCAAAAGGAGAGCTAGATGAGTGTCAGGATTTAGCAAATCCTTGTGAGGAAACTCTGACTCTTAAAAGTCATGAGATGAGTGGAGTGATAAGTACTGAGACTACTTTAAAAGAATATAGAGATTTAAGTAGTTCTTTGATTCATTTTGCAGGTGCTCAGAGTCCTAAAGAAATAGTTGTTGATTCACAACCTGTAGATCCTCAGTCAAACTTTGATGCACCAAGTACTGATACTTTCTTGCAGTCCACTCAAATTTCTCATCCATCCACTATTGTAATCCATGTTCCTGTTATTGATAAAGTTGCAGAAAAAATCCATTCATGATGAAGCCATAATTCCTGAATCACCACAGCACTCTATTGATACTGATATTCTGGAGTTAAACAATGATGCTCCAGTTCATATGGCCACAATTCTTGAAGATGCAGAGTTAAATACTGAAGGTATGGAAGTTTCTGAAGCCGCTGGATCACATACTGCTTCAATTCATGACTTCATTTTATACTTTGATGTTGGAGATAAAGTAGCACACATAGTCAAGAAACCAGTTGTTGATGATGAATCTGTTCATGGTAGTGAGCTTGATGATGGAGATGATATTGATGTATCCAACATCAATATGCTGTTAGATTCTGATGAAGATCTTGATGAAATCATCTTTCCTGAAGGCATGTCAGAAACAGAAAAAAAGTTGAGGATTGTTGAGATGGATAAAGCCAATATCAAGAAGTACTTCGATGAGGAGTGGGTATCTAAATGGAAGGATCCTAGTTATCCTATCATTGTTAATCATGCTTCTCAATATTTGGAGACAGTTGAGAAGCAGATCACAAATCCTGATATGCTCACCCATCTAAAGGCTTCTACTTTACTGATCAAATCCATACATTCCACTCAAGCCAAGGCTAACAAACAGATTGAAGCTCTCAAGGATGCATTTCAAGAAGTCAAATTCAAATCTGAACTTGAAATGCAAAAATAGTTGAAGCATATTCTTTCCAGATAGATGAAACTTGAAGTCAATCAGGCTAAGTTGGAAGCAACTCAATAAAAGATTTATGGGCAATTAGGTGAGGTCCAGCAGTCAATGGAGCTGATTGTTTCCCTCCTGCTTGGTGATGATGCCAAAAAGGGGGAGAGAATATCAAATTCTAAATGCAAGCAGCTCCAGTTAAAAGCCGATGACAAAGATGATGCTCCAGATGGTGGGAGTAAAGGAGGGAGAAAGTTACTTGGGAGGAAAGGTGGAGATCTAGTTGGATTTAATGGTACTTCCAAAACCACTAGCCAATTTGGAAAAGGTGGAGAGAGGGGGAAAAGTGGAAAATAGCAAGTCTCAAAGACCGTGCTTTCAAAAGAACTGACTGTGACTACAAAGCAAACTATGACAATCACAAATGCTGATGAAGACCAAGGTATTCTGGAAATAGAAGTGGGTGCTGAGGTAAGACAGTTTTTACAAACTCTGAAGTTTAAGGGAAAGAAGACAACTTTATTCTACAAGGATCCCAAAATACAAGCTTTTGATTCTGAGGTGAGTATAAGGATTTTTGAAACGGAAAATCCTGGAGTTAATTTTGAGCAACTAAGACTGATGGAAGAGAAATTCAAATCTTTGAGACCAGTAAATACTGATATTGTCTCACCATATGAAGATATTCTTGGACAAAGGTCAACCAAAGGTGTTGTGATCAAATAAATTAGCCAAAATGAAGCTGGAGGACCTGTTCTAAGGTCTCAAGCTATTTTAAATGTTGATAGAAGCTATAAGGGGAAATAGAAGGTTAGTGAAAAGTCAAAGTCAAAGAAGAAATCAGTATCTACTAAAACTCAAACACTGATAGATCCAGTATATTCAATAAATCAAGCTTATTATGATGTTGATGAAGGAAAGGTATTTGAATAAGAAGCCAATCAGGTTCACAAGAAGAGGAAAGTGATTTTTGGATCTGATTGGGCTGAAAAAACTACAAATCATTCCAACCATTGACACTGTTCAAGTTGGTATAATAATTGTTGAAGCTCAACCAGTCACAACATCTGATACTACTCATGTTGTTGACAATATAGTTCAAGAAATAAAAGCTAATCATCCTATTTCTGAAAGAAACTCAAACTATGATTCAAAAGGCTCAAACTCTGATAAACCAGAATTGACTTTTGAAGAGAAGAAAAAGCTACTATGGGGAAGAAAGACACCTGCACCAAAAAGAGATTCTTCTGAAACCATTAACAAGATCTATAGTAGTAATTCACAAGCAAGAATGGCTGGAAGAAGAGGTGGCTTGGGACTTTTAAATGATGATAATTTCACTGGAAATGCTTTAATTCTGAGGGAGCCTGGGAATCTAACAGGAGTGGGAGAAAATGTGAAGCTTGAATACTTACAGAAGATTCTTTCAGTTCAAATATTGCTTGATTTGTATGATACAAATAAGCAAACAGAAAAGATGATGTATTTTCTTGAATCTGGGAAAAGGTTGAAGATTTCTTAGAAATAAATGAGAGACAACCCATGTCAAGAGTTGAAACATATCATAATATTACTTAAGGTAATAAACTCTACAACTGTAACATCCCAAATCTGGGGTCAAGATTGGGTTTCACTAGACAATCTTTACAAAATATAGAATAACATATAAATGACCCCTCAATTCCGGATCGTTACAGGTTTTGGTATGAAACAAGAATCTAACCTTCTAAAATCTACAATAACTAAAATACGAGTTTATTACCTTTGTACTAATTCCCTCGCCTTATTCCTTTTAACATTATCATCTTCTTGCAACTGAGATCTTTCTAATTTCTGATGTCTATTAAGAGCTATTCACTTTTATCCTCATTTGTTTCTAAAAGACATAAGAATTTACAAAGTAAGAGTAAGCCAAAAATGCCCAGCAAGTACATAACGGATTTCCAAGTATCAATATCAAAGGAAATTTCCGGACAAATTTTTTAAATAATTTATAAACATTTCTATTTATTTGAAGTAGTTGAGTGAATAAACATTGGCCGTTACTAGCCCTTAATTATAAATCAAAAGTGACGAGAAACTCCTAGATTCATCTCCTGAATCAGGGTTTTGTCCAGTTTTGTAATTATGAAACTTTTTCGAGGGAGAATGACGTTAATGGTGATCAATAATAAATTAGACTGGATACTAGTTCAACGTTCACACTCATACCCTGCTGATCAGTCAGAATATAGTGTAGATCTATACCTACTTATATAGATCCATTCGGGTACCCAGGCACTGTGGCCCAAGGGTCCAGTCCATTCCCGGCCCATAGGGTCCAGCTCATCATTGGCCCTCATACCATCCAGCCCGTAGAATATTTTGATGTCAAATCATTTTGATTTCAAAACATCCCGATTCAGGGTTCGCAAATAACCCGGAATAATAGGTATTTGCTCAAGAGATCAATCGATAATAAAGGGACTTGCATAATTAAGAGTAATTGCGGTGAATTAAAAAATAGTTAACTATTTTGAACTTAGAATAGGAAAGAGATATTTGCAGTATATAACAAGAAAGTTCAGGAATACTTACCTTTATAAGCTTTATCCACTATTACTGGTTGACTTTGGGACCGACTTGAACGTTCGGCTTTATTGTCTAATCACTAAACTATCCTGGATACGAGTCCAATACACAGGTTCTTCGATTGGAATCTTGCTGAGCTTGACTACTGGTCACTAGGCTATTTTTGGTCCGACGTCAACTCTCGGGTCTTCCGACTAGAACCTACAGAGTCGAAATACCTTAATTCAGTCAATCGTTTATGCTTATCATAACATCACTATCAATTCAACCCATACGATTTCATAAACCGACTCGTATTTATATGTAATATTATTGAATTACACATAACAATCAAGGTTCACTCCTTCGAAATTTGGTTCGGTATTTATTTTCGGAAAGTACGTATACTCGTCGTTTTGAAAAATAGGGTAATCGATCATTTATAAAATAACTTGTCATAACACGTAATTAAGTTTCGTATAATATAATTATATAGTCTAGTTCGACGTTTCCGATAATTTTAGGTTATGTTCCCGTATTTTTGGAATAAATTTTATCGAAAATCGGATAGCGTCTCCTCTGTTTATCGGCCTACCCGTCGAAACATAACTGACGTCAACAATACAACAGTCAACCCAATTCGCACTGGTACGACTTTTAATAATAATATCCTATCTTTCATTTCGAAATTAATTTTTACAACTAATTTTATTTATTTATAATTTAGGACTCAGAATCAATCATCGTCGTCCACCGTCAGCCATCGAAATTTATCGCTGACGACGGCGAATCTCGGAGGTACCCATTTCGGATGCCAAATCACGAGTTTCACCAATTAATTCTCAAATACCAATAATAACAATTATTCGAATAATCATTAAAAATTTATTTGAATTTCTTAAATAAATTCGAATAATTATCATAATTAAAATATATTTTTGCAACCGAATTTGAGATCAGTAACCAAAAAAATCAATTTGAATTAGTTCGAATCAAGCAACACAGGACAGGCAACACAGGACAGGCAAGACAGCTACACGTGCATACGTGCAACGCGAAACTTCGGCCGCCTCACCGGAAAAAGACCGGCGGCAACCGGAAAAACACCACACATGGGTCACCTTGCCGGAAACCGGCGGTAACGAGGGAGAAAACAAAAACTCAGTCCACCACAACAACAATTTCCTACTGCTCAGACATATATACACACATATATGTGTGTATATATGTGTTTCAATTAACCAAACGAACTGAAAACAAAAAACGAAGCCGGAAAAAGAGGGGCGGCCGGACTTACTGAAAGAAAAACGGAGCATAGGTGGCGAAAGAGAAAAGGGGGAGGGAGAGAAAGAGAGAAAAGAGAGAGAGATAATTGAGAGATGAGAGCGAGAGAGATTTGAGGATGAGAGAGATGACAGTCGAGAGGAGAAAGGGCCGCGTGAGGAACAGGAAAAAACAGGGGCGGTGTATTGCTTTTTATTTGTTCTGTTTTTGTTATTATCTATTCATTTTTTATTAATAACTGATTCACTTTCTCACAATTTGACGAAATAGTTGCGTGAATTTGTTGAAAAGTTATAAATTACATACCAAAATTCTCAAAATATTCAAAAGTTAATAAAATAAAAAATTTCTTAATTTTTAAATTATTTTTGGAACGCGTAATGTACCCGCATTTAACAAATTAACGAATAAACGCGCGGGTAAATAAAAGCCAGAAAATTTCCGAAACAATTTTAAAATTCTTGAAATATTTCAAACTTAAGGAAATATGAATTTCATGATTTTTGAAGCCTTCTGGAATTTAATACGGAATTTAAACTTAAATGAAGTCAGGAGAGAAGGAGTATAAAACTATTGAAAATTTTAAATAGTTTTATCGATCTATAAAATGATTATCATATTGAAAATTTTTGTGCCGGGACTCGTGCGAGTCAAACCGTGCCCCAGATCGAAAAAGTCAAAACATGGAAAATGTTTCAGCATAATCATATTAGGTTAGGAAGGAGTTTTTCGAAGAGTTTCGGGTTGTAAAAACGCAAAAACAGTTGAAGTTGGACAATTCTCAGGTTTATAAAATATTCTTAGAACTTAAGTGCGGGAAAACTTTTAGATAAGAAATGCGGCTGATTTACAGGAGAGAAGATTTGGACTAAAATAAAAGAAGATATGCATGGAAAGACTTTGAAGACTGGAAGACTTGTAGAAGATATCTGATTGATATATTTTAGGAGACAGAATTGTATTACATGTCAATTAAAAGTTATCTTGTAACTGTGTACTATATAAACACAGACTTAGGGTTTACACTATATGTCTTATCATTATCGAGAAGATTATATATTGTAACCTAGCAGCTCTTAGTGATATTTGTTCATCACTAAGAGAGAACAATAGTTCATATTTGTAACAGAGTTTATTCAATATACTTGATCTTTGTTACATACTTGTGTTAAATCTATTTGATTGTATAAACACTATATACAACCCCTTCTTCTGTGACCTAACAAGTGGTATCAGAGCTTTTCTGTTAACACACATATAGTAAAGATCCAAACAATCATGTCTGAAGAAGTACAAACCCCAACTAATCCCACCAAAACTCAAGAAACTAAATACACTCAAACCCACAGTCGATATGAGACTATTAGGGTTCCCATACTGAGACCTTCTGAGTATCCCATATGGAAAGTGAAGATGGCTATATTTCTGGAAGCTACAGATCCAGAATACCTTGATAGGATTAATGAAAGACCACATAAGCCTACCAAGCTCTCTGTTGTAGTTGCTGATCAACCAGCAAAGACCATACCAAAGGAGAAAAGTGAGTACACAGCTGAAGACATCTCATCTATTGCTAAGGATGCAAGGGTAAGGCATTTTCTGTATAGTGCCATTGATAATGTCATGTCAAACAGGGTAATTCATTGTAAGACTAAAAAGGAGATATGGGATGCTTTGGAGACAAGATGCCAGGGAACTGATGTAATCAAGAAGAACAGGAGAACTATACTCACTCAAGAGTATGAGCACTTTGACTCAAAAGCTGATGAGTCATTAACTGACTTGTATGACAGGTTTGTCAAACTCTTGAATGATCTGTCACTGGTGGACAAGGAATATGATCTTGAAGATTCAAATCTAAAATTCCTTTTAGCTCTTCCTGAAAATTGGGATTTGAAGTCTACTACCATAAGAGACAACTATGACCTTACTGAAACTAATCTTGATGAAATTTATGGTATGCTCAAGACTTATGAACTTGAGATGGATCAAAGGAGCAAGAGGCATGGAAGAAAGTCAAGGACAGTTGCTCTTAAAGCTGAGGAGGAATCTCCTAAAGTGGCTGCCTCAAAAAGGGGCAAAGGAAAGGCTCTCATCATAAAGTCTGATTCAAAGTCCTCATATTCTGATGATGATGATTCAAAAACTAAAAGTTTACCTGAAATGGATGTTGATGCAGAGATGATGCAACTGTGTGCTCTTATGGTGAAGGGTATCACAAAGATAGCCTACATGAAATTCAGAAAGGGCAAGAAGTTTTTTAGGAAAGGTGGAAGTTCTGATAAGAAAGGATTCAGAAAGTCTGAAAGCAAAGGAGGAAAGTCTGGCAGAGGAGACAACTCAAATGTCAAATGCTACAATTGTGGTGAAAGAGGCCACATATCTCCTGACTGCAAGAAAGGAAAAAGTGACAAAGACAAGGCACTTGTCACAAAGAAGAAAAGCTGGACAGACACTTCAGATTCTGAAAATGAGGTGAACTATGTCTTGATGGCAAATGCTGATAGCAGCCCTGAAACTGCTGAATTGAAGGGCAACATGAAAAACATCCTAGTTCTGGACAGTGGATGTTCAGGACATATGACTGGAAATAAAGCCCTACTATCAGGCTTTGTGGAGAAAGCTGGCCCAGGAGTTTCTTATGGAGATGGCAACATGGGAAAAACTCTGGGATATGGCAATATCAATCTTGGGAATGTCATCGTTGAAACAATAGCTCTTGTCTCAGGACTTAAACACAATCTGCTAAGTGTGAGTCAAATCTGTGACAGAGGTTATCATTTGGATTTCTTTGAAGAACACTGTGAAGTTGTAAGCAATTCTATAGGCAAAATGGTTTTGAAAGGTTATAGGCATGGTAACATTTATGAAGCCAGACTTTCAACAAACTCTGATGGTTCTACAATCTGTCTGTTGACTAGAGCATCAATTGAAAAAAGCTGGAATTGGCACAAAAGACTCTCTCATTTAAATTTTAACAACATAAATGAGCTAGTAAAGAAAGATCTAGTGAGAGGACTGCCAAAATCAGTATTTCCTCCTGATTTCCTTTGTGATTCATGTCAAAAGGCAAAACAAAGAAACTCTTCATTCAAGAGCAAAACTGAATCCTCAATTCTTGAGCCTTATCACCTACTGCATGTTGATCTATTTGGTCCAGTCAATGTCATGTCTATTGCAAAGAAGAAATATATTATGGTTATAGTGGATGAGTTCACAAAGTACACTTGGGTGTATTTCTTGAACAAGAAGATTGAAACTGCATCTACTATAACTGATCATGTCATATAGCTGGATAAATTGGTCAAAGATTCTATTAAAATAATAAGAAGTGATAATGGCACTGAGTTCAAGAATTCAATCATGGAAGAGTTCTGCAAAGAGCATGGAATTAAGTAGGAATGTTATGCACCTGGAACTCCACAGCAAAATGGAGTTGTAAAAAGAAAGAACAGGACTCTCATTGAAGCTGCAAGAACTATGCTTGATGAGGCAAAGCTGCCAACCTACTTTTGGACTGAAGCTGTGCAGATTGCTTGTTTTACACAGAATGCTACATTCATCAACAAGCATGGAGAAACACCATATGAGATGGTGAAGAAAAAGAAGCCAAATCTGAAATATTTTCATGTATTTGGATGCAAGTATTTTGTTCTTAAGACTCATCCTGACAGCTGTCAAAATTTGATCTAAAAGCTGATGAAGGAATTTTTGTTGGATATCCATTTTCCACAAAAGCCTTCAGAGTCTACAATTTAAGAACAAGGGTTGTCATGGAATCTATTAATGTATCTTTTGTTGATTAAAAGATTACTGGACTTGAAGATTTCGATGATCATGATCAAGTGAGATTTGAAAATGAAGATTTAAATTCTGATTCTGCGAATTCTGATGACTTAAATCCTGATCCTGTAAGTTCTGACGGGTTAAATTCTGATGTCATTGAAACTGTGGTAACTACTCCAAGGGAAAATGCACCTGTTCAAGGGGAGCAAGCTAAAGATCCTACCACAACTTAAGACTCTCAAGAAGCATCAGAACCTGTCACTGGCTCTTCAAGTTCTGATTCATCAAGTTCTGACGAGCCAAATTCTGATAATTCTGGAAACTCTGATTCTTCAAATCCTGAAGGATCCAACTCAAATTATGAAGTCTCAGAGAGCATAACTACAGGGGGAGCATCAGAAAATGCTGATGGAGATAACATGGATCATGGGGGAGTATCCAGTTCTAGAAATCAACTTCCATCTGCAAGGAAGTGGACCAAATCACATACACCTGACTTAATAATTGGAGATCCTGAAGCAGGTGTCAGAACTAGAACTGCAACATCAAATGAAAGTCTCTATCATTCTTTTCTATCTCAAACTAAACCAAAGAAAGTGGAAGAAGCTCTTCAAGATGCTGATTGGGTGCAAGCAATGCAGGAAGAGTTAAATGAATTTGAAAGAAATAAAGTCTGGACCCTAGTGCCAAGACCAAAGAACAGATCAATTATTGGCACAAAATGGGTGTTCGGAAACAAAACTGACAGTGATGGCATAATTACAAGAAACAAAGCAAGGCTAGTTGCTAAGGATTACTCTCAACAGGCGGGTATTGATTATGATGAAACATTTGCACCAGTTTCTAGATTGGAAGCCATAAGAATCTTTTTGGCCTATGTTGCTCACAAAAAGTTCAAAGTCTTTCAAATGGATGTGAAAAGTGCTTTTCTCAATGGAGAATTGGAAGAAGAGGTATTTGTTGAACAACCTCCGGGATTTTTAGATTCAAAATTTCCAAATCATGCCTACAGATTAGACAAAGCACTTTATGGCTTAAGTAAGCTCCAAGAGCATGGTATGAGACTTTAGCTCAATTCCTTCTGGAAAGTGGATTTCACAGAGGTACAATTGATAAAACACTGGTCTACCTCAACCATTGAAAGGACTTACTTTTGGTACAGATATATGTTGATGATATCATATTTGGTTCTACCAATGCCAAACTCTGTGAAAGGTTTGCAAAGCTAATGCAGTCAAGATATCAAATGAGTATGATGGGAGAACTTAGCTATTTTCTGGGACTTTAAGTCAAGAAAAATGAAGAAGGTACTTTTATCAATCAATCCAAGTATACCAGAAATTTACTGAAGAAATTTACAATGTAAGACTGTTCAACTACATCCACTCCCATGGCCACTGCAACCAAATTAGATAAAGATACTGGTTCATTAGTAGATATTACTAACTACAGAGGTATGATTGGATCTTTACTCTATTTAACTGCAAGTAGACCTGATATCATGTATGCTACCTGTCTTTGTGCAAGATTTCAGGCTGATCCAAGAGAACCTCATCTAATAACTGTGAAAAGGATTTTCAAGTACCTCAAGGGTACAGCTGATCTAGGATTGTGGTATCCTAGAGAATCAGATTTTAAGCTAATATGTTACTCAGATGCAGATTTTGCAGGATGCAAAATAGACAGAAAAAGCACTAGTGGAAGCTGCCAATTTCTTGGAGGTAGATTGGTTTCTTGGTTTAGCAAGAAACAGAAATTAATTTCCACATCAACTACAGAAGCAGAATATATTGCTACAGGAAGCTGTTGTGCACAGATTCTTTGGATGAAAAATCAGTTACTGGACTATGGGTTAGAATTTTCTAAAATACCTATTTACGGTGATAATCAAAGTGTTATTGCTATGACAGGTAATCCAGTACAACACTCAATGACAAAGCACATCAGCATTAGGTACCATTTCATAAGGGAACATGTGATGGAAGGTACAGTGGAATTGTATTTTGTTCCAACAGATCAACAACTAGCAGATATCTTCACAAAACCACTATGTGAAGCTACTTTTACAAGACTGGTAAATGAACTTGAAATGGTTTCAGGTTCTTTCTCTAAATTTGCTTAGTTTTTGTTCTAATGCATCAGACTTTATGATTAGTGTTTACAGAATGTCTTATCTTCATGTAATCTGTGCTTAAATTATAATACATTAAATGCTGATTGTTATCTGATGTGAATCAATATACTCTGATAGTGATTTGAATATTATGTGACTATTCAATCCAATGAGGATTATTGTGTTAAATGCTGACCTAGTAGTCTTTAACATACTAGAAAACACATGTTTGAATTAGTTGTTTATGTGGAAATTCTTTAACACAAGCAAATTCTGATTTTAAGCTTAGTCAAATTTACTTTGTATATCTTTTTACTAAGTCATAAACTAGATTCTTGCTTCTCATTTGTCAAATTCTGATGTCAGTAAATCTTAAGGATGAACCACATGTTTGATAAGCCTCACTTTTCTAAAGAAAATAAAAGAAAAGAAAATTGAAGTCAGGTACTCCTTTGAGATCTAGAGTAAATATGTGGAAGGGAAGATCCAAGTGCATTGCTGGTATTAAGTTATATGCATTAGAAAAGCAAATAAATTTTTCTTGGTGACTTTTCACATTCTCTGATTACTAGAAATACTCTGATAATAGCATAAATTCTGATAGCAGTTGTGACTCACTTACACTAAGAAGCCACTGTAAAAAGGAATTTCAAAAGATGCATAAAATGAGCACAAACAGTTGAGGTGGATTCTTGCACAAATTTATTCTATAGTAGACTTCATTATTACTGACAGATTTTAAGCACTTTTCTTAGTTATGCCTTATTTCTCAGATGTACTGAAGTTTATCAGACTTTAATCTTTATATGATATTCTGCTAATGCACACACTATTACTCCATATGAATGATGAAAATTAATGTGGTGATTAAGTTGTTTTAGATAAACAGTTAAGTGTCATATGCATAAATTCTGAGGACAAGTTATGATGGAAGTTCTGATGCTTAAACTCTAAAGAAACAAGTCAGAATTTGTATGAAGAATCACAGAAATAGACATTCACTTTTTGAGTACAGAAGCCATGTTCTGATGACCATTAAAATCTGATAATAGTCAAGTTCTGATATTAAATCCTGATGCAAACTTTGATGCTTACGTGGAATTATTTATTTACTTGACTTATTTGTGGTAAATACTGTAATGGTCATATTTTATCAGAATATAATTAGGTGAGATAAAAATAGTCATAATCATTTAGTAAGTGGGAAGCGTGTTTTCCTTGAAACACTGCATGTGCACATTTATTACTGCTTAATACCCGTGCCCACTAATAATGTTTTGACTAATGATATGATGCCAGGTGTCTAAAGTCTGTTCTGCTTCAATCATAACAGTTGTCAAAAAGAGAGTATATATGGGAGTTAAAAGATTTTATAATCTTTTACCTACTTTTCTTTCTCTAATCTCTCTTATTCTCTCTCTCTCTCTAATATTCTCTAAAGCTTTTTCTTACAGGACTTTTATCAAACACCTTGTACACACTCTATTTTCTCACTTATCTTTCACAGAAATGGCACCCAAAGACATCATTTTCAATTGAGCTAAGTTTGTTCCTAAAAACTACTCAGCTATTCTCTCTAAGGATGAAGCTCCGTCAGAACTTCACTTCATCCAAGACTTTTTGTCTCGAAGTGAAATAGGCTATGGTTTGACCCAACCTGAAGCTATCTCAGGGACTCAAGTGCTGGAGTTCTGGAGGTCAGGAGTTTATGATGATGGTGGTGCAAATGGGTCCCCAAGTATCATATTCACAACAGGGGAGGATGCCCATATGGTGACTTTGGCCACAGTTCGACAAGCACTCCATCTTCTAGAAAACTGCACTTATTCAACAGTTGAGGAGCCAACTCTTCAACAGCTAATGGCCAATCGGGGCTATAAGAAGACCTTAACAAAGCTTGGACAGTTGAAGAGACCCCACATATGGAGGGAATAGAGTTTCTTCTTTGACTGCATCACAAGAACCTTTGCAAACAAGTGTTCAAACTTTGATGCAATTCATATCCTAAGTCAGCAAATTGGGTATGCTCTGATTACTCAATCTCATTTTGATTATGCTACTGCTGTACTAGGATTCATAGGGGATAGGATGACAGAAGATAGAAATACTATATATTTTACTAGATTCTGTCAACTTCTTTACAGCTTTTGTAACTCTGATGCACCCCAACTAGCAAGTGAGTTAATTTCACCATTTAAACTTGCTAAGAGAGCATTTACTGACTTATTATCTACTGATAATAAGAAAACTGTTTTGAGACCCCTCCAAATTCCACAATCAATCAAACAGTTTTTAGTAAACTCTGACCCAGCCATATACACTACTAAATATCCTGATGTACAACCAACCCAACCTCCATCAGCACCTCCAAGCACTACACAACCAACCACCTCTCAGCCACAACCAACTCAACCTACCATCAGAACATACTTCCAACTAGCTCAATCCTCACAACGACAACCATCAGCACCCACCATCAGACCTTCATCTTCCAGGCCTAAGAGGGCAAAGTCTGTTCGTCAACCTCCATCAAAGAGAAGGAAGATGATTCTCAGGGATGAATCTGATAGTGAAGAGGAGCAAGTACAGGTTCATGCATATGACTGTTAAAGCTGAAACTGTGGTTTTTCAGAAAGAAACAGAAGCTGAAGGGTCAACCTAACAGATAAATTTTGAAGCTGAGGGTTCAGGTAATTTGAAGAGAAAGAGACCTGCTCGTTCTGATGATAAAGCAACTCCTTCACTATCAAGGAGATTGAAGAAAATGAGGGCTATGAGGCATTTGGCTAAGCCTCCATCAGAAGATATTGAAGAAGCTGAGGAAGGGGATCAGGAATCTCTAATCTCAAAAGAGCCAATTATCATTGAATCCCTTCCAGAAACAAAAGACATTGTTCCTGATACAGTGCTCACCCCTCCTGTCTTTCCAATAAAAGCAACAGATGATGCTGAAGAACAAGCAACAAGTTCTGAAATAGATATTCACAATCTGAATATTCCTACTGTTCTTTATTTGGAAGCTCCTACAGCAGCTCAGACATCTCCAACTCATTCTCCAATCTTAAATGCTGATATACCATCCACACCAATTCTTGATCAGGAACCTGAAGATCAGAATTTAGATAAGGTAGTTCCAGAATCTCCCATTGCCTCACATACACTTGTCTTATCAGAGAATGATGAGTCTTCTTCCAGTACTGGAGACAGTGTTTCTGTCGATAATCCAGCTCCTACTGTAGGAAAGGAGGAACTTATTGAGAAATTTGTTGAGCAAGCTGCACCTATTCTTTGGGAAGATACTCACAGAGGTGTGGAGTGGACCAAGAAGTGGAATGACACTGATTTCATTCCAAGCTCCAAAGTACTGACAAACCATATTGGAAAAGCTGATGAGTTGCTCAAAAATTCTGATTTCAAGACACAACTCAAATTCACAGCTCTGTCTACCAAACATCTTCAAGGTCTACACTCTGCTACTCAAAAAAAGGTTGTGAAGCTTCTTGAAAAAGCTAAAAAGCTAGATATGGAGACCACACTTGATAAAAAGAGGTTTATCAGACCTATTTATGAAAAGGTTGAAGCCATTGAGAAGATTCAAGAGAAGCAACAGGCCCAAATTACTGAGGTCTTGCAAAATCATGCTTCTCAAAAAGCTCAATTGGATGAAATCCAATCTTCAGTTGAACTTCTTCTCTCTCTCCTACTACCGGATGATGCCAAAAAGGGGGAGAAGATATTAAGTCCAAATGCTCTAATGATCAAGTACTGAAGAAAAAAGATAACAAAGGTGATGACCAGGGAAACGTTAGCAAGGGTAGAGGTCAAGTTCAAGGTCAAGGGCAGAGCAGCAAGGTTTCTTCTAGGAAACTAATTACTGATGCAAACAAATCTTCTATTCAAAAGAAGACAAGTTCTGAAGCTACTTAAACTTAAAATCTGATAGCAAGTGCTGATAATCAAAATCTGATATCAAGTTCTGATGAGCAAAGTCTGATGACAAAGCCTGATGTTCTGATACAAGGTGGAAGTCAAGACTCTCAAAAGTTTATGCAAACTCTGAAGCTAAAAGGGAAGCAGATTACAGTCTATTACAAGGATCCCAAGATTCAGACACTTGATGAGGAAATTGCTAGAAGATTATTTCTGAAGCATAATCCTGGAATGGATTTAGAAAATATCAAGGAGGAAAAAGCTAGATTTAAAGCTGAAAAGATAAATCTAAAGTCTAAAGCTTCTATTGCAAAGAAACCTCCAAGGCCTAAGGAAAAGGCATTGTGATCAAGGAGAAATCAAATACTGAGGCATCAAAGCCCAAGAATAGATCACAGACTGAGATTGATCTCAAAGATAAAGGGAAAAGAAAAGTTGATGAACCAACCAAGCCACTGGAGATGAAAATTCCACAAATCTTGATGAAACCAGTGTGCAAATGGTTCAAGTTATTGATGATACTCTTGCTGAAGATGAAGATGTTCAAACTCTGAAAAGAAGGAAGATTTCTAAAGAATCAAATACAACCTCTGACATGGCTCAAGTTGTTCAGAGTGAAGAACTGCAAGCTACAACAGAAACAGCAAGTTCTGATAAAGTCATCAAGACATCAACCTCTGACAGTGCTCAAGTTGATTTAGACAAGATGGAAGTAGCTGATAAAAAGAAACTTCTGTGGAAGAATGTCAAACCATTAGATCCAAAGAAAATCCAATTGTTATATGATTTCATGACTGTTGGATTGAAAGCCAGGGAAGCAAGGGATATAGCTGGACTAGGTTTTGATGAATCTAAGATCAAAACAGGAGTTGAAGTGCTTACAAGAGATCCATTTTTGCTAACTGACAGGCCTCTTGAAGATGTTACACAGAAACACCTTGATAAGGTTTTCTCTGTTCAAGTGGTACTAGATGTTCATGACAAGCACAATGTCAAGGAAAATCTAATTCTATTTCTTGAATATGGAAGGACATATCAAATGTCAGAATCAGATGTGCTAAACAAATCACTGAAAGAACTTCAATTCTTTCATTACCTTTTAGAGGTAAAGTCTGATATTACCAGAAGATGGTCAAATTTCATATTGAAGACCATAAGAGATAAAACAAGAATTTCTGGTTCAAGGGTTACGGAATTCATTCCTAACATAGTTGAAGATGATGGAAGTGAAATTACAATGAAGAAGAATTATGCTAAGCTTGAAGTGTTACTGAATGAGAAATGTCCGTGCTACAATGAAGATTCTTCTCATCTAAATGTAATAAGACTGGGTGATGGTTTAGAAAGAAACCATATCTCTGCTTTAAGGACTGCAATCTATCAGATTGGGAGTCAGAATGAAGAGATGAAGTCAAGACTACACTATCTCAAGTCCTGAGGATTAAAGAAGAAAAGCTGATATCAAGCTTTGTCAAGAATCATTTTGGATTCAGATTGACTCAGTGAGATTGGTAAAATCTACAAGGATTGTAAGTTGTAGTTAGTTATCTAGTTAAACTCTTATTTGCATTTGTACTTAAATGTTTTTGACATCATCAAATATATTAACTTGTATATTTTGCATAATTTACAGGTTAGGGGAGATTGTTAGATATATTTGAGATGTCATGTCTAATATGATTTGTGTTTAGTTTTCAGAACTTAACAATAGGACAAATCAGGTCTTACTAAAATCAGGACTTACTGGAAGTCAGGACTTAATATCAGAACTTAAGGTCATATCAGAACTTAAGTGCGGGAAGACTTTCAGATAAGGAATGCGGCTGATTTACAGGAGAGAAGATCTGGACTAAAACAAAAGAAGATATGCATGAAAAGATTTAGAAGACTGGAAGACTTGTAGAAGATATTTGATTGATATATTTTAGGAGAGAATTGTATTCCATATCAATTAGAAGTTATCTTGTAATTGTGTACTATATAAACACAGACTTAGGGTTTACACTATATGTGTTATCATTATCGAGAAGATTATATATTGTAACCTAACAGCTCTTAGTGATATTTGTTCATCATTGAGAGAGAACAACAGTTCATATTTGTAACAAAGTTTATTCAATATACTTGATCTTTGTTACATACTTGTGTTAAATCGATTTGATTGTATAAACATTGTATTCAACCCCCTTCTACAGTGTTGTGTGACCTAACAATGGAGATGTACCTAAATGTTCTTGAAGAAAATCTACTTAAGATTTTTTTTGATGATGCTACTGGATTTGCCAAGGTTGAAGACTGAAGTTAAAGTCTGAAACACTAACTGTAAGATTGTACATTTGTTAGTATTTCTGCATTTAGATAGTTTTGACTTCATCAATTAGAAACTTATACATATTTACATAATGCACAAGTTGGGGGAGTTTGTTAGAAGAAATTGATGATATCGATATTTAACTATCAGAGTTTTCCAATCAATATTTGATATCAGATTTTGACATAGATGACATCATCATTTATCGTCAGTATTTGCTGATCAGTATTTGTCATCTGTATTTACTCACATCAGTAGTTGTCAAGCTGGAAATCAGGAGACATCAAAGGAGGAAATATTTGCAGAGATATGTCGGTGTAGGACTTTACTTATTATAGCAATCAATAGATGGATATGTATTAGGATTCCTTATTCTATTGTAACGCATATTCTAGATTGATTATATAGTTGTGCAGTATATAAGCACATGTTAAGTTTATACTTTATGTGTTGGTTCGAATTGATATATCATTCATAAAAACCTAGCAGCTCTTAGGGATATATGTTCATCCTTTGAGAGAGTATTGTAATCAGTTTTTATCAGTTAATATAAAAACTGTTCTTTCTGTTAAATTTGTTAATTCGATCTGATTGTTTAAACTATATTCACCTCCCTCTACAGTTGATTAAAGGCCTAACAATACTTGCCCTCGTGGCTATGGCAGCAAGGGCTCACCAAGGACGTAGTGATTTTTATGTCCTTCCAGGACTAAGTCTAAAACGTCGTTCTAGGTAATGGCCTCGTGGCTTGTAGGATACCTTCTTGGCTTTGTGACGTGTGGAGCTCTTGTCCCAAAACGTTCCCTGAATTTGAGGGGCTAAGACCCTCTATATAGATGTTAAGAGTTTGAAATTAGGGTATACTTAGGTGACTTGGTGGACAAGTCTCCACCTTTGACTGGACTATGGAGTCCTAGAAAGCAGGAATTACTTTCCTTCTGAATTTAGGTTGCTTGGAGGCTAGTTCATATAGAAGTAGTTACTTATTTGAACACATTTATTGGGTTGTTTAATTAGTCTCTTTATTAATTACTAAATTAATAAATAATTAGGGTTTTGGGCCTCATTAATTGGGCTTTTCCTTTGACAGGTCTAGTTAATGTTACATTAATCCGCAATTAGGGTTATTTTATGCTTTATCAATAACCTTTGTAAAGAACTCAAAACTCGATTATATCATCCATTACATAGTGAGATAAACTCATTTAAATTGCATTAAAATCGTTTATTTCTCCACCACAATGAGAAATCAAGTATAACTATTAAAGATCCACTTTCAAGAATTTGTAAATTTAACAATATATAATTAATATATAGATTTTTAGTTACATTCTTTTAATCTAATTCACTAAATTAAAAATCTTGGTAGTAAAATTATTATCAATTTGTAGAGGAAAAAAATGATTCCATTATATCTTTAATAATTAAATTTCAGTTAAATATTTAAATTTTAATTTATTCCAAAACATATATATAGTACTAATGGGTTTGAATGGGTTTGATGAAGAAAATAATGACGGAAACACTGAAGTATCAATAAAATAATATTCACTGAAATACTTTTCGCTGATAATGTTATAGAAATATAATATTCTCTCTGTTACATGTTTATTTCTATGAAACGCTTTCTTATCATTCATAAGTCTCATATCAAAAAAAATTATTATTTATTAATCAATAATATATTTTTTAATATCATAGAATTTAATTCTTCCAAACAATAGTTATAATAATATTAAAATATTTATATATGAGTTTAAAATGGTAAAAAAAAATTAGGATAATAATAAGATAATAATTTGAGTTAAATGTGTTAGTCCTTAACAATACAACAAGAATTACAGAAGGGGGTTTGAATGTAATTCTGGCTACTTTTTGAGATTAATTAAAAGTGGTTCTAAGTTAACAATATATAAGTGTTTGATTTGCAAAATACGGAATGAAGAGTTAGATAAATCAAAATACAAGTAATTTAAAACACAAGTCTTTAAAAGCTTTCTGGTGGATTTGAATGTATCCACCAGATATATATATATATATATATATATATATATATATATATATATCAAGAGAACCCTGTGAAGCTTGAATAGCTCACAGCTGCTTACAAATATGAACAACTAAACTTACAGAGAAATGCTACAGGGTACAGCTTACAATTGTTTCTCTGAGAATGTATTTGCTTAGTCTTCTTGTTGTTCTACTTGCTACTCTTGGTTTATATATCACCAAGATTACATAGTAATAAGACAAGATAATAAAACAAAACCTATCAAGTCTAATACTATGTTGCTTCACTACTCTATTCCAGCATCTTTGAATATCTTCATAATAACATTGAAATGGTAATGCTTCTTTGTTCTCAAAAACCCAGCTGAATAGGCTACCACATTCCTTTTGCAAACACTCGACGCATGTGACTGTGTTGTCACTGTCAACAAATGTTTGAATTGATCATCCGTCGGGTACATGATTATCATCCGTCGGGTTGCCTTATTGATCATCCGTCGGGAGCTTTGTTGATCATCCGTCACTAGCTATTTGACACTTGACTTTATTTCACTTATGCAGAATTACAAGACATCTTATATTTATAATTAATTAACCTATTCTACATATTTAATTAAAGTCAACATGACTTATATGCTACTACATAATCTATACAAGGGTGTTTACAGAAATGTGCTACATGACTTATTGTTACATAAGCTACTCACTCGATGGATGTCAAATCATCATCCGTCGGGACTATATTGAGTCATCCGTCGGGACTATATCTGATCATCCGTCGGGTGCTACATTTTTCACTAAGTTGAATCTACTAAGGTGTTTTGTTAATGTAATTATCAAGTTCACAACATATTCCCAACAATCTCCCCCAATTTATGCCTACTAGAAATGTAGCCATAAATTAAGAGAAACTTGATGATAACAAAACACTCTAAAAATAGAGATTTAAAAAGTAGTAGATAAAATTGAAAAGTGCTGCATAATTTACTAAAAAATTTACAAGACAAAGTGTACAAAGATTTGCTCACAGTCCTTTTCAAGGTGCTCCTCCAGCCTGAGCAGATTGTTTTATTTCCTTGATCTGGATCTCTTGTAACAACCCAAATCCGGGGTCAAGATTTGGTATCACGAAAAAAATATTTACATGGAACAAAAGGATATTTAATTAACCCCTTGAATCCTGATCGTTTACAGGTTATGGTGTGAAACAAGAATTTAACCCTTTACAACTTACAATAACTAAAATACAAGTGTAACTACCTTTGAACTAATGCTCTTGTCACATTCTTCTAACACCTTCAACCTCTCGCAGCGAATATTTCTCTAGCTTCTACTATCTATCAAAGCTATTTGCCTTTATCCTTATCTGTTTCTGGCAGAAATAAGAATTTACAAAGCAAGAGTGAGCCAAAAATGCCCAGCAAGTATATAATTTGAGTTTCAAGCATTAGTATCAAAATAAAAACTTCCGGACAAAATCTTAAAACAATTTTAAACAATTCTATTTATTTTGAGTGAGTGCGCGAATAAACGTTGGTTGTCATCAGCCTTTAACTAAAATCCAAAAATGACAAGCGATTCCCCGATTCATCTGCTGAATCAGGGTTTTGTCCGGTTTTAGAATCATAAAACCATTCGAGAGAGAATGTCATTAATGGCGATCAACAATAAATTAGACTTGACACTAGTTCGCATCTATATTCTGCTGATCAATCAGAATATAATGCAGATCTATATCTCAATATATAGATCCAGTCGGGTCCCCAGGCACTACGGCACATCTCGAGGCACCAGTCATATCCCTGTCCTCAGGATTAAGTAGAACTCAATCCCCAAAATATCACTATCCAGCCCATAGAGTGTTTTGATGTCAAATCATTTTGAATTCAAAACATCCCAATTCAGGGTTCGCAAATAACCCGAAAGAATGGGTATTTGCTCAAGAGAGCAATCGAATTATAAGGACAAGAATAAAAGAACATGCATAATCAGAGTAATTTCGGCGAAATGTGAAGCATTTAACTATTCTGAACTTAGAATAGGAATGAAGAAATAATTGCAGTAATTTAAAAGAAAATCAGTAATGCTTGCAGTATTTAAAAGAATTTTCTGGAATACTTACAGTATTTAGAAGAAAGTTTGGGAATACTTGCAGTATTTAAAAGAAAATCAAGAATACTTGCAGTATTTAAAAGAATGTTCTGGAATACTTGCCTCAATAAGCTTTAACTGCTATTGACTTTGGTTTGACTTTGATCATTCGGCTTTATCGTCAAACTACTATCCTATTCTGGATACGATCCCAACATTCAGACCCTTCGGTTGGAAATTCGTTGATCTCGACGTCTAATCACTAGATCGTTCCTAGTCTGATGTCACGTCTCGGGTCTTCCGACTAGGACCTACAGGGATAAAATACCCTAATTCAGATAATCGCTTTGCTTAACATCACATCACTATCCTATTCTACCCATACGATTTCATAATCCAACTTATATTTATATGTATTATTGAAATACACATAGCAATTATGGTTCACATCTTCAAAACTGGGTTCGGTATTTATTTTTGAAAAATACATATATTCGTCGTTTTGAAAAAATAGGGCAATCGATAATTTGTAAATTATTTTGTCTCAATCGCACTTAAGTTCATATAATATAAACATATATGGTTATTCGACGTCTCCGATATTTATAGGTTACGTTCCCGTATTTTTGGAATTAATTTCCCAAAAATCGGGCAGCGTCTCCTTTGTTTATCGGCCTACCCGTCGAAATCTAATCGACGTCAATCACAACACAACAACAACCAATCATCCAATTCACAATCCATACACCAATCCCAATCACCGATACAATTCAGTTATTAACTATTTTTATTCATTTTGAAATTTATTTTACACAATAATTTTATTTATTTATAATTTATTCATTTTCATTTCATAATTGTTATCACGAACTGATTTCTTTAATTAATAAATGTAGGACTCAGATAAAATCATCATCGCCCACCGTCGGCTCGCCGAGGCTCATCGCCGACGGCGGTAAAATTCGCGGGTACCCGATTTATTCGGGTCTCCAACACGAATCCCACTGATTAGAATAATTCTTTTCCCGCACGAAAATGAGTTTTATTTCACAAATCTTAATCAATTAATTTCAGCAGGAAATTGAAGAAGTAATCCCAGCAGAATATGATTCCATCAACAGGAAACAGGGCAAGGCAACCACGGATACACGGCAACACCCGGAAATCACCCTGCCATCAACACGCGCCACACACGCGGGCGACGATGATAGTCACCGGAAAAGAAAGGGAAACACAGTCACACAACCACACAATAATCCAAAGCAACTGACATATACACACATAACACACGTACACATACGGATGTACACACACGAAGCACACAGGAAGAAGCTGAATAAACAATCGGAAAAAGAAGGGGAGCAGGGGCGGCGATTTCACCGGAAAAACAAGGCAACAGTGGCTTACCGGAGGAAGGAACACAACCGGAAGGAACAGAAACGGGAATTGAAAATGGAAGAAGAAGAAATCGAGGGAGAGGAGTGAAGAGAGATCGAGAATTAGAGAGATTGAGGGAGAGAAATTGATAACAAAGAGATGAGAGACTGCCGACTGAAAGTTAAGAAAGGGAGGTAAACCGACTGTATTGATCTAATTAATTTATCGCAATAATCTATCCTTGCACCGTAATTTATCGATATAACGAATAAGAGACATGTAACTAAAATTTGATCAATTATCGAAATAATTTTAAAATTTTCCGAAACAGTTTTAAAATTCTGAGAATAATTTTAAAAAAATAATAAAAAAAAATAAGAGTTTTGTAATTTTTAAAGCATTTCTGAATTTAATATAGAATTTACGCTTAAATGGAATCAGAAAATCATTTAAAGATGAATAATTAATAAAATACTGATTTCTAAATTTTATAAACTCCTAAATATAACAAATAAAATTATAAAATAACAAAAATAATTTTTGAAACAATTTTAACATTTTATAAGAATAAATATTCAATAAAATTATTTTAAGAAAATGAATTAAATTCACACAGCTCGACAATTAATTATAAAATTAATCTTCGCATCCAACAAATCACAAATAATTAATAATACAGCAAAACATAGCGGACAGAACCATTACACATTCCATTTATCTCATAGTTCGATAATTCCATTTACAAATCGGATCCGAAAATAGGTTACTTAGCCGCTAAGTAACTAGAAAGACGATACGATTTTAATACCATATTTGGATAATTATCAAAACAGAACTTCCTATAAAACATTTTTATACAAAAATAAGGTAATAATATCTCGCCTTTTGGGAATACGAATTTTTATCGATCTATAAAATGATTTTCGTATCGAAAAATTCACAATGGGACTCGTATATGTCAAACCGTACCCCGGATCGAAAAAGTCAAAACACGAAAAGTGTTCAGAATTATCAGATTAGGTTAGGGAGGAGTTTTCGGAAGAGTTTCGGGTTGTAAAAACGCAAAAACGATTGAAATGAGACGATTTCTGATTCTAAAAAGTAATTTTACAATTACGTAAAATAATCGTTAACAATTCTATAAATTCTTATAAAGTCATATAATAATCCAAAAATTACCGGGAAAAATACCAAAATTATCTATATTTAATTTTGGATAATTAAAAATTAAAATATCTCGATTTTATCAGAAATAACTTCCAAATACTATTATTCATCATCAAATAATTCACCAAAATTCACATAAAAATCACATAATAATTATTTATTGATAAAATAATTACATAATATTTCCCAGACGTTACATCCTTCCCCCCTTAAAAGGATTTTGTCCTCAGAATCATGCTAAGGAACAGACCATGATGTTTTCCAAGTACTTTCCTTATAATTTCTCAGTCCTCATCACCTTAATCATAATTCAACGGCCTTTTACCGTCATCAAATCTATCGGTTGCTCATGCGACCCCTATCTCAATCTCTACTTCGTACATTTGAAGCTAAATGAAGTTTAATAGTCATACAAACATGAATGTCTTATAAACTTGTTATACTTGTGACAACAAGACCAACTCATTCACAATCGTTCTATCTATCTCATTGCCTCAAAGGACTAACTTAATTCACACTAATCTTCTTTTCTGTCTAATTCTAATAGTTCCTATTCATGAAATTTCTATTTTCACTGACTGTTCTACTCTACTTATCATGTCTCCTTCTGTTTGGTTAAATTGACCTATGATCGTTTCCAATCGTATTCGAGAATCTTTAATCGGTCTCTTGCATTTTCTATTCGTCTACGCCTGATATCCTGAGTTCATGACATCTGATGCTTCAGAATGTTCTTTATCTGTTCAAAAACTAAAAAGGAAAATCTCGGCAATTGCATCTACTCACCACTTGGTAGCATACTTCTATTTCTTTTCAATCACTATCAAGTAGATTCATTGAGCGAGAATCTCTTACTATCTGAAAGGAAATATATTAATTTGGGAACGGAACGAATCATAACTTCATTCGAAACCCGGTCTCTTGGTACTAATACTCATTTTGTTGTCCTATCAATTTAGATATCAATACGAACTTTGATGCTCACAACGTTTCATACTGAAGTCAACATCAATCATCTGCATTAATACCACCTTTGATATCTAACAACAACGTAAGTATCAGCATAACCCAGAAAATGGATCAAAACCTATTCTTCAATTTCCAACTTTTATAATTCTTTTAACCATTTCCCCACAATCTTAATGGTATTTACTCTTTTCTTTCCATTTGAAACATCTGTTCCTAAATGGACTTTTGCTGATTGGTAGTTAACCACACACTGAAGTTCACAATTAATTATAACCAGAATTCGTATATTTGAAGCTGAGAATGCAACTGCTATTTTTCAACTCTTCGCAAGCATATCTTCAGGCGTTCAACTTGGTCTTCCTTAGTCCTTGAATTAGCGAGGATGTTATCAATAAATACAATCGTACTATCCCAATACTCCTGGTACATTGTGTTCACTTAATCTTCAAACTTACAGTTTCTAATAATCGATGCGTAACCTCATATCTCCATTCTCTTTTTCCATAACCGCTTTTGTGCACAGTACAAAATACTCTTCATTTCATTATTCTTTCATTCCACATTTCTGAAGTTTTCCTTCACTTATTATTTTATCCTTATTGAGTTAGACGATACAGGGCTTTTGACACCAGCTTGACTCTGTGCAGTAACCGACGAGAAATTCTTACCTCATTCTCTGAGGTACCCTTGGTAAATCATTTGTTCAAACCTCCGGGACTTCACTTAAATTTTAAAAATTCTGACATGAGATTCATTGTGACATTCTTCTCTAGAAGTTCGCCATTAATATCTTTGTTTAATCACTCATGTTTACACGCATTCCTTGAATGAAATTCCCATCTTCAATTCTCGGCATTTCACTTCATTCTCCAATCTTTTCTGGCACAACTGACATTCATACCTTGCATATATCCTGGATTAATTTATAAAATTTCTTTGAATCCTTTTGATTCCACTTCTTGTCTTGATTAGTTCTTCATTCTCATTATTCATTATCTCTTTCAAACGTAACGAATTTTTTTTTCTTAGTAATATTACTATGTTTATCATTGGATAGGTCATTCTTGGAGTTTATACTGGAATGAAGGCTTTTATTTATTTATAATATTTAAATTCTTACTAACAGAATTATCGAATTTCATCGGTAGCTATTTTCTTAGCGTTGCTTAACTCATCACGAATCGCGTATTTTACTTTACCTCGTTGGTCAACATCTCTTTTCCTTGAGTTCATGTGCGGACTTCATTAGTCTCCGTCTTACCTTAGATGCTTGAATTTGTGAACTTTTTGTTATTTTACAGCAACTTCCATTCAATCGCCGTTCAAAAGAAGTGTACATTCAAATCTTCCATTAATTCGTCATTCGATATGGGTATACACCCAAGTCCTTCCTGGAACGCTATTGCAGATGATATAATCCCTTTTCTTTATCTCGAACCTTCAGTTCTTAAAAATATTCTTCTCACTAGCATGTATCAGTAACTTCATGTTCCTCTTATTCATCGAAAAGAGCGTATTCTTCTGGATCAAACCTTGCACCTGGTTGCAGTAACATCACGCTAATTGAACTAAGCCTTCAATTTTTGTTAACGCCATTACTTTTTCCAAATTTCTTATCGCTTTGATTTCGGATCTGGAAATCATGTTAGAGCTTGACTCAATCTAATTGGAATCGATCTCCATTTAATTAACCATCAGTTGTTAAAGTTGATCAATTATTTCCTGTAACTGATCACGTAAACCAAGTGCTGACTAGCTAACTGGAATCAAAGACCAATTATATAAAGTCGGTTTGGTCATAACAACTTTCTCAAGAACCGAGATCGCAATTATTTGGAGTACTAACGAGAACGACAATGTACTTTTTTTTGTCCTTACATATAGGGTAATTTCTGAAAATTTTGGTAGCACTTCCCTTATATCATTGACTACCAGTCGGACTCAAGCCGACATCATCAATCAACCAAATCATCCACAATCATATCCGTCCACTTCCAACAACCACATCCACCCATTCAACACAATTCAGATTATATCGTTTTGATCAGCATATGTATTGTTAATTGGCATAACATATATCTTTTTTTTTTGAATTGGGAAATTGGGTCTTACACCAACAATGATTAATATAACCATACCCTTCTCAGTCCATTCAGAATATTACGAATTGTTATTAATGAACTTAAGGTTTGATTTCATGATTCTTTTAATTTATTTCTGACCATTATTAATCGGTTTATCTTTTAATAACTGCGCATGGTCTTCATTATTACCATCACATTCTGGTGGAAACTCAATCGTTAGATCATTATTTCTTGAAAAGTTTCACAGTCGAGTCACCATTGCTTCATCTCCACTTATGGCTTCGCATCGAACTTTCGTCACTGACCCGGTTATGAGCATTGTATTCACAATCACTTATTTACGCAAGTTAGAGAACTTCACAATTTCGTGAAGAACACGTTCGAGGTTCGATTACATTTAAGATTTCTTCCATCTTGAATCTTCACTACAAATATCTTCCCGCGACGAAGGGATGTTTCACGTAGTAATTGCATGTCTGAGTCATTGTTCATAATTTCCTTGATCTTTAATCGTCGTCCCGATACTCGTTTGCTCCGTCCGACGCACACAACTTTATTTCATTATTTTATAATTAACTTATTTCTTATACTTCATTAACGATTCATTTCTCGTCGAAATCTTCTGATTTGAAATGCATTGCGTTAACGTAATCTACCATGCTGATGAGATCCTCATAACACGAACAACTGTCAGATTTGATGTCTTTGCCATGACCGTGTTGTCGGTGTGTCCATTCTCCCTTGCTCGGCTTGTAATCATATCCTCCTTCGACACGTAATTCTACCTGCCACACGGAACTATTCTATTTCTTTTGTAATCGTCAAAGAACAGACTCTACACAAGAGGAGAGTTTGTGAACATGATTTTGATTGGAAAACGGAATAAGGAATAACAATGCAACCACCGATTGGAAGAATTTGTAAATCAGAAAATTGAAGAAAGAAAAATGAGTGAAGAATGAGACAACCATATTCGTACTCAAGATGGCCAGTCTTTCATACTATATGGCATACAACACATGATTAGGTAGCGTTCCACCCGACTCTTTGTCATTTTGACAAAGCGTCATACCACAACACTGTTGTCTCAATCAGGAATCAAGAATTTGAGAAGATAAACAATTCAGACGGAATAAAAGAATTCTTCTTTCATTTCTGCCTCATATCATTTATCAACAGAAGAAGCTCATACGTATTCAAGAATCAAAAAGAACATATGTCATCGTGTTAGAGGAAAGAATGTTTGTGTTGATCACCTTCCATGCTTCATTTAAGTATGCCTTCAGGAATCATTCGAATGAGAGATTCATCGTTTAGGTCACGTTATAAATTCAGAAAGTCACCTGGACATGCCTTCATATCCAATATTGTAATGATTTGACCATAATTACGTCCTTGCGAAATTTATAACTGTAATAACCCCACTTTTTGGAATTTTTGAAACCCTGATGAATAGTAACTTTTGATGATAATGCTGATTAAGGAAAATTATCAGACCACACTATATAGGAGTACTGTTATGGAAATTCTAAGATAGTATTAGTATTCCATAAAGTAAATAAGTGTATGTAAAGATCGTCAGAATCCAAATTCGAACACTTTGATTTTTCCCAAAAATCCACCAGATACCGAAAGAATTGAGTATAAGGTAACATGATTAAAAGGATTTTAATTCAAGGATTATAAGAGGGGATTATAAAAGGAATATAAAATATTGAGAAAGGTTTAGGGGAACCCAAGTAATAAGATCCCGGGTATGATCCCTCAAACGATAAACAAGAACGAAAGTTAAGCGAACCGTATAACAGATCAGCGATCATTAGCCAAGTAATTAGAAGTTAATCAAAGGGGTTAGTGGATGATGATGTCATCGCACCAACAAGAGGAGGACAAGTGTAATAAGATGACATAAGTAGATGACATAAGCATGACCAAATGGGAAGGGTTGGTTGGTTGATTGTGAGCCACACAATTTTTACCATGGTAAAAGGTTAATTAACAAACAAAAAGGAAGCAACCAAGCAAACACATTCATTTCTCTTCCCCCCATCTCCTTGCTCATGGTTTTTTTGAAGAAAAACAAGAAGAAAAATTTCCAAACCCAAGCTCCACTCAATCATAATTCAAGAGGTTTGTTTCTTTGGATCCTATATTTCATAACTAAGAAGAGCAAGTAGTTTGAGTGCTTGAATCAAAGGTTTTCTATCTCAAACAAATCATTTTAGTTTAGGGTGAATAGTAACTTTCAAGAAAAAAATTTTGATTCTTGATTTTATTTGTAAGGTCAAGGTAGCTTAAGCATAGATTAAGGCTTCCATGGGCATTCCAAGGATCTTTCATTGATTAAAAGCTTCAAACCCTAGTTTTACTTTGAATATTTAGGAGTGGTTTTGATTAATATAGTTCATGAGAAGCATGATGCTTGTGTGTTTAAAGTTTGGTTGGGTTTGTAGTGATTGGATTTTAATTGAGGTGTTGATGATTGTTAATGGAGGAGTAGTAGTTTAAATGTTTAAGCATGAGTTGAACCTTATTTGATTTAGTAGTTTGGTTGAATTTGAAGATAGTATGATATTGGATTAAATTGAAATTCTTGGGCTTATTATGACTGAAATCAGTAGCATTTATGTGTATCTTGAGTTGTTGTTGATTGGTAGTTGGATTGATATGATTTGGAATGGTAAAATTTGGGAAACCGCGTAAACATAGCCGTCGTAATGCCCGATTTACCTTAGACTATTTTGTTCTTAACTTCAGGACCCGTGACCTCACTGTTTAGATTCCGACCGTTTTAAGTAACGGCGTTTCGCGAACGAACCATTACCCCTCGCCTTACTTTGAAACCTTGGTTAAGGCCCTTAAATGACTAATTGGAGTATGAAACAATTATGTAAAGTGGATTAGGCAGTTGGTAGAGTACTCGTGAAAGAATCGCCTTAAAATTCTTAATGGTTAATTTATTAAAAATGGTGGAGCCGAGGGTACTCGAATGACTTATGTGATTCGTTAAGCGTAGAAGTGACCATAAGCGAACGTTAGGGTTCAATTGGTTAAAGTCTAGTTTCTTAACCGACCGGGGTTTAATTCCAACTTATGTTGTTGTTCATAGGTTATCGGACCCACTCTAAGCTTAAGTCTATTCGGGAACACTCAGGCAAGTTTTCTACCTATTATACTGTTGTTATGATGTATATATGTATATGCATTATCTTGTGATAGATGCATGATTGTTATTAGCAAATCTTGCGATATATTGGAGCATGCTGATATGGTTTATATGCATGTCTGTTTCGTAATCTTGATATCTAATTGTTGATTCAATTGCTTATAAACTGCATAATACCTATGCTAGAGATAAGCAGTAGTTGCGTATACCCTTAGTATAGGGGACCCAAAGGTGAACATTTTCTAAACCGGAAGTCGATGTTCCCGAGTATATCATATATATATATATTTATATATATATATAGAAATAGTTTTCAAAACTATTAATCGAATAAGGTTTATTCGATAACTTTATTTTATTTAATGAATATTACTTGAATATTCATTCGAGGACTTATGACTCCGTTTATTTTATTTAATGAATATTAGTTGAATATTCATTCGAGGACTTATGACTCCGTTTATTTTATTCAATAAATATTATTTTAAATATTCATTCGAGAAATTATGACTCCGTTTATTTATTAAATAATATTCTTTATTTTATTAAAGAATAATGTTTCGATAATCAAACTTATTTTCGATTATTCAAATAAAGATCGAACTTTCGTATAAGTATATCTTTGGTTATTTATTATTCATTTCAAGTATGAGTTTTGAAACTTCTTCTTCAATTATTTTTATAAAGATTATCCTTTATGGGAATATTATTTAAATAATAATATTCAGATATTTTCTAATATATCGGGACTGATTTATTTCATTAAATCAGCATTACTCCAAACATTCTTAAAAATGTTTTCGAGTCTTCAAAATGATTTTTAAAAGTTAGAGTGGATCCCAAAACTCATTTTTATATTTAAGATCTTCCTTTCGAAGGGGATTTAAATACTCGCTCAAAACCTGAGGGATCCGGCTCTGTGGTGTATTTTATATTCGCAACGAGGTTGCTGTTTTGAGAAAAGATTTTGATTACTTTCCCAACGTTCGGGAAGTAAGTTCATCTATTTGAGTCGGCATAAGCAACATGGGCTCATTGGGTGTCCATGAAAGTGTAAGTGGCTCAGTGGGAGTCCATCCATGCGTAAGTGGCTGAGTGGCAGTCCAGCATAGGTCCTAATGTGGCCAGGGTGATGACCAGTGGGGAATTCGTCCATCTACTAGTAGAAAAGGTGACTTAATTGGTATCTTTGCCTGATCAGCAAGATATCAGGTTTATGCCAAGGTTTTCTCCTTTCCAAATTCATTGGATATTGCAACTCTGTTTATAATTTTCATAACAGAGGTTTTCAAGGAGTGTATGAAATGTATATATATATATAGGTGTATATATATATCGGGACTTAATGAAGTATCTCGTAACTTCATTATTTATAATGATATTTCAAAGATTGAATCTATTCAAATCTTATCTCGTAGTCTCATCTATGTGATGAACTTTTGAAACGGATTATACCTTGAACGGTGGTAGTTCAAGTAGTATTCGGAAAAGATATAAGTATATTGGAGTATCTTGTAACTTCATCTTTTCATCTTATATCTAGTTAATGATTATCTTATGCATGAGAAAGATTTTCAGAAAAACGTTGAGATAAGGTTAGATATATGAGATCACCTTGCAACGATATTTTTATATAGTTATAAACTGGAACTCTATGTATATTATGCATGGAAGAGGATTCTAAGATTTTGAAAAGTATATATACCTATATACTGAATATTATGTGACTTCGTCGCATTAAGATATCAAACTTGGTTCATTTCTTTTGACCAAGACTTTCATGAGTACTATGAGAATGCTCATATATTGTTAATTATTATACATATTATTTCGGTGGGTTTGTTGCTCCCCTTGCTTTCTTCTTTCATCACACAACAACAGATAGACAAGATGAACATGATCAAGCTCCCAATTCGCGAGCGGATAGGAAACGTTCCGCAGTTTCCTGTAGGCGTTGATGCCGTTGTAGCTGAGGTAGGATCTACCAATAGGCTAGGCTTTCAACTTTTGATGTACCAGACTTATGTATATTAATGAATTGTAATAATGGCAAGGAATATGTAAATTATTCAGAAACCCTTTTTAAGGTGGAATGGTTTATAATTGTGGAATAAAATGACTTGTGTTATTTTTGGTATTCATCTTTGAGACTATAACTTATGGTGTGTGTGTGTGTGTATTGTGGGGTCACAGTACGCAGTAGTTGGTTGACTGTTAAGATTAAGTATTGATAAGGGAAATGGAACTCGTGACAACCCGAATCCCCAACCCCGGATTTGGGGGTGTTACAGAAATGGTATCAGAGCTAAGAGTTATAAACCTCAGAGATGATGTGGCGTTAAGATAATAAGTTCACTAAGATAATAAAAACTCTTGCCAAGTTCATAGTCGGGCTACCTAACGTAGTACTGACAGTTAAAACCCTTATGGGAACCCTTATAAATATCGTGATAGAAGCGTAGTTCGTTATCGTATATGGTAGCGGGACTCCGAACCCTGAGGTTGAGGAGCAACAGCGCGATGATGTTTTAATTACTTATTGGAGATCAGATTGTGGATGCGATAGAACGTCCTAAAGAGGGACCGAATGATGTTCATATTGAGGATGTAGCGGTTGAGGATGTTATCCTAGAAGGGATTGTTGCTGAGTAGGATCCCGTGGAGGATCTTGACAAGAATGAATAAAGGACCACTGATGAATTGATAAGCATGGTTAGGGAAACTATCAGAGGTAGGATTGGCCGGTCACTACCGGAGGTTCATTCAAGTTTGTAAAGATAGTAGTCCCTTTAACGCGGCTACTCGTAAGACTGAGAAGTTCGAATGGACAGAGAAATGCGAGAACAACTTTTAAGAACTGAAGCAAAGGTTGGTGACGGCCCCTATGTTGGCGTTGCCGGATGGAAAAGGAGATATTTTTTTTTGATTTGTAGTGACGCTTCGCATAAGGAATTAGGGTGCTTCTTATACAGCACATCAAGGTAATCGCGTACGCGTCAAGACAATTAAGGGAATATAAAATTTGATATCCCCACCCATGAGCTTGGGCTCGTGGCAATAGTTTTGCCCTAAAGATTGGAGGCACTACTTGTATGGAGAGAAGTGCGAGATTTACACAAGCCATGAGTGCTCTAGTACATTTTAACACAGAAAGAGCTCAACATGCGCCAGAGGAGGTGGTTAGAGCTAAGCAAGGATTACGATTATGAGATTCATTATCATCCAGGGAAAGCCAAAATGGTGGCTAATGCCCTTAGTAGGAAGGAGAGACTCAATATGATAATGTCCTCGGAAGAGTAGATAAAAGATTTCGAGAAAATGGAAATAGAAGTGAAGGTAACCGGAGCCGGTACCGAGAAGCTGTTTGAGATTGTAATACAGCCCGAATTATTGAAAAAGATCATATTATTCCAAGAAAAATTGATGAATGAAGGTAGAGAGCCAATGACTGGAGAAGAGATTAATACCAAGAAAGATGATAAAGGAATAATGAGGTGTTCCTACAGAATTTGGGTTCCAAATGTTCAAGAGCTTAAAGATGAAGATCTTAGATGAAAGCTAGTTTGAGGAATAAGATTTAGAGCAAACCCTGAACGTGATAGTCAGGGAGGTCGCCATCAAGATAGAAGGAACCCATTACATAATGAAGTGGAAAATGAGGATTTAAAACATGTAGGATGACCCCGTTTATGGGGAGGAGGAGGGAACGTTCAGACTAAGGAAACAGAAGTCGAGTAAGGAAAGGAGACCCGAGACGGTACTCCTATACGGCAATTCATGGACCTGTCTAAAAAGAACTTAGAATATTATCCCCAACCGCCACCCTGAGGAGGCAGTGCGGTGGGAAATTCTTTCAGGACCTTTAAGTCGCTAAGCTCTCAGAGTTCCAAGGAATAAGAAAACCCAGTAGAGGCGAGAGCCTGGCTAAAGGAAATATAGGAATCATTTGAGATTCTAAATGATGGACGAATCACAAAAGACTGTTTTTGTCACTTACCCTCCTAAGAGAGAGGCCACCCGCTGGTGAAAGACCAAGAAAGGCACAGAGCCAGAGGTTAGAATAAACTGATTAAAGTTCAGTCAATTGTTTTCAGGAAAGTACTACCCAAGGTTATAGAGATAGTGTAAAAGCTTTAGAGCCAGAACAAAGGCGGACAAGTATGATGAATCATGAATCTAGGTTGTGAAAGTCGTCAAGGTTCATCTGAAGGACACGAATCCAGAATGACGGGATGTTTAAAATCAATGCTTATGTTGTGATGGTTCATGTAATGGTTGTAATGGAAACGAAAATAAAAGACTGAAAAGGGAAGGAGTATAAAGGGATACAAAGGAAATAGAGTTGAGAAGTGATAAGGGAGTTAGGTATGGGAAACCCTCAGAAACCCTTGCAATAAATATAGAGAAGTGTGTCATCATCAGCGCGATGGTGACCGATCATGAGATAAATTCAAGGTTTGAAGGCGTAAGCGGTACGTATAGTTAATTCCCTTAAAGTTGACAGTATTCAATGAAAATTTGAGATTGGTCGATTGATTAATAAGGAAACACAGATGGACTGAAGAGACAAGAAAGTAAGAAATTAGGAAAATTGGATGAAGGAAGTGACCTTCAAGAATGTGAAGTGTAAGTAACGCATGTGAATTGATACCCAAAAGGGAGACACCAAGTATAGAAGATATCTCAACATTGAGATGACTGTTGAGATAAACAACAAAAGTAAATGAGGATTTAGTAAAAAGAAGTTCACGTTGAACACGGCCAATATCTTCTAGAACATCCATGTTAACATTACTGAATCAGGCAAGAAAAATAGATAACCGTTGTTATCTTTTGGAGGCCATATTGATTGACCTCATTTTGAATACAGATGTTATTGTGAAATTATGCATATACTACTGAGATCGGAATGATTGAATAAGATACCCTTATCAGGGATATATGACTTGATTTATCCATGTAAGGATGCAAGTACCTTTTTAAAGGTGGAATTAAGGACATAATCTCAATAGCTTGAGATGAACCATGGGGGATGCATAAATGATGGCATTTCACCCTTAATAGGGACATTATAAGTTTGGGTGGTATGGAACGAAGGACTAAGGTAACAACAACCTTTAAAGATCAGTAGAGAAATTTTTCAGAAGTACATATACAATGGTTATAGTATTAGTAAATGGTATTTGATATGCCATGTACCTAGGGAGTACAGGATGAAGGATTTAAGGATAACCTTAGAGGTTTTACAAGGAGAAGGGTAATATTCAAAGTTCTCAAGAATATAAATTTTGATGAAGGAAATATAACATAATAATAATGCCAAGTGGGGCACATGTTATACCATGAGAAAGTATAGATTGACCCAATGAGGGTTGAGATTGGTGAAAACAAGAAGGACCCAAGATAAGAGACGTCCTAAGTACGATCGAGAGTCAGCCATGATAATGTTTATATTTAAAGACTAAGGCAGTGACTTATGGAAAAATGGTGATTTTTTTTTTCACAAGGACTTAAGAAAAGCATTTTCACATAAGTAGTGATTTGAAATGAGGTAGAAAATTTAGTGAAGGTGGTTAAAATGACATTGATTGTAAGGAAATATTACTATCAGGAAAGGCCAAAGAGGTGGCCGAAGACAATTATCGGCGCTCGTGCCAGAGGAATACAATGATAATGGTTAAAGCCGTGAAGATTGTATTATGGTTTGAAAGATTGACATTCTTTCTGATGATTGTGCGATACTCAACCGTGATAGTAGTTTGGTAAAGATTTAATTTATGAAATCGCCGTGAGCGGGCTATCAATCTTATAAGGTCATATCTTGAGATAAGCCAGGACCATTTTACGAAAGGACTAAATGAACCTTTGAGCTTTATGTCTTCTAATAAAGACATATGGTTAATAATGGTATTAACCTACTATCGTTGCTTTTATTGAAACTCTTCTGCAATTTTATCTGCTTCATGTCATATAACGCCAAGTTCAGGAGTGTTCTTCATGAATCATGGAATGGTGATTATGTTGCCTCCTTAGAAGAATTCGGTACGACATGTATGGACTCCGTATGGTTAGCTATTAAGATTTCATAGAAAATGAATGACTACAGTAGGTCAGTGGTGGACCATAGTAATGCAACAATGATTCTGCGAGTAATGACCCGATTACAGCCATGAGAGTTGTATTGGAATGGATGTTGAGATTGAGTACCCCTAATGGGGTCGTGTTGATATATAAGTTATCATTGATAGAAAACCTAGTGGAGTATTTACATATTATATATTTATTCCCTCTTATGAATAGAGAGTCGTATTACTATACGAGGAAGGTTGCAGTGCAAGCATAGAATTCTAGTAACAATGATGTCTAGAATGAAATCCCTTATTCGAGTTTCGATGTCGAGGGAGTTTCAAAAGTGAGTGTTTATGAGCTCGAGCAAGAGCATGGATCCATGGAACGATGGACGTAATAGTAAATATTCAAACACGTGAAATACGATGCCATAATACTTGATATTGAGATATATACATATATATGTTTTATTCTCCTATGATAAACCTCTATAGTTCAGGGGTAGACTCCAAGCCAGATGTTTTGTGGCAGTATTTTTTTATACAATTCTCTTCAATTCGCTTTTTCTCTCCTTTTCATTTTGTATAAGCTGAGAAGAACAACCCTTCCAGAAGGGGAGGTATTGCCGAATGACTATCTATATGTGTGATAGAAGCCTAGTAGGATACCACATGTTGTTTAATTGCTTGTCAAGTACTAAAGGCTGGCCACCTTCTGTACTAACTATGCAATATAACAAGTGTTCATGATCATAGTGATCTCTCAATAAATTCTTTTACTTCTATATGATGGATCAAGCTTTCAAAGATAGAAGCAGCTAGAAAGGAGTAGTATTAGTGCGGTGGTATTCCGAATCTAACACGTTTGTGATACTAAGGTTGACGTGGTTATTAAAAGGTTGTAGAACGCTAACGAGCAAAAGTATAACCAGTATAATATTAGGAATGAAAGATAGTAATGATTACGAACTGGAAAAGAATGAGTATTGAGAAGCAAAAGCTATAATGCTAGAAGCTATGATGAGAGTCTGTGTAATAGACTTGAAAGAATTTGGAATGGTCACTTAGCACGGATTGATTTTTCTTACGACAATAGATCATATGTCAGTATCGGGATGTCGCCTTATGAGATCCTTGAGGGAGCACAATGTCGATCTCCTTTAAATTAGGATGAAGCTGCAGAGCGCAAGATGCTCGGACCAGCAGTGGTCCAAAGGACCAAGGATATAATAGATCTAATCAGAGGACAAATGGTAGTAGCCCAATATGGACATAAGAAGTATGTTGATTTGACATGAAATGACAAAGAATAGGAAGTAGGGGACCTAGTGTTGTTATAAGTATTCCCTTGGAAAGAATGGATGAGGTTCAGAAAGAAAGGAAAGCTAAGCCCACGGATTGTTGGACCCTTGGATATATTAAGACGTATTGGGAAGTTAACATATGAGCTAGCCCTACCCCCCGAACATGTAGCAAGTTCATAACGTGTTCCACGTATCAATGTTAAGGAAGTGTAATTCGGATGCCAGACAAATAGGGGCATATAAGCGCATAGACATGCAACCAGACGTAACCTATATGGAGCAACCAGGAAGGGTATAGATTGAAAAGGAACGAGTGCTTAGGAGAAGGGTTATCAAACTAGTCAGAGTTGGTGGTAGAACCACAATGTGGGAAAATTGACTTGAGAGTTAGAAAGTGCAATGCTAAGAAAGTATCCCTATTCATTTTTATCTGATTCCGGGACGGAATCCTTTTAAGGAGGGGAGACTGTAATAACCCCAATTTTTGGAATTTTTGAAACCCTGATAAATAGTAACTTTTGATGATGATGCTGATTAAGGAAAATTATCAGACCACACTATATAGGAGTACTGTTATGGAAATTCTAAGATCGTATTAGTATTCCATAAAGGAAATAAGTGTATGTAAAGATCGTCAGAATCCAAATTCGAACACTTTGATTTTTCCCGAAAATCCACCAGATACCGAAATAATTGAGTATAAGGTAACATGATTAAAAGGATTTTAATTCAAGGATTATAAGAGGGGATTATAAGAGGAATATAAAATATTGAGAAAGGTTTAGGGGAACCCAAGTAATAAGATCCCGGGTATGATCCCTCAAATGATAAACGAGAACGAAAGTTAAGCGAACCGTATAACAGATCAGTGATCATTAGCCAAGTAATTAGGAGTTAATCAAAGGGGTTAGTGGAGGATGATGTCATCGCACCAACAAGAGGAGGACAAGTGTAACAAGATGACATAAGTAGATGACATAAGCATGACCAAATGGGAAGGGTTGGTTGGTTGATTGTGAGCCACACAATTTTTACCATGGTAAAAGGTTAATTAACAAACAAAAAGGAAACAACCAAGAAAACACATTCATTTCTCTTCCCCCCATCTCCTTGCTCACGGTTTTTTTGAAGAAAAACAAGAAGAAAAATTTCCAAACCCAAGCTCCACTCAATCATAATTCAAGAGGTTTGTTTCTTTGGATCCTATATTTCATAACTAAGAAGAGCAAGTAGTTTGAGTGCTTGAATAAAAGGTTTTCTATCTCAAACAAATCATTTTAGTTTAGGGTGAATAGTAACTTTCAAGGACAAATTTTTGATTCTTGATTTTATTTGTAAGGTCAAGGTAGCTTAAGCATAGATTAAGGCTTCCATGGGCATTCCAAAGATCTTTCATTGATTAAAAGCTTCAAGGAAGGTATAAAACTTCAAACCTTAGTTTTACTTTAAATATTTAGGAGTGGTTTTGATTAATATAGTTCATGAGAAGCATGATGCTTGTGTGTTTAAAGTTTGGTTGGGTTTGTAGTGATTGGATTTTAATTGAGGTGTTGATGATTGTTAATGGATGAGTAGTAGTTTAAATGTTTAAGCATGAATTGAACCTTGTTTGATTTAGTAGTTTGGTTGAATTTGAAGATAGTATGATATTGGATTAAATTGAGATTCTTGGGCTTATTATGACTGAAATCAGTAGCATTTATGTGTATCTTGAGTTGTTGATTGGTAGTTGGATTGATATGATTTGGAATGGTAAAATTTGGGAAATCGCGTAAATATAGCCGTCATAATGCCCGATTTACCTTAGACTGTTTTGTTCTTAACTTCAGGACCCGTGAACTCACTGTTAGATTCTGACTATTGCCATGTTTAGATAGTTCATGTTACAAGCTTCGTTTTGATGTGTGGTTCGCCTGAATCCGATGTACGGTTTAGGAGAAACGACCGTTTTAAGTAACGGTGTTTCGCGAATGAACTATTACCCCTCGCCTTACTTTGAAACCTTGGTTAAGGCCCTTAAATGACTAATTGGAGTATGAAACAATTATGTAAAGTGTATTAGGCAGTTGGTAGAGTACTCGCGAAAGAATTACCTTAAAATTCTTAATGGTTAATTTATTAAAAATGGTGGAGCCGAGGGTACTCGAATGACTTATGTGATTCGTTAAGCGTAGAAGTGACCATTAGCGAACGTTAGGGTTCAATTGGTTAAAGTCTAGTTTCATAAGCGACCGGAGTTTAATTCCAACTTATGTTGTTGTTCATAGGTTATCGGACCCACTCTAAGCTTAAGTCTATCCGGGAACACTCAGGCAAGTTTTCTACCTGTTATACTGTTGTTATGATGTATATATGTATATGCATTATCTTGTGATAGATGCATGATTGTTATTAGCAAATCTTGCAATATATTGGAGCATGTTGATATGGTTTATATGCATGTCTGTTTCGTAATCTTGATATCTAATTGTTGATTCAATTGCTTATAAACTGCATAATACCTATGCTAGAGATAAGCAGTAGTTGCGTATACCCTTAGTATAGGGGACCCAAAGGTGAACATTTTCTAAACCAGGAGTCGATGTTCACGAGTATATTATATATATATTTATATATATATAGATATACTTTTCAAAACTATTAATCGAATAAGGTTTATTTGATAACTTTATTTTATTTAATGAATATTAGTTGAATATTCATTCGGGGACTTATGACTCCGTTTATTTTATTTAGTGAATATTAGTTGAATATTCATTCGAGGACTTATGATTCTGTTTATTTCATTCAATAAATATTATTTTAAATATTCATTCGATGAATTATGAATCCGCTTATTTATTAAATAATATTCTTTATTTTATTAAAGAATAATGTTTCGATAATCAAACTTATTTTCGATTATTCAAATAAAGATCGTACTTTCGTATAAGTATATCTTTGATTATTTATTATTCATTTCAAGTATGAGTTTTGAAACTTCTGCTTCAATTATTTTTATAAAGATTATCCTTAATGGAAATATTATTTATATAATAATATTAAGATATTTTCTAATATATCGGGACTGATTTATTTCATTAAATCGGCATTACTCCAAACATTCTTAAAAATGTTTTTGAGTCTTCAAAATGATTTTTAAAAGTTAGAGTGGATCCTAAAACTCATTTTTATATTTAAGATCTTCCTTTCGAAGGGGATTTAAATACTCGCACAAAACCTGAGGGATCCGGCTCTGTGGTGTATTTTATATTCGCAACGAGGTTGCTGTTTTGAGAAAAGATTTTGATTACTTTCCCAACGTTCGGGAAGTAAGTTCATCTATTTGAGTCGGCATAAGTAACATGGGCTCAGTGGGCGTCCATGAAAGTGTAAGTGGCTCAGTGGGAGTCCATCCATGCGTAAGTGGCTGAGTGGCAGTCCAACATAGGTTCTAATGTGGCCAGGGTGATGACCAGTGGGGAATTCATCCATCTACTAGTAGAAAAGGTGACTTAATTGGTATCTTTGCCTGATCAGCAAGATATTAGGTTTATGCCAAGGTTTTCTCCTTTCCAAATTCATTGGATATTTCAACTCTGTTTATAATTTTCATAACAGAGGTTTTCAAGGAGTGTATGAAATGTATATATATAGGTGTATATATATCGGGACTTAATGAAGTATCTCCTAACTTCATTATTTATAATGATATTTCAAAGATTGAATCTATTCAAATCTTATCTTGTAGTCTCATCTATGTGATGAACTTTTGAAACGGATTATACCTTGAACGGTGGTAGTTCAAGTAGTATTCGGAAAAGATATAATTATCTTGGAGTATCTTGTAACTTCATCTTTTCAACTTATATCTAGTTAATGATTATCTTATGCATGACAAAGATTTTCAGAAAAACGTTAAGACAAGGTTAGATATATGAGATCACCTTGCAACGATATTTTTATATAGTTATAAACAGGAACTCTATGTATATTATGCATGGAAGAGGATTCTAAGATTTTGAAAAGTATATATACCTATATACTGAATATTATGTGACTTCGTCGCATTAAGATATCAAACTTGGTTCATTTCTTTTGACCAAGACTTTCATGAGTACTATGAGAATGCTCATATATTGTTAATTATTATACATATTATTTCGGTGGGCTTGTTTCTCACCCTTGCTTTCTTCTTTTATCACAAAACAACAGTTAGACAAGATGAACAGGATCAAGCTCCCAATTCGCGAGCGGATAGGAAACGTTCCGCAATTTCCTGTAGGCGCTGATGTCGTTGTAGCTGAGGTAGGATCTACCAATAGGCTAGGCTTCAACTTTTGATGTACCAGACTTATGTATATTTATAAATTGTAATAATGGAAAGGAATATGTAAATTATTCAGAAACCCTTTTTAAGGTGAAATGGTTTATAATTGTGGAATAAAATGACTTGTGTTATTTTTGGTATTCATCTCTGAGACTATAACTTGTGGTGTGTGTGTGTGACACCCCAGATCCGGGGTCGGGGATCCGGGTCGTCACGGTCTTTCTTTCCACAATATCACTTCACTTAATTAATAATAATTAACCTTATGCTGTGACCCCACACTAACACACACCACAACCCGTTATAGTCTCAGAGATGAAATTGAAATAAGTACAAGTCTTTGAATCCACAATTTAAAAGTTATTACAACCCAAAATGATTACTTAATAAGTTTACAATTAATTGCCCTTATCTGCCACAAGTCATAATTATACATAATTGATTCTCAAAAGTAGATGGTCTTATCTACAGATAGATCTACCTCTGCAGCTATAGCAGCTATGATCTCAACCGGAAGGCGCGGGGCGCTTCCCACGCTCTTGCGCTGGGTCTGCTTGAGTCTGGCCATCCTTCCTAACTGTTGTTGTGTGATGAAGAAATAAAGCAAGAGTGAGCATTACAGCTCGCAAGATAATATATAGTGTAAACAATAACGCAAGCATCTAAATGGATAACTTGCTGGAAACCTTTATCAGGTGAAAGATAATTACTTACTGGATATAAGCAAAAACAAGGGATGAAGTTACCAATTACTTCGCTATACTTATATCATTTATAAGGCTACTTGAACTACCACTGTTCAAAGTATTATATGTAAAAAAAGGTCATCCCATAGATGTGACCACAAGTTAAGACTTGAATAGATTCAATCTTTGAAATATTATTGAATGAAATAAAGTTACGAGATACTTTATTTAGTCCCGATATATATCCACATATATATCTCTTAAACATTTCCTGGAACCTCTGTTATGTAAAGTATGAACAGAGTTTGTAACATCCAATGAATTTTGGAAAGGAAAAGAATTTTGGCATAAACCCGATATCTTGCTGATCAGGCAAAGTTACCAATAAGTAACCGTTTCTACTAGTAGATGGATGAATCCCCCACCGGTCATCACCCTGGCCTCATTAGGACCTTGTGCTGGACCGCCACCCGGCCTCTTACGCGTTGATGGACTGCCACCCAGCCACTTACACTTTGATAGACCGTACCCCGACCTATCGCTTATGCCGACTCAATTAGATGGGCTTACTTCCCGAACGTTGGGTAAGTAATCAATTCACTTGTTTTCTCAAAACAGCAACCACGTTGCGAATGTAAAATACACCACAGAGCTGGATCCCCCAGGTTTTGAGCGAGTATTTAAATCCCCTTTGAAAGGAAGATCTTAAATATAAAAATGAGTTTTGGGGTCCACTCTAACTTTAAAAATCATTTTAAAGACTCGAAGACATTTTTAAGAATGTTTGGAGTACTGCTGATTTATTAAAATAAATCAGTCCCGATATATTAGAAATATCTGAATATTATTATTTAAATAATATTCTCATAAAGATAATCCTTATTAAAATATTCGAAGTAGAAGTTTTAAAACTCATACTTGAAATGGATATTAAATAACCAAAGATATACTTATACGAAAGTACTATCTTTATTTGAATAATCGAAAATAAGTTTGATTATCGAAACATTATTCTTTAATAAAATAAAGAATTTTATTAAATAATAAGCGGAGTCATAATACCTCGAATGAATATTATAAATAATATTCATTAAATAAAATAAAGTGAGTCATACATCCTCAAATGAATATTCAATTAATAATCAATAAATATAATAAACAGAGTCATAAGTCCTCGAATTAATATTCAAATAATATTCATTAAATAATATAAAGTGAGTCATAAGTCCTCGAATAAATATTCAAGTAATATTCATTAAATAATATAAAGTTATCGAATTAACCTTATTCGATTAATAGTTTTTAAAACTATTCATATATATATATATATATTATACTCGGGAGCCTCGCCTCCCGGTTTTAGAAAAAGTTCACCTTTTGATCCCCTATACTAAGGGTAAACTCAAATACCGCTTATCTCTAGCATAGGTATTATGCAACTATAAGCATTTGAACCAACAGATATATAAATCAAGAATATGAAACAGGCATGCATATATACCATATCACATGCTACAATATATCGCAAGAATTTGCTAATAACAAATATGCATTTATCGCAAGATCATGCATATACACATATACATTACAACAATAGTTATACGGGTAGAAAACTTGCCTGAGCGACTGGGGGTTACAAATGGCTCGGGACGAGTCTGGTAACCTATAAACAACATGCGAATTGGAATTAAACCAAAGTCACTTGTAAATCTATACTTTAACCAAATTAGACTTTAACGCTCGCTTTGCGCTTACTGATTCTCTTAAGTCACTCGAGTACCCTCGGCTCCACCATTTTTAATAATTTAACCATTACGAGTTTTAAGGCGATTCTTTCGCGAGTGTCTTACGAACTGCCTAACACACTCTAAATAAATGTTTCATACTCCAATTAGCCCTTTTAGATCATCAACATATGTTTCAAAGTAAGGCGAGGGGTAATTGTTCGTTCGCGAAACGTCGTTACTTAAAACGGCCGTTTTTCCTAAACCGTACATCGGAATCAAACGAACAACATATCAAAACGAAGCTCGTAACATGAACTATCTAAAAATGGTAATGGTCAAAACCTAGCAGGGAGTTCTCGGGTCCTAATGTTATGAACAAAAGCAGTCTAAAGTAAATCGGACATTACGACGGCTATATTTACACGATTTTCGAATTTTATACCATTCCAATTCAATCACCAATCAATCCCAATTCATTCATACAACCAACATCCATCCACAATACATCATAACAGCCCCAATCAAATCAATATTAACAATTATACTTATTCTTAAACTTGAATTTAAACTATACTTAAGTCCTTTAACCAAACCATAAGATTTCAACATTTAATTCACCACCATTTCAACCCAAACTCTAAACCAACAAGCATTAAGCTACTCTATTACCATAACAACCAAAATCATCCTAATATAAAAAGTAAAGCTAGGGTTTGGAGATGATATACCTTCCTTGAAGTGATGTGAGTAGCTAGGAAGCCTTAAGAAGCCTTGAGATGTCTTAGGGATGCTTGGATCTTAAAGGAAAAACAAGAAAAATCAAGTTAAAAATTTTGAAATCACTATTCATTATCTTCTTCATTGATTTCTTGGAGAATATTGTGAATGATTTGGAGGCTTAAACTCATAGGATAGCCATAACTATGCATAAGGAGTACTAGAGAATTATCTTACCAATTTAGGAAGCTTGGAACTTGAATTTTGAAAATTCTTCTCTTTGAAATGGGAAAAAGCCGAGAGCAATGTGGGAGAAATGAAATGATTTTTGTGTTTGCTTTGTTTTGTTTTGGTTTGTTGATTTTCTTTTGATTTGTTTTGGTTAAATTACCTTTCTAACCTTGAACTTTGTGCGGTTTTAATTCAACCACATCTCCTTCCCCTTATGTCATGCTTATGTCATGCTTATGATGTCATCATCCCTTACTTGCCCTCTTCTTATTGGTTGGATGACCTCATCATCCCTAACCTCCTTTATTAACTCCCTAATTGTTTGCCTAATGACCGCTGATCTGTTATACGGTTCGCTTAACTTTCGTTCTCGTTTCTCGTTTGAGGGATCATACCCGGGATCTTATTACTTGGGTATCCTTAACTTTTCTCAATACATTATATTCCTTTTATGATCCTCTCTTATAATCCTTTAATTTAAATCCTTTTTATCCTGTTACCTTATACTCAATTCTTTCCGTATCTAGTGGATTTCCGGGAAAAATCAAAGTGTTCGGAATTGGATTCTGACGATCTTTACATACACTTGTATACCATATAGAGTACTAATAAAATCTCAGAATATCCATAAAAGAAACCCTACATAGTGTGGCATGAACAGTTTTCTTATTCAGTAATATCAGCAAAAGCACTATTCATAAGGGTTACAAAAAGTTCAAAATTTTGGGGTTATTACAGTCTCCCCTCCTTAAAAGGATTCCGTCCCGGAATCAAATAGAAAAAAAATGGGGGTACTTCTCTAGCATTGCGCTCTCTAGTTCCCAGGTTGATTCTTCCACATTATGATTCTGCCATAGCACTCTGACTAGGTTGATCACTTTGTTTCGAAGCACCTGCTCCTTCTTATCCATAATCTTTACTGGTTTCTCCACGTAAGTCAGATCTGGTTGCATATTGACATGCTCGTACTCCACTATATGTCTGGCATCCCGATGATACTTCCTTAGCATTGATACATGGAACACATTATGAACTTGTTGCAAGTTAGGGGGTAAGGCTAGCTCGTAAGCCAACTTTCCAATCCGTCTTAGTATCTCAAAAGGTCCAATGTATCTTGGGCTTAGTTTTCCTTTCTTTCCGAATCTCATTAACCCCTTCCATGGGGATACTTTTAGTAGTACTAAGTCCCCTACTTCATACTCCTTGTCCTTCGGGCTAGGTCTGCATATTTCTTCTATCTGTCTTGGGCTGCTACAAGCCGCCCTCTGATAAGATCCACTATGTCTTTGGTCCTTTGGACCACTTCGGGTCCGAGCATCTTCCGCTCCTCTACTTCATCCCAGAATAAGGGAGATCGACACCTTCTTCCGTACAGGGCCTCATAAGGCGGCATTCCGATGCTAGCATGAAAGTTACTGTTATAAGAAAACTCGATCAACGGCAAGTGATCATCCCAACTTCCTTTAAAGTCTATTGCACAGACTCTCAACATATCCTCTAGTGTCTGAATGGTCCTTTCACTCTGCCCATCCGTCTGGGGATGGTACGCGGTACTCATATTTAACTTGGTCCCCGCACATTCTTGAAAGCTCCTCCAAAATCTGGAGTTGAATCTGGGGTCTCGGTCTGAGACAATGGACGCTGGGACTCCATGTCGCGTCACTATTTCCTTAAGGTAAATGTCCACCAGTCTATCGACTGTGTATCTCTCATTGATAGGAATGAAATGAGCTGACTTTGTCAGTCGGTCTATAATTACCCATATGGCGTCATGATTGGCTTTCGTCCTTGGCAAGCCTACAACAAAATCCATCGCTATCTGTTCCCATTTCCACTCGGGAATCTCCAGGGGTCGTAAAAGTCCACTGGGTCTCTGGTGCTCTGCCTTTACTCTTTGGCAAGTCAAACATTTGCTTACCCATTCTGCTACGTCCCTCTTCATGTTGGGCCACTAGTAATATTCCTTCAAATCCCTATACATCTTGGTGCTTCCCGGGTGAATGGAATACCTTGAACTATGACTTTCATCCAAAATCTCGTCTTTAAGTTCTTGAACATTCGGAACCCAAATCCGGTAGGAGTACCTCATTATCCCTTTATCATCTTTCTCAGTATGGATCTCTTCTCCAGTCATTGACTCTCTACCCTCATTCATCATTCTTTCTTGGCACAATCTAATCTTTTCTAATAACTCTAGCTGCATTGATATCTCAAACAGCTTTTCAGTTCCGGTTCCGGTTACCTTTACTTCTATTTCCATTCTTTCGAAATCCCTGATTAATTCCTCCAAAGTCATTAACATTCTGAGCCTTTCCTTCCTACTGAGGGCGTCAGCCACCATATTGCCTTTCCCCGGATGATAGAGAATCTCACAATCATAGTCCTTGATTAGTTCTAACCATCTCCTCTGGCGCATGTTGAGCTCTTTCTGCGTAAATATGTACTTGAGGCTCTTATGGTCTGTGAAAATCTCGCACTTCTCTCCATACAAGTAGTGCCTCCAAATTTTTAAGGTAAAAACTATTGCAGTGAGCTCAAGGTCATGAGTAGAATATCTAATCTCGTATTCCTTCAGTTGTCTTGACGCATACGCAATCACTTTACCGTGTTGCATAAGCACACACCCTAATCCTTTGTGCGACGCGTCACTATATATCATAAAATCTCCTTTTCCGTCTGGCAATGCCAACACCTGGGCCGTTACCAAACTTTTCTTTAGTTCCTGAAAACTGTTCTCGCATTTCTCCGTCCATTCAAACTTCTCTGTCTTACGAGTAAGTCGTGTCAAAGGGGCTGCGATCTTCGCATAGTCCCGCACAAATCTACGATAGTAGCCGGCCAATCCTACGAAACTCCTTACCTCTGTGGGTGTGGTTGGCCTTTCCCAATTTGAGACCGCCTCTATCTTGGAGGGGTCGACCAATACTCCTTCTTTATTGATCACATGTCCTAAAAATTGTACTTCATTCCACCAGAATTCACACTTCGAGAATTTGGCATATAATTGTTCCTCTCTGAGTATTCCTAGAGCTATCCTCAAATGCTCTGCATGTTCTGCCTCAGTCCTTGAGTAGATTAAAATACCATCAATAAAAACTATCACACACTTGTCCAAGTACTTCTTAAATACTCTGTTCATTAAATCCATGAAAGTCGCTGGGGCGTTGGTTAATCCAAAGGACATTACCAAGAACTCATAATGCCCATACCTGGTACGGAACGCTGTCTTGGGAATATCTTCGGGTTTAATCTTTAGTTGGTGATACCCAGTTCTCAGGTCAATCTTGGAAAAATAAACAGCATCCTTTAGCTGGTCGAACAGATCGTCTATTCTAGGTAACGGGTACCTGTTCTTTATGGTTAGCTTGTTCAACTCTCGATAATCGATGCACAGCCTCATGCTCCCATCTTTCTTCTTAACAAATAAAACTGGTGCTCCCCACGGAGACACACTGGATCTTATCATACCCTTATCCAAGAGTTCCTGCAATTGGATAGCTAATTCCTTCATTTCTAACGGGGCTAATCGGTAAGGTGCTTTTGAAATTGGCGCCGTCCCTGGGGCCAACTCAATTGCAAATTCAATCACTCTATCGGGTGGTAATCTTGGAAGATCTTGTGGGAATACATCTTCAAATTCGTTGACTACTGGAATATCTGGTAAGTTGGGCACCTCCTTTTGCGTGTCCACCACATAGGCTAGGTAAGCCTCATTTCCTTTTCGTAGCATCCTTCTGGCCTGGGCCATGGTCAAAAATTTCTGCATCTGCCTCTTTCCCCTAAATACGACTTCTTTCTTTCCTGGAATATTCAACTTAACTTTCTTCCCCTTACAGTCTATCTGAGCATCATTGCTAGATAGCCAGTCCATTCCCAAAATTATATCAAATTCCCCTAACTTAAAAGAAATCAGATCAACACTGAAAGATTGTTCCCCTATGCCTAACTTACAGGCGGGGTGAATCAGATTAACAAGAATAACTTCATGGTTGGCTATTTCTACTTGTAAGGGCTCTATCAAGGGTTCAGCTTTAAGTCTTAATTTACGCGCAAAGTCCCTTGATATAAAAGATTTAGTTGCTCCTGAATCAAATAAAACATTTACACTAACTGAATTTAGAGAAAGGGTACCTGCTATTATATCTGAATCTTTCATAGCATCCTGGACTGTCATGTTGAAAGTCCTTGCAGTAGGTGGCTTATTAGAAGCAGCCATGCTTGCTCCCGAAGCTGCTGGTTTGTTCATTGGGCATTCCCTCTTCCAATGAACCGGGCGTCCATACTGATGACAAGTGGTGGTTGGGCGGGTAATGGGGGTTGGCGAAGTGCACTTATCCGAATAGTGGCCCTCTCGACCACACTTGAAGCAGATTACCGGCTTTCCTTTACACTCCCCAGAATGCATCCTTCCACAAGTGTTACAGGCTGGCAATGGGGGTCGAGACTGGTTGGAATAGGACATTCTTGACTTCTGGCCGCTCTGGCTCACATTCACGCTCATTGGCCGCTTGAACCCAGTGTTCTTTCCCGGTAAGGACACTGCTCCTCGATTAAATCTAGTTGGGAAGCTCCTTCCTGCGGAACCCCCACCCATGCTCATACTTTTCCTCTTTATTCCCTTCTTCTCTCTTTCCTTCTGCATCTGTTCACTTCTGGCTTCTACAATTGTTGCCTTTTGCACCAGAGTGGCATAATCAGTAAGCTCAAGGATTGCCACCCTATTCTGAATCCACGGTTTCAGTCCATGCTGAAACCTCCTAGCTTTCTTTTCCTCGGTGCTTACAAATTCCAGCACAAACCTTGATAATTCAGTAAATTTCGCTTCGTACTCTGCTACAGATAAGTTATTCAGCTTTAGCTCCAAGAACTTGAGCTCCATCTGGTTTTCCATAAACCTTGGGAAATATTTTCCCAGAAACAACTAACTGAATCTTTCCCAGGTTATAATAGCATCTCTCTCCACGTTTTTCTTGGCCTCCCACCAGTAGTTAGCCTCTCCTTTTAGAAGGTAGGTAGCAAATACAGTCTTCTGTGCCTCATCGATACTCAGAATCTCAAAAGATTTCTCCATTTCCTTTAACCATGCCCTTTCCTTAACTGGGTCGGCTGATCCGTGGAACTCAGGGGGCTTAAGGGACTTAAAAGCCCTGAAAGAGTTTGCCACAACATTGTTATTTCCTTGAGGGGGTGGGTTTGGTTGACGTTCCAAGTTCTGCCTTAGTAGTTGCATGAACTGGCCCATGGGAACCATGCCTGGGTTTGGTATTGGTTGCTCAACCTCAGTTTCTCCTTCCTCAGCCTCTATCTCAAATCCCTCAACATCATATGTGTCTTCTTCCTCTTCATACAGGGAGTCATCCTGTTCAACATAATCGTCATCTACCTCTTCACTGTGTTCCTGGTTCCTATCGTCTTGGTTATGGCTTCCCTGGTCCTCAGATCCAGGGTTCGCTCTAGTTCCAATCTTTCTTGGCGGCATGATACTGATAAAAAAAATATTGGGAAATTCAACGTTAGGTCACAATCATACTCAACATTGTGCCTTGCATAGCTCTATAATGGGGAGAATGTATCTCGCAATTCTAATGTTTTATGACAGTTCTAATAAGAAGTGCAGTAATAATAATGATAAAAACAGTGATCTCGTCACTAAGGAACTGAACTGAAAGGAAACAAATATATACATAATGCGAGAAATACATAGTTTGATCTGGTCAAAAGTACAACTGTGCTACAGCCATCTGTCCCAAAAGTCATACACACTAGTCTATCCGTCTAGTCAGAAAAAGGGATGCTATATAAAAGTCAACTATCCCGGAAAATTGGCTCTTACTAAGGCCTCGACTAACTAGACAACTAGACTATCCTATCGTCAGTCCTGAATCACACACCGGAGCGGGTCAGCTCCCATACCCTTTCCATCGCACGACGGAATATATAGTCGGCCTGCCGCCTGGAGATCCTACCATGCCTGTCCCCCTGGAGCGATCTGAGTCTCGCTCGGAACGTGAGCTCTATCCCCGTCAGCTCCCTCCTCAAGGATCGGGGCATAGCAGCCCTAGTCTCATAAGCTCGGGTACGCCTACCCGTCCTCTCCGCATCCAACTCCCTCCTGGCCTCATCCAGCCGGGCCTCAGCAACAGCCACTCGAGTCCTCAGCACATCCTGAACATAGCCGTGGGCTAACAAAGACTGCCTATGGGCAGGGTCGAGAGGTGGTGAATCCGGAGCCGCTGGGGGTGCCTCCTCGGTCTGCCTAGGCTCGGAAGTATGGGTCTCTGAGTTGTCATCATAGGGGATCCAAGATAGTGGTGGAGGGGTAGGAGCTCTGACCACCAGAAGTGTGGGTAAAGGGGTACCAGTGTATATTACCATAGGTCTGACACGCTCCTCAGCTACTGGGACCTCATCCGGGTCCTCCTCATCTGAAATAGCAATGACCTCTGTCTCTGACTCCTCTGAGGGGTCCTCCTCATCCTCCTCCATCTCAGGCTCCTCCTGATCCTCGACATCTAGCAGTGCCTCATCATGCTCATGCTCAAACATCTCAGGGTCCTCTATCTCATGCGCCTACACATTAAACGAGCTAAGTTACTATCATGATACTTATAAGGGTTCCCGTAAGGGTTTTAACTGTCAGCGCTACTTTAAGTAGTCCGACCATGAACTTGGCAAGAGTTCTTATTATCTTTCTGAGTTTATTATTATATCGTCGCATCATCTCTGAGGTTTATAATGCTTAGCTCTGATACCATTTCTGTAACACCCCCAGATCTGGGGTCGGGGATCCGTGTCGTCACGGTCTTTCTATCCACAATATCACTTCACTTAATTAATAATAATTAACCTTATGCTGTCACCCCACACTAACACACACCACAACCCGTTATAGTCTCAGAGATGAAATTGAAATAAGTACAAGTCTTTGAATCCATAATTTAAAAGTTATTACAACCCAAAATGATTACTTAATAAGTTTACAATTAATTGCCCTTATCTGCCATAAGTTATAATTATACATAATTGATTCTCAAAAGTAGATGGTCTGATCTACAGATAGATCTACCTCTGCAGCTATAGCAGCTATGATCTCAACGGGAAGGCGCGGGGCGCTTCCCACGCTCTTGCGCTGGGTCTGCTTGAGTCTGGCCATCCTTCCTAACTGTTGTTGTGTGATGAAGAAATAAAGCAAGAGTGAGCATTACAATTCACAAGATAATATATAGTGTAAACAATAACGCAAGCATCTAAATGGATAACTTGCTGGAAACCTTTATCAGGTGAAAGATAATTACTTACTGGATATAAGCAAAAACAAGGGATGAAGTTACCAATTACTTCGCTATACTTATATCATTTATAATGCTACTTGAACTACCACTGTTCAAAGTATTATAGGTAAAAAAAGGTCATCCCATAGATGAGACCACAAGTTAAGACTTGAATAGATTCAATCTTTGAAATATTATTAAATGAAATAAAGTTACGAGATACTTTATTTAGTCCCGATATATATCCACATATATATCTCTTAAACATTTCCTGGAACCTCTGTTATGTAAAGTATGAACAAAGTTTGTAACATCCAATGAATTTTGGAAAGGAAAAGAATTTTGGCATAAACCCGATATCTTGCTGATCAGGCAAAGATACCAATAAGTAACCTTTTCTACTAGTAGATGGATGAATCCCCCACCGGTCATCACCCTGGCCTCATTAGGACCTTGTGCTGGACCGCCACCCGGCCTCTTACGCGTTGATGGACTGCCACCCAGCCACTTACACTTTGATAGACCGTACCCCGGCATGTCGCTTATACCGACTCAATTAGATGGGCTTACTTCCCGAACGTTGGGTAAGTAATCAATTCACTTGTTTTCTCAAAATAGCAACCACGTTACGAATGTAAAATACACCACAGAGCTGGATCCCCCAGGTTTTGAGCGAGTATTTAAATCCCCTTTGAAAGGAAGATCTTAAATATAAAAATGAGTTTTGGGGTCCACTCTAACTTTAAAAATCATTTTGAAGACTCGAAGACATTTTTAAGAATGTTTGGAGTACTGCTGATTTATTAAAATAAATCAGTCCCGATATATTAGAAATATCTGAATATTATTATTTAAATAATATTCTCATAAAGATAATCCTTATTAAAATATTCGAAGTAGAAGTTTTAAAACTCATACTTGAAATGGATATTAAATAACCAAAGATATACTTATACGAAAGTACTATCTTTATTTGAATAATCGAAAATAAGTTTGATTATCGAAACATTATTCTTTAATAAAATAAAGAATTTTATTAAATAATAAGCGGAGTCATAATACCTCGAATGAATATTATAAATAATATTCATTAAATAAAATAAAGTGAGTCATACATCCTCAAATGAATATTCAATTAATAATCAATAAATATAATAAACAGAGTCATAAGTCCTCGAATTAATATTCAAATAATATTCATTAAATAATATAAAGTGAGTCATAAGTCCTCGAATAAATATTCAAGTAATATTCATTAAATAATATAAAGTTATCGAATTAACCTTATTCGATTAATAGTTTTTAAAACTATTCATATATATATATATATTATACTCGGGAGCCTCGCCTCCCGGTTTTAGAAAAAGTTCACCTTTTGATCCCCTACACTAAGGGTAAACTCAAATACCGCTTATCTCTAGCATAGGTATTATGCAACTATAAGCATTTGAACCAACAGATATATAAATCAAGAATATGAAACAGGCATGCATATATACCATATCACATGCTACAATATATCGCAAGAATTTGCTAATAACAAATATGCATTTATCGCAAGATCATGCATATACACATATACATCACAACAACAGTTATACGGGTAGAAAACTTGCCTGAGCGACTGGGGGTTACAAATGGCTCGAGACGAGTCTGGTAACCTATAAACAACATGTGAGTTGGAATTAAACCAAAGTCACTTGTAAATCTATACTTTAACCAAATTAGACTCTAACGCTCTCTTTGCGCTTACTGATTCTCTTAAGTCACTCGAGTACCCTCGGCTCCACCATTTTTAAGGCGATTCTTTCGCGAGTGTCTTACCAACTGCCTAACACACTCTACAAAAATGTTTCATACTCCAATTAGCCTTTTAGGTCATCAACATATGTTTGAAAGTAAGGCGAGGGGTAATGGTTCGTTCGCGAAACGTCGTTACTTAAAACGGCCGTTTCTCCTAAACTGTACATCGGAATCAAACGAAACACATATCAAAACGAAGCTCATAACATGAACTATCTAAACATGGCAATGGTCAAAACCTAGCAGGGAGTTCTCGGGTCCTAATGTTATGAACAAAAGCAGTCTAAAGTAAATCGGACATTACGACGGCTATGTTTACGCGATTTCCCAATTTTATACCATTCCAATTCAATCACCAATCAATCCCAATTCATTCATACAACCAACATCCATCCACAATACATCATAACAGCCCCAATCAACTCAATATTAACAATTATACTTATTCTTAAACTTGAATTCAAACTATACTTAAGTCCTTTAACCAAACCATAAGATTTCAACATTCAATTCACCACCATTCCAACCCAAACTCTAAACCAACAAGCATTAAGCTACTCTATTACCATAACAACCAAAATCATCCTAATATACAAAGTAAAGCTAGGGTTTGGAGATGATATACCTTCCATGAAGTGATGTGAGTAGCTAGGAAGCCTTAAGAAGCCTTGAGATGTCTTAGGGATGCTTGGATCTTAAAGGAAAAACAAGAAAAATCATGTTAAAAATCTTGAAATCACTATTCATTATCTTCTTCATTGATTTCTTGGAGAAGAGTGTGAATGATTTGGAGGCTTAAACTCATAGGATAGCCATAACTATGCATAAGGAGTACTAGAGAATTATCTTACCAATTTAGGAAGCTTGGAACTTGAATTTTAAAAATTCTTCTCTTCGAAATGGGAAAAAACCGAGAGCAATGTGGGAGAAATGAAATGATTTTTGTGTTTTCTTTGTTTTGTTTTGGTTGGTTGATTTTCTTTTGATTTGTTTTGGTTAAATTACCTTTCTAACCTTGAACTTTGTGTGGTTTTAATTCAACCACATCTCCTTCCCCTTATGTCATGCTTATGTCATGCTTATGATGTCATCATCCCTTACTTGCCCTCTTCTTATTGGTTGGATGACCTCATCATTCCTAACCTCCTTGATTAACTCCCTAATTGTTTGCCTAATGACCGCTGATCTGTTATACGATTCGCTTAACTTTCGTTCTCATTTCTCGTTTGAGGGATCATACCCGGGATCTTATTACTTGGGTTTCCTTAACCTTTCTCAATACATTATATTCCTTTTATGATCATCTCTTATAATCCTTTAATTTAAATCCTTTTTATCCTGTTACCTTATACTTAATTCTTTCCGTATCTAGTGTTCGGAATTGGATTCTGACGATCTTTACATACACTTATATACCATATAGAGTACTAATAAAATCTCAGAATATCCATAAAAGAAACCCTATATAGTGTGGCATGAACAGTTTTCTTATTCAGTAATATCAGCAAAAACACTATTCATAAGGGTTACAAAAAGTTCAAAATTTTGGGGTTATTATAGTGTGTGTGTATATTGTGGGGTCACAGTACGCAGTAGTTGGTTGACTGTTAAGATTAAGTATTGATAAGGGAAATGGAACTCGTGACAACCCGAATCCCCGACCCCGGATTTGGGGGTGTTACAATAACCATTGCTTCGGATTCCATTTATCCCGCGTAAAGTATCCATCGATCACGCAACGCCTCAATTTCGTCGATAAAATATGATTCTTCTTCCACCATCTAGAAGATTCTGACATCTCCTTCAATCATCCTTTATTCGTTCGAATCACAATTCTCGTTAAATTTAAATAATATTTCAATTATTGATTTTATTAAACAATGTTTACTTCCATTTTTCACAAAAAACTTTAAACCTTCTTCCTGCTGGTGGGTCTACTTGGCCCTTCGAATTAACAACACTGAGCCTAATTCCATTCTTCTTTTTAGGTCATTTTCTGTTTATAATAACAAGAACATAGATAGTAATTCGACAACCAATTTGTAAAACTCATTTCATGCCAAAAATCTTATGATAGTTGATTAAGAAAATCTTTTCCGAAATCTTATTTTAAAGTTTTGAAAAACAAATATTTGGTCATCATTACTATATAAGTTACTTGTTATTTTATGATTTACCAATGAAATGTCTAATTAAAAGAATGCCCATATAAGAGTCTCTCCACTTTGGTACTTCTTCCACTTTTCCTTGGATTATACATGCACTTATTAGCCGATGAAACTCCATTCACCATTGTACACCATTTTATTCCTAACTCGAACTTAGTGCTGACGTCTGCCATTGTCTTTCATATTCTTGTCATCGTCCTTGACGTTATGCTTACAACCACGCATGCGATTCGATGTTCTGTCTGTAGGTAGGGTCGCATCTTCTTGCTAATCTTACCTACCCCTATTAAGGTAGATATCATTCCTCGCATAGCTCCCGGTAAGTGATAAGAATCTTCTCGTAATGGTGGTGACTTCGAAACGCGCAACGTTAGTTCTTCATCAGCTTCTATCAACTGGTTGCCTTCGACATGGAATTCGTCCTAATACCTAAGTTAAATCGTAGCTTCTCTTACACAAATTCTCCCGAGAATCGATCGCATTTTTCTCAAAACCACATGAAAGGTAGGGTAACATACCCAGTCTCCGTCGATCTGTCGATTCCTCATTACGATAGAATCTGATAACTCAATATATCTATAGCGTTGCTATATTCGCCTAACACTTTTCTCAATAATCCTGGTTTACCCACTCCGTATCAGACCTACTAACCCTAATTCGCACTCAACTCCACTTAACCTGAGTATGCCTAGGGTCTTTCCTATCATGTACGACCTATCATTCATATCTTACTCTCACCTATTCTTATTTTAGTGACCAATAACCTGCAGCTCTGATATCAACTGTAACAACCCAAATCCGGGGTCAAGATTTGGTGTCACAAAAACAATCTTTACATGGAACAAAAAGATATTCAATTAACCCCTTGAATCCGGATCGTTTACAGGTTATGGTGTGAAACAAGAATCTAACCCTTTACAACTTACAATAACTAAAATACAAGTGTAACTACCTTTGAACTAATGCTCTTGTCACATTCTTCTAACACCTTCAACCTCTCGCAGCGAATATTTCTCTAGCTTCTGCTATCTATCAAAGCTATTCGCCTTTATCCTTATCTGTTTCTGGCAGAAATAAAAATTTACAAAGCAAGAGTGAGCCAAAAATGCCCAACAAGTATATAATTTGAGTTTCAAGCATTAGTATCAAAATAAAAACTTCCGGACAAAATCTTTAAACAATTTTAAACAATTATATTTATTTTGAGTGCGTGAGCAAATAAACGTTGGTTGTCACCAGCCTTTAACTAAAATCCAAAAATGACAAGCGATTCCCCGATTCATCTCCTGAATCAGGGTTTTGTCCGGTTTTGGAATCATAAAACCATTCGAGAGAGAATGCCGTTAATGGCGATCAATAACAAATTAGACTGGACACTAGTTCACATATATATTCTGCTGATCAGTCAGAATATAATGCAGATCTATATCTCAATATATAGATCCAGTCAGGTCCCCAGACACTACGGCCCATCTCGAGGCACCAGTCATATCCCGGTCCTCAGGATTAAGTAGAACTCAATCCCCAAAATATCATTATCCAGCCCATAGAGTGTTTTGATGTCAAATCATTTTGAATTCAAAACATCCCAATTCAGGGTTCGTAAATAACCCGAAAGGTATTTGCTCAAGAGAGCAATCGAATTATAGGAACAAGAATAAAAGAACATGCATAATCAGAGTAATTGCGGAAAAATGTAAAGCATTTAACTATTCTGAACTTAGAATAGGAACGAAGAAATAATTGTTGTAAATTAAAAGAAAATCAGGAATGCTTGCAGTATTTAAAAGAATGTTCTGGAATACTTGTAGTATTTAAAAGAAAGTTTGGGAATACTTGCAGTATTTAAAAGAAAATTAAGAATACTTGCAGTATTTAAAAGAATGTTCTGGAATACTTGCCTCAATAAGCTTTAACCGCTATTGACTTTGGTTTGACTTTGATCATCCGGCTTTATCGTCAAACTACTATCCTATTCTGGATACGATCCCAACATTCAGACCCTTTGGTTGGAAATTCGTTGATCTCGACGTCTAATCACTAGATCGTTCCTAGTCCGATGTCACGTCTCGGGTCTTCCGACTAGGACCTACAGGGTTAAAATACCCTAATTCAGATAATCGCTTCGCTTAACATCACATCACTATCCAATTCTACCCATACGATTTCATAATCCAACTTATATTTATATGTATTATTCAAATACACATAGCAATTATGGTTCACATCTTCGAAACTCGGTTCGGTATTTATTTTCGAAAAATACATATATTCGTCATTTTGAAAAAACAGGGCAATCGATAATTTGTAAATTATTTTGTCTCAATCGCACTTAAGTTCATATAATATAAACATATATGGTTATTCGACGTCTCCGATAATTATAGGTTACGTTCCCGTATTTTCGGAATTAATTTTCCAAAAATTGGGCAGCGTCTCCTTTGTTTATCGGCCTACGCGTCGAAATCCAATCGACGTCAATCACAACACAACAACAACCAATCATCCAATTCACAATCCATACACCAATCCCAATCACCGATACAATTCAGTTATTAACTATTTTTATTCATTTTGAAATTTTTTTTACACATTAATTTTATTTATTTATAATTTATTCATTTTCATTACACAATTATTATCACGAACTGATTTATTTAATTAATAAATGTAGGACTCAGAGTAAATCATCATCGCCCACCGTCGGCTCGCCGAGGCTCATCGCTGACGGCGGTAAAATTCGCGGGTACCCGATTTATTCGGGTCTCTGACACGAATCCCACCGATTAGAATAATTATTTTCCCGCATGAAAATGAGTTTTATTTCATGAATCTTAATCAATTAATTTCAGCAGGAAATCAAAGAAGTAATCCCAGCAGAATATGATTCCATCAACAGGAAACAGGGCAAGGCAACCATGGATACACGGCAACACCCGGAAATCACCCCGCCACCAACACTCGCCACACGCGCGGGCGGCGGTGATAGTCACCGGAAAAGAAACGGCAACACAGTCACACAGCCATACAATAATCCAAAGCAACTGATATACACACACATAACACACGCACACATACAGATGTACACACACGAAGCACACAGGAAGAAGCTGAATAAACAATCGGAAAAAGAAGGGGAGCAGGGGCGGCAATTTTACCGAAATAACAAGGCAACAGTGGCTTACCGCAGGAAGGAACACAACCGGAAGGAATAGAAACGGGAATTGAAAATGGAAGAAGAAGAAATTGAGGGAAAGGAGTGAAGAGAGATCGAGAATTAGAGAGATTGAGGGAGAGAAATTGATAACAAAGAGATGAGAGACTGCCGACTGAAATTAAGAGGGGGGGTAAACTAACTGTATTGATCTAATTAATTTATCACAATAATCTATCCTTGCGGCGTAATTTATCGATATAACGAATAAGAGACATGTAACTAAAATTTGATCAATTATCAAAATAATTTTAAAATTTACCGAAATAGTTTTAAAATTCTGAGAATAATTTAAAAATAATTATTAGATATATTTGATAATGTCATGGCTAATATGTTTTATGTTTAGCTTTCAGATCTTACTTGAACAGGATAAATCAGTACTTAACTGTTGATCAGTACTTATACTGGAAGTCAGGATTTAAGGATATCAGTACTTATGTTATCAGGAGATAATCATCAGAAGATAGATATCAGAACTTAAGTGTTGAAGGACGATCAGATAAGGACAGTAGCTGATTAAAGGAAAGAAGATCAAGATAAACATAAGAAGAGATATGCATGAAGAAGGAATTATGTAAAGAATGGAATACTTGGAAGAAAAGATATCTGATTGATATATTTTAGGAAGCAGAATTATATTCCATATCAATTAGCGATTATCTTGTAACTATGTAGTATATAAACACAGACATAGGGTTTACACTATAAGTGTTATCATTATTAGAGAAGATTATTCATTGTAACCCTAGCAGCTCTCGTGATATTTGTTCATCACTGAGAGGTAACAGTTCCATACTGTAATAGAGTTTATTGTTTCAATAAAGTTTGGTTTCTATTACTTAAGTTCTTAAAGTTCGATTTGAGTGTACTATACACTGTATTCACCCCCTCTACAGTGTGTATGTGACCTAACAATTGGTATCAGAGCCTATCTGTTAACATACATACAGTTAAATATCCAAACACAATCATGTCGGACACAGAAACTCCAACTAAGCCTACCAAAACTGAGGAATCACCAAAGACACAAATTCAGAGTCGGTATGAGACCATCAGAGTTCCCATACTGAGACCATCTGAATATCCCATATGGAAGGTAAGGATGACCATGTTCCTGGAAGCAACAGATCCAGAATACCTTGATTGAATCAAGGAAGGCCCTCACAAACCAACCAAGCTCGCTGTTGCAGTTGCAGGTGAAGCAGCAAAGACCGTACCAAAAGAGAAGAGTGATTATACTGCTGAAGACATAACATCAATTGCTAAGGATGCTAAGGTACGACACTTACTGCATAGTGCCATTGATAATGTAATGTCAAACAGGGTAATCAATTGCAAGACTGCTAAGGAAATATGGGATGCTCTGGAAACAAGGTGTCAGGGAACTGACACAATTAAGAAGAATAGGAAGACAATACTCACTCAAGAGTATGAACACTTTGACTCAAAGACTAATGAGTCATTGAATGATTTATATGATAGATTTGTCAAACTTTTGAATGATTTGTCATTGGTTGATAAAGAGTATTATCTTGAAGATTCAAACCTTAAATTCCTGTTAGCTTTTCCTGAATGCTGGGATTTGAAGGCAACAACAATAAGAGACAACTACAATCTTGATGAAACAACTCTTGACGAAATCTATGGAATGCTCAAGACTCGTGAGCTGGAGATGGAACAAAGAAGCAAGAGGAAAGGAGGAAAGTCAAGGACAGTTGCTCTTAAGGCTGAAGAAAAATTCCCCAAAGCAGCTTCCTCAAAGAAAGACAAGGGTAAAGCTCTTTTCATAAAGTCTGATACTGAGTCATCAAGTTCTGAGAGTGATGATGACTCAGATTCTGAAAGCTTGCCTGAGACTGATGCTGATGAGGAGATGATGAAGCTGTGTGCTCTTATGGTGAAAGGAATCACAAAGATTGCATACAGGAAGTTCAGGAAGGGAAAGAAGTTTTCCAGGAAAGGCATAAGTTCTGATAAGAAGAATTTCAGAAGATCTGAAGGCAGAGGAGGAAAGTCTGACAGAGGAGATTACACCAATGTTAAATGCTATAACTGTGGTGAGAAAGGCCACATATCTCCTGACTGCAAGAAGGTAAAGGGTGACAAAGGCAAGGCTCTTGTCACAAAGCAGAAAAGCTGGATAGACACCTCAGACTCTGAAAGTGAGGAAAACTATGCATTGATGGCAAATGCTGATAAAGAAAGTGCTGAGAGCAGTTCTGAAGCTGCTGAAACAAAGGTACCTCAGACTACTTATGCTTTTCATACTGATGATATTAATGAGTTGAGAAGATATCTTAAAACCATGTTTGTTAGTTATAGAGATCAAACTTTAACATGTGAAAGATTAACTTCTGAAAATCTTGCATTTAAGAAAAGAAATGATTTCTTAGAAAAAGAGTTAGTCATGTTCCATCAAACTCCTAAGGATATAGATGATGCTTTTTATGTTAGGAATGAAGTGCTAAAATTAAATGAATCTCTAAAAACTGAGTTAGAAAAGGAAAGAGAGATTATCAGGACTTGGACTAACTCTGGAAAAATAACTCAAAATTTGCTAAGTAGTGGAAACTGGAAAGAGGGCTTAGGTTATGGAGAAGATAAGAAAGATAAAGGAACTGAAGAAATTAAGTCTGTTGATAAGCAAAAGCCAAAGTTAAAACCTGTTAAGTTTGTAACTGTAAAGTCTGAAAATGAAAAATCAGAAGTTACAATGAAATTAACTTCTGACAAACTAAAACAGGAAAAGACAGCTGAAGTGAATATAGGCTTAATGACAAAGAAGCAGCTTAAGCATAAGCTGAAAGATGTCAAGAATGCAAACAAGGTAAAATCACCTAGGAAAAATAGGAATGGAAAGGAAGGTGTGAATAAAAGCAACAATTATAAACCTGTTCCTGATGCTTCTAGGAAAACATGTCATAACTGTGGAAGTTCTAACCATCTGGATTCTTTTTACAGGAAGAATAAGAATATTAACTCCTTACCTTCAAAGTCAGGAGTTAAGAGTCAGTCTGTTAGATACAAACCACAAAATCCTTGTTTTCATTGTGGTAGTTTATGGCATTCCATTTATACTTGTAAGGAATATCATAGCTTGTACTATGATTATTATCAAATAAAACCTTCTTTGAAGAAAGTTTCCATTGTTCCTTCTAGTGTAAATTCTGATTCAAAGTCTGATAGTGTAAGTTCTGATAAGAAAATTGTTAACATAAACTCTGATGCTAAATCCGCTGTAAATGTTAATAAACTTAATAAGGCCAAAGGATCCAAGAAAGTCTGGGTCCCTAAAATTAATAATTAGTGGTCTTTGTGATTGCAGGGCAACAGGAAAAATATTCTAGTTCTGGATAGTGGATGTTCAGGACATATGACTGGAAATAAGGCCATGCTATCAGACTTTATGGAGAAAGCTGGCCCAAGTGTTTCTTATGGAGATGGCAACATTGGAAAAACATTGGGATATGGCAATATCAATCTTGGAAATGTCATAATTAAACAAGTAGCTCTAGTCTCAGGACTTAAACACAACCTACTGAGTATAAGTCAAATCTGTGACAGAGGTTATCATGTTGATTTCTTTGAAGAACACTGTGAAATTGTGAGTAAATCTAAAGGAAAAGTTGTTCTGAAAGGATACAGGCGTGGTAACATTTATGAAGCTAAGCTTTCAACAAGTACTGATGGTTCTGCAATCTGTCTGATGAGTAGAGCATCAATTGAAGAAAGCTAGAATTGGCATAAGAAACTCTCTCATTTAAATTTCAAAAATATAAATGAACTGGTCAAGAAAGATCTTGTGAGAGGATTGCCAAACACAGTATTTGCTCCTGATGGTCTTTGTGATTCATGTCAGAAAGCCAAACAAAGAAAATCTTCATTCAAGAGCAAGACTGAATCATCAATTCTTGAGCCTTAGCATCTAATACATGTTGATCTATTTGGTCCAGTAAATGTCATGTCTATTGCAAAGAAGAAGTATGCGTTGGTCATAGTGGATGAGTTCACCAGATACACATGGGTGTATTACTTGCATACAAAAAGTGAAACTGCATCAACCTTGATTGATCATATCAAACATCTGGATAAAATGGTCAAAGACTCTGTGAAAGTTTTAAGGAGTGATAATGGCACTGAGTTCAAGAATTTGATAATGGAAGAGTTCTGCAAAAGCCATGGAATAAAGCAGGAATTTTCTGCTCCTGGAACTCCACAGCAAAATGGAGTTGTTGAAAGGAAGAATAGAACTCTCATTGAAGCTGCACATACAATGCTTGAAGAAGCAAAGCTTCCAACCTATTTCTGGGCTGAAGCTGTGCAGACTGCTTATTTTACTCTAAATGCAACACTCATTAACAAGCATGGAAAAACACCATATGAGATGGTGAAAAAAAAAGAAGCCAAATCTGAAATATTTTCATGTATTTGGATGCAAATGTTTTGTTCTCAAGACTCATCCTGAACAGCTATCAAAGTTTGATCTAAAAGCTGATGAAGGAATCTTTGTTGGATATCCACTTTCCACAAAAGCCTTCAGAGTCTATAATTTAAGAACAAAAGTGGTCATGGAATCTATCAATGTCTCTTTTGATGACAAAAAGATTACTGGTCTTGAAGATTTCATTTACCATGATCAGCTGAGATTTGAAAATGAAGACTCAAATTCTGATACGAAAAATCCTGCCAGTCTAAGTCCTGATACTGTAAACTCTGATGGATTAAACTCTGATGTTATTGAAACTGTGGAGACTACGTCAAAGGAAGATGCACCTATGCAGGGGGAGCATACTCAAGATCCTACCACATCTTAAGAAACATCAGAACATGCATCTGGCTCTTCAAGTTCTGATTCGTCAAGTTCTGATAAGCCAAGATCTGATAGTGCTGAAAATCTAAATACTGAAGAATCCAACTCAGAGAGCATAGTTTCAGGGGGAGCATCAGAAAATGAAAATGAAAATGAAAATAGCATGGATCATGGGGGAGCATCCAGTTCTAGAGAAAACCTTCTATCTGCAAGGAAGTGGACAAAATCACATACACCTGATTTGATAATTGGAAATCCTGATGCAGGTGTCAGAACTAGAACAGGTACTTCAAATGAATGTCTTTACAATTCTTTTCTCTCTCAGACTGAGCCAAAGAAAGTGGAAGAAGCTCTTCAAGATGCTGATTGGGTGCAAGCAATGCAGGAAGAGTTGAATGAATTTGAAAGAAACAAAGTCTGGACCCTAGTGCCAAGACAAAAGAATAGATCTGTTGTTGGTACAAAGTGGGTATTCATAAACAAAACTGACAGTGATGGCATAATTACAAGGAATAAGGCAAGGCTGGTTGCAAAAGGATATTCTCAACAGGAGGGAATTGATTATGATGAAACATTTGCACCAGTTGCTAGGTTAGAAGCCATAAGGATATTCTTGGCTTATGCTGCTCACAAAAAGTTTACTGTCTTTCAAATGGATGTGAAAAGTGCTTTTCTCAATGGAGAATTGGAGGAGGAGGTATATGTTGAACAACCTCCAGGTTTTGTAGATACCAAACATCCAGATTATGTCTACAGGCTTGATAAAGCACTTTATGGACTTAAGCAAGCTCCTAGAGCATGGTATGAGACTTTAGCTCAGTTTCTTCTGGAAAGTGGATTCAATAGAGGGACAATAGACAAAACACTGTTCTACCTCAACCATGGAAATGACTTACTTCTGGTCCAGATTTATGTTGATGATATCATTTCTGGATCTACAAATGACAAACTTTGCAAAAAGTTTGCCAAACTAATGCAGTCAAGATATCAGATGAGTATGATGGGGGAACTTAGCTATTTTCTGGGCCTTCAAGTCAAGCAGAATGAGGAAGGCACTTTTATTTGTCAAACCAAGTACACCAGAAACTTGCTGAAGAAATTTGGAATGCAAGATTGTTCCAGTGCATCCACTCCAATGGCCACTGTGACAAAACTGGATAAGGATACCGGTAAATCAGTAGATATTACTGACTACAGAGGTATGATTGGCTCTCTACTCTATCTAACTACTAGTAGACCTGATATCATGTATGATACCTGTCTTTGTGCAAGATTTCAAGCAGATCCAAGAGAACCTCACTTAACAGCTGTAAAAAGAATCTTTAAGTATCTTAAAGGAACAACTGCTTTGGGATTATGGTATCCTAGAGAATCAGATTTTAATCTAATAGGTTACTCAGATGCAGATTTTGCATGTTGCAAAATTGACAGGAAAAGCACAAGTGGAAGCTGCCAATTTCTTGGAGGCAGATTGGTTTCTTGGTACAGCAAGAAACAAAAGGCAATTTCCACATCAACTGCAGAAGCAGAGTATATTGCTGCAGGAAGCTGTTGTGCACAGATTCTTTGGATGAAGAATCAGTTCATGGATTATGGGTTAACATATTTCAAAATCCCTATTTACTGTGATAATCAAAGTGCTATTGCTATGACAGGTAATCCAGTTCAACACTCTATGACAAAGCACATCAGCATCAGGTACCACTTCATCAGGGAACATGTGGATGAAGGTACAGTGGAATTGTATTTTGTTCCCACAGATCAACAACTTCACAAAACCACTGTGTGAAGCTACTTTTACAAGATTGGTAAATGAACTTGGAATGGTTTCAGGTTCTTTCTCTAAATCCGCTTAGTCTTGTTCTGTGTTATCAGACTTTATGCTCAGTATTTACAGAATTAATCTCATTGTGTATTCTGTGCTTAATTGATAAATGTCTTTAAGTACTGACTGTTGTCTGATATATATTTCTAAACTCTGATAAGTGATATGTCTGTTCAAGTACCTATTCAATCCTATGAGGATAACTGTGCTAGATACTGACCTAGTAGTCTTCAACAAACAAATGATTCCATGTAAGAAGTAATTATTTCAGTGGAAACCCTATGACACTAGCAAATTCTGATAATTGAGCTTAGTTAAGTTTACTTTGTATATCTTATTACTAAGTCACAAATTAGAATAATGCTACTCATCTATTAAGTTCTGATACTAGTAAAACTGCTGAATGTACTAAGTGCTGATAAACCTCACTTATCAAAAGAAAAAGCAAAAAGATCAAAGAATAAAATCAGGTACTCCTTTGAGATCTAGAGTAAAAATGTGGAAGGGAAGACCCAAGTGCATTGCTGGTATTAAGTAGATATGCATTAGAAAAGCAAAATATTTTCTTGGTGACTTTTCACACTCTATGATTACTGGAGAAATACTCTGATAATAGCATAAATTCTGATAAACAGTCGTGACTCACTTACACTGAGAAGCCACTGTAAAATAGAATTTCAAAAGATGCATAAAATTAGCACAAAACAGTTGAGGTGGACTCAAGCATGAACTCATTCATCAGTAGGTTTCAGGACAATGACAGCTCTTTAGCAAAATTTTAGTTATGCCTTATTTCTAAGATGTACTGAAGTGAATCAGACTTTACTCTTTGTCTGTTATTTAGCTTAATGCACACACTAATCACTCCATCTGAATGATGAAAATTTCTGTGGTGGTCTAAGTTATTTTAGATAAACAGTCATTGTGTCATTATTGCACAAATTCTGAGGACAAGTTCTAGTTACACGTTCTGATGGTTAAGTTCTGAAGTCTATAACTCAGAACTTGTATGAGGATTTACTAAGAGGGGCATTCCTTTTTCGAGTTAAGAAATTATGTTCTGATGACTGTTAAGTTCTGGTATAGGTCTAAGTTCTGATTTCTCAGTCTAATCCTTTACTTGGCTTATCTGTGAATAAAATTTGATAACAGTCTCAGTTCAAACTAGAATATGTTGAAGTGGAAGATTAATAGTCACTATGATTAGGATTAATGGTATTCGTACTTGAACAGTCCATTGTTTCTTGTTTCTTGTGCGTTTTAAACCATGATTCCTCTTTCCAATGAATGTTATTCTTTTTCAAAGTCTAGGGAGACGAGGTAGAATTAATTCTACCTGTCAGCATTCAATTTCTTTGCGTCTCCTGGCATTCTCTTGCCTATATAAGCAGCCACTTCACATCAGTCTTTCCATCAAATTCTTCTCACACACTTATCTTCATTCTTCTTCTTTCAAAAACACAATGGTCAGATACAACATGTTTTTGAACTACCAGAACTTCAATATGGAGCTAAGCTGTGCCGAGTGGCAGCAGGAATGGCATGTCACAGCCATTCCTGAGGAGATATGGGACTCTGTCCCACAGGAGGTACTGACACACCTTCTGTTCTTCTATATGGACTACCATCGCCATCTGGAGCGATTGGAGGAGGAAAGGCTGGAAGCTCTCCGCCAGCAAGAGCGAATCATCAGACTCGCCATTCTGTTTGTCGAGAGTAGGAAGAAGAAGAAGACTTAATCTCATCTTCTTCCTGTTTTTCTTCATCATCAGCTTTGTCAGGCTTCTTAGCTAGGACTAAGGTTGTTGATGTTAGGTTTAGACGCTTAGGGAAAATCTTGTATAAGTATTGATGTAATTTCCATTTCATAAATGTATTGTCTTGATATATTAATGAAAGTTGTTTTTACTTCAAGATTTTGTCTCTGAGTTATTTTATCTTGTGTTGATAAATCCTGATTGATATTATGATGACCATATAAATTTTGTTTTATATTAAGTTCTGATTCATTTTCAGCACTTACTTATCTAATTTATCTTGGTCATTTTCATGTGATGTATTTTCAGAATATTAATGATGCAGTGAAAAATAATTCAATCAGTTCTAACGGTTTAAATTTTGAATTAAAACTGTTTCTCTTGATAAATGGAACGGTTTTTCCTTGAAATTAGGCAAATGGGTAAGTAATGATTCCTGTTTTCTCGAGCCCAGTAACTGTCCGTTATTACTGCATGTCTGACAGGTGTCCAACGGTAACATTTTTGTTCAGAGTATAAGTACAATAGAGAGAAGATTTCTTTAATCTTTTATTTTCTTCATATTTTATCTCTCTCCTTACTTTTACTCTCTTTCTCTTTATTTCTCACGTTGGTTTTTCATACAGACATTATCTCAAACACCTAACAGGCATACTTGAATCTCATTTTTTTCACATGGATGGAGTTTCTTCTTTGATTGTATCACCAAAGCTTTTGGGAACAAATGTTCGAATTTTGATGCTATTCCAATTATGAGTCAGCACATCGGGTATGCAATTATCAATCAAACTCATTTTGATTTTGCAACTGCTTTAATTGGTTTTATTGGGGATAGGATGACAGAGGATCGAGATGTTGTTTATTTTGCTAGATTCTGTCAACTTATTTACACTTATTGTACTGATGAACCTCATTTAGTCAGCACTCAAACCCCACCTTTTAAGGTTGCAAAACGATACTTTAATGACCTGGTAAATGCTGATACTAAGAAAAAAGTGGTTAGACCATTATAGATTCCTAAGTCTGTAAAACAGATCCTGGTAAATGCTGATCCTGATACTTATAGATCTATTTACTCTGATGTCCAACCAACTCCAAACACCCAAAATCCATCAACCTCAGTACCTACCTCTCATTCTACTCAACCTACCCTCAGAACATATCTCAAATCCTATCTCTCCACTTCACAGACTGCTCAACCTTCATCTTCAGCACCTACTGTGAAGCATTCATCTTCCAAGCCAAAGAGGACAAAGAATGTTCCTCAAACAACTCAAAAGAGAAGGAGGATTGTATTGAGAGATGAATCTAATTCTGAGGAACAGGTTTCTTCTAGAGAACCTGTTGTTTCTGAAGCTGAGAAAGAGATTTTTCAGAAGGATTCTGAAATTGGGGGTTCTAGGCTTCTTAAGAGGCTTAGACGAATGACAGTTCCTGAAACTCCCAAGGAATCTAAATCAACAAGTACAAGAAATAGAGGGCACAAAGGCCAGTTTCAGATGATGAAGAGGAAGCAGCTAAGGAAGGGGATCAGGAATCTCTGATCTCACAAGACAAGGAATTTGCTCCAGTCACTTCTTCTCCATCAAATCCATCTCAGGAAGCTGTATCTGAAAAGGCTAACTCATCATTTGTGTCTCTTGTTGATCCAGGCACAAGTGCTGATATTGATGTTCAATACTTGGTTGTGTCTGAAGTATTTCTCTTAGAAGCTCCAACAGCAAATAATCCTTCCACAACACCTGTTACTGATGCTGTTCAAACTCCAGAGTTATCAACAACACCTTCTCTGCATCAAGATGCTGATGATCAGACTTTAGGTGAGCATCAGGATATGGCTGTTGATCAGAACTTAGTATCAGATCAGCAATTAGAGGATGCTGAAGCCTGCATTGCTACTCACACTGTTGTCTTATCAGAAGATACTGATTCTTTAAGTTCTGATGCTGCAAATGCTGGAGATACTGGTGATGCTGCTCCAACTGTAGATGCTGATGAAGCAGGTCCTTCAGGATATACTCCTCAACAGACTCTTCCTAAGTCTGAACTGGTAAAGAAGTTTGTTACCGGGGCTGCACCAGTACCTTGGAGTGAAACTCCTGCAGATCAGGAGTGGACTAAGGAATGGAACTCAGTTTCATGTGTTCCAACTGCAATACATCTTGCTGAGCACTTGACTAAAGTGGATGAAATGTTAAATTCTGATGATTTAAAAACTCAGCTTAGAGTCACTGCATTGAGTACTAAACATCTACAAGGTCTTCATTCAACTACTCATGCAGAGCTACACAAGATTCAGGAGAACTTTATCAAACAAGAACAAGTTTGGAAAATTGATAAGAAAAAGTTCTTTCAACCTACCATTGACAGGATTGCTTATATTGAGAAAACTCAAGAGAAACAACAAGCTTAGATTGATGAAATTCTGACAAATCAAGCTTCTCAGCAATCGCAACTTACTGAAATCCAATCCTCAGTGGAATTACTTATCTCTCTTTTACTACCTGCTGATGCCAAAAAGGGGGAGAAGGTAATTAAGTCCAAATGCAACACTAACAAGACACTGCAAGGAAAGGATGATGGAAATGATGATCAAGGATACTCTGGAATGGGTAGCGGTCATAGTCAAGGTAGAAGGTTTACATCAAGAAAAGCTAGTCACAGGACAAGTTCTGATACTGGGAAAAGAATAAGTTCTGCTGCTGGTAAAAGGATAAGTTCTGATGAACTTCTAGATCTTGATGAGGAAATGTCAAGACAGTTATTTCTTCAAGAAAATCCAGGAATGGACTTGGAAAGTTTAAAGGAAGAAGAAGCTAGACTTAAATCAGAGAAAGTCACATCTAAATCTGAAGCTTCTGGTAAAAATTCACTTCCAAAACTCAAAGGCATTGTGATCAAAGAAAGGACATATACTGAAGCAACGTTAGCTAGATCACAACCACAGATAGATCCAAGATCCAAGTGTAAAGAAAAGGTTGGTGAACCTATCAAGGTTTATGTACCCCCTGAGGATGAAGAAATTACTGATGAAAAGGATAATCTTGCTCTGACTTCAAGAAAAGTTCTTAAAACAACCTCTGACATGGCTCAAGTTGTTCAGAGTCAAGAAATTGTAAGTTCTGATATTCAGAAGAAGCAAGTAACCTCTGACAGAGCTCAAGTTAACTTGATATCAGAAAATAGATCAAAGACACTCCTACCAGGATTCACTAAAGCAAAACAGACTCAATCTTTGAAGACTACTGCAAGTGGTTTTGAAGCAAGAGTAGTTACTGGAAAGGAAGCTAGAGATAAAACTGGATTGGGAAGTGCTGATGAAAGAAGAGTACACAACACTACCAATGATCCAACTTCCTTGAGTGAACCAGGTATTGGAGCAACTCCTGAGAGATTGAATCAACTGGAATATGTACAGATGGTTTACCATACCTACTTGAAAGAATACATCATGTTGTATTTCATGACAGATGGTAGGGTTTAGCATATAAGAAAAAATGCCATTCCATTGAAGTATTTTGAAGAATTGGAGCATGTACTTTTCTTACTTCAAGTGGATGACAGAATAACAGAGACTGCTGCAAACTACTTAAAAGAACAGATTCAGAGACAGAAAAGGCTTTATTCTGTTAAGTCTGACAACATATATGTTCCAAAGTACAGAGATCACAATGGTGATATTGTTGATATGAAGCCTAATACTGCACAGATCAGAACATATCTTGGTATTAAGGGACTTGAATTCAATCTAGAGTCTGACAAAGCTTATGTCATAAGACTAGATCAGGAGTTGAGAAAAGCAAAGATCAATGATCTCAGAGCTGCAATCTTTCAAACTGGTGAAGATACTGCAGAGCTTAAAGATGTCAAAAGGAGAATGATTGATGAACTAAGATATGCTGAGAAATGTTTGTTGAAGAACTATCTCAGAACAACTCCTGACATCAGAGAGATCAGAAAATGATGAAGCCAAGTCGAAGATCTACAACTGCTTAAATTCTGATATTTATACAGACTGAAGTTGTTATCAGAAGTTGAAATTGGTAAAAGCTTTAAGGACTGTAAGTTGTAGTTATCTAGTCTAATTCTCATGCATTTGTACTTAATGTTTTTGACATCATCAAATATCTGTTAAACTTGTATATTATGTTAATTTACAAGTTGGGGGAGATTGTTAGATATATTTGATAATGTCATGGCTAATATGTTTTATGTTTAGCTTTTAGATCTTATTTGAACAGGATAAATCAGTACTTAACTGTTGATCAGTACTTATACTGGAAGTCAGGACTTAAGGATATCAGTACTTATGTTATCAGGAGATAATCATCAGAAGATAGATATCAGAACTTAAGTGCTGAAGGACGATCAGATAAGGACAGTAGCTGATTAAAGGAAAGAAGATTAAGATAAACATAAGAAGAGATATGCATGAAGAAGGAATTCTGTAAAGAATGGAATACTTGGAAGAAAAGATATCTGATTGATATATTTTAGGAAGCAGAATTATATTCTATATCAATTAGCGATTATCTTGTAACTGTGTAGTATATAAACACAGACATAGGGTTTACACTATAAGTGTTATCATTATTAGAGAAGATTATTCATTATAACCCTAGCAGCTCTCGTGATATTTGTTCATCACTGAGAGGTAACAGTTCCATACTGTAACAGAGTTTATTGTTTCAATAAAGTTTGTTTTCTGTTACTTAAGTTCTTAAAGTTCGATTTGAGTGTACTATACACTGTATTCACCCCCTCTACAGTGTGTGTGTGACCTAACAATAATAATAATAATAAAATAAGAGTTTCGTAATTTTTAAAACATTTCTGAATTTAATATAGAATTTACGCTTAAATGAAATCCGAAAATCATTTAAAGATGAATAATTAGTAAAATATTGATTTCTAAATTTTATAAACTCCTAAAAATAACAAATAAAATTATAAAACAACAAAAATAATTTTTGAAACAATTTTAGCGTTTTATAAGAATAAATATTCAATAAAATTATTTAAAAAAATAAATTAAATTCACACAGCTCGACAATTAATTATAAAATTAATCTTCGCATCCAACAAATCACAAATAATTAATAATACAGTAAAACATAGCGGACAGAACCATTACACATTCCATTTATCTCATAGTTCGATAATTCCATTTACAAATCGGATCCGAAAATAGGTTACTTAGCCGCTAAGTAACTAGAAAGACGATACGATTTTAATATCAGATTTGGATAATTATCAAAACAGAACTTCGTATAAAACATTTTTATACGAAATTAAGGTAATAATATCTCGCCTTTTGGGAATACGAATTTTTATCGATCTATAAAATGATTTTCGTATTGAAATTTCGCACCGGGACTCGTACAGGTCAAACCATACCCCAGATCGAAAAAGTCAAAACACGAAAAATGTTCAGAATTATCAGATTAGGTTAGGAAGGAGTTTTTGGAATAGTTTCGGGTTGTAAAAATGCAAAAACGATTGAAGTGGGACGATTTCTGATTCTAAAAAGTAATTTTACAATTACGTAAAATAATCGTTAACAATTCTATAAATTCTTATAAAGTCATATAATTATCCAAAAAATACCAAAAAAATACCAAATTATCTATATTTAATTCTAGATAATTAAAAATTAAAATATCTCGATTTTATTAGAAATAAATTCCAAATACTATTATTCATCATCAAATAATTCACATAAAAATCACATAATAATTATTTATTGATAAAATAATTACATAATATTTCCCAGACGTTACATCTCTTTCCAAGCTTTCTGTTGTTTTCTTCTATCTGATTTTGGAGCTGTCTGTGGAATTCAAGTTCATCAGATTCTGAGAGATCTAGCATTCCTTGCATTTCCAGAAGAGTCTCATTGCTGGAGATGCTCAACTGGTCCTCTAATCTGAAGAATCTTTAAACTCCCTTATCATCCATGAATTCCATCAGCCAGTAGGGCCTTAGATGCACTCTACTCCCTGTGTAAGGAATAGTTAATATCTCTAGGAGTGCATCTTTGGCTCTAATACTCATCAGTTCTTCAATCTTCTTTAGAACTAATCTTCTAGCTGTCACATTGAATCCAAAGTTCTTTTGAAGGGTGAATAAACTTTTATCAGTACAGATTGGCTCTCTTGAAGAATCCTGTGAAGTGGCCATGGTATCTCTTTTCCTCCCTTGTACTTGAATACTAACCTTTCAGGTAGATTCCTGTAAGCATCAATCCCTCTAACTTCTTCCAGTTCATCCAGATAAAGGTTTAGTTCAGAGAATTCCTTGATGACATAGATGTACATGATATCTCCCTTGTTGACCTTGGTTTGAGCTTTGGTTAGGGACTTGGATCTGAGAGTTGAGGGCTTCACTTTCTTGACTGCTCTGGTCTTTTTCTTCTTTGGCTTCATGAAATGAGGTAGATTGAGTTCAGGAATTGGTAGACTATCCCAGTCTATTGGCTCATCCTTTGGAATGATAGGTTCACCATGGAAATTCTTGGATGGATCTATCTTGAATTCTCCATGTGCCACAGAGTGCATGGATGTTTGAGTTGTTGTAGAAGTAGAGTATTTGGGAAAGTATCCTTCCATCTCCTCATCACTGAAATCCAATTTTCTCTTGACTCTTTGCTTGTATCTTGGCTTCTTGTCTGTGGAGGTTCATTTTGCACTACTTGATCTTGAGATTCAGCAATTACAGATGGTTGTGCAAAAATTTGTTGTGTGGGTTTCACAGCTTGCAGCTTGGCCAAGATAGCAGCTTGCTCCTTCTTTTGCTTGAGCTTTTTAGCATCCAGAGCAGCTTGCTTCTTTTCTTGCTTCAATCTTATATTTTCTTCCCTTTTTGCTTCAACAAAATGAGGATGTCCATCCACCACACAAATTTCCTTACCATTTCTGAAAATCTTGGCAATTCTTCTTTTTAGGACTGAATCTGCAGGATCCTTGTAGAATGCTATAGACCTGGACAATAGCTTCTTCTCATCAGCCTTTGGTGTCTCATACACTGTGTCTTAAGGATTCTTTAGTGAAGATTTTGGATAGTTCACCTTTGGCTTCATGATTAGATCTGCCTTTGGAGATTTGATGCAGGATGTCTGGCATTTTTCCATATTGTTCATGCTCATATCATTCACAGAAATTTGCCTAATTTGAGAATGATGAATGGCTGATTCATCTGGCTCTTTTGCTACACCAAACTTCTTTTAAATATCCTCATCAATTTTCTCCCAGTTTATTGGACTAAACTGCTTCTTCTCAGCTTCTCTCAAAGTGGCTGCTGCTTCATTGATCAGATCAATGCTATTCTTAGCTGGTGGCTTTGTGAAAGCAATTGTAGGCACAATTACTTTTCTAACTTGAATGTTGAGCTATTTTTCCCCATCACTTGAGCCTTTCTCCCCCTTTTTGTTATCATCAAGTTGTATGGGAGGGAGTTGAGCAGCCACCAATTATTGGAGTAAAGCAGTCTGAGTTTCTTGATTGGTAAGTATCTTGGCCATTGACTTCTCTACAGCAGATAATCTTGAGTCCATGGCCTCAACTTTCCTATTGAGATCAGCCTCCTTCCCTAGCTTTTGAACTATTTCAGTCATGGTGGTTGCAGGAAGTCTAGCATCCAACCTTGCTATGATATCTTGTTTTACTTCAGAAATTTTTTGCTTGATTTCATCCACACTCTGACTGTGTTGGAGAGCTTGAATTTTATGCAGCTGGAGTGCTTCAAGGAGTGTTGTAAGTAGCTTCTTTGTGCTGGCATTAGAAGATGCCTGAATGGCTGTTTGGGTGTCATGAATTAGCTTGAATTGTATTGATTGGATATGTGAGTAGGAACATTCTTTTGTTAGCATCCAGGCAGGAACATCTGCATCTCCCTCTATGCTCATGCTATCTTCCTCATCATCCCCACCAGCATCCCCAAAAGAATTTTCATCCAGTTCAAAATCACTGTCAATGGTAGAAGGCATAGTAGTGATTGCATCCTTTGCTCTCTGTAAAGATTATGTAGTATGCACCAAGTTTAGTATTCTTTCAGCCTCCTCATTGCCCTGCACAGCTAGAGTTTGGTAAGTTGTAATAGGGTGAGTAAATGTCTCAGCAGCTAGGGAAATAGAATCTATAACAGGTTGATATTCTTGCTGAAATAGACTTTTCTTTTCTGCATCATTGACGTTCATTGACTCACTTGGAATGGTTTCCATCCTTATCACTCCTATACCTGCATTTCTCTCATGATCTCTCTTTTCTTGCATCAAGGTCTCACCTTGGCTCCCCACCCTCACACCTTCACCTTCACCATCTAAGGTGGGACTCCTCACACTCACTTTTGCCAGTCCTGAAGAAATGGACTGCATTGGATCACTCTTTTTCTCTCCTTTTTCTGGGGAGCAACCCAGACTCTCACTCAAGTCACTACTTTCCCTCAATCCTAATAGTGATTGCACAATTACTAAGTCATCTTCACTTGTGACTATAGATGAACTTTGGAGTTGTGCAGAGACACCCGACGGATAAGAAATATCCATCGGGGTAGTAATTTGGCTAACCGACGGATGACTGCTGTTAGGCACATCCGTCGAATACAATCACTACTCGACGGATGAACAATATCCATCAAGTGAGTAGAAATAAATGAGTTTTGAGTGGAGACTATTGTGGATTCTGTGCAGATTGAGGAGAATTTTGGCACAGATGTCTCAACAATCTCAGAAAGAAATGGCAAGTGAGCCAACAAATCATCTAGAAGATGATGCTCAGTTGCATGGATTTTCGGCTTCTCCAACAGAGTTAAAGATGGAGAATATGGTTGTGATGTTTGAATCATGTCAACATCCAAAGATTGTGTGGGAGAATTTGGTGTTTGAGGTATTTCAATTTGTACAGATTTTGGATGTGACTCCACATTTGTTAAAGCCACATCAATTTGACTTTGAGATGGTGCAGTGACTGGGTCTTTAGCTCCAGTTTGTACTGTGTGTGTACCCTGTGCATCCCCAAGGGTTTTGGATTTCTTCTTTCTTGTGTAGGTTTGTGGTGAACTTGTGTCCCTACCCCTCTTGGCCTGTGCTCTTGGCTGAGAGCTTGTTTCAATGGTAACATCCTTTTGGGAGGATGAAACCAGTAATTAGCTAATGTCCTTATTAAGCACTGCAGTTTGTTGAGAAACTGCAGTGTGGCTAGGCTGGAAAACACTCACCTCTCCAACCTTATCCTTAGGCTTCTTTGATTTTCACCATGTCCCTCACCAGTCTTTCCCACCTTCACACTCCCCTCTTTGTGTTTAGTGGATTTTACAACTGGCATCTTTTGAGAGATACCAGAGGGGGCTTTCTTTGTCTTTGGTTTTGAAACTTTGGATTTGGTAGCTTGGGTAGGCATTTTTCTGGTCATTGACACAGATGCCACTGCTACACTAGAAGGCAAAGAAATGGTTGAGGTTGGAAGAGTAGAGACAGTTGAGATTACCTCACTTACCTGAGGTGCCTCCATTACTGGAAAGTAGAAGAGTGGCACCTCTTTGTGGTGGTTTGCTCTGTTTAAATCTGCAATAATTCTTCTTTCTTGAACCTAACAATCTAACTTGTTGGTTGGGTTCTCAAGCACAATGTCCTCGGAGAGGTGGTTAGCAAGCATCATGAAAAATCTAGCATAATAAACATTCTTACCCCTCTTATTAAGCTCCCCTAACTTAAACCCCAACTCAAATAAGACTTGATCACTAAAGTTGAAGAATTTATCAGTTACTAGCATGTAAAGCATGTTGAGCATGGATATATTAACTGAATCAAAATTGCTAATTTTACCAGAAAATACTTTGGTAACTACATCACACAGATAACTCCATTCTTTCCTAAGACCCAACCTCCTAATTTCACTTAATTTAGAAGTAGAGAATGCATAGCCCATGGAATTAAGCATATTAACAATGTCAGTGTCTGTGTGTGAAGAAGTTACAGTATTATCAGGAAATTTGAAGCATGCTTTAACAATATCACTATTAACACATAATTCCTTACCTTTAATCGTGAAAGTGATGGTCTTGTCGGTTGAGTTGTACACTGTAGTTGTCCACATTTCTTCAACAACCTCACAGTAAATGGTGGGTGATTCCAGCATGGCATAGTTAAGTTTGCAGTTCTTCACAAAATCCATCATTTTCTGGTAGTCTCCAGATTGTTGAATCCCCTTGTTCACTAGAGCCGTGAAATTGTTCTTCTCATAGATAAAACCAGTTTGAGACAGGATTTTGACGACTGGTGTCATTGTTAGAGAGTAAGAACTTGCAGAGAGAGAGTAATTGCTTTTGAGAAAGAGAGAAGTTAGAGCAGATGAATTGAGAGTGATAAAAGAAAAGAAATGTAAATGAATTTTGCTTTTATACTCTTTCAAAAATAACTGTCAAAAGTAATTAAAGTAAAATAAAGTGACCAATAAAAATTGCCCAAAATAGTTGTTTAAAAATAAAGTGTAAAAATTCCATCACTTATCTGTCGTGTTATGCTTACAAACTGTAAGTATACTCGATGGATAATGTTCAGAAAATCGACGGCTAGGAAAGAGAGAATTCGACGGATGAGGATAAATCAGTTAGCCATTGAGATATAAAATATTCGAGAAAAATAATTGATTTTATTAACAAATTGTATATCGACGGATGATCGAACTCGATGGATAATGATCATCCGTCGGGATGTAAATTTTGACTTAGCCAAAATTTCATCCAAGACTGAAAAATCAATTAAATTTCTGGCTGCATTATAACTTGAGAAATATCTGAAAAGATTCATGGGTAATTAAGCATACCTAACTCATTTACCAACCTTGAAAAGGTGGATTCATCCAGTGGCTTGGTGAATATATCTGCAAGCTATTTTTCACTTGGAACAAATTATAGTTCCACAGTACCGTTCATTACATGTTCCCTTATGAAGTGGTACTTGATGTCTATGTGCTTTGTTCTTGAATGCTGTACTGGATTCTCAGTGATGGAAATTGCACTTGTGTTATCACAGAAAATAGGAATTCTTTCCACTTGCAGACCATAGTCTAGCAATTGGTTTTCATCCATAAAATCTGTGCACAGCAGCTGCCAGCAGCAATATATTCAGCTTCAGCTGTAGAAGTAGAAACTGAATTTTGCTTCTTACTGAACCAGGACACAAGTTTGTTTCCTAGAAATTGACAGGTTCATGTTGTACTTTTCCTATCAATTCTACAACCTGCATAATCTTTATTTGAATAACCAGTTAGATCAAAACTAGAATCTCTAGGGTACCAAATGCCAAGTTTGGGTGTACCTTTGAGATATCTTAAAATTCTCTTAATAGTAATTAAATGAGATTCTCTAGGATCAACCTGAAATCTAGCACACAGACATGCAGCAAACATTATATCTGGCCTACTAGCTGTTAAGTACAGAAGTGAGCCAACCATGCCCCTATAACTTGAATATCCACAGACTTTTCAGTAGTGTTTAATTCAAGCTTAGTTGCAGTGGCCATGGGAGTTTTTGCAGATGTGCAATCTATTAGATCAAACTTCTTTAAAAGATCATGAATGTATTTAGTGTGACTAATGAATATTCCATCACTAACTTACTTAACTTGTAAACCAAGAAAGTAAGTCAGTTTTCCCATCATGCTCATTTCATACTTACTTTGCATCAATTTGGCAAACTTTTTGCAAAGTTTTTCATCTGTAGAGCCAAAAATAATGTCATCTACATAAATTTGAATAAGTATGCTAGAGCCATTAACATTTCTAAAGAATAAAGTTTTGTCTACAGTACCTCTAGTGAAGTGATTCTCTAAAAGAAACTTTGACAAAGTGTAATACCAGGCTCTAGGTGCTTGCTTCAATCCATAGAGTGCTTTCAAAAGATAGTATACATGATCAGGTAGATTTGGGTCTTCAAAACCAGGAGGCTGACTGACATAGATTTCCTCCTCCAAATCTCCATTTAGAAAGGCACTCTTGACATCGATTTGATAGACCTTGAAATTGAAATGGGCTGCATAGGCTAAGAAGATTCTGATGGCTTCAAGTCTTTCAACAGGATCAAAGGTTTCATCAAAATATATTCCTTCTTGTTGACAATAGCCCTTAGAAACCAATCTAGCTTTGTTCCTGACTACTATGCCATTTTCATCCATCTTGTTTCTGAATACCCATTTCGTATCTATTGGATTCTTTCCTTTAGGCTTGGTTACCAGCTTCCATACATTGTTCCTTTCAAATTGGTTTAGCTCCTCCTGCATAGCTAAAATCTAATCAGGATCCAACAAAGCTTCTTCTACCTTCTTTGGTTATTCCTTAGATAGGAAACTGCTATATAGACATTCTTCTTGAGTTGCTCTCCTTGTTTGAACTCTAGAAGATACATCACCAATGATGAGCTCAAATGGGTGATCCTTTATCCATTTTCTTTGTTGAGGTAGATTAGCTCTAGATGAAAAGGCCTCATTGTTGTCTTGATGTGAGATTGAGGTTTGATAATTAGAAACTCACCCTGAGTTTGTGAATCTATGATTTGAGAAAGGGGAACTTTCTGCAAGTGATCTATTTTGACTTTCAGCTTCTTTTGATGACCCGACGGATAGTGAATTTTGAGTTCCGACGGATGAAGCTGATTGTCTCTCGATGGATGATGCAGATTGTCTACCGACGGATGAAACATTTTGTAACTCGACGGATGTTGAGTTATTAGCTTCATTGGTAGTAGATTTTTCTGCACTTTCCTTAGTTGTAGTTTCTTGATCACTTTCATCACTGTCATCACTAACCATCACCACATTGTCAAACTTGAGGCTCTCATGGTAATCTCCATCTTGTAGTCCTTCAATATTTTTATCATCAAACACAACATGTATTGATTCCATAACAATGTTGGTTCTCAGATTGTAGACTCTGTATGCTTTACCAACAACATATCCAACAAAGATTCTTTCATCTTCTTTAGCATCAAACTTCCCATTTTGATCAGTTTGATTTCTCAAGATATAACATTTGCAGCCAAAGACATAAAGAAAATTTAGAGTTGGCTTTTTGTTCTTGAACAATTGGTAGGGAGTCATACATTTTTCCTGATTAACCAAAGAAATATTCTGAGTGTAGCATGCAGTATTTACAACTTCAGCCCAGAAATATGTCGGTAACTTTGATTCTTCAAGCATTGTCCTTGCAGCTTCAATAAGTGATATGTTCCTTCTTTCTACTACTCCATTTTGTTGTGGAGTTCTTGCTGCTAAAAACTCATACATAATCCCATTCTCTTCACAAAATACTTTTATAACAGAATTCTTGAACTCAGTTCCATTGTCACTCCTGATTCTTCTAACTTTGAAATCAGGATGATTGTTGACTTGCCTTATGTGATTGATGATGATTTTACTAGCCTCATCTTTAGACTTTAGGAAATATGTCCAAGAGAACTTTGAGAAATCATCTACAATTACTAGGAAAAATCTTTTCCTTGAGATGGACAACACATTGACTGGTCCAAACAAATCCATGTGTAGCAGTTCAAAGGTTCTTCAATTGTTGAATCAAGCTTCTTTCTGAATGATGCTTTAATTTTCTTCCCCTTTTGACAAGCATCACACAGTCCATCCTTAGAAAACTCCACTTGAGGAATACCTCTAACCAGTTCTTTCTTTACAAGTTCATTCATGGTCTTGAAGTTTAGATGGGATAGCTTCTTGTGCCATAGCCAACTTTCATCTTGACTTGCTTTACTGAGAAGACAAGTAATAGATTCTACATTTGATGAGTTGAAGTAAGCTAGGTACACATTTCCTTTTCTCACTCAAGTGAGAACCACTTTGTTGCTCTTTTTATTTGTCACAACACAGGCTTCTGAGTTGAAGTTTACTGAATTGCCTTTATCACAAAGCTGGTTGATACTCAACAAATTATGCTTGAGACCATCCACTAAGGCAACCTCTTCAATGATGACATTATCTTTTGAAATCAAGCCATGTCCCATAGTATAACCCTTGTTGTCATCTCCAAAAGTAATACTTGGGCCAGCTCTTTCCTTGAACTCAGTGAGCAGGGTAGAATCTCCAGTCATGTGTCTTGAACAACCACTATTCAAGTACCACAGATTCTTTCTGTTTCCCTGCACACATTAAAATCAAATCAAGTTGATTTTGGTACCCAAGTTTCCTTGGGTCCTTCCTTTTTAACTTACTTCTTTTGTTTCTTAGGTTTGATCTCATTTGACTTGGGGATATCAGATTCATCCTTAGTCATTTGAGTTGGACCTTTGAAATCTTTCATTAAAACAGAATTATCATGCACATTTTGATTAACAGGAAACGGCATGCTATTTGCAAACATTTTATTCCAGTAGGGTATGCTAAATGGCATTTGAGGCATATTTAATGCAGCATAATATGGATTATGTGCAAATGGCATATTAGCAAATTGGGTATTCATATTCTGTGTAGACATAACATTCAAAGGCATAGAAGGTATAGCACTCATGTTGGGAAAAGAAGGTGGTACAGTCATGGAAGTAGGCATGGAAAATTTGCAATTAACAGACAGATGATTAACACTACCACATTTAACACAGATTTTTCTAGGAGCATACTTATCAGGTGTGTAGTTGTTATGTTTGTTAATTCTTGCTTTCCCATTTCTAATGTTTTTCTTTTTATCCTCTGTTTTAATCTCAATCTTTTCTAGTCTGTCATTCAATTGCTTGATGGACAGATGACCAATATTCACTTTCTTCTCCTTCTTCACTTAACTAGATTCTCCTGAAATAAAGTTTTTGGAAACTGATCCATATTGTTCATTTAACATGGCAAGTTTGGCTTTACTCACAGGTTTGCTCACAGCCGATGGATGAGGATTTATGTCACTCGACAGATAACCTTTTTGATTATCCGACGGATGACCCTCATCATCCGTCGAGTCTAAATCTGTTAGCAATCCTTCAACCAAATTGGATTCTAGCTTCTCTTTACTCTTTTTCCAGGCTACATCACAGAAGGACTCAATACCTTGAACTTTGGTGATTTGAGCATGGACATCTCTAGATGATTTCCATGCCTTAATCACCTCATATTCACGACCAAGCTGCTTCTTCAAAATTTCTTCTTTCTTCAAGGACTCAGTTAATTCCTCCTTAGCAATCTTACACTCTATTCTCAATTTTTCAAATTCAATAAACTGAGACTCTAGCACATTATTCCTTTCACTTTAAAAAAAATTATTTTCTGACTTAAGTGTAACACGCAAATGATATAATTCTGTAGACATGTCATTTATTCCATCATTACACTCGGCTTTAAAAAATGTGCCAGGTTAGTGGTGATTACCTGATTACTTGAAGAACCTGTCTCTGTTTCATCAGACTTGGCCATTAGGGCTAGATTGACATAGCTGACATATTCATCCTCTCCAGGCCATCTGCTGCCCACTCACTTTCTTGTGTAATAAAAGCCCTTTCCTTTTGTTTGAGCAACTCAAAATACTTCTGTTTATAATCCACAGGCTCAAACTTTTTCTTGCTGGAATCTGACTTTCTACACTCACTAGCAAAGTGCCCTGCCAAGCCATATTTGAAATATTTGAATTTTGATTTATCCACCATGTTTCTATTTGACTTAGCTGCTCCAAAGTTCTTCTTGAACTTGAACTTGGCAAATCTTCTAGAAAGAAATGCAAGATGTTCATCAATGTCATCCATATCATCTTGGCTCAAAGAATCTTCATTTTCTGCTACCAGCCCTTTGCCCTTGTTTTCACAGACCTTTGGAGTAGACTCAACAGCTTATATCTTCATCTCCTTCTCTTTCTCTAACTCAGCAACTAGTGCAATGGATCCTCCTTTCTTCCTCCCTTTCTCCATTATTTCATCTTGCTCTATTTCAAGCTCATAAGTCTTTAGAATGCCATACAGTCTCTCTAGTGTAAACTCCTTGTATTCTTGTGAATTTCTCAAGGAGACTGTCATTGGTTTCCATTCTTTTGGAAGGGATCTTAGGAATTTGAGGCTAGAGTCTTTGGTTTGATAGACTCTTCCATGCAGCTTTAGAGCATTTAGTAGCTTTTGAAATCTACTAAAGATATCAGTGAGAGTTTCACCTTCTTCACAGTGGAAATGCTCATATTGCTGAATTAGTAACTGCATCTTGTTTTCTCTAACTTGTTCAGTGCCATCATAAATTATTTTAATGGTGTCCCAAACCTCCTTGGTTGTCTTGCAATTGATGATGTTGTCAAACATGTCACCATCAACTCCATTGAATAAGATATCCATGGCCTTCTTGTCTATCCTGACTTGTTCAATATCAGGATCTGACCATTCATTCCTTGGCTTGGGAACAGATGGCTCATTTCCAATTGCATCTCTCATTGGTACATGAGGACCTCTCTCTATGCAATCCACATAGGCCTCATCTTGAGAAAGTAAGTGAAGATGCATCTTTACCTTCCAGTGATGGTAATTATCTTTGTCCAGAAAAGGAATCTTGACTCCAACATCCTTCTTGTTCAAGAGCTTGCTCTGATACCAATTGTTAGTCCCTAACAATATAACAAGAATTACAGAAGGGGGGTTGAATGTAATTCTGGCTACTTTTTGAGATTAATTAAAAGTGGTTCTAACTTAACAATATATAAGTGTTTGATTTGCAAAATGCGGAATAAAGAGTTAGATAAATCAAAACACAAGTAATTAAAAACACAAGTCTTTAAAAACTTTCAGGTGGATTTGAATGTATCCACCATAGATATATATATATCAAGAGAATCCTGTGAAGCTTGAATAGCTCACAGCTGCTTACAAATATGAACAACTAAACTTACAGTGAAATGTTACAGGATACAGCTTACAATTATTTCTCTGAGAATGTATTTGCTTAGTCTTCCTTTTGTTCTACTTGCTACTCTTGGTTTATATATCACCAAGATTACATAGTAATAAGACAAGATAATAAAACAAAACCTATCAAGTCTAATACTATGCTGCTTCACTACTCTATTTCAGCATCTTTGAATATCTTCATAATAGCATGGAAATGGTAATGCTTCTTTGTTCTCAAAAACCCAGCTGAATAGGCTGCCACATTCTTTTTGCAAACACTCGACGCATGTGATTGTGTTGTCACTGTCAATAGATGTTTGAATTGATCATCCGTCGGGTACATGATTATCATCCGTCGGGTTGCCTTGTTGATTATCCGTCGGGAGCTTTGTTGATCATCCGTCGGTAGCTATTTGACACTTGACTTCATTTCACTTATGCAGAATTACAAGACATCTTATATTTATAATTAATCAACCTATTCTGCATCACTAATTAAAGTCAATATGACTTAAATGCTACTACAGAATCTATACAAGGGTGTTTACAGAAATGTGCTACATGACTTATTGTTACATAAGCTACTCATTCGATGGATGTCAAATGATCATCCGTCGGGACTATATTGAGTCATCCGTGGGGACTATATTTGATCATCCGTCGTGTGCTACATTTTTCACTAAGTTGAATGTACTAAGGTGTTTTGTTAATGTGATCATCAAGTTCACAACATATTCCCAATAAAACGGAAAGTTTATTAATATGGTAAAAAAATTATGTAGAAAAATAAGATGGTAATTTATGTTAAGGTGAAAGTTTATGAGAGAAACTTTAAGGAAATAATTAAATGGTAATTTGAGTTAGAACTTATTAATTGTTAGATATATTTATGTTATCATGGCTAATATGATTTGTGTTTAGTTTTCAGATCTTACTTAATAGGACAAATCAGTACTTAACTGGAAATCAGCACTTATACTGAAGACAGAACTTAAGATATCAGAACTTAAGTTATCAGAAGATATTTATCAGGAGATAATATCAGGACTTAAGTTGACTTTCAGATAAGGCGGGTGGCTGATTGAAAGGAAAGAAGATTGAGACTAAGACAGTAAGAAATATGCACGAAGAAAGAATTCTATGAAGAATAGAATACTTGGAAGAAAAGATAACTAGTTGATATATTTTAGGAAGCAGAATTATATTCTGAAAGTCTTTGTCCTAAATCCAATCATGTATGATGAGTTAGGAAGAACTCTCTTGTATTCCTATTTGATTTCATTGAAATTAATAAGAGACTTGTTATGATTTTATTATGGGCTTTATCTATTTAAATTGTTTTAAATAAGATGTTCCATAGTTTAGAGTAAAGCTTCTAGAATTATAATGAGATCATAATAGTGAGATCTAGAAGTTGATAACCCTAGACTTAAACAGTTCCTGATCATAGGATAACTAATCGGATGTTAGTGGATCCGCAAAGATTGGTACATACTATGCTTGCTCCCTTCAGAAGGATGTCTGCTCTCATAGGCATTTGTGTGGTGACATTATAGCTAGTATGTAGGTGCTTATTAGGGAATAAGTTCACTGAACATGACTCGATAAGTTGAACAACTAATGGAGATTACTCACGTGTCAATAGTGGTTCACTGAGTGATAGTTGTACAAGTGTCCTTAGACTTGAGATCGTTAAAGTTATCTTGTATATGATGAACTGTGCTTTTGTTTAGTCCTTTGTCTCAAGGACATCCATTAGGTCTATTCTGGGCATAGGGATTTGTGTACAGAGATAGTTAACGTCAATAGAGGATCTACCCCTTCCAGTATAGGAAGAGAATATCCTATGTTATTCTTAGTATGCGAGTTCTGGAATCTATGACCAGAGTGTATGAAATTAGAAAGGAGTTTCTAATTTGCATTAATATGAACTTTGTATTATGAATAAGAAATCATATGATTAAATTTGATAGGCTTGACACAAGATCCATGCCTTATATTTAATCAGGATATTATAAGGGTAGAAGGAATTCATTGTACGGTAACTATTCACTGACAGGTTCTTGGTATTCTAAGCAGTGAATTCATATTATCCGGATAGTCGCGATATGTTGAGAAGCATCACTCACGATTTAGAATAAATATAATTAATCAGTTAATTATATTTAGTGAATTTTAATATTCTTATAAATAATTAATAAAAGTTTATTATTATTTATTTTTACTACCGGCATAATATTGAACCTACAGGGTCACACCATAAAAGAATATTTTCTTTGATGAAATAATGAGAAAGAATTATTTTCTAAATAGTTTAGAAAAAGAAATAATGATTAAAATAGTTTTAATGATTATTAGAGCATTTTATAAAGATAAAATGTAGGGCTAATATATATATTGATATATTATGAAAAACCCTAGGAGAGCCCTATAAATAGAATGAGATGGCTCATTCTAAAATACAATATTTGGTTTTGTGAAAACCCTAGCCTCCATCTTCTTCCTCTCTCTCTCCCAAAAACTCCATTTTTATAAAAGCTCAGTTTTATAAAAAGGTTCATCGAAGAGGATCGTTCTTGGTGGATACCGGTAGAGTGCTTCACACACTGAGGAGCAACTGCTAGCACTCCTTTTTTATAAAGCTTTCGATTCACAAGGTATGGTTACGATCCCTCAGTTTTTCCCTTTTATATGTTTTTCTATATGTGTGATATATGGTTTTTAAGGAATAAATGTTATTTCATGCTTCCGCTCATCCGTAAATTCCTTCATTGGCATCAGAGCTAGGTTCTGCATATAGAGATTCATATAAAAAAATTCAAATTTTTTAATGCATGTATGGATTTGTTATGAGTTTTGCAAGTTTATTTGGATTTAATTATGAATTAATTTGAAATAATTTTGGCATGAGATTTTGACTACTGATCTGGGTTCTACAAGTGTTGTAGATCATCTATATATTTTTTCATAATTTTGTGATGTGTAGATTATTTGTTTTGATTTTTTTAAAATTGTTTTAAATAAAATTCATGAAATATTATGCATGTGAATAAATATGATTAAAATTTGCACAAGGACAATGGCTGATCTGGTATTTTTCTGCAACTCCCTGATTTAAGAAATCATATTATTTTTATTTTTATTAATTTATTAATTAAATGTTAATTAATTTATTAATAATAAAATTAAAATAATAAATTAATAAAGAGTTATTAAGGAAGGGAGTAAAAGAAAAAGGGGGTTACTTTTTGGTTTGTAACGGCAGAAGCTGACAGGCGCAGAAGAGAAAGAAACAAAAACAAAAAAAAAATTCTGCTGTGTCGGCTGCTGTAGGCGCGTGCAGCGCATGCGGGGAAGGTGGTGTCGCGCATTCCCGGAATGCGTTACACCCTATTGCGCATTTACAGGATGTGTTACACCCTTTAATGACTTAAAAGGGTTGTAACGCATTACCGGAATGCGTTACAGGGCTTGTAACGCGTTCCTGTAATGCGTTACAGCCCATCTGTCTTTTTTTAAATTTGATTTTTGGGAGTTTCGTAACTCCATTTTGGGCGTACAATATATCGTTGGATTCGTTTTTCCGAGATGGATCTAATGGAGTGGTCAAATATTTTTTCTATAAAAGTTTTGAACTATTTATATTCCCGAAAGTGTTTTAAAATATGTTTTAATTGCTTTTAAATGCTATAATAAATCCATACATCATTATATCAATGTGTGACATGATATTACTTGCATGATTACTTGTTTATTTATTTTTATATATGAGATATATGCCTATGTTTACCATGCGATGATAGATTTAGGTGAACTTAAATCAATATAAGGCGTGCTCTAGAAAATCTAGAATAAGAATCGTTTCTTGCCTTGACAATAATATTATGAATACAATCATGAGATTCTTGTGTTTATGAAACACATAATTAAATATGAATTTTCAATTTTGAGAGAAAGGATGATTCTGTCAAAAACAGATTTCGATCTGTAAGAAAGGGGTATTAAGTGACGCCTCTTGACAATGCTCCCCCGATTTGGGAATCATCCGATTATCGATTATTGATTTGATATATTTAATTTAAAAAGAAGAATCTCTTTATAATATGATTATGATTGTAACATAATATAATCCCTCTAAAATTAAATAATATCAAGTAGTAATTGGCCAATGACACAACGAGCTTGTGTCGGTCATAGCCTTCCAACATGGTAGAAAGTAGTTCTAATTTTTAAATCATTGTCGTTTCGTGCTACAGCCGAGGGCTTTGATTTTGAAATAAGAAATACTTGTCTATTACATAGAGATGTGTACATTGAATTAGAATCTAAAGGTAGTTACGTGCTGCAGCCGTGGGCCGTTGGAAATTGATTCAATTGTACGAAATGTTGGGTTAGACTTGACTTAGAATATTGAGTATGTCGTGCTACAGCCATGACTCAATTATTCAAGATGCTAAAGTTTTATTAGGGAATAACATAAGATGTAATTGACAAGAGTTGTCTGCCTATTGAACATTACATGACGTTTCGTGCTACAGCCGAGGTTGTGTGATGGAATGTAGGATCCCTATTCCCACTAGCATTATGAATGCTTAATTTTTCACTTAGGGGGTTGTATAAATTAGATTAACTAGTGGGAGACACTTATGAATAAAGACCCGATTCATATAGTGTTTTGAAATGAAATTGAATATTTGCTAAGTGTTGTTATGTGTTCATCATTTACAGATTTACTATATACGTTATGTCTTCTGCACTATCACTCCGGAGTATACTAGATGCTCACAAGTTGACTGGTCCTAATTTTGCTGACTGGCTTCGAAACTTGAGAATTGTTCTCAGGGTGGAGAAGCTGAAATATGTGCTTGACTCACCTAAGCCTACTGAACCTGCTAACGATGCATATAATGATGAACATGTTGTGTATCGTAAGTGGATAAATGATGCAAATGTTGCTCAATGCATCATGCTAACTTCCATGAACATTGAGCTACAGAAGCAGCATGAGCATATGGATGCTCACACTATCCTTATGCATCTATAAGAATTGTATGATGTGGCAGGGAGGACAGCTCGATATGAGATATCGAAGGAGCTGTTCGATTGTAGGATGTCTGAGGGATCATCTGTGAATGACCATGTACTTAAGATGATCAATTTGATTGAATGTCTTGGACAACTTGGTTTTGCCATGGATGGGGAGCTGAGCCAAGACTTGGTCTTGCAATCACTTCTGGGTTCGTTCTCGCAGTTTGTTGTAAACTTTCACATGAATAAGCTGGATGTCAGCCTGGCTGAACTCCACAACATGTTGAAGATTGCGGAATCGAATTTTCCCTCTAAGAAGAGCTCTGTTCTTCTAATTGGTGAAGGTTCCAATCCTAAGAAAAGGAAGAAGAACCCTTCCAAGAAGAAGAAAGTAGGTGAGAAAAAGCCTGTTCCACCAAAAGCTGAAGACCCCAAGAGCAAAGCTGTTTGCTTTCACTGTAACAAGGTGGGGCACTGGAAGAGGAACTGCAAGGTTTACCTTGCAGAATTGAAGAAGAAGAAGAAGGGTAGTGAGACTACCGCTTCTGCTTCAGGTATGTTCATGATTGAAGTGAATATGTCATTAAATCAAATTTCTACTTGGGTATTAGATACCGCATGTGGTTCTTGCATTTGTAATTCGTTGCAGGGACTAAGGAGAAGTAGGACTCTTGAGGAAGAGGAGGTGATTCTACAGATGGGAAATGGAGCAAGAGTTGCTGCTGAAGCTGTAGGATCATTTCATTTACATATGCCTACGGGCAAGACTATTGTTTTATATAATTGTTAGTTTGTTCCCTCGATTGTGAGGAATATTATTTCTATTCCCATGTTAGACTTGGCTGGATTTTTGTTTGTTATTCAGAATAATAAATGTTCAATTCTTAGAGATAACGTTCTTTATGGAAGTGGTATTTTAAATAATGGTCTGTATGTATGTGACGTAGAGCATGATTTACTACAAATTGAACATACTAATAAAAGAAAAAGGGATGATGAAAATCTCACCTTATGTGGCACTGCAGACTTGGTCATATTAGTGAAAATAGACTGCGGACATTGCATAAGGAAGGGTTACTTGACCCCTTTGATTTTGAATCATATCCTACATGCGAGTCTTGTCTATTGGGTAAAATGACCAAATCTCCATTTAGTGGACATGGAGAGAGGGCTGCAGATTTTCTAGGATTGGTACACACAAATGTATGTGGACCAATGTCTATGAAAGCCATGGGTGGATTTTCATACTTCATTACTTTCATAGATGATCAATCTAGATTCGGATATGTGTATTTGATGAAACACAAGTCTGAAGCCTTTAAAAAGTTCAAAGAATATAAGCATGAAGTGGAGAAACAAACCAAACATAGTATTATAACTCTTCGATCAGATCGAGGTGGTGAATACTTGAATGGAGAGTTTCTAGATTATCTCAAAGAAAATGGTATAGTCTCCCAGTGGACTCCTCCATATACTCCACAGTTGAATGGGGTATATGAAAGGAGAAATCGAACTTTGTTAGACATGGTTCGGTCCATGATGAGCTATGCGAATCTTCCAGTATTCCTGTAGGGTTATGCAATGGAAACCTCAGCATATTTATTGAATAAGGTGCCTTCCAAATCTGTTCCTCAAACTCCATATGAGATATGGAAAGAAAGGAAACCAAGTCTTAAACACGTTAAGATTTGGGGATGTCCAGCTTATGTCAAGAAAGTTAACCCAGATAAGCTGGAATCTCGATCCATAAAATGTAGTTTTGTGGGATATCCTAAAGAGACTTTAGGGTATTACTTTTACACCGATCATAGGGTGTTTGTCTCCAGACATGCTACCTTCTTGGAAAAGCAGTTTATCCTTGAAGGAAACAGTGGGAGCAAAATTGAACTTGATGAAGTTCAAGAAGCATAAACTACTACGGTTCAAGTGGAAATACCTGTTCAGACTAAACAACCTTCTGTGGAACAGCCCATTCGTAGGTCAGGGAGAGTGTCTCGCCAACCTGAGAGGTATTATGGCCTTGTCATTGAGAATGACAATGAGTTGTCAATCATTGATGATGATGACCCTATGAACTATAATGAGGCTATGAGTAGTGTTGACTCAGAGAAATGGCAAAGTGCCATGAAATCCGAAATGGAATCTATGTATACCAACCAAGTATGGACTTTGGTTGAAGCACCTGAGGGTGTGAAGCCTATTGAGTGCAAATGGGTATACAAAAGAAAGATTGGAGCAGATGGCCAGGTGGAGACCTATAAGGCCAGGCTCGTGGCAAAAGGATTTAGACAAAGGCTAGGGATTGACTTTGATGAAACTTTTTCGCCTGTAGCCCTGTTAAAATCAATTCGGATTTTGCTTGCGATTGCTGCTTACTACGACTATGAGATCTGGCAAATGGACGTGAAAACGGCCTTCCTCAATGGGAACTTGAGGATGAAGTGTATATGACACAGCCATATGTTATGTACTAGGCCTGATGTTGCTTATTCAATCAGTGTGACGAGCAGATACCAGTCCAATCCAGGTGAAAACCACTGGAAAGCAGTGAAGAACATCCTTAAGTACTTGCGAAGGACTAAGGATATTTTTCTTGTTTTTAGTGGTGGATCTGAGTTGAAAATAGAGGGTTATACTGACTCTAGTTTTCAATCAGAAAGTGATGATAGCAAATCCATGTCAGGGTACGTGTTTACTCTGAATGGTGGTGCGATTAGTTGGAAGAGTTCCAAACAGTCTACAACGGCTGACTCCACAGCGGAAGCAGAGTATATAGCTGCAAGTGAGGCTGCAAAAGAAGCCGTTTGAATGAGGAAATTTGTTTCTTAGTTGGGCATTGTTCCAAGCATTGAGGAGCCTATTGTGTTGTATTGTGATAACAATGCAGCAACAGCACAAGCCAAGGAACCTAGGTCTCATAAAAATTCCAAACATGTTTTGCGACGCTTTCATTTGATTAGGGAAATCATTGAAAGAGGAGATGTCAAGATTGAGAGAGTTGACACACATAACAACGTAGCAGACCCACTCACAAAGTCATTGTCTCAGATTCACTTTGATCGTCATAAAGAGAAGATGGGTATTAGATACCAGGGTGATTGGCTTTAGTTCAAGTGGGAGATTTAAAGTGTTTGTCCTAAATCCAATCATGTATGATGAGTTAGGAAGAACTTTCTTGTATTCCTATTTGATTTCATTGAAATTAATAAGAGACTTGTTATGTTTTTATTATGGGCTTTATCTATTTAAAGTGTTTTAAATAAGATGTTCCATAGTTTAGAGTAAAGCTTCTAGAATTATAATGAGATCATAATAGTGAGATCTAGAAGATGATAACCCTAGACTTAAACAGTTCCTGATCATAGGATAACTAATCGAATGTTAGTGGATCCGCAAAGATTGGTACATACTATGTTTGCTCCCTTCAGAAGGATGTCTGCTCCCATAGGCATTTGTGTGGTGACACTATAGCTAGTATGTAGGTGCTTATTAGGGAATAAGTTCACTGAACATGACTCGATAAGTTGAACAACTAATGGAGATTACTCACGTGTCAATAGTGGTTCACTGAGTGATAGTTGTACAAGTGTCTTTAGACCTGAGATCGTTAAAGTTATCTTGTATATGATGAACTGTGCTTTGGTTTAGTCCTTTGTCTCAAGGACATCCATTAGGTCTATTATGGGCATAGGGATTTGTGTACAGAGATAGTTAACGTCAATACAAGATCTACCCCTTCCAGTATAGGAAGAGAATATCCTATGTTATTCTTAGTATGCGAGTTCTGGAATCTCTGGCCAGAGTGTATGAAATTAGAAAGGAGTTTCTAATTTTCATTAATATGAACTTTGCATTATGAATAAGAAGTTATATGATTAAATTTGATAGGCTTGACACAAGATCCATACCTTGTATTTAATCGGGATATTATAAGGGTAGAAGGAATTCATTGTACGGTAACTATTCACTGACAGGTTCTTGGTATTCTAAGCAGTGAATTCATATTATCCGGATAGTCGCGATATGTTGAGAAGCATCACTCACGATGTAGAATAAATATAATTAATCAGTTAATTATATTTAGTGAATTTTAATATTCATATAAATAATTAATAAAAGTTTATTATTATTTATTTCTACTACCGACATAATATTGAACCTACAGGGTCACACCATAAAAAAATATTTTCTTTGATGAAATAATGAGAGAGAGAATTATTTTCTAAATAGTTTAGAAAAAGAAATAATGATTAAAATAGTTTTAATTATTATTATTGTAACGACTGGGAACTTTACGTTTATATTATATCATGATTATAATAAAATATGTGAATTAATGTGTCATTTATGTGTGATTATCTGATACACCCTAACTGTTACGTGATACGTGTATTCCATGTCATTTCTGTATTTTAAGGTATTTTTCAGATATTTTATTATGCATTTATAGGTTTTATTTCAAACATTTTATGACCCAAACGATGATTTTAAAGCCAGTATTTCAAATAAAATAATGGGCATTATTTTTCTTCAAATGGCTTTTACAATCGCCTTGTTCTGAACATCTAGATAATTTATGAATTTTCTCGTTTTGCGAAAAAAAGATTTTTCCGGGCCCCATTGGGTGTCAAAAACCCCACAAAAATCATATTTTTATTTTTATAAAATTATAGGACTTTCATTTATATTATTTCTTTGCATTTTTGCATTATTCACAATTTTTGGGAATTTTTGGCATATATATTGCATATATAAAATATTTATAAATTAAATTTTAATACTCAAAAATTATAAAAATTAGGGCCCGATATTTTTATTTAATGTATAATTAGCCCCTTAATTTTAATTAGGAGTATTATTTTTACTACTATAAATAGCCTACTTTTTATTTAATTAATTATAATTAATCATTAAAATCTGCAAAATTACCAAAAATTCTCTGAAATCGGGTCGGGAAGAACAGGTTCGGGTCGAAGAATCAAGTCGTGATTTCTCACTGATTACAGCATCAAATCGTGTGATTCAAGTACTCAAATCGAAGGTTTTGATCCGTTCTTTCTGTTTCTTGCATCAATTTCACGTTTTATTGCATCGTTTTTTATTTTTGATTTCTAGGGTTTATGTTCGAATTAGGGCTTTTTGATTCTGGGGTTATTGTGATGTTTTGATGATTGATATAGCTTTGTTAGATGATTTACAGTCGATTCATGGTGTTTAATTGAACAAACGATGCTTGGATAATGATTCACGATTTCTAGGGTTTAGGTCAAATTTTCAAAACACAACTCGATGATTTCTGTGAATATTTGGTTCTTGTAATGTTAGGGCTTTGATTGTATATGTTCTTAGCTTCATTTTGCACTATATAAATGTACGATTCTGCAAATTCGATTTTTGGCCGGAGTTTATGTCGATTTTGCCGGAGAAGTTGATTCAGGAGTTATTCTGTGATGTTTTGGCCGTGGTTGGATTGCTATATTGATTTGCAATGAAAAGCACTTTTGGTGCTGATTTGGGGCTGATCGGAGCTTGGCCGGACTCCGGGAACTCACCGGAATCTGGAAAAATTCCGGCGTGTTCTTGGTGACCCGGAATTCAACCCGTTTGACCCGTTCAGATTACCCGGTTTTGATCTGTTTTTGTCAGAAACCAATTTCTGACAACTGTTTCTGAAATTTTAATTTTTATTTTATTTTTATTAATTTTAAAAATCAGTTTTATTTATTTTGTAAATTGAATAATTAATTATTTAATTAATTAATTTATATTATAAATAATTATGAATTATTTTCTAAAAATTAGATTGAATTATTTTCTTAATTATTTATTATTTATTTATTACTTATTAATTATTTAAAAGTGATTAATTATTTTGATAATTAATCAAATAATTTTCAGTAAATCATAATAAATTCATTTTAATTTCAAAAATTATAGAAAAATTATTTTTAATTCTGATTTTCTTAAATAATGATTTAAAAATTATTTTTGGGTTTTAAAAATTAGTAATAATTATTTATAATGATTAATAAATGGAATTATCAGTATTTAATTAATAATAATCCAACCGTTATTCCGTTTTGCGTGAAACGAAAGCCTGTTAACTCAGAAAAATGAATTCTTTTCATTAAAAATAATATCAAAGCTTAATTTTTTTTAGAAGTTAGTTGATTTTGTGACTTGTTTGATTATCAGTCAAGTTACGTGCCGAGACGAGTCCGAAAAATTCCGGAAAAATGGGAAACGAGTCAGATAACGATCAGTTGAGCGATCAGTGAGTCGATTTTAGTTTTAAAAATTATTTTAACCATAAAAATGATTATGTGCTTATGTGCTTATGTGTATTACGTGATTAATCGAGTCTTACTTGCTTATATGTAATACATGAGTCAGTCATAAGCGCATGGGTAGATGTTAGGATCAGTTTGAAGTCGATTCAAGATGCAAATAAAGTACGACGTGACTTAACCAGTCTGTTTTGCCAACAGAAGCTAAGCCAGCCAGGCCAGTTGAGTCGGTAATAGTCCAAGGTGATAGACATAAGTGATTCAATCGCAGTAAGTCACGCAGAAGGCAAGTTTTTCCTCTATTCTACTTTCGGAATAATGATATTGATTCAAATATTTATCAGATTTACATTCTCTTGATTATTGTTTTTGATCACTAATATACAATCTCTATTCCTTTGTTCATATTTCATTTCAATTCTTGATTTCTCCGTTTCTTTGGATTCTTGATTCATATTCTGTTGGTAACACATGGAGATTGATATATTCTAGTGTTTGGAATATATCAAAGCATACCGATTGTCCCGGTTGCTAAGCGATGGACTGGATAAGGATATTTTGGGATTGAGCGTGTCTTAATCCTGAGGACCAGGATGACTGGTGCCTCGACGTGGGCCGTAGTGCCTGGGTACCCGACTGGATCTATATACTGAGATATGTATCTGCATTATATTCTGACTGATCAGCAGAATATAGATGCGAACTTGTGTCCAGTTTAGTTTATTTGTACTCGCCAGTAATGGCCTTCTTTCTATTCTCGTGAGGTTATATCTTGGCAGATATACCTGGGATGGCGGATTCATTTAAAATGCTTTAACACTGTTTATATGTTTGTGGACTTGTTGAGCAACTTTTGGCTCACCCCTTTTGTTGTTATTCACCTTATTGTTTTCAGTTAAGAAGGAATATGAAACCAATCAGGACTCGAGTGGTAAAGAAGCGAGTCAAGCCTCGGGATCCTCTTATACCCAAGGTGTTGATCACAATCCAGGAAGAAAGCTTTGAGTTGCCCGAGCAGGTGGAGTGTTGATAGATAGTAGGTGTGTGTGTTTGAATAAAAGTTGAACTTAGCTTAAAATGAATTAGACAATGGATTATAATAAAGAGAGTTTGTGAGACTTTGAATGTTGGTTTGTAATAAAAGTAGTTAGTGGTTCTTGTTTTCATACTTCAACCTAAAAAGATCCTGGTTAGTGTTAAAGGGGTTTAATTTCATTTCTCTATTAATTGTTAATCAAATTATACAGGTTTGGTGATTAGCTAGTAACCCCCAGACTTATACCCCGGGTCTGGAGGGCGTTACAATTATAGCATTTTATAAAGATAAAATGTGGGGCTAATATATATATATATTGATATATAATGAAAAACCCTTGGAGAGCCCTATAAATAGAATGAGATGGCTCATTCTAAAATACAATTTTTGGTTTTGTGAAAACCCTAGCCTCCATCTTCTTCCTCTCTCTCTCCCAAAAACTCCATTTTTATAAAAGCTCGGTTTTATAAAAAGGTTCATCGAAGAGGATCATTCTTGGTGGATACCGGTAGAGTGCTTCACACACTGAGGAGCAACTGCTAGCACTCCTTTTTTATAAAGCTTTTGATTCACAAGGTATGGTTACGATCTCTCAGTTTTTCCCTTTTATACGTTTTTCTATGTGTGCGATATATGGTTTTTACGGAATAAATATTATTTCACGCTTCCGCTCATCCGTAAATTCCTTCATATTCCATATCAATTAGAACATTATCTTGTAACTCTGTAGTATATAAACATAGGCATAGGGTTTACACTATATGTGTTATCTTAATCGAAGTTATTATTCTTTGTAACCCTAGCAGCTCTCGTGATAATTTGTTCATCACTGAGAGAGGACAGTTCCATATTGTAACAGAGTTTATTGTGTTGAATAAAATCTGTGTTCTGTTACTTGTGTTTTCTAATTCGATTTGATTGTAGTATACACTGTATTCAACCCCTTTCTACAGTGTGTGTGACCTAACAAGTGGTATCAGAGCAGATCTGTTAACACACATACAGTTTAAGATCCAAAAACAATCATGTCTGAAACAGAAACTCTAGCCAAGCCCACCAAAACTGAAGAACCTCCAAAAACCATAACCCATAGTCGATATGAGACTATAAGAGTTCCCATGTTGAAACCTTCTGAGTATCCCATATGGAAAGTGAATATGGCTATGTATCTCTATGGAAGTTACAAGTCAGCCAGCAAAGTCTGTACCAAAGGAGAAAAGTGATTACACTGTTGAAGATATCTCATCGATTGCAAAGGATGCAAAGGTAAGACACTTGTTGCATAGTGCCCTTGATAATGTCATGTCAAACTGGGTAATTCAATACAAGACTGCAAAAGAGATATGGGATGCTTTGGAAACAAGGTGTCAGGGAACTGATTCAATCAAGAAGAATAGGAAGACTATACTCACTCAAGAGTATGAGCACTTTGACTCAAAGCCTGATGAGTCATTAACTAATTTATATGACAAATTTGTCAAACTCTTGAATGATTTATCACTAGTGGACAAGGAATATGATATTGAAGATTCAAATTTAAATTCCTGTTAGCTCTTCCAGAAAAGTGGGATTTGAAGGACACAATAATAAGAGACAACTATAAACTTGAAGAAACAACTCTTGATGAAATTTATGGGATGCTCAAGACTCATGAACTTGAGATGGAACAAAGAAGCAAGAGGAATAGAAGAAAGTCAAGGACAATTGTTTTTGTGGCTGAGGAGGAAATTCCCAAAGAAGCTGCCTAAAGGAAAAGCAAGGGAAAGGCTCTCATCACAAAGTCTGATACTGAGTCATCAAGTTCTGATAGTGATGATGACTCAGAAACTGAAAGTATACCTGAGATGGACCCTGATGAAGAGAAAATGAAGCTGTGTGCTCTTATGGTGAAAGGAATCACAAAGATTGCATACAGGAAATTCAGGAGAGGAAAGAAATCTTCCAGGAAAGGTGCAAGTTCTGATAAGAAAGGTTTCAGAAAATATGAAGGCAAAGGAGGAAAGTCTGACAGAGGAGATTACTCAAATGTTAAATGCTACAACTGTGGTGAGAAAGGCCACATATCTCCTGATTTCAGAAAAGGGAAAAGTGACAAAGGCAAGGCAGTTATCACAAAGAAGAAAAGCTGGTCAGATGCTTCAGATTTTGAGGATGAGGAAAACTATGCCTTGATGGCAAATGTTGATAGCAGTTCTGATACTGCTGACATAAAGGTACCTCAAACTACTTATGCCTTTCATACTGATGATCTTACTGAGTTGAGAAGATATATTAAAACCATGTTCATTAGTTATAAAGATCAAACTTTAACATGTGAAAGATTAACTTCTGAAAATTTTGCTTGTAAAAAGAGGAATGATTATTTAGAAAAAGAGTTAGTCATGTTCCATCAAACTCAGAAAGATAGAGATTATGCCTTTTATGTTAGGGATGAAGTGCTAAAAATGAATGAATCTCTAAAAACTGAGTTAGAAAAGGAAAGAGAGATTATCAGGAATTGGACTAACTCTGGAAAAGCAACTCAGGATATTTTTAGTAGTGGAAACTGGAAAGAGGGCTTAGGTTATGGAGATGATAAAAATAGTAAGAGAACTGTAGAAACTGAGCCTATAGTTGTTAAACAAAAACCAAAGGTAAATCCTGTTAAGTTTGTAACTGCAAAGTCTGATATTGAGAAATCAGAAGTTAAGGAGAAATTAACTTTTGACAAACCTAAACAGGATAAGCCAACTGAAGTTAACATAGGCTTAATGACTAAGAAGCAGCTTAAGCATAAGCTGAAACAGGTTAAAAATGTAAACAAGGAAAGCCACCTAGGAAAAATAGGAATGGAAAGGAAGGTGTGAACAAAAGTAACAATTGTAAGCCTGTTCCTAATTCTCCTAGAAAAACATGTCATAACTGTGGAAATTCTAACCACCTGGCTTCTTTTTGCAGGAAGAATAAGAACATAAACTCCTTACCATCAAAATCAGGAGTTAAAAGTCAGTCTGTTAGATATAAGCCACAAAATCCTTATTTTCATTGTGTTAGTTTATGGCATTCCATTTATACTTGTAAGGAATATCATAGTTTGTACTATGATTATTATCAAATAAAACCTTTTTTAAAGAAAGTTAGCATTATTCCTTCTAGTGTAAGTTCTGATGCAAAGTCTGATATTGTAAATTCTGATAAGAAAACTGTTAACATAAACTCTGATGCTAAATCCGCTGTAAATGTTAACAAACTTAATAAGGTCAAAGGATCCAAGCAAGTCTGGGTCCTTAAAACTAATCATTAGTGGTCTTTGTGATTGCAGGGCAATAGGAAAAACATCCTAGTTCTGGACAGTGGATGTTCAGGACATATGACTGGAAATTAAGCCCTGCTATCAGACTTTATGGAGAAAGTTGGCCCAGGTGTTTCTTATGGAGATGGAAATATGGGAAAAACTCTGGGATATGGCAATATCAATCTTGGGAATGTCATCATTGAAAAAGTATCTCTGGTCTCGGGACTTAAACACAATCTACTGAGTGTTAGTCAAATCTGTGACAGAGGTTATCATGTGGATTTCTTTGAAGAACACTGTGAAGCTGTAAGCAAATCTACAGGCAAAGTTGTTCTGAAAGGATACAGACATGGTAACATTTATGAAGCCAAGCTTTCAACAAGTACTGATGGTTTTGTAATCTGTCTGGCAAGTAGAGCATCAATTGAAGAAAGTTGGGATTGGCACAAGAAACTCTCTCATTTAAATTTCAATAATATAAATGAACTAGTCAAGAAAGAACTTGTGAGAGGACTGCCAAAATCAGTATTTGCTCCTGATGGCCTTTATGATTCTTGTCAGAAAGCAAAACAAAAAAAATCTTCATTCAAGAGCAAGACTGAATCATCAATTCTTGAGCCTTATCACCTACTACATGTTGATCTATTTGGTCCAGTTAATATCATGTCTATTGCAAAGAAAAAATATGTTATGGTCATAGTGGATGAGTTCACCAGATACACATGGGTGTATTTCTTGCACACAAAAAGTGAAACTCCATCTATCTTGATTGATCATGTCAAACAACTGGATAAATTGGTCAAAGACTCTGTGAAAATCATAAGGAGTGATAATGGCACTAAGTTCAAGAATTTGATTATGGAAGAGTTCTGCAAAAACCATGGAATAAAGTAGGAATTCTCTACTCTTGGAACTCCACAGCAAAATGGAGTTGTTGAAAGAAAGAATAGAACTCTTATTGAAGCTGCACAAACTATGCTTGATGAAGCAAAGTTACCAACCTACTTTTGGGCTGAAGCTGTGCAGACTGCTTATTTTACTCAGAATGCAACACTTATTAACAAGCATGGAAAAACACCATATGTGATGGTGAAGAAAAAGAAGCCAAATCTGAAGTACTTTCATGTATTTGGATGCAAGTGTTTTGTTCTTAAGACTCATCCTGAACATCTATCCAAATTTGATCTAAAAGCTGATGAAGGAATTTTTGTTGGATATCCAATTTTCACAAAAGCCTTCAGAGTCTACAATTTAAGAACAAGGGTTATCATGGAATCTATCAATGTCTCTTTTGATGATAAGAAAATTACTGGACTTGAAGATTTCAATGATCATGATCAGCTGAGATTCGAAAATGAAGTTTTAAATTCTGATTCTGTAAATCCTGACAGACTAAATCCTGATACTGCAAACTCTAATGGATTAAACTTTGATGTAATTGAAACTGTGGTGACTACGACAAAGGAAAATGCACCTATGCAGGGGGAGCATATTGAAGATCCAACCACATCTCAAGAAGCATCAGAACCTACAACAGGCTCTTCAAGTTCTGATGGGCCAAGTTCTGATAATTCTGAAAACTCATGTTCTGATATTTCTGGAAACTCAAATTCTGAAGGATCCGACTCAGAGAGCATAATTTCAGGGGGAGCATCAGAAAATGTTGATGGAGACAGCATGGATCATGGGGGAGCATCCAGTTCTAGATATAACCTTCCATCTGCAAGGAAGTGGACAAAAGCACATACTCCTGACTTAATTATTGGAAATCCGGATGCAGGTGTCAGAACTAGAACAGCTACATCAAATGAATGTCTCTATCATTCTTTTCTTTCTCAGAATGAACCAAAGAAAGTGGAAGAAGCTCTTCAAGATGCTGATTGGGTGCAAGCAATGCAGGAAGAGTTAAATGAATTTGAAAGAAATAAAGTCTGGACCCTAGTGCCAAGACCAAATAACAGATATGTTGTCGGTACAAAGTGGGTGTTCAGAAACAAAACTGACAGTGATGGCATAATTACAAGGAATAAAGCAAGGCTGGTTACAAAAGGATACTCTCAACAGGAGGGAATTGATTATGAAGAAACATTTGCACCAGTTGATAGATTGGAATCCATGAGGATATTTTTGGCTTATGTTGCTCACAAAAAGTTTAAAGTCTTTCAAATGGATGTGAAAAGTGCTTTTCTTAATGGAGAATTGGAAGAAGAGGTATATGTTGAACAACCTCCAGGCTTTGTAGATCCTAAATGTCCCAATTATGTCTACAGGCTTGATAAAGCACTTTATGACCTTAAGCAAGCTCCAAGAGCATGGTATGAGACTTTAGCTCAGTTTCTTCTGGAAAGTGGACTTAACAGAGGGACTATTGACAAAACACTGTTCTACCTCAACCATGGAAAGGACTTACTTTTGGTGCAAATATATGTTGATGATATCATTTTTGGTTCTACAAATGACAGACTTTGTAAGAAGTTTGCCAAGCTGATACGGTCAAGATATCAAATGAGTATGATGGGAGAACTTAACTATTTTATGGGCTTTCAAGTCAAGCAGAATGAAGAAGGAACTTTTATTTGTCAATCCAAGTATACTAGAAATTTGTTGAAAAAGTTTGGAATGCAAGATTGTTTAAGTGCATCCACTCCTATGGCCACTACAACAAAGTTAGATAAGGATACTGGTAAATCAATAGATATTACTGATTACAGAGGTATGATTGGCTCTCTACTCTATCTAACTGCAAGTAGACCTGATATCATGTATGCTACCTGTCTTTGTGCAAGATTTCAAGCAGATCCAAGAGAACCTCACTTGACAGCTGTGAAAAGAATTTTTAAGTACCTTAAGGGTACAGCTGATCTGGGATTGTGGTATCCTAGAGAATCAGACTTTAAGCTAATAGGTTACTCAGATGCAGAATTTGCAGGGTGCAAAATTGACAGGAAAAGCACAAGTGGAAGCTGCCAATTTCTTGGAGGCAGATTGGTTTCTTGGTTTAGCAAGAAACAGAAGTCAATTTCCACATCAACTGCAGAAGCAGAATACATTGCTGTAGGAAGCTGTTGTGCACAGATTCTTTGGATGAAGAATCGGTTAATGGATTATGGGTTAGAATTTTCTAAAATCTCTATTTAATGTGATAATCAAAGTGATATTGCTATGACAGGTAATCCAGTTCAACACTCAATGACAAAGCACATCAGCATTAGGTACGACTTCATAAGGGAACATGTGGATGAAGGTACAGTAGAATTGCATTTTGTTCCAACAGATCAACAACTAGTAGATATCTTCACAAAACCACTATGTGAAGTTACTTTTACAAGACTAGTAAATGAACTTGGAATGGTTTCAGGTTCTTTCTCTAAATCTGCTTAGTTTATGTTCTGATACATCAGATTTTATTATCAGTATTTGTAGATATTACTATCTTTGTGTATACTGTGCTTAAATTGAAATTTGCTTAAGTGCTGATTGTTGTCTGATGTGAATTTCTAAACTCTGATAGTGATATGAATGTTTATGTGACTATTCAATCCAATGAAGATAACTGTGCTAGATGCTGACCAAGTAGTCTTTAATATACTAAAGATCCCATGTTTGAAGTAATTGTTTATGTGAAAATCTTTTAACACAAGCAAATTCTGATATTCAGCTTAGTTAAGTTTACTTTGTGTATCTTATTACTAAGTCAAAAACTAGAATAGTGCTTCTTATCTGTTAGGATCTGATGTTAGTAAATCTGATGGATGTACTAAGTGCTGATAAGCCTCACTTATCAAAAGAAAAAAAAAGAAAAGAAATAAATATTAGGTACTCCTTTGAGATCTAGAGTAAAAATGTGGAAGGGAAGACTCAAGTGCATTGCTGGTATTAAGTAATATGCATTAGAAAAACAAAAAAAAATTCTTGGTGACTTTTCACACTCTATGATTACTGGAAAATACTCTGATAGCAGCATAAATTCTGATAAGCAGTCGTGACTCACTTACACTGAGAAGCCACTGTAAAATGGAATTTCAAAAGATGCATAAAATGAGCACAAAATAGTTGAGGTGGACTCATGCATGACCTCATTCAATAGTAGGCGTCAGAACAATGACAGATTTTGAGCAAAGTTCTTAGTTATGCCTTATTTCTAAGATTTACTGAAGTGAATCAGACTTTACTCTTTGTCTGATATTTAGCTTAATGCACACACTTACACTCCATATGAATGATGAAAATTATTGTGGTGATAAATGTTGTTTCAGATGAACAGTTTATGTGTCAGATTGCATAAATTTTGTGGACAAGTTCTGATGGAAGTTCTGATGATTAAGTTCTGATGAAACCATATCAGTATTTGTGTGAAGAATTACAGGAATAAACATTCACTTTTCGAGTTAAGAAGCCATATTATGATGACTTTAAAATCCTGATAATAATCAAGTTATGATGCTGACGTGGCAGTATTTATTTACTTTGTTTATTTTTGGTCATTACTTGAACGATAATATTTTTACAGAATATTGGTTTATGTGAGATAAAACGGTCATAATCGTTATGGGTTAGTGGTTAATGTGTATGTCCTGAAAAACTGCATGTGCACGGTAATTATTGCTTATTTTACGTGCCCATTAACTCTTGTTCTAACCGTTTACTGACTGTTCACATGGTGCCAGGTGTGAAGTGTATCCCATGCTTCAAAAATACAACTGTTGAGTGGAGAGAGTATATATATGAGAGATAAAAGATTTTCTAATCTCTTACTTACTTTTCTATTCTAAATCTCTTTTACTTTCTCTCTCTCTTTTATTTTTTGAAGTTGTTTTTCTCTCAGGACTTTTTACAAACACTTTGCAAACATACTTTTATTCACTTAATTTCTTACAGAGATGGCACCAAAAGACGTAATTTTCAATGGGGCTAAGTTTGTTCCTAATAACTTCTCCGCTATTCTTAACAAGTCAGAAGCCCCATCAGAACTTCACTTCATTCAGGACTTTCTTACTAGTTCTGATATTGGGTACGCTCTGACCGAACCGAATGAAGTCTCTGGTACTCAAGTGCTGGAGTTCTGGAGAAGCGAAGTATATGATGATGGTGGTGCTCAAGGGTCCCCAAGTATAATTTTTTCATCAGGGGAGGATAAGCATGTCGTGACATTGGGCACTGTTCGACAAGCACTGCAGCTGCCTGGGAACTGTGTTTATTCTACTGTTGAGGAGCCAGTTCTTCAAAACATGATGACCAGTCTGGGGTATGAGAGGACATTGGCAAAGTTGGGTCAGTTGAAGAGATCTTACATAAGGAGGAAATGGAGTTTCTTCTTTGACTGCATAACCAAGGCCTTTGCAAACAAATGTTCTAATTTTGATGCAATCCCCGTATTCAGCCAACAAATCGGGTATGCTCTCATTAACCAAACTGATTTTGATTATGCAAGTGCTATCTTAGGTTTCATTGGGGACAGAATAAGAGAAGACAGAAATACTGTTTACTTTGCTAGATTCTGTCAGCTTATTTATAGTTTTTGTTGTGATGATAAGCCCCAATCAGCTAGTGAATTAATTCCATCATTCAGACTAGCTAAAAGAGCTTTTAATGACTTATTATCTACTGATAATAAGAAGAATGTGTTAAGACCCCTCCAAGTTCCTTTCTAGTCAAACAAGCCTTAATAACCTATGATCCAGTTAAATACACTGAACTATATCCTGATGTTCAACTATCCGAACCTCAACCATCAGCACCTACCACCTCTACACAAACACCTCAAACTTTTCAACCTCAACCTTCAGCACATACTGTGAAGCCTTCATCTTCCAAACCAAAGAGGACAAAGGTTGTGCCTCAGTCTCAACAGAAGAGAAGTAGAATGATTCTGAGAGATGAATCAGATACTGAGGAACAGGTTCCAATATCAGAACCTGTTGTTGTAGAAGCTGAGAAAACTCAGGAGAAGCAACAAGCTCAGATTTCTGAAATTCTAAAGAATTAAGCTTCTCAGCAAACTCAACTCAATGAGATCCAATCCTCAGTGGAATTGTTTGTCTCTCTTCTTTTACCTGCTGATGCCAAAAAGGGGGAGAAAGTGATTAAGTCCAAATGCAAATCTATTCAGACACTGAAGGGAAAGGATGATGGAAATGATGACCAGGGAAACTCTGATAAGGGTAGAGGTCAAGGTCAAGGTAAAGGATTTTCATCAAGTAAAGCTAGAAATACAAGTCTAGGAACAAGTTTTGATACTGGGAGAAGAATAAGTTCTGATACTGGTAAAAGGATAAGTTTTGGTGAACATTTAGAACTTGATGAAGAAATTTTAAAGGAGTTATTTTTGTAAAGAAAATCCAGGAATAGACTTTGAGAGTCTAAAGGAAGAAGAAGCTAGACTCAAAGCAGAAGTTGTCAAGACAAAATCTAAAGTTTCTGTTGTTGAAAAGAAATTTCCAAAGCCTAAGGGTATTGTGATAAAGGAAAGAAAAAGTTGATGAACCTGTAAAGGTTTATATGCCAGTCATGGATGAAGAAATAACTGATGATGAAGAAGATGCTAGTCTTACTCTGATTTCAAAGAAGATTTTTCAAACAACCTCTGACATGGCTCATGTTGTTCAGAGTCAAGATGTAGTAAGTTCTGATATGACAGTGAAGCAAGCAACCTCTGACATAGCTCAAGTTGGCTTGATATCAGAAGTTAAGGAAAAGGAAACCTCTGACATTGCTCATGTTAAACCTTCAAAGATACTCCTACCAGGATTCACCAAAGCTAAATAGACTCAACCTTTGAAGACTGCAACAAGTGGTTTTGAAGTAAGAGTTGTTACAGGAAAGGAAGCAAGAGATAAATCTGGATTGGGTAGTTCTGATGAAAGAAGAGTACATAACACTACCAACGATCCAACTTCCTTAAGTGAACTATGTGTTGGAGCAACTCCTGAAAGATTGAATCGACTTGAATCTGTATAAATGGTTTACCATACCTTTTTGATAGAACATATCTTGTTATATTTTATGACAGATGGAAGGGTATACCATATCAGGCAGAATGCTATACCACTGAAGTATTTTGAGGAACTGGAACGTGTTCTATTCCTATTTCAAGTGAAAGACAAATTAACAGATAGTGCTGCAGGTTATTTAAAGTCACAAATTCAAAGACAGAAGAAGCTTTATTCTGTAAAGTCTGACAGCACATATTGTCCCAAGTACAAGATCACAAAGGTGATATTGTCGAAATGAAGCCTAACTCTGCTAAGATCATAACTACTTTTCTGGGTTATAAGGCTGTGGAATTCAATCTAGAGTCTAACAAGGCATATCTGATCAGACTAGATCAGGAGATAAGAAAAGCTAAGATAAATGATCTCAGAGCAGCTGTTTTTCAAACTGGTGAAGATACAGCAGAATTGAAAGATGCAAAAAGGAGAATGGTTAATGAACTTGAATATGCTGAGAGAAGTCTTTTAAGGAATTATCTCAGAACAACTCCTGATATCAAAGAGATCAGAAATTGAAACCAAGTCAAAGATCTACAACTGCTTAAGTTCTGAAAGTGTATACAGACTGAAGCTGTTATCGGAAGTTTAAGATGGTAAAGCTATAAGGACTGTAAGTTGTAGTTATCTAGTCAAATTCTCATGCATTTGTACTTAATGTTTTTGACATCATCAAATATCTATTGAATTGTATATTATGCTAATTTACAAGTTGGGGGAGATTGTTAGATATATTTGTGATGTCATGGATAATATAATTTGTGTTTAGTTTTCAGATCTTACTTAACATGACAAATCAGTACTTAACTGGAAATCAGCACTTATACTGAAGACAGAACTTAAGATATCAGAACTTAAGTTATCATAACTTAAGTTATCAGAAGATATTTATTAGGAGATAATATCAGGACTTAAGGTGACTTTCAGATAAGGCAGGCGGCTGATTGAAAGGAAATAAAATCGAGACTAAGACAGTAAGAAATATGCATGAAGAAAGAATTCTATGAAGAATAGAATACTTGGAAGAAAAGATAACTAGTTGATATATTTTAGGAAGCAGAATTATATTCCATATCAATTAGAACATTATCTTGTAACTGTGTAGTATATAAACACAGGCATAGGGTTTACACTATATGTGTTATCTTAATCGAAGTTATTATTCTTTGTAATCCTAGCAGCTCTCGTGATAATTTGTTCATCACTGAGAGAGGATAGTTCCATATTTTAACAGAGTTTATTGTGTTGAATAAAATCTGTGTTCTGTTACTTATATTCTTTAATTCGATTTGATTGTAGTAAACAATGTATTCAACCCCCTTCTACAGTGTGTGTGACATAACATTAATATTGCAGACAAACTTTAAAAGATAATAATATGATAATTTGAGTTAAAAAAAGCTTAGGAGAATATAAGGTAAATAATAATTTTTCTATATAATAATTCAAACATTTGAGAAAATTACAAAAATACGATATGGGTTGTGATATGCCACCTCAGCGCACTCATATATGATTTGATTATTATGATCCTGTAGGGGATAAAACTAATTTTAAATAAAATAAAGGTTAAACTATAACTTAACCCTTGAAGTATGACATGTATACGTAAATTTATAAACATAATATTTGTACATTTTAACCCTTCAACTATTGATTTGTTCACTTTAATCATTTACTTAAAAAATTACTAAAATTATCCTCAAGGGTTATAATATTCGTAGTCATATAGTTCAAGGGTAACATTATTTATAAATCATTTTCTTGTCATTTTTTATTCTTAAATAATATAAAAAAGTTTAAATTGCATATTAAAAAGTGATAAATATACACAAAATAGTATTGTTATAGTTATTTTACTTTATATTAATCTTATTAGAAATATAAATTACTATTTATAATGAAAAAATCAAAATTATAATATGATAAATTATTTAAATTAATTTCATTGAATAAACTAATTAACATAATAAACTGTTATTTTGGAAAATAGTATATAAAAATTATTAAATGGTTCAAGTATACAAAACTCGTACATAAGGGGTACAAATAATAAGGATAATATTAAAAAATATTTTATCAAAAAAATTGACATGTATAAAACTTATATTTAAAGGGGGGAAATTAAGAATACAACGTGTTAAAGGACCAGATTATAATTAATTAAACCTAATATGAATGACAATCATTTGACCCATACCAATTTATCCTCACGTTAGAAATAAGTGGAACTCACGATAACCCCAACTGGCTGTCTTTAGTTTTGGACCCATTTATGTGATGAATATTGAAAATTATAAACAAGCTTGGCTTTGGTCGACTGATTTTTTATTTTTCTTCGCATAGTGTCACAGCCCGCACTTCCGGAATATTAAGTCTAAATCAAAACTAAGATTAAATACAATTATCAAACCAAAATTCTATTACAAAGGTGTCTATTAAAAATGCGCACCTAAAAGCGGAAGTGCAAAAGTCAATTTACTCCAATGCTAAGTCCTCCAACTACAATGTTATTGAACTCAAATCTTGAACCGTTTTTAGGTAACTTATAAATTATTTTGAATAATCGGAAATCTTCCAACTTCAACCGTTTTTACGTTTTTACTACCCGGAAGTCTTGGGAAAACTCCTTTCTATCCTAGTTTGATTATTCTGAATATTTTCCTTGTTTTGACTTTTTCGATCCGGAGTACGGTTTTACTAATGCGATTTCGGGCGCAAATTTTACGATACAACTTTCATTTTGGTAAATCGATAAAACCCGTATTTTCGAGAAACGAGATATTTTGATTAAACTATTATATTATCTTCTCGTAATTCGTGTAACCAAAGCGCTAAGATCAAGACTGTATTTACAAAGGAATCCGTTTCGAGCTCGCCGGAGTTCTTAAACTCGACGGCGGCGGCGATATTTGACCGGGTTTTTCCGACCGATTTGTTGATTATCTTTAAAAACTAATTACAGGGGATGATTGCTGACACTGGGAAGTACAAATATGCACCTTTTGGAATTGATCTAGTCTTGAGCAGCTGGTCGGCGGTGTCGTCGTCGGTGAGACAGCTGGAAAAGATGACGGGGGGGGATTTCAATTTAACCCCGCTGTTTTTCCCATTTTCAGTTTTCTTACCAAGTTTTGCAAATGTTACATTTTCAATTTTACGATCAAAGTTTTACACTTTACCCCTTGAGGTTATTATTTTAAAAGTTATTTTTATTTATTTACATTTAATTCCAAAAATACTTTTTAATAATTTAAAAATTCATAAATAAATCTGAATTATTTAATTAATTAATTTTAGTTAATAATTAATTATTTAATTGGTCAATTAATTTAAATATTAATTGATTAATTAATTTAATTATTTTTTAACTAATTTTAATTGATTTATCAATTGGATTTAATTATTTCTTTTGAATTAAAAATTCTGAAAAATATTTTCAGGCTTTAAAATATTTTTTAAAATTATAATCAAGACTCGATAATTATTATTAAATGATTTTAAAGTCGAATTCGGGTATTTAAACATTGTTATATATTTATAAAATAATTCTGGTACCCGTTTTAATTCCGAAAAATGTTCAAAAATTCGTATTAAATACCAGAGATATTATTTTAATCCCAAACCTTCTTTGAAAAATCATTTTTATCGAATATGCAACGTGCTATGTGTTATGTGTTATCTCATTGTTGTGTGATACGCCTATTTGTTCATTGTTTGACGGTTACCGTCATAACTTTTAATCCATAAATCGGATTTGGGTAAAACGAAGGGTAGATAAAAGCTTATGACGTCTATGTGACGATAAAAATAATATGAGATTGAGTATTTATAGATACTTGTGATGCCTAGCAGAGGGAACGATGTGTAGAAAAAGGAAATCAAGTGATCAATAAATAGAACCGAAGCATAGAAAAAGAAAGCAAGTGATTATTGAGAAAAAGAGAGGCATAGAAAAAGAATTCCATACCTTGATATACCCTGGCGATACTCATGAATTGCATTATGCTCTCAAACAAATGTCTTATCAATGTTAAGTATGATTTTGTTTTATTGAATTACAATATTTATCATATTGAATTGTTTTAGAATTGGATAGTTTTCTTTATGTGGACCAGATTTGTGGCCAGACCAGATTCGTGGTCGTATTAGGTCAATGTGTGCCTTGGATCCAGTTTATAGAGTAGAGTTGTGTGCCTTGCTCGAGGTTAGTGTGTGACTGATCAGCAGCCTAACCTTGGTTTAAAAATTTAAAATGAATATCCAATTCTAATAATTGTTTAACAAGGAACTTGATTCCGCTGAATCATTTCAATTGATCATTGTCTAACCTCGGTTATTGCTATTATGACTTGTTGAGCTGGTTAGCTCACTCTTGCAAATCTGTTTATGTTATTCTACAGTTAAAAAGGAAATGGTTGGTAGCAAAGATCTCCAGTCTAATATTCGAGCTAGGATTCTAGGTTGAGTTGGATCGAGCTAGCAGGAGCTTTATATTTAGTTTTGAGTTATGTAATCTTGTAAGAATGACTTCATTATCAGTTGTAAGTTAAACTAGTTGGGATTTGGTATGATGTAATAAAAGTTAAGGTTGGGGCTTGTTTTCATACTTTAACCTTTTGTGATCCGTGGTTGTGTAAAGAAGAGTCATTGCTTATAATATTTTATATACAGATTTATATATTACGTGTGTGTGTTGTGAACCCAAACTTCTGACCTGGGTCTGAAGGTGTCATAGGTTTGGTATCAGAGCTACAGGTTATAAGTCACTGAAATAAGCCTAGAATGTTGGGATTTGGTAGAGGGTTAGGATTAGCAATAAGAAATAGAAAGATAGGACGTCAAGAGGTTTAGTGTGAATTTATAATAAGTTTTCGATATGATTAGTGTTGCGATTTGAGATTTTTAACTTGCGGAGTTGAATTTCAGATAACGAAGATGGAAGATCCTATTATCCTTTTACCATCTAATCATTCTGAGCCTTCTGTTCAAGGACCATCACCCCCACTTAGATCTAATCTATATTTTATTCTTCCACCAGTGTTAGCTATATCACATCCTGTTGTGATAGCTGCACCTTTTTGAGCTATTCCACCACCCCCTGATGTGAGACCACCTATTCGACCCCACCTACTGATTCTGGTTTTGCAAGACAATGAGCTATGAGTGTATCTTTTTGGTTTACCCAACACCCTGTTCCATACCATCAGTTTGATACCTGTCTTATTGAGCAACAACACCTACGAGGATAGATTCGAGAAATACAGCATATTGTGAGTACCAGAGATACTGAGAAAGGTGAGAAAGAGCTTAGAGAAAGGATTCATGTGTTCTGGAGGATAGTTGTTATTAGGTTATATGGAGTCACTAGTAAATATGTCATCCTTAATTATCTTCTGGAATGGGCTAGATGGGCTTTAAAGGAGTTTGAGGAGATTAGAGATCCATAGTTTTCCTGTAGCTAGATGACGGTGTTATAATAGATCTTATAGTTATAGTGGTGATGTGATGTGATATCAGCGGAATTTTGTTTTGTTATATAAAATAGATTTGCTGACTATTGGGTAGACCTATTATGCTTTACAATATCAAAAATGATAATGAGAGTATCACATGTAGTACTAGATCGCAGCATTGAAGTGAAGTTACGAATAAAATAGTATGCAACGGTAACTGAAGTTTTCGTCGACTAATGAAGGCAAAATGGACCCAATAAGGGTTAGAAGATAGATTGAAGTGGATGGACCCTTATGCGGTTGTTTCTTTAATTTGGTACTTTGTTATGGTTAAGAAGGACAACAACCAACTCATATAGTAATGTCGACCAGATGTGCGATTTTCAAAATTTTAAACAAGTTTTTGAAAGAGATTTTCTTAACAAAATTTCTAAAATTTCTTTAAACAAAATAAATTTTAAAAATGTGTTGTCAGATTACTACTTGAGTTTCTTATTTGTTATAAGACCCAGATTACCTAAAAGAATACTTGTTCTAGAATTAGTATTGTTAATTCAGAGGGCCAAGTGGACCCGCTATTATAGAGAAGTTTCGATTTTCCTAACAGAAGATTGTAAATCTTGTTTGATAAGGTTAGCAATAGAATCAGCGTATGGAGGAATTATTCATCCAATTCCTGAGACTATTAGAGTTTAAAGAATTCATTGATTTAAAAGAAGCATGAGCATGATCGAAGAAGGTTGAGCAAATTTCCAGACTTTTCTAAAGGAAGAAAATTATTAGCAAAAGGGTCGATATGTTGAATGATTAGTGGTTATTTTAAGTCGCATAGACGAAATTTGAAGTTATCATTATAAATCCCGTAAGAGCGTAATTATGGTCGAATTATTAAAATATTAAACGTGGAGGTACGACGCTAAAGACATAAGACTTAATAAGTAAGAATCTATTATAGTGATCAATTTATGAAGGCAATTCAGAGGACTTTCTAAAGTCGATATATGACTTGGATTGGTATTTCACTACTAGAATTGTGTCAATAGACATCGGTCCTTAGACATCGGTTGCTCAAACGACCGATGTTAAAGTTCTTTTAGACATCGGTTATTTTTAAAATGATGTAACTGCATATGTAAGACATCGGTGCATAAAATAACCATTGTCAATAGTTATTTTAAAAAATGAGAAACGTGAATTAGACATCAGTTTAGAGCATGACCGTTGTCAAATTTTCTTAGACATCAGTTTGAAATTACAACCTTTATCGATGATAAATTTTAAAAACTTTAAAAAAACACGCCCATACTTTCCCCCTTTATTTCCCAAATGTTTCCCCTTTAACATAAAAAATATTTCCCCAAGTTATTTTCCCCCTCCCAAAATCTATTCTTCGTTTTTCCCCTTTCAACACCTTACTCCCGCCTCTCTCACCTCACTCTCCTGTCTCTCTACCGTCTCTCTCTCCGGTCTCCTTCTCTTCTCTCTCTCTTTCTCTCTCTATTTCTCTCACATATCTCTCTATCTTACTATATCCTCATCTCAAATTATCTCTAGCCATTTAACAATATTTATAGTTAGGGTTCCAATTGAACCCCAAATTGAAGAACATCTTTGATTAATGAAACTCCGACTTCGAGAAACCCTAATTTCTCAAGAACTGGCTTAGTTTACTTGTTATATTAGGTTTTGTTTATTCTTCATCTTAATTTAGTTCCTAATGGGTTTTATTTTTAATCTCAATTTGTTTCTTTTTTTAACAGGTTTAGAGCTTCATTGAGCTTTAAATAGGTTTGTATTCACTTGAGTTGTGTTAAATTAGGAACTAAATCAAGATATATTGCATATGTTTGATCTGAAAATATGTGTTTGATTGGTCAATTTGGTGTGGGATTATACTCTGCTTATCTTGTTGTGGAGAAGATTATTGTGACTACCAAACACAATGATGATGAGCAGTATGTTTGGGAGTCACAAGAAGGAGGTTCGTTTATGGTTACAAGGGATATGGATGGAGAGAGGATTGGTAGAGGGACTAAGATGAACAAGAGTGTTTTAATTTGTTTTGATTATTTTAGTCTTGTTGATGATACATGTGCCATTTTCGGAAGTTAGTTAGTTACCTGTTTTGATTTTTATATAACATGTATAGAGTGACAACAGTTTTTAATTTCTTGACACATTGTTTACTTTCGTGAGGTTAAGTAGAATTGGTAGCAATTTCATGTGTTGTTTTGTGAAGTTAAGTACTAATTACTTATCGTTCCAATCCCATAAGCATACATATTTAGGAAGGATTTATAGTTTTTCTATTCCGTGTTCATTTATGTCATTGAGGATTAGGAAATCATGGCATATAGTTTAGTATAGGATTAGAATTGAAAAAATTATTTTATGCCTGTAACTTTTACGGATAATGTTCTTGTGTTTGTGCAATTGGAATATTTGGAAGAGGTTAGTTGGAATATTTATATTGTCTCTTCCGTTGTTGGAATAACAAGTGGTAGCTCCTTGTGAGACCAAAAATACAAAGGTTTACTTGTGGTTTAGATGTAAACATGCTTTCTGGTTATTAGGTCACACAACACTGCAGAAGGGGGTTGAATACAGTGATAATACAATCAAATCGATTTAACACAAGTATGTAACAAAGATCAAGTATATTGAATAAACTCTGTTACAATATGAAATGTTGTTCTCTCTCAGTGATGAACAAATATCACTAAGAGCTGCTAGGTTACAATGTATAATCTTCTCGATAATGATAGCATATATAGTGTAAACCCTAAGTCTGTATTTATATAGTACACAGTTACAAGATAACTTCTAATTGATATGGAATACAATTTTGTCTCCTAAAATATATCAATCAGATATCTTATACAAGTCTTCCAGTCTTCTAACTCTTTCCATGCATATCTTCTTTTGTTTTAGTCTTGATCTTCTACTGTAAATCAGTTTCCTTCCTTATATGAAAGTCTTCCCGCACTTAAGTTCTGATATGACCTTAAGTTCTGATATTAAGTTCTGACTTCCAGTAAGTCCTGATTTCAGTAAGTCCTGATATGTCCTGTTTGTTAAGATCTGAAAACTAAACATGAATCATATTAGACATGACATCTCAAATATATCTAACAATCTCCCCCAATTTGTAAATTAAGCAAAATATACAAGTTAATAGATTTGATGATGTCAAAAACATTTAAGTACAAATGCAAATAAGATTTTAACTAGATAACTAACTACAACTTACAGTCCTTGTAGATTTTACCAATTTCACTGAGTCAATCTGAATTCATAATGATTCTTGACAAAACTTGATATCAGCTTTTCTTCTTTAATCCTCAGGACTTGAGACATTGTATTCTTGATTTGTCTCATCTCTTCATTATGACTTCCAATCTGGTAGATTGCAGTCCTTAAAGCAGAGATATGGTTTCTTTCTAAACCATCATTCAGTCTTATTACCCTAGGATGAGAAGAATATTCATTGTAGCGCAGACATTTCTCATTCAGTAACACTTCAAGCTTAGCAGAATTCTTCTTCATTGGAGTTTCACTTCCATCATTTTCAACAATACTAGGAATGAATTCTGTAACTCTTGAACCAAAAATTCTTGCTTTATCTCTGATGGTCTTCAATATGAAGTTTGACCATCTCCTGGTAATATCAGACTTTACCTCTAAAAGGTAATGAAAGAATTGAAGTTCTTTCAGTGATTTGTTTAACATATATGATTCCGACATTTGATATGTCCTTCCATCTTCAAGAAATAGAATCAGATTTTCCTTGACATTGTGCTTGTAATGAGCATCCAGTACCACTTGAACAGAGATAACATTATCAAGGTGTTTCTGTGTAACATCTTCAAGAGGTTTGTCAGTCAATAAAAATGGATCTCTAGTCAGCACTTCAACTCTTGTTTTTATCTTAGCTTCATCAAAACCTAGTCCAGCTATATCTCTTGGTTCACTAGCATTTAACCCAATAGTCATGAATGTAGACAGCAATTAGCTTTTCTTTGGATCTGATGGTTTGACATTTTTCCAAAGAAGTTTCTTTTTATCAGCTACTTTCATCTTGTCTAAATCAACTTGAGCACTGTCAGAGGTTGACTTGATGACTTTATCAGAACTTGATGTTTCAGTTATAGCTTGCTGTTCTTGACTCTGAACAACTTGAGCCTTGTCAGAGGTTGTCTTTGATTCTTCAGAAATCTTCTTTCTTTTCAAAGTTTGAACATCTTTATCTTCAGCAAGAAAATCATCAATAACTTGAACCATTTTGCACACTGGCTTTATCAGGATTTGAGGAATTTTCATCTTCAGTGGCTTGATTGGTTCATCAACTTTTCCTTTCCCTTTGTCTTTGGGATCAATCTCAGATTGTGATCTAGTCTTGGGCTTTGATGCCTCAGCATGTGACTTCTCCTTGATCACAATGCCTTTTACCTTAGGCCTTGGAGGTTTCATTGCAACAGAAGCTTTTGGCTTTAGATTTGTCTTTTCAGCTTTAAATATAGCTTCTTCCTCCTTGAGATTTTCTAAATCCATTCCTGGATTATGTTTTAGAAACAATCTTTTAGCAATTTCCTCATCAAGTATCTGAATCTTGGGATCCTTGTAGTAGACTATAGTCTGCTTCCCCTTGAGCTTCAGAGTTTGCATAAACCTTTGAGAATCTTGACTTCCACCTTGAATCAGAACATCAGGCTTTGTCATCAAACTTTGCTCATCAGAACTTGATACAGATTTTGAGTTTCAGTACTTGCTATCAGATTTTGAGTTTGAGCAGCTTCAGAACTTGTCTTCTTTTAAGTAGAAGATTTGCTTGCTTCAGTAATTAGTTTCCTTGAAGAAACCTTGCTGCTCTGCCCTTTACTTTGAACTTGACCTCTACCCTTGCTAGGGTTTCCCTGGTCATCAGCTTCATCATCTTTCTTCTTCAGTATTTGATCATTTGAGCATTTGGACTTAACTATCTTCTCCCCCTTTTTGGCATCATCTGATAGTAGGAGTGAGAGAAGAAGTTCAACTGAAGATTGAATCTCATCCAATTGAGCCTGTTGAGAAGCTTGATTAGCCAGGACCTCAGAGATTTGGGCCCGTTGATTCTCTTGAGTTTTCTCAATTGCTTCTACCTTTTCAGAAATAGATCTGATAAACCTGTTTTTATCAAGCTTGGTCTCCATATCCAGCTTTTCAGCCTTTTCTAGAAGTTTGTCAACCTTTTCTTCAGTAGCATAGTGTAGACCTTGAAGATTTTTGGTAGACAGAGCTGTGACTTTGAGTTCTGTCTTGAAATCAGCATTAGTGAGCAACTCATCAGCTTTACCAGTATGGTCTATCAGTACTTTGGAGCTTGGAATGAAATTAGTGTCATTCCACTTCTTGGTCCATTCCACACCTCTATGAGTATCTTCCCAAGGAATAGGAGCAGCATGCTCAACAAACTTCTCAATTAGTGCCTCCTTTCCTAGAATGGGAGCAAGAGTATCAACAGAAACACTGTCTTCTGAACTTGAGAAAGACTCATTATCTTCTGACAGCATTAGAGTGTGTGAAGCAACTGGAGATTCCGGAACAATCTCATCTAAATTTTGAGCATAAGAATTTATCTCCATAATTGGTGTTGTTGGTGTAGATTGTATCTCAGCATTTAAGATTGGAGAGTTCACTTGAGATGGTTGAGCTATTGTAGGAGCTTCCAAATACAGAATAGTAGGAGTGTGTAGCCTATTGATGTCAATTTTAGGACTTAATCCTGAATCTTCAAATGTAACATCTTCATGAAGAGGAGAGAATGGAGGTGTAACCACTGTATCAGGAACAGTGTCTTTGTCTTTAGCTGGAGGTGGCAGAGATTCAATGATAATCGGCTCTTTTGAGATCAGAGATTCCTGATCTCCTTCTTCAGCATCTTCAGTATTTTCTGATGGAGGCTTAGACAAATGCCTCTTAGCCCTCATTTTCTTCAATCTCCTTGCCAATGAAGGAGTTGCTACATCATCAGAGTTTAAAGTTCTTTTCATCTTCAAGGTATCAGAACCTTCAGCTGTAGTTTCTTTCTGAGAATCCACAGTTTCAGTTTCAACTGTCACAGGTTCTGATGCATGAACCTGTGCTTCCTCTTCACTATCAAATTCATCCCTGAGAATCATTTTCCTTCTCTTTTGTGGAGGCTGAGGAACAGAATTTGTCCTCTTTGGCCTAGAAGGTGAAGGTCTGATGGTATGTGCTGATGGTTGAGGTTCTGATGGAGGTTGGGATGGTTGAACATCAGGATATAGAGCAGTGTATGTGGATGGGTCAGAGTTTACCAAAAACTATTTGACAGATTTGGGAATTTGGAGGGGTCTCAAAACAGTTTTCTTATTATCAGCAGATAATAAGTCAGTAAATGCTCTCTTAGCAAGCTTAAATGGTTCAATTAACTCACTTGCTAACTGGGGTGCATTAGAATAACAAGAACTATAAATAAGCTAACAAAATCTAGCAAAATATACAGTGTTTCTATCTTCTATCATCCTATCCCCAATAAAGCCTAAAACAGCATTTGCATAATCAAAATGAGTTTGATTTATGAGAGCATACCCGATTTGTTGACTAAGAATTGGGATTGTATCAAAATTGGAGCACTTGTTTGCAAAAGTCCTGGTGATGCAGTCGAAGAAGAAACTCCATTCCCTCCTTATGTGATGTCTCTTCAACTGTCCCAGCTTTTCCAGAGTCTTCTCATTGCCCAGATTGGCCATTAGCTGTTGAAGAACTGGCTCTTCAACTGTTGAATATGTGCAGTTTTCTGGCAGATGGAATGCTTGTCGAACTGTGGCCAAAGTCACCACATGGGCATCCTCCCCTGTAGTAAAGACAATACTTGGGGACCCATTGGCACCACCATCATCATACACGCCTGCCCTCTAGAACTCCAGCACTTGAGTTCCTGAGAATGTGTCTGGTTGGGTCAGTGCATAACCTATCTCAGAGTTAGCGAGAAAGTCCTGAACGGAATGAAGATCTAATGGGGCTTCACTCTTGCTAAGAATAGCCAAGTAATTGTTGGGGACAAACTTCGCTCCATTGAAAATAATATCTTTTAGTGCCATTTCTGTAAGAAATAAGTGAGAAAATATATTATGCACAAGGTGTTTGATAAAAGTCCTGTATGAAAAGGCTTCTAGAAATATTAGAGAGAGAGAGAATAAGAGAGATTAAGAATAGAAAAGTAGGTAAAAGATTAGAAAATATTTTAACTCTTATATATATACTCTCTCCACTCAACAGTCCTTTTTAGAAGTAAAACTGACACTTGTACACCTGTCAGCCAGTAAATAGTTCAAGCAGAGTTAGTAGGCACGAGAAATAAGCAATAATTAACGTGCACATGCGGTTTTTCAAGACAAACACGTTTACCACTAACCCAGATGATTATGGCTGTTTTTATCTCACCTAATTATATTCTGATTAAATATGACCGTTGCAGTATTTACCATAAATAAGTCAAGTAAAGAATAATGCCACGTAAGCATCAGAGTTTCCATCAGAATTTAATATCAGAACTTGACTATTATCAGATTTTAACAGTCATCAGAACATGGCTTCTGTACTCAAAAAGTGAATGTTTGTTACTGTGATTCTTCATACAAATACTGACTTGTTTCTTCAGAGTTTAATCATCAGAACTTGTCCTCATAATTTATGCAAATGACACTTAACAGTTTGTCAAAAATAACTTAATCACCACAGTAAATTTCATCATTCATATGGAGTGAGAGTGTGTGCATTAGAAAAATATCAGATAAAGATTAAAGTCTGATATACTTTAGTACATCTTAGAAGTAAGGCATAACTAAGAAAAGTGCTTAAAATCTGTAATGAAGTCTCCTATAGGATATATTTGTGCATGAGTCCACCTCAACTGTTTGCGCTCATTTTATGCATCTTTTAGAATTATTTTTCACAGTAGCTCCTCAGTGTAAATGAGTCACAACTACTTATCAAGATTTATTATATTATCAGAGTATTTTTCCAGTAATCAGAGAATGTGAAAAGTCACCAAGAAAAATTTATTTGCTTTTCTAATGCATATAACTTAATACCAGCAATGCACTTGGGTCTTCCCTTCCACATATTTACTCTAGATCTCAAAGGAGTACCTGACTTTAATTTTCTTTTCTTTTCTTTTCTTCAGATAAGTGAGGCTTATCAGCATTTAGGTTATCCTTAAGATTTACTAACATCAGAATTTGACAAATAAGAAGCAAGAATCTAGTTTGTGACTTAGTAATAAGATACACAAAGTAAATTTGACTAAGCTCAAAATCAGAATTTGCTTGTGTTAATGAATTTCCACATAAACAACTAATTTAAACATGGGATTTCTAGTATGCTAAAGACTACTAGGTCAGCATCTAACACATTTATCCTCATTAGATTGAATAATCACAGAACATTCAAATCACTATCAGAGTATATAGATCCACATCAGATAACAATCAGCATTTAATAAATTTCAATTTAAGCATAGATTATATGAGGATAAGACAATCTGTAAACACTGATCATAAAGTCTGATGCATGAGAACAAAAACTAAGCAGATTTAGAGAAAGAACTTGAAACCATTCCAAGTTCATTTACCAGTCTTGTAAAAGTAGCTTCACATAGTGGTTTTGTGAAGATATCTGCTAGTTGTTGATCTGTTAGAACAAAATGCAATTCCACTGTACCTTCCATCACATGTTCCCTTATGAAATGGTACCTTATGCTGATGTGCTTTGTCATTGAGTGTTGAACTGGATTACCTATCATAGCAATAGCACTTTGATTATCGCAGTAAATAGGTATTTAAGAAAATTCTAACCTATAATCCAGTAACTGATTCTTCATCCAAAGAATCTGTGCACAACAGCTTCCTGCAGCAATATATTCTGCTTCTGCAGTTGATGTGGAAATTGATTTCTGTTTCTTGCTAAACCAAGAAACTAATCTGCCTCTAAGAAATTGGCAGCTTCCACTTGTGCTTTTCCTGTCTATTTTGTATCCTGCAAAATCTGCATCTGAGTAACCTATTAGCTTATGTAAGTCATATGTCATAGACCTATTTGTATATTCGAGGATTCAACTCAACTCAAATAAGAATGTAATAAGTAAATAGTGGATCGACCGTCAGAGAGATCTCGCAAAGTAATATCTGTCAAAGGATTCAGAGACAATGTTCATCTACAGACTTGAGGAGTTAATTCACTGGAAGAAGTTCAAGAAGTTGATCATGCCTCAGTGATATAAATCAAGATCGTGGATTTAATCAAGTGACAGAGATCTCGTCAGGGTATCATTAATTACAAGGATTTAATCTGAAGAAAATCAAAGTGTCAAAGTCAAGACATGAAGAAACGTCACGGAAGTTAGTCACTCATGAACCAGACAGTACATCGAGTGTCAACGTTGAAGTGGTGGAATTGATTCATAATTTTCAGTGATTTTCAGAAGGTTTGCAGAAGAATGGTTGCTGCTCAAGACTAGAATTAATTCTCTATTAATTAATTAAGTCATCTAATTTAATTAAGAAAATAAATTATATCTGCGAAGAATAATTTATTTATTAATTGAATTAATTGATTAATTAATTCTGAATTAATTCTAGGAATTTTAGGAATTTTCAGAAGTTTAATTGGATTAAATTCAAGCATTAAATCAGCAAGACAATTGAAAATGAACTAGCATGACAATCAGGATTGTCATACCGATTGTCATGCTAGGCCATATTCAATTGTTACACCGAAAGTTACATCAGGAGGATGATTGTCTTGCTAGTTCATTCTGATTGTCATGCTAGTTCATTCAGATTGTCTTGCTAGTTCATTCAATTGTCCTACCGAAAGTCTTGCAAGCTTAAAGGATTGTCATTCCAATTCAATTGATTCAGCTGATTGATTAAATAGAAGCAGAGAAGCAGCATATCATTTTTAATCTCAATCAAAATACAAGAACAAAAGTGCAGCCGCCTCTGAAACATATTATTCTTCATCTGCTTTATTCAAGATCATAATTTCTAGATTGTAATGTTAAATCTAATCCACTAGAAATCTTTATCTTGTTCTTGTGTATCAATCTAGCGGATTAAAATCCCTAGAACTTAATCTCAAATCGCGTTTAGCATTTGATTCTAATTATTGCAAAAATAGAAAGAGTTCATGTCGAATTTATTCTAGATTTGTGATAATTGATTTGAGATTAATACCTTGTAATCGATACAGTTGTTGTAACACATTTCAAGTTTAATAAAAGTTTTATTTAACTTGAATTTTGTTTCACATTTTTTTATTCCGCATTTAATTCGATTATTTGGTAACGTTTGTATTCAACCCCCCTTCTACAAACACATTGGGACCCAACAATTGGTATCAGAGCCTTCTGATTAACGAACAAATCAAGATCCTAGACTTTTGTGATTTTTCAACTCTTTGAATTTTTATTCATTCAAAAATTCATAATGACTTCACATAAAGTTGGAACCGTTAAAATTCCACAATTTGATAAAGAGAATTATATCATGTGGAAGAAGAAGATGCTATTATTTTTACAAGTTGCTAATCCCAAATATTCAAACTTGTTAAAGAAGGGTATAAAAACTCCGATGGTTATTGAACCGGAGGTAATAATAGATGGTGTGGTGACTACTGAAGCTAGAACCTATCCAAAAGAGCCCGAAGATTTTACTCCTGCTGAGAAGGAAGAAACCTCCTTGGATGCCAGCCTTCAATTAATATTAATTGATTCCCTTGATCCTTTGATGAACAGACATGTGATGAACTGTAAAAATTCTAAACACATGTGGGAAACTATTGAGGTAATTAATGAAGGCACAGAGGAAGTTAGGGAGAACAAGTTGGAAATCCTAACCTCTGAATATGAACATTTCAAATCAAATCCAGGAGAAGGAATTACTGAAGTGTTTGAGAGGTACAATGCGTTGATCAACAACCTGAACATCAATGGAAAGTATTATTCAATCAGGGAGGTCAACAAAAAGTTCCTTTTAACACTACCAGCTCATCTTGAACATAGAATCACTGCCATTAGAGAAGCTAGAGATCTGAGTGAGATTTCTTTGGACAGGCTCTATGGAGTGTTAAAAACCTATGAGTTGGAGCAGATTCAACAGAAGGAAGTCTACGGGAAGGATAGAATGGTCAGCACATCTACTGCACTTGTAGCTGAAGGTCAACAACAACAGCAATCTCAACAATTGGAGAGAATGGTACAGTTTTCCAAGGCTGAGGAAAATGAGTTAGTAGCAGAATATGATCCTCCTACTACAAATCAATCAAGTGATGATTTTTATTCCTTGGAAGAGCTGGAGCAATTGGAGGATGAGTCAATGGCCCAAATTGTCAAGAGATTCTCCCATGTCAGATTCAAGAGGAATCCCAAGCTGAAGTACAAGTCCAACTACAACAAATTCCAGAAAGGTGGATCTTCATCCTCTAACACCAGCAGTGGTGGATACAAAATAGGGATGGTTGATCGGAGCACCATTAGATGCTATAACTGCAATGAGTTGGGACACTTTGCCACAGAATGTAGAAAGCCAAAGCAAGTAAGAAAGAACTCTGAAAGGGCTTATCTGGCAAAGGGAAGAAGCTGGGATGATACTGACAGTGAAGATGAAGATGAAGGAAATCTTGCTCTTATGGCTATTGATGGAAAAGCTTCATCGTCAAGAATAGAGGTAAAACTTTCTGATGCTGAAATGGTTTATCATCTAAGAGGTAACTTAGATTGTGCACGTCGTGATAATGAACTGTTAAGTTTACAGATCACAGACCTTGAGAAAGAGGTCAATGAATTAAGACTTGTGCACATTAATCAAGACAAATTAAAAGAACAGGTATCTTTTCTAGAGAATAGAGTTGACTGTTATAGAAAACTCGAAACTATTCTCAAAGACAAGATCACCGGTCTTGAGACTAAGGTTAGAGCCTACTTCAATTCTTGTTCGAAGGCTAAAGAGTTCTACAGTAAGCAAGCTGTTAATCAAACATCTGGAATAGGTTATGATTATAATATTGCTATTGGAGAATTAGGCATAAACTCCCCTCCTCATGTATGTGCTAAAGGGAGGGAAGTACCACATGTGCTTAAGGGTGTTGATGAACCCCTTTATAAAGCATCAATTGTTGAACCATTTGATGCGACCTCTTCTGTTATTCAAGAAGAAATACGTGCTGAGGATCATGCTTATGAGAAGATTGTTTCCAAGTCAAGTGAGTCGAAAGTTCCAGTCAAAGTTGTGAAAGCAACTGAGACTAACTCAGACACACATGAGTTGGATAACAATAATGCCATGTCTACCATGCATAAATTGCCTGATGTTAATCACTCTCATAAAGCATGTGGTGTTGCTAATTGTATGTCTTGTGCTTTTAATATGATGTATGCTTATTTTAATGGTAAGCATGTGTCTAATGATAAGACTACTCCTCGTCAGCATGTGAATAACAAGAAGCATGATAGGTCTAAGACTGCTAGTCCTTCTAAGGCTAGAAAGGAGACATTTGTGCCTAAGCCTAACCAGAAATTTGTTAAGGCTATTTACAAGGTCAAATGTTCAGTCATTGAAAATGTTGAGATCGTTAAAATTAAAAATGTTGTTTTGTCTGACAAAGGACAGTTCTACAAGTATGCCGGGCCCAACCAAGTTTGGGTTCCGAAGAAGGTCTAATCCATTTGAAGTGCAGGGCAGTATACAGGTGTAACCGGTAGTGTGGATTCTTGACAGTGGATCATCAAGACATATGACCGGAGATAGAGCCCTGCTATCAAATGTGGATTGAGAAAGCTGGCCCCCTGGTTACCTTTGGAGATAACAGCAAAGGTTTATCTGAGGGATATGGCTGTTTGCAAGCTGGGAATGTTATCATTGAAATTTTGTATATTGTGCTAGGTTATTATCAGGAAGCAGTATCTAACATATAGCACCAGTGATGAGACTTGAGAATATTATGACATATCAGACACCTGCTGCACATTACACTTGGAATTGTACTCTAGTAAGATGTGTACAAGTGTACTCCTGATTGGTAAGTCAAAAGAGGAAGTCAATGCACCACAGTTCATGGACTTTGCAGCTGCAGATCTATTGGACTATGCAATTTCTTCTTCACAATCTCACTTCAGGTTGGTATGAACTAGTATACTGCTCAAGCAATCGTCAAGGACATGGTATGGCACTCTAACAGAAGTTATAATTTTATATGAACTAGTAGAGTCGTCATATTTATAACTATTTTATCACTAAGCACAATCATATTATTTTATATGTGCAGTGGTATATTGATAATGCAACATAACAATTAGTATCTAAAGTACTTGACAAGTATCAGTCAATGATATCTTGTTAACATTATGTTGCAGATATTTGTAAGCTTTTGACATGAATGAGAATTACTTAGACTTTACCCTAAGTGATCAATGTTTTATCAAAAACTCATTCATATTGAAAAACAAAATCAAACTTCTTTCTACATTAGTGATTTCTTATGTCATGTAAAATCTTTTGAAATCACTATTGTAAATCATTTTCTCTCTATTACCATATGTTCTATGATACAGGTTCAGTCTCCAATGACTTTCTTTCATTGACAGTCATGAGGTTGAAAATCCACAACGTCTATCCCAGACTGTAAAGACAAACACCAAAACAGAACCAACCAACACTCTCTTACCACTAAATGTAGTATGAATGAGCGTGAGGGAGATAGTGCCTTAGTGCACCACATAAGGAAGGTTCTGTAGTCAACCCAGTAGCTCTGTCTCCTACATAGATGAGTAGTATTTAAACCGAGACAACTGCTAGCCCCCATACATCTTCTCAAAAAGATGTAATGGCTGAAAAGGCACAAAAACAGTTACTAGATTCATTCTCTCAACAGGGTGCATCTATTGAATTTTGCCTGTCGGCCAAGGTATCCGATGTAGTGTCACCACTTCAAACATAATCAATTCTTGATGCACAAGGAGAGGTTACACACACAAAGGATGAGTTGACGGAAACAAGAGTTTCGACCATTTTAAGGTCAGATTCGATTGTTTAAGGTTCGTTAATGGACCAATTGCCTTTACAGGTGTTAGGAGAGGATACTGATCCAAAAGCCATATGTCAGTGGTCAGTGTCTACCTCCCCAGGCTTAAATCCCCTGGAGGCATCTGCGGATAGTGGATCTGACATAGGTGCAGATCGGCAACTTGTTGACAATGATTCAGATATTACCTGATGAGTCACAAGGAAGTGTCTTCACAGACATTAGAAGGGAACTTTGATCTTTATGCTAAAATCGTTGGATCATTGTTTACCTTCCCAGAATTCAAATCTGGAACCCTAAAAGGGAAACTAGCAACTTGTAGATTATGACTCAGATTTATCTGACGAGTTTAACAAGGATGGGGATTTGTGAACTCCCATTGCACCACCTGTGACCTCCTTAAAGGATGGCTAAGGTGATTTTCCTTGCAGGTACAACTGGATTATGGAGCTATGAGAGAAGAGTGATACACTTGTGAGAATGAGTGTAAACACGAGTGGAGAGAAGAGTGAAACACATGTGAGGTACACTAAACAGAATCACACACTCACAGTGAGGTAGAAAGAGAAACTACTTGTTATTTCTTTTCCAACCAAGTGAAATATGAGAACTCCTTCAGACGACGGCATATATTCCTTCTTTAAGGGGGAGATAAAAGCTTAAGTAAAAGTTTGGAGGATTCCTCAACTAAGGGGGAGAAATAGCAGGGAGTAAGAAAAAGATCCTAAAAATGTACACTACACCACACCATTGTTGTTTTTAACTACGGATCCTATTGTACGGGAGAGGTGGTAAACACAAGGTGATTTCCTAGTAAGGGAAGAAGCTGTTAGGGGAGTACCATTGGTTTTTATCTGCGGATCCTATTGTACGGGAGAGGTGGTAAAACGAAGGTGATCTTCTTTAATCAGTTGATTCTCATAGGGGGAGAAGCAAGAAATATGGGCTTCTCAACAGGAAATGTGGTTGTACAAATGAAGCTGGAACTACTTGAAGATATGTTCAGTCTAGAGGAACATCTACTTGGAATCTGGAAAATGTTAAATCTCATCCAGAACTTTTCTGCTATTTACTTTGCATGTATGTTTATATCTTTTTCTTATTTGTTAGTTGAGTTATCCTCTAGGTATTTGTGTGTTATTGTCTAACAAACAAATAGGGGGAGATTGTAAGTCATATGTCATAGACCTATTTGTATATTCGAGGATTCAACTCAACTCAAATAAGAATGTAATAAGTAAATAGTGGATCGACCGTCAGAGAGATCTCGCAAAGTAATATCTGTCAAAGGATTCAGAGATAATGTTCATCTACAGACTTGAGGAGTTAATTCACTGGAAGAAGTTCAAGAAGTTGATCATGCCTCAGTGATATAAATCAAGATCGTGGATTTAATCAAGTGACAGAGATCTCGTCAGGGTATCATTAATTACAAGGATTTAATCTGAAGAAAATCAAAGTGTCAAAGTCAAGACATGAAGAAACGTCACGGAAGTTAGTCACTCATGAACCAGACAGTACATCGAGTGTCAACGTTGAAGTGGTGGAATTGATTCATAATTTTCAGTGATTTTCAGAAGGTTTGCAGAAGAATGGTTGCTGCTCAAGACTAGAATTAATTCTCTATTAATTAATTAAGTCATCTAATTTAATTAAGAAAATAAATTATATCTGCGAAGAATAATTTATTTATTAATTGAATTAATTGATTAATTAATTCTGAATTAATTCTAGGAATTTTAGGAATTTTCAGAAGTTTAATTGGATTAAATTCAAGCATTAAATCAGCAAGACAATTGAAAATGAACTAGCATGACAATCAGGATTGTCATACCGATTGTCATGCTAGGCCATATTCAATTGTTACACCGAAAGTTACATCAGGAGGATGATTGTCTTGCTAGTTCATTCTGATTGTCATGCTAGTTCATTCAGATTGTCTTGCTAGTTCATTCAATTGTCCTACCGAAAGTCTTGCAAGCTTAAAGGATTGTCATTCCAATTCAATTGATTCAGCTGATTGATTAAATAGAAGCAGAGAAGCAGCATATCATTTTTAATCTCAATCAAAATACAAGAACAAAAGTGCAGCCGCCTCTGAAACATATTATTCTTCATCTACTTTATTCAAGATCATAATTTCTAGATTGTAATGTTAAATCTAATCCACTAGAAATCTTTATCTTGTTCTTGTGTATCAATCTAGCGGATTAAAATCCCTAGAACTTAATCTCAAATCGCGTTTAGCATTTGATTCTAATTATTGCAAAAATAGAAAGAGTTCATGTCGAATTTATTCTAGATTTGTGATAATTGATTTGAGATTAATACCTTGTAATCGATACAGTTGTTGTAACACATTTCAAGTTTAATAAAAGTTTTATTTAACTTGAATTTTGTTTCACATTTTTTTATTCCGCATTTAATTCGATTATTTGGTAACGTTTGTATTCAACCCCCCTTCTACAAACACATTGGGACCCAACAGCTTAAAATCTGATTCTCTAGGATACCACAATCCTAGATCAACTGTACCCTTGAGGTACTTGAAAATTCTTTTCACAGCTATTAGATGAGGTTCTCTTGGATCAGCCTGAGATCTTGCACAAAGATAGGTAGCATACATGATATCAGGTCTACTAGCAGTTAAATAGAGTAATGAGCCAATCATACCTCTATAGTTAGTAATATCTACTGATAAACCAGTATCTTTATCTAACTTGGTTATAGTGGCCATAGGAGTGGATGTAGTTGAACTGTCTTGTATTCCAAATTTCTTGAGTAAATTTCTGGTGTACTTGGATTGACAGATAAAAGTACCTTCTTCATTTTTCCTAACTTGAAGTCCTAGAAAATAACTAAGTTCTCCCATCATACTCATTTGATATCTTGACTGCATTAGCTTTGCAAACCTTTCACAGAGTTTGGCATTTGTAGAACCAAATATGATATCATCAACATATATCTGTACCAAAAGTAAGTCCTTTCCATGGTTGAGGTAGAACAGTGTTTTATCAATTGTGCCTCTGTGAAATCCACTTTCTAGAAGGAATTGAGCTAAAGTCTCATTACATGCTCTTGGAGCTTGCTTAAGGCCATAAAGTGCTTTGTCAAGCCTGTAGACATGATTTGGAAATTTTGAATCTACAAAGCCTGGAGGTTGTTCCACATAAACCTCTTCTTCCAATTCTCCATTGAGAAAAGCACTTTTCACATCCATTTGAAAGACTTTAAACTTTTTGTGAGCAGCATAAGCCAAAAAGATTCTTATGGCTTCCAATCTAGCAACTGGTGCAAATGTTTCATCATAATTAATACCCTCCTATTGAGAGTAACCTTTAGCAACCAGCCTTGCTTTGTTCCTTGTAATTATGCCATCACTATTAGTTTTGTTTCTGAACAACCACTTTGTGCCAACAACTGATCTGTTCTTTGGTCTTGGCACTAGGGTCCAGACTTTATTTCTTTCAAATTCATTTAACTCTTCCTGCATTGCTTGCACCCAATCAGCATCTTGAAGAGCTTCTTCCACTTTCTTTGGTTCAGTCTGAGATAGAAAAGAATGATAGAGACATTCATTTGATGTTGCAGTTCTAGTTCTCACACCTGCTTAAAGATCTCCAATTATTAAGTCAGGTGTATGTGATTTGGTCCACTTCCTTGCAGATGGAAGTTGATTTCTAGAACTGGATCCTCCCCCATGATCCATGCTATCTCCATCAGCATTTTCGGATGCTCCCCCTGTAGATATGCTCTTTGAGACTTCAGAATTTGAGTTAGATTCTTCAGGATTTGAAGAATCAGAGTTTCCAGAATTATTAGAATTTGGCTCATCAGAACTTCATGAATCAGAACTTGAAGAGCCAGTGACAGGTTCTGATGCTTCTTAAGAGTCTTGAGTTGTGGTAGGATCTTCCGCTTGCTCCCCCTGGACAGGTGCTTTTTCCTTTGGAGTTTTTACCACAGTTTCAATGACATCAGAACTTAACCCGTCAGAATTTACAGGATCAGAGTTTATGTGACGGCCTCAACCCTGGGGTCTGGAGTTGACGTCACCAACAATAATAATAACAATCATAATTCAGCCTAACTCATTAATAATACATATACTACGACCCCTTTACTAAGACCTTTTCCAGGTTTAAGTATAACTTAGGTTGCTCAACTAACACAACTCAAATTACCTTACACAATCATAACCACTAATTCAATACAGCAACTCAACAGACCGTCATTGGTCCAGCACAGCTACCTCAGAGGAGCCTGACACGAAAGGAGCTGGAACTCTGCCCTGACTACTGCGCAAGAATCTCCTAGACATCTGCAATACATATATAAAACATTCTGCAAGGGTGAGCAATTGCTTGCTCAGCAGCACCACTAAATGAATAACAAGCCAAACAGTTTAAAGTAAAACAGTTATAGGAACAGAATTCATAACTTGCCAAAAACATGTAAAACATGATATAAACTGGATATCAAAACTAGCATTCTTTGCAAAATAACATCATCTGTAGTGTGCTGTGTAAAAATACAAGAGTTCAATTTTAGCATGCTATTTCCTTTCCAAAACCACTGTCCATTGCTGGACCCATAAATCACCTGTTCCGTTTCGGGAACCATTAAACCTTTATCAGATATATAAAAGAGGATGAATTCTAGGGACAGCTGATCAGTCTATCCCTCCACAAATTTTGTTCCGGAACTCAGAGACTAGCTAGGTCTCTGTCATGCTGGACTAAGCAGCCTACCAGTGCGCGCATCCGACTTAGAGTCTTACGCAACCATGCTGGGCCGTTACCTTATAACGGACCTCTTACGCCAACTGACCATCCAATATCTGATTTATTTTTATCCAGTTTCCAAAACCATTTACACATATCTCTTTTTAAATGATTACATCACACATTCTAAAAATCCCTTTTTAATTTAATCACAATCTAGAGATAGGCATTTTCAGAAGTTACTTTTTCCCCAAAACCTCATTCAGTAAAACAAATTTAAAACCGGGGAATACGTAACTTAAAACGTTCTGTTCCAATACATAATTTAAATCAACAATTATTCATATATACTTTACTATAAAAGATTAGTTCAGGGGTACTTGCCATGCAGAGCTTTACGACTGATACTAATTGACTCTAAGCTGACTCAGACGCTCAGGCTTTATCACTTTACTATTTGACTATCCTGGATCCGACCTCAACGCTCAGGTCCTTCGCTTAGGAACCTCGCTGCACTTGTTGACTGATCACTAGATTATCTTTAGTTTGACTTCAATTCTTGAGTCCTTCGACTAGAACCTACAGAGCCGAAATACCCTACGTTAGACGTCTAGGTATGCTTGACATATCCTCAATACCAATCCTACCCAAACGATAACAATCCCGACTCGTACTTATATACATTGATACAATACAATAACACACTCAACAGTCAGGGTTCACGTTCTTGAGAAATCGGTTCGGTGTTCGTTTCCCGAAAATACGTACGCTAGTTATTTTAATAAATTAGAGTTATTGGTTTTGGCAAAACAATTTACCACTACATACAATCAGGTTCGGCACAAAACATATGAATATACTTATTTATATTCACTCGACGTTCCGATAATTACAGGGTGTGTCCCGCACTTTCAAATTTAATTTCAAAAAAATTCGGGCAGCACCTCCTCTGTTTATCGGCCTACCAGTCGAACAACTCGACGTCAAATCAACAACCAAATTCACAATATCATTAATCCACAATCAGTCCAATTCACAATCCAAACACCAGTATGACTATAATAATAATATTCTACTTTTTCGCTTTGAAATTAATTTTTTTACAACTAAATTATTTATTATTATTTATTTACATTAGGACTCAGAACCGCGTCATCACAGTCCACTGTCAGCTCACAATTGTTCATTGCTGACAGCGGCAAAATTCACGGGTACCCATTTACTTTGGGTTTCCAGCGTGAATTTCACCGATAATTTCCGAATCATTATAATTTCGAAAATCACAAAAGTTCGTATATTATTTCTCATAAATTCAAATTAAAGCTTCGAATTTAATAAAGTTTCAGAGATATAATCTGCCAAACAAAAACCCACAGAACATCAATCAACACTGGAACCTTCACACACGGCAACAACATCGAACAACTGAGCAATAGGGACGACTATACGCACGCGAAAACGCGCCACCCAGCCACCACCACCGCCTCATTGGAAAAGCCGAGGAAGGGCGGCAGTACAGAGCGGCATAGTCGAATTACAATATACATATGTAATCACACATACCCAGTAGCACATATGCGTATGCATACATACATCATAAAACAAAACAGAAATTGAAACCACCAACAACCTGAAATTCAGGCGGCGGCTTACCAAAATAGAAGAGAAACAGCCGCGATGAACCCATAGCCGGAGCAAGGGAATCAGAAAAATGAAGAAATTAACGCAAGAGAGAGAGAGAGAGAGAGAGAAGAGAACTGGGATAGAAAGAGAGGGGAGAGAGAGCCGAGAGACAGAGAGGATGAGGCGAGAGAGAGATACAGAAGTGATGTTAATCAGCCAAAACACTACCCCGTTCTGCCCTGCCGCGTGTCCAATAAAAAGGGACACGTGGCTGTTTTCCGGACTACAAGCCAAAAATATAATACCAAATCGTAATAATACGATATATCTCATACGCGGAAACTATCGAAATAATTTCAAAATAAATCTTAAAATGTTAAAAATAATTCAGAGTTAATAAAGACATAAGCTTCGTAATTCTTAAATAAGTTTTAAAGCACAATTTATACATGGATTTATCAATATAACGAAATAACACACAGTAAAAACTAATTCCAAAAATTCCCAAAATAATTTTAAAATTCCCGGAATATTCCCAACTTAAATAAGTGTAAGTTTCATAATTTTTAAAGAATTCGGGTATTAAATACAGATTTTACAAATAAAAGAAATCAGAAAATCATACAGGGTTAAATAATTAATAAAATAGTGATCTCTAAATTTTATAAAATCCCATAAATATTTATTGTAATTATAAAACCATAAAAAAAAATTTAGAGACACTCCAAATATTTATGCTAATAAATTTGAACTAAATTCACTTTTAAAATTGAAAACGATTCGATACAACTCACTAGTTAATTACACAAACAACCCGGTACGCCCTAATTCACACAGAGATCATAATAAAACAACATGTAGCGATCGAAACCAATACACATATTTTATTTTACTATTTATCTAATAATTACACTTTTAAATAATATAAAATTATACGGGTCGTTATATCCTTTCCCCCTTAAAAAGATTATTTCCTCAGAATCTCATCTAACTAAACAAGTGAGGATATTTGTCAAGCATATCTGACTCTAATTTTCAGGTAGACTCTTCGATTCAAAGATTTATTCCAAAGCATACTTACTATAGACATAAATTCATTACTAAGGACTCGCTCTTAACGATCTAGGATTTGAATCGATCATTCCACACAAAATAAATTCGGATGAGAGCCCCTTGACTCTCAATCAACGACTTGGCTCAAATCAGGTACATATCGCCTTAACATTGACGCGTGTAACATATTATTTATATTTATATTGCGACTGCGGCGGTGATACCAACTTATAGACAACTTTACCTATATTTCTTTATACCTCGAATGGTTCAATACAATTAGGACTTTACTTGTCCCTTCTATTCAAACTTAACCAATCTCTTCCAAGGTAAAACCTTTGCCTATTCCACGATCCTCATTCTATATATTCACATTCTTTCGATGCAAATCCGTTTTCTCTCTTTGTCTATCCCGAGCTGTTTCAACTCTTTTCTGAGTCAACACCACCACACTCTGGATGTACTGAATTAGTTCAGGACTTAACACTATCTCCATTCCCACTTTATCTCAATAGAGTCAGGACCCACGCTTAAGTCCACACAATAGTTCACAAAGTAGCATTCTCTTACTAACATGAAAACTATTATCATAGAAAACTCAATCTATGGTAGGTGAGTACCGCAGTTCCCTTTTTGGATCCATTATATATACTCTCCACATATCTTATATTATCTGAATCACCTTCTCACTTTGACCCTTCATCTAAGGATGATAGGCAGTACTCATTTTCAACTTAGTTTCAAACATTCGAACATTTTTTACATATTCTCATCTGTCAAGGTTAGAAAGTAGTCTCATATATTCACCTTTAGGTATTCGAACTCCAAATTTTACTCTTTCCAATTCTTCTATTAATTCCTCAGTAATCTTAACCATATTCATTTCTTCTCTCATATTCAAGACATCGGTCCCTAAATGGACCTTGCTTGGTTGGTAGTTACTCAAACAACCGGGCTCCCGACCAGAACTTCATACTCTTAAGGTTTAATACATAATTGCTATTGTTCACCCCTTTACGGCATTTCTTTAGGTTTTTAACTTGGCCGTTCTTAGCCTTTAGATGGCGAGGATGTTATCAATAAACATGATTATACCATGCAAGTACTCATGATACACCATATTCCTTAATTCCTTATAGATAACTAATACACTCGTTACTCCACCTATTATCACCAAAACTTACAGCGCCCATAACTCATTCTAATCGCAATCTTTGGTATGTCCTCAGGCTTACCTTTAGCTAACAATAGTCTGATCTTAGGTCTTCTTCCAAGAACCAACTCGTTCCTTTCATAAATAATCAATTCAATGCAGGGTTACTTATTCATATTCGCCAACCTTTCCAATGCTGATAATCATCACGTAACTTCATACATCCACTCTCCTCTCCTATAAATCACATCAGTGTACCACACGGAATGCACATTGCCTCATTTCTTTCATCCCACGATCCCGAAGTTTCCTTTACAACTTAATTGATTCCTACTGGGTCTTACGATACAGACTTTTAACACCAATCCGACTATCTTATGCTCCAAGGTTATTCTGGTAAGTCATTTGATAACACCTTTAGGACTTCACTTATCATCCGAATTTCTTCCAACTTGGGTGCTTCCTTCTTAATATCCCTTATATGCACTAGTTACACCTTATCTTCTTGCTTATGTCCTTGAATACTGATTCCATTATTAGCTTCCGTAGATATTATCGTTTGCTTCTTCCGGTAATCAATTATTTCCCTGGTTCCTAATCAGGGTCCTGAGCAGCTAAACTTTTAATCACATTACAAGTCTCAGCCTTGGCTGTACTGGACGTCAAACCTTTTGATGCACTACCTCACATGCTATCTCGGGAAGTACTTTTACAATTCCTGGCAACATGCCCTATCTTGTCACAGTTGTAATAAACGACTCCTGGATTTTCCACCTTACATTCTGACGCATAATGTCCCTTCTGACTACACCTAAAACATTCAGTATTTGTCTTACACCTTCCATTATGCCTCTTACCGCATTGCTTACACTCCAATATAGGCGACTTAACCAAATTGGTTTGAGTAGAGCTAGCTGAGGCGTTACTAATTCTATTTAAAGAAATACTTTTCTCTCTAAATTCTTTATTCTTACTCCTTCCGACCTTTTTATGAAACTTCTGACTGGATCCTTCTTGACCTGATGCTTCTTCCATATCATTAATCTTTCGCTTCTTATCTTCTCATTCTCTAGCGGCTAACTTCTGATCAAATTCAATTACTAAGGCGGCCTGAACTACGGAAGGATACGTCTTGAGTTGCAATGCCACCACTCCACTACGAATTTCAGGCTTCAATCCTTGTTGAAACCTCCTTGCCTTCTGAGCTTCAGAGCACACATAATCTGGTACAAATCTAGCCAACTCTGTAAACTTAGCCTCATACTCAGCTACACTTCTGTCACCTTGCTTCAGTTCTAGAAACTCAATTTCCATTTGGTTCCTTACACAGTCAGGAAAATACTTTTCCAAAAATAACTCAGTAAACCTAGCCCATGGAACAGGGCCTTCTCCTTCTAACGCTTTGGTTGACTCCCACCAGTAATTTGCTTCATTTTTCAAGAAATAGCTCGCATAATCAGTCTTAAGATTCTCACTTACTTGAACAAGATTAAAAGCTTTCTCCATCTCTTTTAACCATGCTCCAGCAGCTACTAGATTAGGTTCACTTTTAAACTCAGGAGGGTTAACATTCTGAAAAGATTTAAAACTAACACTTCAGTTTACTCTTTGCTATTGCTGCTGCAACAGTAGTTGTTATTGCTGAACCTGTTGGATTAACTGCAACTGTTGTTGCTGCTGCTGACGCAACAAGTCTAGGATTTCATTTATAGCTGGACTCTCCGTAAAACTACTACTATTTCCTTTAGACTGGGTAGCTTTCTTGGGTGGCATCTTCCTGAAATATATAAATGAATTTATTCAATAACAAAAATATTTAACAAAAGGTATCACCGTTTAAACGGTGCACCTGTATCAGGAAAATACTTCCCAATCACAGTACCCATGTCTTTAATATCGGGGTCCATTTACAAAAGAAATTTAGAGTAGTAGCATTAACAACAATAGCAACAATGACAGTAGCAGAATCGACAACAGTACAAAAAAAAATATAAAGAAACTAATCACCGTAGCATGGTTCCTTAAGACAACAGCAACTGACTAACTTTCCGTCATTGCTCCATTACCACATCAACACTAATCTGCTACACTACGGAACTTGGCTAGCTATATCAACCACCAATTGCATAGATCAACTGGTATATCAGGTCGGCTTAAGGAACACTGCACTCTTCTAGGCACCATAGTCCAATTCCAACCAATCATTCTTCTAAGGAGGATTTCTTCTTACCCAAAAATAATTCCCTCAACCACTGATTTACTCTCCCAAGGCTATAACTCCACCATTAAGTCCTAAACTCTCGCGGTTACCATTACTCCCAAGTAGTATCTTGATATAGGACTCTCGTTCTTTTCAACAGTCGCTCTTACTTTCTTTCAATAACGAGGACCATCTAATCGCAAAAATTCATTTCCATAAAATATTCAATGAAATTTCCGGCTCAAGGAAATCGAATAAGAAGAAACAATGAAGAAAATATAGGTATGACTGAGAGCAACCATACAAGTACATAAGATGGCCAGTCTTAGTACCGCACAGTTCACAATACATAATTCGGTGGCGTCCCACCAGACCCCATTGTCACGTAGACAAATGGTCAATTTATATGCATTGTTTGTCCCAATCAACCGATATAATCGACGAAACAAGAAACAACGTTTAGGTAAGAAATTCACAAATAGAAAAAGAAAGAATCTGATTTAAAATGAGATAAATAGAACCCTAAGTAGCTTACTTCGGGTTCACAACTTTCTCACAAGAAAAGTAAGCAACTTATAGAATAAGAAACAATGACTCTGGAAACAAAAATGCGCTTCGAGGAAGGAGTATAAGGGTTCAAAGATATCACCTCCCATTTTGATCCACTATCACTATAAAACTTAGCCGTCATAGTGGCCACTGACTATTATCATACTATCCGAACTCACCAGGGTTACACCATCGGGCCAATAACATTCCTTGACATGGAAAAGGGGATATTTAGAAATAACGTTGGCGTCTTCTCAACTGACACAACAAGGACCCGCTCAACGCTGAATCCTCGCAATCATACTCGAATTCTCGAGAGGGAAACTAGAAATCTCTATCGAACATTACTAATAATACATATACGAAGGAGATGTACTCTAAACTAGGGCAGTTCCATTCAATCCTCAACAAACGTCAGGGTTACGTTTCCAAAACCCTTGACTAAACCCATAGACTTGCTCCTCTGGTTGAGTTGCTGACTCACATCTATCTAAGAACCTTTCTTCACTCTTTTGACTCTACCTATAACCTAAATCAGGGACTCAAACCTGTAGCTCTGATACCAACTGTGACGGCCTCAACCCTTGGGTCTGGAGTTGACGTCACCAACAATAATAATAACAATCATAATTCAGCCTAACTCATTAATAATACAAATACTACGACCCCTTTACTAAGACCTTTTCCAGGTTAATTATGAATTAGGTTGCTCAACTAACACAACTCAAATTACCTTACACAATCCTAACCACTAATTCAATGCAGTAACTCAACAGACCGTCATTGGTCCAGCACAGCTACCTCAGAGGAGCCTGACACGAAAGGAGCTGGAACTCTGCCCTGACTACCGCGCAAGAATCTCCTAGACATCTGCAATACATATATAAAACATTCTGCAAGGGTGAGCAATTGCTTGCTCAGTAGCACCACTATATAAATAACAAGCAAAACAATTTAAAATAAAACAGTTATAGGAACAGAATTCATAACTTGCCAGAAACATGTAAAACATGATATAAACTGGATATCAAAACTAGCATGCTTTGCAAAATAACATCATCTATAGTGTGCTGTGTAAAAATACCAGAGTTCAATTTTAGCATACTATTTCCTTTCCAAAACCATTGTCCATTGCTGGACCCATAAATCACCTGTCCCGTTAAGGGGACTATAAACCATTTGTTCCATTTCGGGAACCATTAAACCTTTATCAGATATAAAAAAGAGGATGAATTCTAGGGACAGATGATCAGTCTATCCCACCACAAATTTTGTTCCGGAACTCAGAGACTAGCTAGGTCTCTGTCATCCTGGACTAAGCGGCCTACCAGTGCACGCATCCGACTTAGCCTCTTACGCAACCATGCTGGGCCGTTACCTAATAACGGACCTCTTACGCCAACTGACCATCCAATATCTGATTTATTTTTATCCAGTTTCCAAACCCATTTACACCTATCTCTGTTTAAATGATTACAACACACATTCTAAAAATCCCTTTTTAATTTAATCACAATCTAGAGATAGGCATTTTCAGAAATTACTTTTTCCCCAAAACCTCATTCAGTAAAACATATTTAAAATCGGGGAATACGTAACTTAAAACGTTATGTTCCAGTACATAATTTAAATCAGCAATTATTCATATATACTTAACTGTAAAAGATTAGTTCAGAGGTACTTGCCTTGCAGAGCTTTATGACTGATACTAATTGACTCTGAGCTGACTCGGACGCTCAGGCTTTATCGCTATACTATTTGACTATCCTGGATCCGACCTCAACGCTCAGGTCCTTCGCTTAGGAACCTCGCTGTGCTTGTTGACTGATCACTAGATTATCTTTAGTTTGACTTCAATTCTTGAGTCCTTCGACTAGAACCTACAGAGCCGAAATACCCTACGTTAGACGTCTAGGTATGCTTGACATATCCTCAATACCAATCCTACCCAAACGATAACAATCCCGACTCGTACTTATATACATTGATACAATACAATAACACACTCAACAGTCAGGGTTCACGTTCTCGAGAAATCGGTTCGGTGTTCGTTTCCCGAAAATACGTATGCTAGTTATTTTACGAAATTAGAGTTATTGGTTTTGGCAAAACAATTTTCCACTATATACAATCAGGTTCGGCATAAAACATATGAATATACTTATTTATATTCACTCGACGTTCCGATAATTACAGGGTGTGTCCCGCATTTTCAAATTTAATTTCAAAAAAATTCGGGCAACACCTCCTCTGTTTATCGGCCTACCCGTCGAACAACTCGACGTCAAATCAACAACCAAATTCACAATATCATTAATCCACAATCAGTCCAATTCACAATCCAAACACCAGTATGACTATAATAATAATATTCTGCTTTTTCGCTTTGAAATTAATTTTTTTACAACTAAATTATTTATTATTATTTATTTACATTAGGACTCAGAACCGCGTCATCACAGTCCACTGTCAGCTCATAATTGTTCATTGCTGACAGCGGCAAAATTCACGGGTACCCATTTACTTTGGGTTTCTAGCGTGAATTTCACCGATAATTTCTGAATCATTATAATTTCGAAAATCACAGAAGTTCGTATATTATTTCTCATAAATTCAAATTAAAGCTTCGAATTTAATAAAGTTTCAGAGATATAATCTGCCAAACAAAAACCCACAGAACATCAATCAACACTGGAACCTTCACACACGGCAACAACATCGAACAACTGAGCAACAGGGACGACTACACGCACGCGCAAACGCGCCACCCAGCCACCACCATCGCCTCGTCGGAAAAGCCGAGGAAGGGCGGCAGTACAGAGCGGCATAGTCGAATTACAATATACATATATAATCACACATACCCAGTAGCACATATGCGTATGTATTCATACATCATAAAACAAAACGGAAATTGAAACCACCAATAACCTGAAATTCAGGCGGCGGCTTACCAAAATAGGGGAGAACCAGCTGCGATGAACCCATAGCCGGAGCAAGGGAATCAGAAAAATGAAGAAATTAACGCAAGAGAGAGAGAAGAGAACTGGGAGAGAAAGAGAGGGGAGAGAGAGCCAAGAGATAGAGAGGATGAGGCGAGAGAGAGATACAGAAGTGATGTTAATCAGCCAAAACACTACCCCGTTCTGCCCTGCCGCGTGTCCAATAAAAAGGGACACGTGGCTGTTTTCCGGACTACAAGCCAAAAATATAATACCAAATCGTAATAATACGATATATCTCATACGTGGAAACTATCGAAATAATTTCAAAATAAATCTTAAAATGTTAAAAATAATTCAGAGTTAATAAAGACATAAGCTTCGTAATTCTTAAATAAGTTTTAAAGCACAATTTATACATGGATTTATCAATATAACGAAATAACACGCAGTAAAAACTAATTCCGAAAATTCCCAAAATAATTTTAAAATTCCCGGAATATTCCCAACTTAAATAAGTGTAAGTTTCATAATTTTTAAAGAATTCGGGTATTAAATACAGATTTTATAAATAAAAGAAATCAGAAAATCATACAGGGTTAAATAATTAATAAAATATTGATTTCTAAATTTTATAAAATCCCATAAATATTTATTGTAATTACAAAACCATAAAAAAAATTTGGAGACACTCTAAATATTTATGCTAATAAATTTGCACTAAATTCACTTTTAAAAGTGAAAATGATTCGATACAACTCACTAGTTAATTACACAAACAACCCGGTACGCCCTAATTCACACAGATATCATAATAAAACAACATGTAGCGATTGAAACTAATACACATATTTTATTTAACTATTTATCTAATAATTACACTTTTAAAAATATAAAAGTATACGGGTCGTTATAGTTTAAGTCATTGGACTTTACAGAATCAGAATTTAAATCTTCATTTTCAAATCTCAGTTGATCATGATCATCGAAATCTTCAAGTCCAGTAATCTTCTTATCATCAAAAGATACATTGATAGATTCCATGACAACCCTTGTTCTTAAATTGTAGACTCTGAAGGCTTTTGTGGAAAGTAGATATCCAACAAAAATTCTTTCATCAGCTTTTAGATCAAATTTTGACAGTTGTTCAGGATGAGTCTTAAGAACAAAACACTTACAACCAAATACATGAAAGTATTTCAGATTTGGCTCCTTTTTTTCACCATCTCATATGGTGTTTTTCCATGCCTGTTTATGAGTGTAGCATTCTGTGTAAAACAAGCAGTCTGCACAGCTTCGGCCAAAAGTAGGTTGGTAACTTTACTTCATCAAGCATAGTTCGTGCAGCTCTAATGAGTGTCCTGTTCTTTCTTTCTACAACTCCATTTTGTTGTGGAGTTCCAGGTGCAGAAAATTCCTGTTTGATTCCATGCTCTTTGCAGAACTCTTCCATGATTTAATTCTTGAACTCAGTGCCATTATCACTTCTTATAATTTTAACAGAATCTTTGACCAACTTATCCAGCTGTCTGACATGATCAGTTAGAGTAGATGCAGTTTCATTCTTCTTGTGCAAGAAATACACTCAAGTGTACCTTGTGAACTCATCCACTATAACCATAGCATTATTCTTCTTTGTAATTGACAAGACATTGACTGGACCAAATAGATCAACATGCAGTAGGTGATAAGGCTCAAGAATTGAGGATTCACTTTTGCTCTTGAAAGAAGATTTTCTTTGTTTTTCCTTTTGACATGAATCACAAAGGCCATCAGGAGCAAATACTGATTTTGGCAGTCCTCTCACAAGATCTTTCTTTACAAGCTCATTTATGTTGTTGAAATTTAAATGAGAGAGTCTTTTGTGCCAATTCCAGCTTTCTTCAATTGATGATCTACTCAACAGACAGATTGCAGAACCATCAGAACTTGTTGAAAGTCTAGCTTCATAAATGTTACCATGCCTGTAACCTTTCAGAACCACTTTGTCTGTATAGTTGCTTACAACTTCACAGTGTTCTTCAAAGAAATCCACATGATAACCTCTGTCACATATTTGACTCACACTTAGCAGATTGTGTTTAAGTCCTGAGACAAGAGCTACTATTTCAATGATGACATTCCCCATATTGATATTGCCATATCCCATAGTTTTTCCCATGTTGCCATCTCCATAAGAAACTTCTGGGCCATCTTTTTCCACAAAGTCTGATAGCAGGGCTTTATTTCCAGTCATATGTCATGAACATCTACTGTCCAGCACTAGGATATTTTTCATGTTGCCCTGCAATCACAAAGACCACTAATGGTTAGTTTTATGGACCCAGACTTGCTTGGATCCTTTGGCCTTTTTAAGTTTGTTAGCATTTGCAGCGGATTTAGTTTCAGATTTTATGCTAACATGCTGTTTATCATAATTTATATCAGACTTTACACTAGAAGGTATTAAAGTAACTTTCTTCAAAGAAGGTTTTATTTGATAATAATCATAGTACAAACTATGATATTCCTTACAAGTATAAATGGAATGCCATATACTACCACAATAAAAACAAGGATTTTGTGGCTTCAACCTAACAGACTGACTCTTAAATCCTGATCTAGAAGGTAAAGAGTTTATATCTTTATTCTTCCTGCAAAAAGAAGCAAGATGGTCAGAGTTTCCACAGTTATAACTTTTCTTTCTAGGAGCATTAGGAACAAGCATATAATTATTGCTTTTGTTCACACCTTCCTTTCCATTCCTATTTTTCCTAGCTTCCTTTACCTTGTTGACATTCCTAATCTCTTTTAGCTTATGCTTAAGCTGCTTCTTTGTCATTAAGCCTATGTTGACTTCAGCTGGTTTATCCGATTTTAATTTTTCAGAAGTTGACTTATCTTTGACTTCTGTCACAAACTCTTTCATCTTTTCAGAATCAGACTTTACAGTTTTTGCTACAAACTTAACAGGATTTACCTTTGGCTTAGCAGTCTGTTTAACAACAATTGGCTCATTTTGTTCAGTTCCTTTTTCACTTTTATCATCTCCATAACCTAAGCCCTCTTTCCAGTTTCCACTACTTAATAAATTCTAAGTTGATCTGCCAGAGTTAGTCCAAGTTCTGATAATCTCTCTTTCCTTTTCTAAGTCAGCTTTTAGAGATTCATTCAATTTTAACACTTCGTCTCTAACATATAAAGCATCATTTTTTTCTTTCTTAGTTTGATGAAGAAAAACTAACTCCTTTTCTAAATAATCATTTCTCCTTTTATAAGCAGAATTTTCAGATGTTAATCTTTCACATGTTAAAGTCTGATCTCTATAACTAATAAACATGGTTTTAAAATATAAACTCAACTCAGTAATATCATCAGTATGAAAAGCATAAGTTGTTTGAGGTACCTTCAATTCAGCAGTTTCAGGGCTGCTATCAGCATTTGCCATCAAGGCATAGTTCACCTCATCTTCAGAATCTAAAGTGTCTATCCAGCTTTTCTTCTTTGTGACAAGTGCCTTGCCTTTGTCACTTTTTCCTTTCTTGCAGTCAGGAGATATGTGGCCTCTTTCACCACAATTGTAGAATTTGACATTTGAGTTGTCTCCTATGTCAGACTTTGCACCTTTGCCTTCAGACTTTCTGAACCCTTTCTTATCAGAACTTACACCTTTCCTGGAAAACCTCTTGCCTTTTCTTAATTTCCTGTAGGCTATCTTTGTGATACCCTTTACCATGAGAGCACATAATTTCATCATCTCTTCATCGACATCTATTTCAGGTAAACTTTCAGTTTCTGAATCATCATCATCAGAATACGATGACTCTGAATCAGACTTTATGATGAGAGCCTTTTTGAGGCAGCCATTTTAGGAGATTCCTCCTCAACCTTAAGAGCAACTGTCCTTGACTTTCTTCTACGCCTCTTGCTTCTTTGATCCATCTCAAGTTCATAAATCTTGAGCATACCATAAATTTCATCAAGAGTAGTTTCAGTAAGGTCATAGTTGTCTCTTATGGTAGTAGACTTCAAATCCCAATTTTCAAGAAGAGCTAAAAGGAATTTTAGATTTGAATCTTCAAGATCATATTCCTTGTCCACCAGTGACAGATCATTCAAGAGTTTGACAAAGATGTCATATAAGTCAGTAAAAGACTCATCAGCTTTTGAGTCAAAGTGCTCATACTCTTGAGTGAGTATAGTCCTCATGTTCTTCTTGATTGCATCAGTTCCCTGACATCTTGTCTCCAAAGCATCCCATATCTCCTTTATAGTTTTGCAATTAATTACCCTGTTTGACATGACATTATCAATGGCACTATGCAGCAAATGCCTTACCCTTGCATCCTTGGCAATAGATGAGATGTCTTTAGTTGTGTACTCACCTTTCTCCTTTGGTATGGTCTTTGCTTGTTGATCGGCATCTACAACAGAGAGCTTGGTAGGCTTATGTGGTCCTTCATTAATTCTGTCAAGGTATTTTGGATATGTAGCTTCCAGAAACATAGCCATTTTCACTTTCCATATGGGATACTCAGAAGGTCTCGGTATGGGAACCCTGATAGTCTCATATCGACTGTGGGTTTGAGTCTTTTGAGTTTCTTCCATTTTGGTGGGCTTGGTTGGAGTTTGTGCTTCTTCAGACATGATTGTTTGGATCTTTACTGTATGTGTGTTAACGGATAAGCTCTGATACCAATTGTTAGGTCACACAACACTGTAGAAGGAGGTTGAATACAGTGATAATACAATCAAATCGATTCAACACAAGTATGTAACAAAAATCAAGTATATTGAATAAACTCTTTTACAATATGAACTGTTGTTCTCTCTCAATGATGAACAAATATCACTAAGAGCTGCTAGGTTACAATATATAATCTTCTCGATAATGATAGCATATATAGTGTAAACCCTAAGTCTGTATTTATATAGTACACAGTTACAAGATAACTTCTAATTGATATGGAATACAATTCTGTCTCCTAAAATATATCAATCAGATATCTTCTACAAGTCTTCCAGTCTTCTAACTTTTTCCATGCATATCTTCTTTTGTTTTAGTCTTGATCTTCCACTGTAAATCAGCTTCCCTCCTTATATGAAAGTCTTCCCGCACATAAGTTCTGATATGACCTTAAGTTCTGATATTAAGTTCTGACTTCCAGTAAATCCTGATTTTAGTAAGTCCTGATATGTCCTGTTTGTTAAGATCTGAAAACTAAACATGAATCATATTAGACATGACATCTCAAATATATCTACTACTGGTTTATCAAGTTATTTTACCCAGGGGGTTGACATGAGATGCAGAGTTCTTGCAGTTTGCCACCTGCTAAGTGACTCACAAACCTGGTCTCATCTAATCGTTATCAAATTTTTCTGTTTATGATAGGGAAAATGAGGCATCACTTGTTGTTTTACCTGATCTTCTAATGGAGCTTGATGGTATGAATAAGGTACAGAGTGTTACATGTGCAGCCTGTCCTTGCATTTTTTAAACGGCAAGACAAGCCAGTTATCAATAATTATATAAATTTAGAATGTGACTAAAAACCAGGACACTCTGGAGTACTGAGTTTTGTGAGAATATAAAAGTTATATTATTATTTCCCGTAAAAAATATTATGGACAAGAAAGGTCGTAGAAACTGACTTCATATTGATTGGATAATATGTTATTATAATTTTTTCTTTTAGATTGTATGGTAAATGTTTTATTATAAATATCATATCATGTGAATCTTTTTTAGTATATACGGCTGTCTGATGTGTTCCAAATGGGGCTACCACTTGCCTGTAATTAAGTGAAGGTGCTGAAAGCCAGGGGTAGGTTTATGTGTCCAAATCAAATACGTGTAGGTTTTAATTGGTGAAATTTCACTAATAATTTCACATCTTTGCTTATCTGATGTAGGAGTCACGTTCCCTATCGTGATAGCAAATTGACATGCATTTTGCAGCCTACACTGGGTGGAAATGCAAATACTACTATTATATGCAATATTACCCTTGCACAAGTTGATACTTAACTTAGACAGTCGGAATTTGATCTCAACTTTCTCTCGAATAGACATGGTTATGAAATGCTCATATTATGGAATCCAATGGTTTGATTATCATAATTGGATTTTTATATTATCCTAACATGTTTATTTCTTACTTTTATCACTTCATTTTGTTGTGTGTAACAATGTTGATAGAGATCTTTTTTATGGTTGTGTGTTGTTTTTTTGTCCCCTGTTGTGCGTGTTTAGTATTTGTATACGTATACATCAGAATTTGTGATATCCATAAGTAGTGGCTGTCTTGGGTGCTTTGATCAAGAATTTTCAATTCTTGTCTGTCTTTGTTTGGACCACTATTGGGTACTTGTATTTTTACATTGCAGATTCATGACAGCACCTGCAATATATATGGTATAGTTCAATAATTTTCATTCTTTTGACGTAAAATTTATACTATAGATTACTTTGTAGTAGAGCAGCTTCTAAGAGAGTTTCAACTCCTCTGTTGTGGCAGGGCATGTAGTAGACCACACCTTACAGGGCCACAAGCTTCCTGGGTGAAAAATGGTGACCAGGCACTTGATTAGTTCATTACTACTAGGCACTAGTTGGTTCTTATATGCCTGTTGGAGCAGTGGATGCACGTGGGAGGCTACAAACCGTGAATAATGTAATTTATTTTAATAATAGAATGATAGACGTATTTGACATTAGTAGTATACATTGAGATTTTATTTGTTGACTTTGGATTCAATTAGGTTATTATATATATGTATTTGTTGAGCATTGAGAATTAAGTTTTTTCAATTTTGTGATTAATACATGGTCTAATTGCAGTAAAACCATTAGTAAAGATTCAAATATTTTTGTTTAAAACATGTTTAGTAAATCAGTAACAATTGACATCAGAATGTTTTAAAATTGATGTTTAATATACAAAGAGACATCGGGGTTTTTTTTATGAAGAATCGATGTTAATTCCTCTTAATAGCTTGTGTAATAGCGAATAAGACATCGGAAATATTTCCAAAGCGTTGTGTAAGACTGCTTTAGACATCGGGTAAAAACCGATGTCTATGAAAAAATACCTTTAACATCAGTTGCGAAGACATCAGTCCGTTCATAGACATCGTTTTTTAAGTGATGTCTAAGGTGGTTTTTCTAGTAGTGCTTATTGATCAAATGAGCTCTGAAGGTATACATAAGTGAAATGTGGATGGCGACCAACGGTATAATTCTCTTCTGCAAACCTACAGTATATATTCTTCCTGATTCTTGAATAAGTATGAACTTCTTTCAGTATGAGTTCTATGAAACGATAAAAAGAGAAGATTATTGTATTCCTTTCAAAAATATTTTCCCCTCAAATTTTGCTTTTGGATCGAGACAAGCAGTGTTATGGTGTGACGTTTTGTCCGAATGACAAAGTGTTTGGTGAGACGCCACCTAATCATGAGTTGTATGCCATGAGGTATGAAAGGCTGGCCATCTTAAGTACCAATGTGGTTGTCTCATTCATATTTAAATCATTATCCATTCTTTCTTTTTCAACTATAAATTTATTGAATTATGGATCCTTCTAAATATTTTGTTGCACTATTGTTCTTTACAAAAAATTTCCAATCAAAAATCAACCTATTACGAATCCAGCGGGCAATTGGGTTTACATGTTTCAAATGTGGGAAACCAGGACATATAGCGAAGGAGTGTAAAGCACCAGCCCCAGTCAATAATGCGCTGAGAATCATGGGATCTACTATGATAGTGAACGAGTCTCCAAGAGCGAGAGTTATGATATGTCTGTGAAAGATGTTATTCGAAATACGGACGTGACGACGGGTATGTTTACTGTGAATTCTTTATGTGCTAAAGTATTAGTGAATTCAGGAGCAACTCGATCATTATTTCTCAAGATTTTATTAAGTTGAACTGTTAAATAAGATTATGAGTGTAGAACTAGCAAATCAAGAACGTGTAGGTGTTAACCAAGTGGGTACCAATTGTGTGATTGAGATTTCTGGCAATAAGTTTGTGTTGATTTGATACCGTTTAAGAGAGGAAAATTTAACGTTATTCAAGGAATGGACTGGCTATCTAGGCATGATGCTCAGATAGACTGTCGCAATAAGAATTTAATTCAAATTAAAAGGTTATTGTGGCAAAGATGTGAGCATTATATTAATGGTGTGATAAATAGAAGTCAGAAGCCAGCAAAACTTGAAGATTTTCTAGTAATCAATAAATTTCCAGGCGTGTTCCCAGACGAGTTACCAGGACTTCCTCCAGATAGAGAAATTGAGTTTACAATCGACTTAGCACCTAGAACGGAACAAGTATCTAAGGCCCCATACAAAATGGTGCCAGTTGAAATGAAGGAACTAGCAAAGCAATTGCAAGAGTTGTTAGAAAAAGGAGTGATTAGACCTAGTGTGTCCCAATGGGATGCACCGATACTATTGCCAAGAAGAAGGATGGAAGCATGAGACTATGTATCGGCTATCGGGAACTCAACAAGTTTACTACCAAGACCAAGTATTCATTACCTTGAATCGACGATTTGTTTGATCAGTTGAAAGGAGCAAAGTATTTTCTAAGATTGATCTGAGATCCGGGTATCACCAATTGAAGATTAAACCTAAGAACGTACTGAAGACAACTTTCAAAATTAAGTACAGTCATTATGAAATTCTAGTAATGTCTTTTGGATTGACCAATGCCCCAGCAGCATTTATGGACTTGATGAACAGAATTTTAAGGAATGTTTGGACAAGTTTGTAATTATGTTTATAAATGATATTTTGATTTACTTGAAGCCAACAGAAGACCATGCAGAGTATTTAAGGATAGCTTTAGGAATTTTAAGAAAGGAGAAGTTGTATGCTAAGTTTTCAAAGTGTGAGTTTTGGTTGCAGGAAGTTCAATTCTTAGAGCACATAGTTAGTAACAAAGGGATTAAAGTAGACCCAGCAAAGATTCAAGCTATTATGAAGTGGGAAAGGCCAAAAACACCAACAGAAGTGAGAAGTTGCTTAGGATTGGCAGGATATTATCAAATATTAGTCCAAGATTTCTTGAAGATTGCGACATCTTTGACGAAGCTTACCAGGAAGAATGAGAAGTTTATATAGAATGAGAAGTATGAAGAAAATTTTCAGGAGTTGAAGAAGAGGCTGATCACGACACCTATTTTATCACTTCCAGACGATCAAGGAGAGTTGTAATTTATAGGGATGCTTCTTGTAAGGGAATAAGTTATATTTTGATACAGCATGATAAAGTCATTGCATATGTGTCTAGACAACTGAAACCTCATGAGCAGAAGTATCCTACTCATGACTTGGAACTAGCAGCAATAATATGCACCTTGAGGATTTGGAGACATTATTTACACGAAGAAAGATCTGAGATTTATATGGACCATAAAGAGTTTGAAGTATATATTCACGCAAAAAGGAACTTAACATGAGACAACAAAGATGGTTGGAGTTAATCAAAGACTATGATTGTACGATTAACTATCACCCAAGAAAAGCAAATGTAATGGCAGACGCACTAAGCAAAAATAAGAGATTGGATGTGTTGACTGTGTCAGAAGTATTATGAGGAATTTCATTATTTGAAATTGGAAGTCAGAATTTGTAAGCCAAATGAAGCGAAGATGTATAGTATGACCTTTCAACCAGAGTTGTTAGAAAAGATAAAGGGATGTCAATAGGAGATAATGGATCAGGATGTTAATAGTTTAGTAAAAGGAGAGTTATGCACTCAGAAGGATGATCAAGATATTCTTAGATTTTCTTCCAGTATTTGAATTCCATCAGTGACAGAGTTGAAGAATGCAATTTCACAGGAAGTTCATAATTTTAAGTATTAAATCCATCCAGGGAGTACCAAGATGTATAGAGATTTAAAGGAGAATTATTGTTTGCCATAAATGAAAAGGGAGATTTCAGAATGGGTTAGTAGGTGTTATATATGTCAAAGAATTAAAGCGGAGCATCAGAGACCCAGTGGATTATTGCAACCGTTAGAGATTTCAGAGTGGAAATGAGAGCATATTACAATGGATTTTATAGTTGAATTACCAAGAACAAAAGCGTACCACGACGCCATTTGGGTTATAGTGGACAGACTAACTAAGTCATCTCATTTTCCTCCTATTAATAAAATATTTTCACTGGATAAATTGGTTCACATATATTTGAAAGAGATAGTAGTTCATCATTGAGTCCCTGTGTCTATTGTATCGGACCGAGATCCACGATTCAATACAAGATTTTGGAAAAGTTTCAGGAATGTTTGGAAACCAAGTTGAATATGAGTACAACTTATCATTCGCAGACTAACAACCAAAACAAAAGAACGATTCAGACTTTCGAAGATATGTTACATGTTTTTGCCATTGATTTTAAAGGAAATTAGGATGAAGTTGGAAAACGTAAGATACTTGGACCAGAGTTGGTATAACAGATGAAGGAAGTTGTCGAGATTATTCAGGAAAGGTAAATTACAGTTCAGGATCGTCAAAGGAAATATGTAGATCAAGCCAGAAAGAACACGGAGTTTGTAGATGAAGATCTAGTGTTGCTGAAGGTGTCGCCATGGAAAGGATTATCCAGACTTAGAAAGAAAAGAAAGCTGAGTCCTAGATGCGTTGGGCCTTTTGAAATTTTAAAGCATGTCGTCATACGAATTGGGATTATCCCCGCATATGGAGCACATTCATAACATTTTTCACGTGTTAGTGCTTAAAAAGTATAATAGCTGATAGGGCTTCAGGCAGAGTTGTCCTATATTGAGAATCCAATAAAGATTTTAGAAAAGAGAGAGAAATTGTTAAGGAATAAAGTTGTAAAGTTAGTAAGAGTATTGTGGAGAAACCCAAGGGTTGAAGAGTCAACGTGGGAGACAGAAAGTGATATGCGTGAAAAGTACCCTCAGTTATTGCTTAGGTGATTCTGAGGACAGAATCCTTTTAAGGGGGAAGGATGTAATATCCGAGATATGACGTATAATTATTTTTGTCAATAAATAAATATTATGTGATTATTATATGAATTTTTGCTGAATTATATATTAATTGGTATATGTGTATGGATGTTTATATGTGATAAAATTTAAGAATTTTCATTTTTATATGTCTAAATAAAGTATCGATAATTTTGATATTTTTCTACTAATTTATATGTTGTTATATACAGGATTTATAGATTTAATAAATTATTTTCAGATTAATTATAAATTATTATGAATAATTTGGAATCATCCAACTTCAACCGTTTTTACGTTTTTACTACCCGGAAGTCTCGGGAAAACTCCTTTCTAACCTAATTTGATTATTCTGAACATTTTCCGTGTTTTGACTTTTTCTATTCGGAGTACGGTTTTACCTGTGCGATTCACGACACAAAATTTTACGATACAACTTTCGTTTCGGTAAATGGATAAAATCCGTATTTTTGAGAAACTGGATATTTTTATTAAACTATTATATTATCTTCTCGTAATTCGTGTAACCAAAACACTGAGACCAAGACTGTATTTACAAAAAGCCTGGTTTTGATAATTATCCCAAAACCGGTATCGAATTGGATCAGTTTTATTAATACTTAATAATTAAGTATTTTATTTTTATATCTGAAATGATCCAATGGGGTACCAATATTCAATAAATATAAATAGTCCTTACCGTATTTTATTTGGTACAGATAAATATAATTAAAAACTAAAATATTATAATTATTCAGAGAAAATACATAAATTCATCGCGTTCTTCATAATCAAACGAAGATTCGAAGGCGTTATCGAACTCCGATTTGGGCGTGGAAGTAGTCGAATCGAAGCTCTTGAAGAGTACAATCAAGTTCCACAATCTATACCACTGTAGAAACCTCAAGTAATTTTCTATTTATTTATTAAATTCGAATTTAATTATGAATAAATTATGACTTTTTGATTATTGAAGTTGTTTATGTGATTTGATGATTGCATGTTGTAGATAATTGAATTCTGGTCAATTTGGTAGTTTATATGTTGAATTTTGAGTTCAATAACATGCTCAAATGTGTGTTTGATTCTCTAAAATAAGAAATTAGGGTTTATATAGTATGAATGTTCTTAATTAGAATTTAGGCGTTTTTGATTCAAGGGTTATTAGCTTAATTGGTTGATACCAACTTATAGATCGTAAGGATTGGAATTGATTGAACCTGGTTTAGTGTACAAAGGGTTCCGGTTCGAGCTCGCCGGAGTTCTTAAAGACGGCGGCGGCGATATTTGACCGGGTTTTTCCGACGAATTTGTTGATTATCTGTAAAAACTAATTACAGGGGATGATTGTCGACACTGGGAAGTACAAATCTGCACCTTTTGGAATTGATCTGGGCTTGAGCAGCCGGTCGGCGGTGTCGCCGCCGGAGAAGACAACGGGGGGGGGCTTCAATTTAACCCCCGTTGTTTTTCCCATTTTCAGTTTTCTTACCAAGTTTTGCAAATGTTACATTTTCAATTTTATGATCAAATTTTTACAAACTTACACTTTACCCCTTGAGGTTATTATTTTAAAATTTGTTTTTATTTATTTAAATATATTTAATTCCAAAAATACCTTTTAATAATTTAGAATTTCAGAAACAAATTTGAATTATTTAATTAATTAATTTTAGTTAATAATTAATTATTTAATTGGTCAATTACTTTAAATATTAATTGATTAATTAATTTAATTATTTTTTAACTAATTTTAATTGATTAATTAATTGGATTTAATTATTTCTTTTAATTTAAAAAGACTGAAAATTATTTTCAGGCTTTAAAATATTTTTTTTAAATTATTATCAAGGCTCGATAATTATTATTAAATGATTTTAAAGTCGGATTCGGGTATTTAAACCTTGTTATTTATTTATAAAATAATTGTGGTACCTATTTTAATTTCGAAAAATGTTCAAAAATTCGTATTAAATACCAGAAAAATTATTTTAACCCCGAACTTTCTTTGAAAAATCATTTTTATCGAATATCCTACGTGCTATGTGATATGTGCTATCTGATTGTTGTGTGATACACCTATGTGTTCATTGTTTGACGGTTATCGTCATAACTTTCAATTCGTAAATCGGATTTGGGTAAAACGAAGGGTAGATAAAAGTTTATAACGTCTATGTGACGATTAAAATAATATGAGATTGAGTATTTATAGATACTTGTGATGCCTAGAAGAGGGAATGAGATATAAAAGAAGGAAATTAAATGATCAATAAATAGAACTGAAGCATAGAAAAAGAAAGCAAGTGATCAGTGAGAAGAAGAGAGGCATAGAAAAAGAAGACAAGTGGTTATTGAGTAGAAACGTTAGACGAGTGTAAGTGAAGTTGGTAATTATATGTGATAAGGCAAGTGTTCTTAAACCTTCTTGAGATATATTGCAAGTATACCCTGATATTCATGTTTTATATTGTAAATGCTTTAAATATACCTGAGTATACTCAATGTTAGCACGTGATAGTTGAGTTGCTTAACCATAAACCCTGATCATATCATTTGATATTTGAGCTGTAAATCTTATTCATTGTGAATCATTGATTGTCAAATACCCAGATACTAAACAATATAAATACGATGCTACTCCACAAATACAAATACACCATACACCAAACACCGAAACAGAATTGCTTAAACATACAGAAACTTATATATTCTACACTCTCTTGTACCATCAAAAGAACTAAACCTTGTAAAACCATTGAACCATTGTTCATCTATTACCTGATTCTTTTACAGGCTTGAAGCCATTATTCATACATACCTTGATATACCCTGATGATACTCATGAATTGCATTATGCTCTGAAATAAATGTCTTATCAATATTAAGTATGATTCTATTTTATTGAATTACAATATTTATCATATTGAATTATTTTAGAATTGGATAGTTTTCTTTATGTGGACCAGATTCATGGTCAGAACAGATTCGTGGTCGTATTAGGCTAATGTGTGCCTTGGATCCAGTTTATAGAGTAGAGCTGTGTGCTTTGCTCGGGATTAGTGTGTGACTGATCAGTAGCCTAACCTTGATTTTAAAATTTAAAATGAATATCCAATTCTAATGATTGTTTAACAACGAACTTTGTTAGGAATATGTCATAGGCTTGATGATAAGTTCACCAAAACACCTTAGTAAATTTAATTTAGTGTTTGTAGCTCTCAACGGATGATTTACTTTTAACATCCGTTGAGAGAGTAGCTTATGTCTTAATAATTTTTGTAACACATTCCTACATACTACAATACCTTAGAGATCTAGAAGTTGTAGGATATTCAAAGTCATGTTGACTACTAGATTGATATGCAAAATAGGTTGGCCAATTGTATATATTAGATGCCTTGTAATTTTGCATAAGTGAAATGGAGTTAACTGATGTGGAATACTTTTAACGGATGATTCTACAAGATTTCAACGAATGATCCAAGTCACATTCAACGGATGATATAATGAAGTTTCAACGGATGATCCAACACAGTCTCAACGGATGATCACAGTCTTAACGGATGATCCAATGAAGTTTCAACGGATGTTCTAATTTAAATTGCAGTTGATAGTGACTTGACAGTCATATGGGTTGATTAGACAAATGGAATGTGGCAGCCTATTTACAGGTTTTAGAGAACAAAGAAGCATTTTCATTTCCATGCTTACTTGAAGAAAATCAAAGATACTGGATGGAAAAATGAAGAAGCATGTGATTAGACAAAGACACATTTTGTTTTATTAGTTTGTCTTATTCACTTGTATCTTGGTAATATATAAACCAAGAGTAGCTAGTAGTAAAAAAAGAAATCAACAAGAGAAAGAGAAAAAGTTGTATCTTGAAGAATTTATTTGTTCCTTGTAATTCTACTTGTAAGCAGCTGTGTGCAAACCTTGCATCACAGAGTTCTCGATCTTATAAATATATATATATATTAGGTGGAAAAGTTCAATCCACCAGAAAGTTTTTAAATACTTGTGTTTAATTATTTTGTGTTTGATTACCTCAATATTTTCATTCCGCACTGTTGCCTAATCAAACACATTTATATATTTGAGATAGAATATTTCTTGAAATCGAAAAAGAACCAGAATTACATTCAACCCCCCCCCCCCCCTTCTGTAATTTTTTGTTAGATTGTTTGGGAATAACAATTGGTATCAGAGCAAGCTCTTGAAGTACAAAGAGTTTAAAGATCACAACAACCAACAAGATGAGCAGAAAAGATGTTGGAGTAAAAATTTCATTCTTGGATAAAGACAATTATCACCACTGGAAGGTGAAAATGCACATGCATCTTCTCTCTCAAGATGAAAGTTATATGGATTGCATTAAGAAAGGCCCTCATATCCCTAGAAAAGCTCCTACAGATAATGAAGGAGCTGTAGGTGATGAGCAAACTGTTCCAAAGCCACAAGCAGAATGGACAGATGAAGACATTGAGCAAGTACACAAAGACAAGAAAGCTATGAACATTCTATTCAATGGTCTTGATGGAGACATGTTTGACAATGTCATTAACTGCAAGACTGCTAAAGAAATATGGGATACAATTCAGAACATTTGTTATGGAACTGAACTAGTGACGAAAAACAAAATACAACTTCTAATCCAGCAGTATGAGCACTTTCATTGTGAAAATAGTGAATCCTTAAGTGACATATTTAGTAGATTTCAAAAACTACTAAATGCACTAAAGTTGCGTGGAAAGGTCTATCAAACAAAAGATTCAAACCTAAAGTTCCTTAGATCTCTACCAAAAGAATGGAAGCATATGACTGTTTCTCTCATAAATTCTCAAGATTATAAGGAATTTACTTTGGAGAGACTGTATGGCATTCTAAAGACTTATGAGCTTGAAATGGAACAAGATGAGCAAATAGAGAAAGGAAGAAAGAATGGAGGATTTGTAGCTTTGGTAGCTGAACAAGAGAGAGTGAAAGAGATGAAGGTTGAAGCTGTGGAATCTGCACCAAACTCTAGGCTTTGTGAAGGCAAGGGAAAGGGGCTAGTAGCTGAACATGAAGACCATCTTAGTCAAGGTAAAATTGAGGATATAGATCAACATCTAGTTATCCTGTCAAGAAGGTTTGCCAAGCTCAAATTCAAAAAGAATTTTGGAGCAGCCAAGCCAAATAGAAACATGGTAGATAAATTCAAATTCAAGTGTTTCAAATGTGGCTTGAGTGGTCATTTTGCAAATGAGTGCAGAAAGCCTAATTTTGAGAAAAAGAATTTGAGAAAGTTGACTATAAAAAGAAATACTTTGAATTGCTCAAATAAGAATAAAGAGCCTTCTTGACTCAGGAAAATGACTGCGCAGCAAATGGGGAAGATAAAGATGAGGAACCAAGCTATGTCAACCTAGCCCTGATGACCAAATCAGATGAAGCAAAGGTCAGTTCTTCAAGCAATCAGGTAATCACTACTAATCTAGCACATCTTTCTAAAGCTGAGTGTAATGATGCTATAAATGACATGTCCACGGAATTGTATAATTTGCGTGTTACACTTAAGTCACTCACCAAGGAAAATAACAGGATTAAAGATAATAATCTATTTTTGAGTGAGAGAAATGCTATGTTAGAAACTCAATTTATTGAGTTTGAAAAATTGAGAATAGAGTGTAGAATTGCTAAGGAAGAATTGATTGAATCCTTAAAAAAGAAGAGATTTTAAGAAAGCAGCTTGAATGAGAACAGGAAGTAATTAAGGCTTGGAAATCATCTAGAGATGTCCATGCTCAAATTACTAAAGTTCAAGGTATAGAGTCCTTCTGTGAAGAAGCCTGGAAAAAGAGCAAGGAGAAACTAAATCCTAACTTGGAAGAAGGACTTTCAACGGATGTGGATTCGACGGATAATGAAGATTATCCATCGAATGATAAAAAGAATTATCCGTCGAAAGACAAAGAATTACATTCGTCGAGAGAAAGGAAACCAGTTAGCAAAGTCAAGCTAGCTAAGTTAGATGGGAAATATGGATCAGTTTCCAAGAACTTTGTTCCAGGAGAAACAAGTCAAGAGAAAGAAAACAAGAAAGTCAATATGGGGCACCTGTCAATGAAGAAGTTGAATGACAGATTGGAAAAGATTGAGGTCAAAGTAGAATCTAAAAGGAAAAAGAAAAGGAATGGGAAAGTAGGAATTAACAAACATAACAACTACACACCTGATAAATATGCACCTAGAAAAATCTGTGTGAAGTGTGGTAGTGTTAATCATTTATCTGTTAATTGCAAACTTGCTATGCCTGTATCCATGTCTGCACCTCCTTCATTTCTCAACATGCCCACAATGCCTGTGAATTTTATGCATGCACATAATTTGAATGCACAAATTGCTAATATGCCATTTGCATAAAATCCTTACTATGCTGCATTTAGTATGCCTGAAATGCCACTGGAATAATATGTTTGCACAGAATATGCCTTTCCATGTTAACCAGCATGTGCTTGATAATTCTGTTATGATGAATGGTTTTAAAGGTTCTACTCAAATGACTAAGGATAAATCTCAGATACCTAAGTTAAATGAGGACAAGCCTAAGAAACCTAAGAAAAAGGCTAACAAGGCAGGGCCCAAGGAAACTTGGGTACCAAAATAAACTTGATTTGGTTTTGATGTGTGCAGGGAAATAGAAAGAATATTTGGTATTTAGATAGTGGTTACTCAAGGCACATGACTGGAGATTCTACCCTGCTCACTGAGTTCAAGTAGAGAGTTGGCCCAAGTATCACTTTTGGAGATGACAGCAAGGGTTGTACTGTGTGATATGGCTTGATTTCTAAAGACAATATCATCATTGAGGAAGTTGCCCTAGTGGATGGACTCAAGCATAATTTGTTAAAAATCAGCCAGCTTTGTGATAAGGGCAACTTAGTAACATTCAACTTTAAAGCCTGTGTTATGACCAACACAAAAAGCAACAAAGTGTTTGTCACTGGAGTGAGAAAAGGAAATGTGTATCTAGCTGATATCAACTCATCAAATGCAGAATCTGTCACTTGTCTTTTCAGCAAAGCAAGTCAAGATGAAAGTTAGCTATGGCACAAGAAACTGTCTCATCTTAACTTCAAGACTATGAATGAGCTACTCAGGAAAGATTTGGTAAGCGGAATTCCTCAAGTGGAATTCTCAAATGATAAACTATGTGATGTCTATCAGAAAGGAAAAAGATCAAGGCATCATTCAAAAAGAAGCTTGAATCTACAATTAAAGAATCTCTGCAACTACTGCATATGGATTTGTTTGGACCAGTCAATGTATTGTCAATCTCACAGAAAAGATATTGTCTGGTGATTGTTGATGATTTCTCAAAGTTCACTTGGACATATTTTCTTAAATCTAAAGATAAAGCTAGTGAAATCATTATCAATCACATAAGACAAGTCAACAATCATCCTGATCTCAAAGTTAGAAGAATCAGGAGTGACAATGGAACTGAGTTCAAGAATTATGTCATGAGGTTGTTTTTTGATGAAAATGGAATCATATATGAATTTTCAGCAGCTAGAACTCCACAACAAAATGGGGTAGTGGAAAAAAAGAACAGATCTCTTATTGAAGCTGCAAGAACAATTCTAGAAGAATAAAAGTTACCAACATATTTTTGGGCAGAAGCTGTAAATACTGCATGCTACACTCAGAATATTTCTTTGGTTAATCAAGCAAAATGCATGACTCCCTACCAATTATTCAAGAACAGGAAGCCAACATTAAACTTTTTTCATATCTTTGGCTGCAAATGCTATATTCTAAAGAATCAAACTGAATAACATGGAAAGTTTGATACCAAAGCAGATTAGGGTATTTTTGTTGGGTATGCAGTTGGAAAAGCATACAGAGTCTACAATCTCAGAACCAACATTCTTATGGAATCTATACATGTTGTGTTTGATGATAAGAAGATTGAAGGACTACAAGATGAAGGTTTCCATGAAAGCCTCAAATTTGACAATATTGAGATGATTTGTGATGATAGTGAAGATGAAAGTGATCAAGAAATAATCTCTAAGGATAATGCAGAAAAGTCAGTAACAAATGAAGCACATAATTCAACATACATCGAAAGACTAAGGGCATCATCCATCAAGAGACAATCTACATTATCCGTCAAAAGGCAAAGATCAACATCCGTTGACCTATCAATAAAATTTCAAAGTCAATACAGATCACACTAAGGAAGGGTCCCTTATTCAAGTCAAAGATCCACAAACTCAGGGGGAGTTTCTACTAATCAAAACTCAGTCACACATCAAGACAATTATGAGGCCTCTTCATCTAGAGCTAATCTACCACAACAAAGAAAATGGACTAGAGATCACCTATTTGAATTAATTATTGGTGATTCAACTTCAAGAGTGCAGACTAGGAAAGCAACTCAAGAAGAATGTCTATACAGCAGCTTCCTGTCTCAGGAAGAGCCTAAAAAGGTAGAAGAAGCTTTGTTGGATCCTGATTGGGTTTTAGCTATGTAAGAAGATCTAAACCAATTTGAGAAAAATAAGGTGTGGAAGCTAGTATCCAAACCTAAAGGCACAAATCCTATTGACACCAAATGGGTATTCAAGAACAAGATGGATGAAAATGGCATAGTAGTCAGGAACAAAGCTAGATTGGTTGCTAAGGGCTATTGTCAGCAAAAGGGAATATATTTTGATGAGACATTTGTTCCTGTTTCAAGACTTGAAGCCATCAGAATTTTTCTAGCCTATGCAGCCCATGCCAATTTCAAGGTCTATCAAATGGATGTTAAAAGTGCATTTCTGAATGGAGATTTGGAGGAGGAAGTTTACGTCATTCAGCCTCCTGGTTTTGAAGATCCCAACTTTTCAGAATATGTCTACTATCTTTTGAAAGCACTTTATGGATTGAAGCAAGCACCTAGAGCCTGGTATGACACTTTGTCAAAGTTTCTTTTAGAAAATCATTTCACAAGAGGTACTGTTGATAAAACTTTATTCTTTAGAAATGTTAATGGCTCTAGTATACTTGTTCAAATTTATGTAGATGATATTATATTTGGCTCTACAGATGAAAAGCTTTGCAAAAAGTTTGCCAAATTGATGTAAAGTAAATAAGAAATGAGCATGATGGGACAACTAACTTACTTTCTTGGTTTACAAGTTAAGAAAGTTAATGATAGAATATTCATTAGTCAAACCAAATATATTTATGATCTCTTAAAAAAGTTTGACTTAATGGATTGCACATCTGCAAAACTCCCATTGGCACTGCCACTAAACTTGAGATAAACACTACTGAAAAGTTTGTGGATTTTTCAAGCTGTAGAGGCATAGTTGGCTCACTTTTATATTTAACAACCAATAGGCCAGATATAATGTTTACTACTTATCTTTGTGCTAGATTTCAGGCTGATCCAAGAGAATCTCACTTAGTAGCTATAAAGAGAATTTTCAGATATCTCAAAGAAACACCAAAACTTGGCATTTGGTATCCTAGAGATTTTGGTTTTGATCTAATTGGTTATTCAGATGCAGATTATGCAGGTTATAGAATTAATAGAAAAAGTACAACAGGAACCTGTCAATTTTTAGGAAATAAGCTAGTATCCCGGTTCAGTAAAAAGCAGAATTCAGTTTCTACTTCTACAGCTGAGGCTGAATATATTGCTGCTGATAGCTGTTGTGCACAGATTTAACGGATGAAAAACCAATTGTTGGACTATGGTCTATAAGTGGATAAGATTCTAATTTTCTATGATAACATAAGTGTAATTGCCATTACTGAGAATCCAGTACAGCATTCAAGGACCAAGCACATAGACATCAAGTACCATTTCATTCGAGAGCATGTCATAATTGGTACTGTGGAACTATATTTTGTTCCAAGTGAAAAGCAATTTGCAGACATCTTTACCAAGCCACTTGATAAATCCACCTTTACTAGGTTGGTAAGTGAGTTAGGTATGCTTAATTATTCCTAAATTGTTTTGATGTCTAAGCAATTTGAATTGCAACCAGAATAAAATTTGATGTTTCTTGTCAAAGATGAAATTTTGGCTAAGTTAGAATCTACATCTCGACGGATGTTCATTATCCGTCGAAAATGAATATCCGTTGAATTTCATTATATGTTAAAAAATCAAGTATTATTCTGAGTACTTTTTGTAAGGTCCCGTAAGAGGGCTATTTTAAGCTAGAAGGGGGGTTGAATAGCTTAATTACCAATTTAAAAATTGTTGTAGCGTTTTAAAAAAATTTTATCCCTTTTTAAAATTTTACCAAGTGGTTATGCAGTTTATATGTGCGGAAAATAAAGTGCAAGAAAAGAAAATACCACACAGTGATTTTATCCTGGTTCGCGATGGCGCAACCTCTAATAGATTCGCTCACCCCTACTCCAGTCCCCGAGCTCCTCTCCCGGACTCGGGATTTTCCCTTATAATAAACTCGCTCCTTTAGTAGGCGGAAAAGCCTTTACACCCTTTACAAGTATTTATCTTGGTGCGTAACACAAGGGTCACCACCTCAAAATAAATGTATTACCTACACAACTTATCTTAGACAATAACTCCCCGCTATTTTTTCAAAGTTGTTGTAGAGCCTTTGTGTGGACTTGGCTTCCTTAGCTTTTTCTGGTCTTGGATCTTAGTGATCCGGTCTTGGGTCTTTCCTCTTCTTCACGGTACGAAGACTACTAACTTCCCGTTAGTACATCTAGGAATTGGGTCTTAGAACGAGAATCACCTCACGTCACTTCACCGTACTACAAAACTAATAAGGCAATCCACGAAACAAAACAAATAGGAAAAGATTTGTTTTGAACTAGTATGTTACTGTACTAGACCACAAGTAGTATAATATCCAAATAAGAATATTAAAACTAATTAGTTATACTTGACTTAAAATAATACAAGATGGTCAAGTATATTTATAATTACTCCTTTATAGATTTAATAGAGTTGTGGAGTAATATGAGAAGTCCCTTTTTATATTAAGCAATTATGGCTTATGACTTCTTTAGTATTCTTCTTCTTTTGATTAAGTATTTATGGATCGAAGAATACTTTAATTACAACCTCAGAGTTGTAATTTTACCTTTAAGTATATCAACTTAAGGTTTTAAGGTATACTTGTATATTTACGATTATAAGGTCAAAGTATACTCTTTTAACTTCAAGCACGTTTATAAGATTTATGAGTCTTAGCCAAGATCCAATTAAATAAGTGCAAGTAATTGGCTTAAGATTGTGCTTTCGAAGTTTGGACGAATAATTACGAGTATTTTATAGATATCGTAGTATAACCCCACGGAACACTGAAAGATGTTAGAAGGGGATTATACGATATGACTCGTAATTGTTTATATACATGATATGTGTTAGCCAAGATCCAATTAAATAGCATAAATTAATTGGCTAACTCGTGGATTTGATTCGTCCTTAATTTTAACGGATGATTACGAAGTAGTTTATATGGCAGAAGCTATAATCCCCCGGAACACTAAAGATGTTGGAAAGGATTACATTATTACTTCATAATATTTTATATGTACATTATTAGTTAGACAAGATCCAATTAAAGAGCGTTAAGTAATTGTCTAACTCGTACGATCCCTTTTAAGATTTGACAAATTACGAAGTGTTTATATGAGACAAATAATAATCCCCCGGAGAGCACTGAAGATGCTAGAAAGGATTACACTTAAACTTCATAATTATTTTATGAGCACGAATGAATGTTAGCCAAGATCCAATTAAAGTGCAAGAAATAATTGGCTAACTCGTACTTGTGTCAAATATGATCTCCCCTTGGAGATAAAGTACTTTTCTTTTTAGATCTTCTTGTTGGAATGATTTATGTGAAGATCAAGTACTTATTCGAATTCCGAGTTCGAATCTAAGTTCTCCCCGAGAACTTCCTTTATAAGAGAGCTTGTATTAGAGCTTAAGATGAAGTAGAGAAGTTAAGTACAAAGCTTAAATACAAAGAACTCAAATAAGAATCTAAAACTAACCACTTTTGAAAAATGGTCGGAAAAGTTTGCCGGACAAATTCGTCGAAGGTTCGGCCGGATTTTGGTACTTTGGTCGAACTTGGGAAACCCTTTGGGAGGCCGGGAAGTGGTAGTGGATGAGCTCACTTAGTGGGATAAAGCTTGGTTGGGTGATGCTAAGCTTGGGTTTCAAAAACCTTGTATATATGTAAGTATATAGAAGAAAGAGAAGGTTTTTGAGAAGAAGTGTGTGTATAGAATTTGAAAGAAATGAAGAGAAGCACTTCTTGAAAAAATCCCAGCAACTTTGTGGCTCTTTAGCTTTTTAAAAATGGGTTGGGTTGGGGGTTTATTTATAGGAGAAGTTGGGTGGAATGAATGGTGGAGATTTAAGAAAAATGGATGGTAGATGGTGTATGTCACATGGATTGATGACATGGCAAGTAGGTTGTGTTTCTTTGCAAGTGGGAAGGAAGCACAAGTTAGTATTCTTTCAAATCTCAGCTGATGTATATATATTAAATATATATTTTCCTTTTCTTTTAATCATTCTTTAATTACTTTAATTAAGGATTAAGCACCATTAATTATGACCACCCCAAAAACTCTTAAATAAATATCATAAAAAAATATGATAATTACCTAAATATTATTAAATGATATCCTGCAAGTTTTGGTCAACTTCAGTCAATGGTAACTAGGTCAAACGTGGTCAACTGTGGGACCAACTGCCTCGATTTTTGTGCCTGAACAAAAATTATCTGAATGCTACGAAATTTTTATCATACTTAGAAAATACCATTTAAATGATCCGTACCAAATTTCAAGTCATTCTAACATGTGGAAGTATTTTATCTAAAAATGAAACTATTATGTCATCTTTTCTTCCGAATAAAATTATCGTTGGTCTTGAAATAAAGGAGATGGATCTTTTGACCAAAGTTTTGACTTGTATAAATACTTAAAATATATTTCCTAATATATAAAATATATTTGGATGATAGGAAATGTGTTTGAGTATTTTTTTGAATAATTTTCTCCGAGTAATGCTGATTTTACGAAACGGGAGAAAATTAGTGTAAGTATTCATAAATGAGTTGCAGAACTGGATATTAATATTCCAACCTTGAATATTAATAATCTTTGAATAAAAACTCTTTTAATATATGTAGAGATATTTTTTGGAGTGAAGAGTTAAATATTTTTGATATAGCACGAGACCTCTAAAGAATATTTCTGCAATATTCCTTATTCAAGCTTGTTGCTATATTCCTGTTGCAACACAGATCTAAGAAATATCATATCTTGATATTTCTTCTTTGATCATATTTCCTTAGAGATATATTCCATAAATATATAGTTTTGATATTTTGCAAAAATGGAATATCTCTTTTATCTGTTTAAAAGACATGATTTTGCTAATTTGATTTTTTGACTCTGATTTGGATCAATTAAATTCATGTTCTAATAGAGAGGATCTATGTGTTCTTAATTTTATGTTTAATCGTACAAATACCAAAATAAATAATATATCGAAGATATCCTTTCAATCTTCCCCTTTTTTGTATTTGCCAAACAAACATAAAATTAATAGTGTGTGCTTCCCCTTGGTGCATACATGAATTTTTGAAAAATATTTTGCACATAAAGCATTTATGTACTTAGAGATTAAATCTCTTTCTTGAGATCCTGCAAAATACTTTGTTAGATGTATCATATAATAATAGAAGCACAGATAGATCCTTGTATAGAAAAGATAACAATTTTCTAAAAATTGGAAATTAGGGGTCCAAATATCTTATACTTGTTCAAATTGATCATAATTTCTCTTCCCCTTTTGTTTGGTATATGCCAAAAAGAGTGTATATTTATGAGGAAGAGTTGTATCTAAAAGTATTGACTAGGTAAGCATGGCAATTTGATCATAGATCTAGTCAAGTACATGTATTTTGATCATGTAGGAATTAGATGCATGATATTGTTCATCTATTTTTGCATGTATTGAAAGAAAATAGTTAATGTAATAATGTTGAGATATAGTCAGTTTAGCAGATTAGAAATAGAAGAACTATTTTAAGCATGCATGGTTTGATTTAAAAGATAGGGTGTATTGTTTAATAGCCAATACTAATTATATCTATTAGTAGTTGATCCCTTTTCAATTTGATTACCAAATATTGTAGTCAAAACAGTTTTTATAAGAATAATTTCATGATCATGTGATTTAGCCGCCTATTTGAACTTATATTTAAAGATCAGTTAATTAAGATTTAGCAAGTTCATTTCATTTTCACAGATTGCAAGTAACTTTAGACAACTTGTACTAAGCCAATTTCAGTCTGGAGTATATCTTGATGCATAAGAACAAGGCCTTAGTGTTTTACAATCTAGAATACATAATTCTGCAATCACAAATTACAAGAACTGTCACTAATACAATCTAGTCTTTTGGTACAAAATCTAATACTAATATAATCTTTGTCTTTTTCTAGGTCTAAGTAACAGTTTATACAGTTTGAGATCTAATACAGACTAGTTGATGACATTACATTTAACAAGGTCTAATACAAACTACAATTCTGTCTTGAATGGATCCAATTTAACAACTGTAGCTAAGCACAGATTTTACACAGCTGACCAACTAATACAATCTAGTATGACTGATTGACTATCCAGAGACTATACTTAACACTTCAGGCTAATAATGAAATTGAGAACAAGGTGCACATACCTTTAGCATGGTAACTGGGACGGTTTGTGCATTGAGTAGTGTGAATAGTATAGATAAAATATATAAAGGGTAATGTTCGTCTCACCTTTTATACCTTTAACATGAGCTTTCCTGGAATGCATTGGTCTGGACTTTGTCAAATTCTATATATTGGTATATTCTAAGAGATGTATATTCCTGCAAATTAGTTTGATATAGAAAGCAATTGCCAACAATTTACATAACTGTTAGTTGTATCAGAATAAAGTACCGGGGTATCTGCAAGAACAGAATTGTGCTTTTTAATTACTGTGGTTTATTTTTTGAATACAAGTGATTATATATCAGATCTTAAATCCTGCACGAGAAACAGATTTCACAAACTTATATTTTTATGCCAGAAAACATAGAAATGTTTAAAATCAGATTTGACTTTGATCCTGCATAGAATGGTTAGTGAGTTTAAGAGGAAACTTGTAGTATAAGAATGATAGAGTATGCAAGACCAGAAGTAACAGAATGCAGAGTATATTACATAGAACAAAAGTGTTCATATCAATTAGTGTCGTTCACTGATTAAATAGAACAAAGTTCTGCACCTGTGTTAAGAGATTACAAAGCCTAAGGAGTGCATACACTCCATCAAATCCTAACAAAGTTAAACAATTCAAGATTACAAACAACAACCAACACAAAGTCTGATAAGTTAAAAATACATCAGATAATAGCAAAATAGGTACATAACAGCAAGTACCAGCACAACATCACAGAGCAGACTTCATCACATAGCAGAATCAGGTAAGTTAACCAATCACATTTCCAGCAGCATCACAGATATGAACCAAATCAGGCAAATTATCAATCAGTTGACCTTTAGCACCCACATTAACCTCTTCTAACTCATGAATCATAGCATTGTTATCATGCATAGGGACCTGAAAGGAAGAGACAATGTCATGATCATTCATGCAAGGAGTTCCTAGAGTAGATGCAGCCAAATGCTCTAAATATGCAATCCTATGTTTGCAAGAGGTAGTGAGACTCTCTAGTGCTCCTAATTTTGCTTTAATCTCATTATTTTCTTCCTTAACCCTCTTAAGTTCAAGTTTTAGTTCATGAAAGATGGTTTTGACAGACTCAAACTTAGACAGAAACACATCTTCCTCTCTAATGAATTGAGGAATAACTGTGGGAGTTGTCTCTTGAGGCTCACAGTGCATCAGGGGCACTTGTGGCCTAATGTGTTCATTAGTGATTTGAGAATCAGCAAGATTAGAAAATGCTTCAGGCATGTTAATGTTGCAAAGTGCAAAGAAAGATGAGATTAGCATACCATGAGGCATATAATCTACAAGATGTGCATTGATCATGTTTAGAAGAATAACATAAGATATGCTGAAATGAATTTTATTTGTGCATGAAAGATACATGATTTTCATATCAAAGAAATCAAAGTACTTATTTTGATTTGGTTTTGGCATAACATTTGCCCTAATGATTAGAGCAATATGCTGAAAAGTGCCAGTGAAGTGTTTGAAATGAATACCACAGTTAACATCACATAAACCATCAGGAATGTCAGATTTACAAAAAGTGCCAAGCATTAGTTCAAATTCAGATTTGTTAAAAACAAAGAGAGAGAAGATATCCTCACAAGGCAACTCACATAAATGCAAAGGTAAATGCAGTGCCCTATTAATGCTTTTGTTATCAACACAAATGACCTTTTTGTTGACTGATGTAGTGAAATGCAGTATGCCATCTACCCCTTTTTTGATATTCATGTTATAATAGAACTCTCCCATGAGGTGTGTGCAGTAGTGCTTACCTAAGTTATACATGAGACCATCCCACCTAGCCTTTCTAATTATGAACTCTACTTCACCCTTCACATCAACACAAGTGCCAGGTTGGACATTTTTGACAAGTTCAAGAAACTTTTTAGAGTTTGAAGGGTTTGACAGTTTTGGTGGAGGGGGTTTTGGTGTGTTCATAGAGGTGTTTGTGTTTTGTCTTAGGTTAGCTTTTCTGGTGTATACTTTGGCTTGCAAGGGTTTAGGAGGTCTAGGGTTAGGGGATTTAGGGTTTTGATATTTTCTGCTTTAATAGAAAGGGATGGTATGGTTTTTATATCCCTTTCTGAATTGTCTTCGAGGGAGGTGTCTTTTGTGATAGTGTTTAGGTTGTGAGGTTTGAACAGGTTTGAAAGCAGAGGTCTTATGGTGATGAAACTGATTTTTCTCCATATCTTCAAGAAGATATGGGTTTTCAATCAGTGGTCTTGGTTTAGGGTAAAAAGAATTAGCATTTGGGTTCATGTTGCAAGTGAAGTGGTGTTTATGCAACTAGTGTGTGTGTGTGAATGCAGCATACAAGATATGCATATATATATAACCATTTAACACAGATACAGAAAGAAAAGATTTTAAAAATTAAGATTTTTAGAAATTGTTTACTGTTCATGAATAGTGAAAACATTTAATGTATGCATGGTTGTGTTACATAAAAGTCCAAGTTCTTTATTAATAGATACTAGAAAGATGCATATGAATGAATGATGTAATGCAGCACATATACACATATTCATAAACTTTTACCGCAGAGAATAAAGAATTGTATTAATTCTTTGTCTTTGTGTCTACTTTAGAAAACAGCATAGTACATAAGTACAAATTTTGGAAACTGTGTGACATAAAGCTGATATCCTAGCTTACTCTATTACACAGGAACTGTACTTTTAGTGCAGAAGAATTTAAGGATGAGCTGTGTGTGAAGTGAGTTTGAAGGAAGAATTGATTTTTAGTGCAAATAAAATCTGTTACATTTATTTCTCAAGATATTATGTTATTAATGAGATGCAACCAAAGGAATATCATGCACATTAAACACAGAACAGGGCATACATAATCAGTTTTCATTTAATTCAAATAGCATTTAAGGCAATACAACACTTAGATCATTTATATCAGATATAAGACTTTAAATGCAATGAGTTAAAATAAAATGTCACCTTAATTTTCTAAGTGGCCATTAATCACAGCAGTGATCCAGATAGAGGGATGCTCAAGGCTCCCCTGCCAGGTCTTACTGTGAGGGCAGTGTGTGTTTGTGCAAATATTTACTAATCATTAACCAAAGTTTAAGCTTGCACATAACCGATTAAGTTGATAAACAATTCAAATAAGATCACTGAAATTATCATGACATGTTGTTGCAGTAAACAAATAATTCAAACAGCACATAATTTTTGATGATATTGCATTTATCTTATCACAGGATTCCATAGCACTTAGAAATGATCAAGTGAGTGAGCACATATGTACACAGTAATAAGCAGCTCATAGATGTGATAGCTATACTGTTTTGACAGACATGATATATCTTTATAGAACAACTCATATTTTGCAAGTAATCAGATAAGCAACATAAACAAAAGTTTATCATTCATCCATACCCTGGATTATTTATACAAAGTATATTTTGAAGAGTTATTGATACATAATTATTCATACATTTAGCATAGAGAAGCATGATAGAGTCTTTATACATAAATTTCATTCAAGATTTATAACTCAGACTTTGCCAAATTTTACCTTAAACTACATAAGATTCTTTAATCTGTTAAAATAATTAATCCATAATAAACTTGATTAATCCAACAGATTATGATTTAGTATAGGTTTTGAATCTTAACAACAAATTTTAAACAGGTTAGCAAACACAGACTTCAAAAATATATATCTATTAAATCAGGCTCTGATTTATTAACCAGTATGCTTTATCATATCTAATTTGCTTCTTAGTGTTTAACAAATAGAGTTCAGACAATTCATTTTAGCAATTCTTAATTTGTTAAGGCAAGCAGATCAAGTCTCATAGTTAAAAAATCTAGTTATATATTTATAAGTACACACCATTAGTCAGAACAAGGTACCAATATATATGAAAAAAAAACAAGAATTTGACTGTCAAGCATACAATATTCATGAATCTTATTTCAATTAACCATTTTAATCACAGCAACAATAATACAGTCGAATTCAAATCAACTGAGTCATAAATACAATAATCAACTACAATCTGACCAACTAACATTAACATGAATCAAAGCATCAATCATAATTCTTATCCAGGGTTCACCTTATAAGAACAAGACGAATTGAGTTAAATTCAACACAGATTTTCAGAGACTTAAACAATATAGATTAATGGAATTTAAAGAGAAAGTTTCCAAAATGAACTCATAAACAGTCACAAACTCCATATCAACCATATGATTTTGCAATAATCCGAAACTTAATACTTTTAATTCAAGCAATCACAAAATAAGCTAAATATCATATCACAATTGTATCAACCACATACCATTTACTACATTCATATCAAGAATAAGATATGATTTAATCAAATCATGCTCAATTCAATTTCAGTCGAATGCCCTTAACCACAGATTCAACCAAATGAGACTGAAATAAACAAGAAAAACTCACTTGAGCCTATAGTCTGGCCTGACTAATAGGACTTACCTGGTTGACTCAGTCGCAGACTGAGTCAACTTCCGATTCATCCTTTTTCCGTCGCATGCAGCCGTTGTATCTTCTTCTCCGAGAAGATATCGCAATAACCAGTCTTCTCCTGTCACACAACTTGAAATCGAGTTAGGTTTTTGCTGAATCAATGATTAAAAAAAATGAGTGTATATATATATATATATAAAACATCGATTTAATGTCCGATTTGATAATTCTCGTTCGATTTATGTATAAATCGTCGATTTTTATCACCGGAAATCGATTTGATTTCACCAACCCAACCAAGATTATTTATTAATCGTATGTTCCTAACTACGACTAATACACTGTAAGTATAATATCTGATGAATTTCATCAAGAATCGAAGATAAAAGATGAAGAAATCGATTTAGGGTTCTTCGAAAGAGGCGGAGAGAAGAAGAGAGGCGAGAGAGTTTAGAGATTAGGGTTATGAATGAATAGAGTGAGTGCACTGTACAAAACAGTGAATGGTTTATATATTTTGTTGAATGAACGATCAGGATTGATTAGGGTAAGGAATAGACGGTTGAGATTAGAAGTTATAAACAGATTTTGGGCTTGTGACAACAAATTGGGCCAAACAGCAAAAACTGGACTGGGTTTAATTTTTGATAAATAGTTTTATATTTTGTTAAAATATATGGGCTTAGATAGAAGTTTTTGGGCCGGATAAATTTTGATTGGGCCGTTTAAAAGTATTCCAGAAAATATATTTGAAAAACTATATTTATTAATATAGCTGGATTATTATATATTTATCCTTATATAATTTTTGCTGAAATTTATATATATATATAAATATTACAAAAATATATATATACTAAAATAACATATATTTAGATATATCTCAAAAAGATGAGACTAAATATATATATATATATATTTAATAACAAAGTATATATATATGAATAATAATTAGTTTATATAAGAAAGACTTCTAAATATTTATAAATCTCATGGAATAATAAATATTCATTCGATTAAGTTTATTTTCCCGGTTAATCTGGGCTATTTAAGTTATCTTAACCCAATCAATAAATTTTGTTATTGACAAATCAGAGTTTCAGATAAACTTAATAACCTAATCGGGAGAATATCCTTATCGTTGAGACTTCTTTATAATTCTCAACTGTTCTTTGTATAAACCATTATTTCACAAATTCCAACATTCCTAAATCCAAGCGAAGTTTAGTGAATCTTTCGGAATTTAATGGTTTTGTGAATATGTCAGCGAGATTGATCTCAGTATCAATATGAGTCATTTTTATATCGCCTTTATTGACATGATCACGTAAAAAATGATGTCTCACATTTATATGTTTAGGTCTAGAATGTAATACAGGATTCTTGCTAAGATCAATAGCACTCATATTAGCACATAAGATTGAGATCACATCAAATTTTATATTATAGTCAGCTAGTGTTTGCTTCATCCACGGTATTTGAGCACAACACTTTACAGCTGCTATATACTTAGCCTCAGTTGTTGAGATGGATACGGAATTTTGTTTCTTTGAAAACCAAGAAACTAAACATCCACCGAGAAACTGACAAGTACCATTAGTACTTTTTATGTCGACTAAATGCTCGGCATAATCCGAATCAGAAAAATATACTAAGTCAAATGCTATTCCTTTTGGATACCAAAGACCAACATCAGTGGTTCCTTTAAGATATCTCAATATCCTTTTTACCGCGGATAAATGAGATTCTTTAGGTGCTACTTGAAACTGAGCACACTTACAAACACTATATTGATTATCGGGACGACTTGCAGTTATATAGAGCAAGTTACCGATCATTCCTCGATATTTCTTTGTGTCTACGGGAATTCCTTTTGGATCTTCCGTTAATTTATCGGATGTAGACATAGGAGTAGAGATGGGTTTGGCATTATCTGTAATATCCGGGATATATCGTGTAATTATTTTTGATATTAAATAATTATTATGTGTGTTCAGTATCTATTCTGTGAGTTAATTGTCAAGTGTTATCTGTACTTGGATATTTAAAAATAATATTAATTGAGTATTTTAATTTTTATATGTCCAAAATAAAGTATAAATAATTGTCATATCTTCCTAATTATTTTTATGTTGATTTATGGATTTATAAGAATCATATGAAATTTCTAAAATCTTTTTCCGGGTAATTAAGATCTATTTTATTAAAACGGGAACCAACCGACGTCACCAGTTGTTACGTTTTTGGAACCCGAAACTCTTCCGAAAACTCCTTCCTAACCTAATTGTAATATTCCGAACATATTCCATGTTTCGACTTTTTCGATCCGGAGTACGGTTTGTCCTGCGCGGGTCCCGGCGCAACATTTTCGATACAATATTCGTTTCGGTAAATCAATAAAACCCGTATTTTCGATAAACGGGAGCTTTTTATTAAACTATCATAATTATCACTTCGTAATACGTGTAACCAGGCGCTGAGACCAAGACCGCAGTACAAATTGTACTGATTTGGATAATTATCCCGAAAACCGATACCGTTTGGATCAGTTTTTATAAATAAACGTACCATTTTATATCCGGAATGATCCAACGGGATACTAATTTTCCGTAAATATAAATAGCCTTTTACCGTATTTTTTTTCGTATCAAAATCATTTGTAGACAGATAATTATATAATTTTACAGAGAAAAATCCTATATTCATAAACTGTTCCAAGAATCAAACTAACTTTTGAAGGTGTTAGTGATCTTTGTTTGAAAAGCTCGAGTACTGAATTTGAAGGTCTTGAGAAGCTCTATCAGAATCTGTAATCCATACACCTGCAGAATCAAAGGTTTAATTTCTAAAAATTTATTTATTTTTGAATTATTTTTATGAAAAATATGAATTTTTGTTCGGATGATTGTTTGTATGATTTGATGATTGCATATTGTAGAGCTTGTTTTCCTGATGATTTTGGTATATTATACGTCTGATTTGGAGTTAAATAACATGTTCAAATTTGAGTTTGATTTTCGAATTTTAAAATTAGGGTTTATAACCCGTATGAATATTTTCAATTGAAATTTGGGGGTTTTTGATTCAGGGGTTATTAGCTGTTGATTTATAGTGGGTTGTGTTTCTTATGAAATTTGCAATCGATTGATATATAGCTCGTTAACAGAGGATGCTTGAATCGAAGGGAGCTGTGTTTTAAAGATTTACGATGTTCGCCGGAAACCGGCGATGTTCTTGGCCAATTTCCGGCCAGAACAGGGATGATTAGAATGTTTTGATTGCATGAACAAGTTCCTGGTGTTGTGTAGTGTTGATCTGGAGGTGTTGGAGGGGTGAGGACGCCGGGATCGTCTTCTCCGGCCACCCCCGATTTTCCGGCGACTGGAACTACAAAATTGCAGTTTAGTCCCTCTATTTTTGAAGATGGTGAAGTTTAGTCACTGTAGTTTGCAAAGTTTTCAAAAATAGGATTCCTGTTTATAAAATGTTTAAAAATCATATTTCCTATTTATTTTTATTATAAAAATTCATTTTTAATTTCTGAAAATTCTAAAAATTATTATTTTAATTCCGAAAATTATTTTTAATTCACAAATAAATCTGAATTAATTAGTTAATTTATTTTAGTTAATTTTTAATTGATTAATTGGTCAATTAATTCGAAAATTAGTTGATTAATTGATTTAATTAATTATTAATTGATTTAATTAATTATTTAATTAGATTTAATTATTTAAAAATGATTTAAAAATTCCAAAAAATAGTTTCGACCTTTAAAATATTGTTCTAAATTATTTCCAAGGCTCGATAATTACTCTAAAATTATTTCGGAGCCAGAACTGGCCAACCGAACCCTGTTTATTAACTCGAAATTGATCCAACGACCCGTATTAATTCTGAAAAATACTTTAAAAATCATTTTAAATACCAGAAAGCATATTTATGACCCGAGACTTCTTTATAAATGATATGTCATTGATTACGTGATGTATTATGTGTTATACATGACTTGTTGATTGACTATCGGTCTATATATTCGGTGTTTACTTGGTTATTGCATAACTTTCAATCCGTTAATCGGATTTGGGTGAAACGAAGGGTAGATAGAAGTATGTGTTGAATAGAATCCTGTGAGTTGATGATTGATAGATGCTTATCATATGTGAGCAGAAGAGACAAGATGTAGGAAAGGGAAACAGGTAGTTGAGGAGTAAGACGATTGTGATTGGAAGCGAGTGCAGGATAGTAAGCTAATACCAGGCAAGTGTTCTGAACTTTCTCGAGATATTGTAGTACTTGATAGTCTTGTTGACATTGCAAGTGCTTTGAAGCACAGAAACCTAAACCCTGATTTCAGTTATTGTTCTTGGGCCATGAACCATATTCTTTCTAAGCCATTGATTATTGTATACCCAAACACGAACCACAAATCTACGATACTACTCCACAAATACATACAAACTAAATACCAGACACTGAACTGAATTATTATATACTCAACCCATGGTATCTTATGCTTTGAAAGCCCAAATCTTTGAACCCTAAAATGTTGATTCCTTTGTTATCCAATTCTTTCATTACCCAGCATCCAAGCTTTTAAATTACCTTATTGATCCTTACAAAGATTAAAACCCTTTCATTATTAAACACTCATTGTTGTTAATGATTCTGGTTATTGTTTATTATTGCATATTCCGTTATTATGTTAGAATTGGATTGTTTTATTAAAATTGTGGACCAGATTCGTGGTCAGACCATATAATGATCAAGTTAAGCCAATGTGTGCTTTGGATCCAGTAGTTAGAGCAATGCTGTGTGCCTTGCTCGGGGTTAGTGTGTGACTGATCAGCAGCCTAACCTTGGTTTTTAAATTAAAAGTATATTATCCAATTCTAAATCATAATCCATTGTTCACTTGATATCATAATCATGTTCACCTGATAATCATTATTCTCAGTTTTGTCATTGTGACTTGCTGAGCTAGTTAGCTCATTTGTGCGATGTTGTTTATATTCTTTCCAGTTAAAAAGGAACCAGTTGGTAGCAAGGATCCCCAGTCCAGTGCGAGAGCTAGGGATTAAGGCTGTTGAAGCTGAGCTAGTAGGCTTCTTTTGGAATAATTTAAGTCTGTAAAAGGTTGTAATAATGTTTAATACTCAGTTTGAGTTTGGAATAGTTGGGATTTGAACGGTTTGTAATATATTAGTGTGTTTGGCTTGTGTGCATACTTTAACCTGTTGCGGTCCGTGGTGGTTGGTAAGTAGGGTCACTGCATATATTATCATTATCTTTATTATTGTTATAAGCAGGTTATAAATAAGGTGTGAGTGTGGACCCCAAACTTCTGACCCGGGTTTGGAGGGCGCCTCAGGTTTGGTATCAGAGCTACAGGTTATAAGTCACTGACACAAGCCTAGGTTAACGGGAATGGGTAGAGGGTTAGGATTAGAAGTAAGGAATAGAAAGATAGAACGTTGAGAGGTTGAGTGCTTCGGTATATCAGGTATTAGTGTAATTCGCGTTATGGTACGAGATTCTTATATTGCGATATGATTTCAGATAGCAGTGATGGCCGACTCTTTTATTCCCGTATCAGCTGATCACTCAGAGCCTTCAGTTGGAGTGTCGTCCTCGGATCCACGTCCTGTTGTTCCACCAGCATTGGCTATTCTACCTCCACCGGTGTTGCAGCCCGTACCACTACAGGCTATTCCACCTCCAGGCATGAGGCCACCTGTTAGAGGACCCCCACCTGCTGATTCAGGCTTTACTGGTCATTCAGTTACAGGAGTACCTTTTCAGTTCTCTTCTTATCCTGTCCCATATCATCAGTTTGAGGCTTGCCTTATGGAGCAGCGATTCCTTCAGGGTCAGATTCAGGAGTTACTACATATCATGCGTACCAGAGAGGTTGGGAGTGGTGAGAGGCAACTCAGAGAGAGGCTACAAGTGTTTCGTAGGACAGCTGCAGTGAGGATTGCTGAGGCTACACATGAGGACATCACCCCTGATTTCCTAGTGGAGTGGGCTAAGTGGGTTCTAGAGGAGCTTGAGGAGATTGGAGGTCCAGACTTGCCATGAGTCAGAAATCCAGAGACGGAGATGCTAAGCAGTGTTGTTATGGTTGTATAGTATGTACAATAGTGTGTAGTGTGTATCAGTAGACTTTTGAGTTTTATTTATAGACTAGCTATGCTGACTAGTGAGTAGGTTGTTGTACCCTTTTTGCTTTTACTTCCGAAGCGTCTTTACGCTTGTACTACCTAAAACTTTTGATCTATATATATCAGTATTTTTTTTCCTTTCCAGCACTGTCATTTACTTTATTGCACCTGTTTTACCTTACCTTATTTATTGCACCAGTTATACCTTATGATACCATGAACCCTGTTTCCCATAACTGTTTATATTCTGTAAAGAAGCATGCAATTTATTTAGTTACAACTGTTTTCAAAAAGAGATATTTCTATTTTGCAAAACTATTCTTTTATGCAAAAGGTTGATTCAAAAGCTAAATAAGTTGATTGATTCTTTACAGAAAATGCCTCCCAGAAGAAATACCCGCACCAACACCCAGAATGAAGAAACCAACAACAATAACAACCAAGATGATACAAACCCCAATGTGAACCCAGGACCCATGGACCCAGCAATAGCCCAGATTCTTCAAATCTTGGCCCAACAAACAGTTCACCTGGCACAACAACAACAAAGACAGACCAACCCCTAGGTAACCTTTAAAACTTTTCAGGCAGTAAACCCACCAGAATTCAAGGGTTCCTTAGAGCCAATTGAAGCAAATGTTTGGTTAAAGGAAATAGAGAAGGCATTTGCCTTAGTGAAAGTAAAGGAAGAACAGAAGGTTGAGTTTGCAAGTTATTATCTGAAGAATGAGGCCACCTATTGGTGGGAAATGATGAAGATATTGGAAGGCACAGATGCTATTACTTGGGAAAGGTTTAAGGAATTATTTTTAGAAAAGTATTTTCCTCAGTTTGTTCAAGATCAAATGGAGCTGAAGTTTTTAGAATTAAAGCATGGGAACATGTCGGTAACAGATTATGAGGGTAAGTTTGAGGAATTGTCAAGGTATGTACTGTCGTATGTGGATACCGACAGGAAGAAAGCTAAAAGATTCCATCAGGGTTTGAAACCATGGATCAGAGGGAAGGTAGCCATTTTTGAATTGGATACCTATGCAGGAGTGGTACAGAAGGCTATGATCGCAGAGATAGAGAGTGGGATGTTCCATAAGGAAAAGGAAAGCAAGAAAAGGAAAGTTGAGGGAAGTGAGGGTCAGTCACAAACAGGGAAGTTTCCAAATTTTAAGAAGGGCAAGTTTTAGTTAGGGAGAAATTTTAATTTCAGGAAACAGAATGCAGGAGACGGAGGCCAGAGCAACCGCTCAGTTAATACAAATCAGCCAAGTCAGTTGAGACTAACTTTTCCAGATTGTCAAGTATGTGGAAAGAAGCATGGAGGAGTTTGTAACAAGTTGAATGTGGTATGTTTTAAATGCAACCAGAAAGGGCACTATTCGAGGGAGTGCCGAAATCAGCCAGCAAGAGAGCCAGCAAATAAGGATCAGCCTATCCGGAATCCAGTAGTGAAGGTTCCAGCCATTGGATTTACATGCTTTAAATGTGGGAAGCCAGGACATATGGCCAGGGATTGCAAGACACCAGCCCCAGTCAGTAATGCATTGAGGATTATGGGATCTACCCCAACAGTGAATGAGACTCCAAGGGCTAGAGTTTTTGACATGTCGGTAAAGGATGCGATCCAGGATACGGATGTCGTGGCAGGTACGCTTAATGTGAATTCTTTATGTGCCAAAGTGTTAATAGATTCGGGAGCAACTCGATCGTTTGTTTCACAAGATTTTGTTAGTAAGTTAAATTGTCCAGTTGAGTGTTTAAATGAAATAATGACTGTGGAATTAGCAAATTAAGAACGAGTAACTGTTAACCAAGTTTGTGGGAATTGTGAGATTGAGATCTCTGGTAGTAAATTTTGTGTAGATTTGATACCATTTAAGTTAGGAGAATTTGATGTTATATTAGGGATGGATTGGTTATCTGAGCATGATGCCCAGATAGATTGTCGAAACAAGAAGGTAATGGTAAAGACGCCTGACGAAAAGATAGTAACGTTCAAGGGACAGAAGCAAGTAAAGAAGTTCTTAACAATAATTCAAGCTAAGAAGTTATTACGGCAAGGATGCAAGCATTTTATAGCATACGTGATTGACAAGAGTCAGGAGCTAGCAAAACTTGAAGATATTCCAGTAGTGAATGAATTTTCAGACGTGTTTCCCGACGAGTTACCAGGACTTCCTCCAGATAGAGAAATTGAATTTGTGATCGACTTAGTACCTGGAACAGAACCAGTATCCAAGGCCCCGTACAGAATGGCGCCTGTTGAGATGAAAGAGCTAGCGAAGCAGTTGAAGGAGTTGTTAGAGAAAGGAGTAATCAGACCCAGTGTATCCCCGTGGGGAGCACCGGTATTATTTGTTAAGAAGAAAGATGAAAGCATGAGACTGTGCATCGACTATAGGGAGCTCAACAAGCTGACAATTAAGAACAAGTACCCGTTACCCAGAATCGATGATCTGTTTGACCAGTTGAAGGGAGCCAAGTATTTCTCCAAAATCGATTTAAGATCGGGATTTCATCAACTAAAGATCAAGCCAGAAGATATACCAAAGACAGCTTTCAGAATAAGGTATGGACATTATGAGTTTTTAGTGATGTCTTTTGGATTGACCAATGCCTCGGCAACGTTTATGGACCTGATAAACAGAATTTTCAAGGAGTATTTGGATAAGTTTGTTATTGTGTTTATATACGATATTTTAATCTATTCAAAGACGGAAGAGGATCATGCGGAACATGTGAGAACGGCTTTGGAGATTCTAAGGAAAAAGAAGTTATATGCTAAATTCTCGAAGTGTGAGTTTTGGCTATAGGAAGTTCAGTTCTTAGGACACATAGTCAGTAACGAAGGGATCAAAGTGGACCCGGCAAAGATCGAAGCAATTATGAATTGGGAGAGACCGAGAACACCCACTGAGGTAAGAAGTTTCTTGGGATTGGCAGTATATTATCATCGATTTGTTCAAAATTTCTCAAGGATTGCCACACCATTAATAAAGCTTACACGAAAGAATGAGAAGTTTATATGGAATGACAAATGCGAGAAAAGTTTTCAGGAATTGAAGCGACGATTAATCACGGCACCTGTTTTGTCATTTCCAGACGATCAAGGGAATTTCGTAATTTATAATGATGCTTCTCACAAAGGATTAGGATGTGTTCTTATGCAGCACGACAAGGTGATTGCGTATGCGTCAAGGCAAATTGAAACCACACGAACAGAAGTATCCTACTCATGACTTGGAGCTAGCAGCCATAGTTTTCGCTTTGAAAATTTGGAGACATTATTTGTATGGAGAAAAGTGTGAAATTTTCACGGATCACAAAAGCTTAAAGTACATATTCACACAAAAGGAACTTAATATGAGGCAAATGAGATGGTTAGAGTTGATCAAAGACTATGATTGCTCGATTAATTATCATCCCGATAAGGCGAACGTGGTGGCAGATGTGTTAATTCGGAAGGAAAAGTTAAATGAGTTATCAGTACCTGAAGATATATATAAGGAATTTCAGAAATTGGAATTGGAAATTAGAGTTTGCAAACCTGAGGAAGCGAAAGTGTACAGTATGACTTTCCAGCCGGAGTTGTTGGAGAAAATAAAGAAATGTCAGGAAGATGTAATGGATCAAGATATAAATCATTTGGTAGGTGAAGAATTATGCACGCAGAAGGATGATCAAGGCATTTTGAGATTTTCATCTAGAATCTGGATTCCACCGGTGACGGAGTTAAAGAATGGAATTTTACAAGAAGCACATAGTTCAAGATATTCCATCCATCCAGGGAGTACCAAAATGTACAGAGATTTAAAGAAGAATTATTGGTGGCCAGATATGAAGAGGGAAATTGCGGAATGGGTTAGCAAATGTTATACCTGTCAGAGAGTTAAAGCAGAGCATCAGAGACCAAGCGGATTGCTACAGCCATTGGAGATTCCAGAGTGGAAGTGGGAACATATTACCATGGATTTCATAGTTGGATTACCAAGGACAAGGGCTAATCATTATGCCATTTGGGTTATAGTGGATAGACTTACCAAGTCAGCTCATTTTCTGCCTATAAATGAAAGATTTTCGCTCGACAAGTTAGTCCATATGTACCTAAAGGAAATCGTAATTCGTCATGGAGTTCCTGTGTCTATTGTATTTGATCGAGATCCAAGGTTTAATTCAAGATTTTGCAAGAGTTTTCAAGAATGTTTGGAAACAGGACTGAATATGAGTACAGCTTATCACCCCCAGACGGATGGCCAAAGTGAAAGAACGATCCAGACAATCGAGGATATGTTACGTGTTTGTGCTATTGATTTCAAAGGAAGTTGGGACGAACATTTACCTCTGGTAGAGTTTGCTTACAATAACAGTTATCACGCCAGCATTGGGATGCCACCCTATGAAGCCCTTTATGGACGCAAATGTAGATCTCCAGTATATTGGGACGAAGTAGGAGAACGCAAAATACTCGGACCTGAATTGGTGCAGCAGACAAAGGAAGTTGTTGAAATTATCCAGAAGAGATTAATAGCCGCACAAAATTGTCAGAGAAAGTATGCAGACCAGTCAAGGAAGGACTTGGAATTTGAATAAGGGAGCTTGGTATTATTGAAAGTATCACCATGGAAAGGATTAACGAGGTTTGGGAAGAAAGGGAAGCTAAGCCCAAGATATATCGGACCTTTTGAGATTTTAAAGCGCGTTGGCAAAGTAGCTTACGAGTTGGCATTACCACCGCACATGGAGCACATTCACAATATTTTTCACGTATTTATGCTCAAGAAATATAATCCAGACTCCAGGCATGTAATAGAATATGAGCCAATAGAGCTTCAGGCAGATTTATCATATGTAGAAAGTTCGATAGAGATTCTAGAGGAAAGAGAGAAAGTATTGAGAAATAAAGTGGTAAAGTTAGTAAGAGTATTGTGGAGAAACCCAAAGGTTGAAGAGTCAAACTGGGAGTTAGAAAGTGATATGAGAGAAAAGTACCCTCATTTGTTTTCTTAGGAGATTCTGAGGACAGAATCCTTTTAAGGGGGGAAGGATGTAATATCCGGGATATATCGTATAATTATTTTTGATATTAAATAATTATTATGTGTGTTCAGTATCTATTCTGTGAGTTAATTGTTAAGTGTTATCTGTACTTGGATATTTAAAAATAATATTAATTGAGTATTTTAATTTTTATATGTCCAAAATAAAGTATAAATAATTGTCATATCTTCCTAATTATTTTTATGTTGATTTATGGATTTATAAGAATCATATGAAATTTCTAAAATCTTTTTCCGGGTAATTAAGATCTATTTTATAAAAACGGGAACCAACCGACGTCACCAGTTGTTACGTTTTTGGAACCCGAAACTCTTCCAAAAACTCCTTCCTAACCTAATTATAAAATTCTGAGCATATTTCATGTTTCGACTTTTTCGATCCGGCGTACGGTTTGTCCTGCGCGGGTCCCGCCGCAACATTTTCGATACAATATTCGTTTCGGTAAATCAATAAAACCCGTATTTTCAATAAACGGGAGCTTTTTATTAAATTATCACAATTATCACTTCGTAATACGTGTAACCAGGCGCTGAGACCAAGACCGTAGGATAAATTGTACTGATTTGGATAATTATCCCGAAAACCGATACCGTTTGGATCAGTTTTTATAAATAAACGTACCATTTTATATCCGGAATGATCCAACGGGATACTAATTTTCCGTAAATATAAATAGCCTTTTACCATATTTTATTTCGTATCAAAATCATTTGCAGACAGATAAATATATAATTTTACAGAGAAAAATCCTATATTCATAAACTGTTCAAAGAATCAAACCAACTTTTGAAGGTGTTAATGATCTTTGTTTGAAAAGCTCGAGTACTGAATTTGAAGGTCTTAAGAAGCTCTATCAGAATCTGTAATCCATACACCTGCAGAATCAAAGGTTTAATTTCTAAAAATATATTTATTTTCGAATTATTTTTATGAAATATATGAATTTTTGTTTGGATGATTGTTTGTATGATTTGATGATTGCATGTTGTAGAGCTTGTTTTCCTGATGATTTTGGTATATTATACGTTTGATTTGGAGTTCAATAACATGTTCAAATTTGAGTTTGATTTTCGAATTTTAAAATTAGGGTTTATAACCTGTATGAATGTTTTCAATTGAAATTTGGGGGTTTTTGATTCAGGGGTTATTAGCTGTTGATTTATAGTGGGTTGTGTTCCTTATGAAATTTGCAATCGATTGATATATAGCTCGTTAACAGAGGATGCTTGAATCGAAGGGAGTTGTGTTTTAAAGATTTACGATGTTCGCCGGAAACCGGCGATGTTCTTGGCCAATTTCCGGCCAGAACAGGGATGATTAGAATGTTTTGATTGCATGAACAAGTTCCTGGTGTTGTGTAGTGTTGATCTGGAGGTGTTGGAGGGGTGAGGAAGCCGGGATCGTCTTCTCCGGCCACCCCCGATTTTCCGGCGACTGGAACTGCAAAATTGCAGTTTAGTCCCTGTATTTTTTAAGATGGTGAAGTTTAGTCACTGTAGTTTGCAAAGTTTTCAAAAATAGGATTCCTGTTTATAAAATGTTTAAAAATCATATTTCCTATTTATTTTTATTATAAAAATTCATTTTTAATTTCTGAAAATTCTAAAAATTATTATTTTAATTCCGAAAATTATTTTTAATTCACAAATAAATCTGAATTAATTAGTTAATTAATTTTAGTTAATTTTTAATTGATTAATTGGTCAATTAATTCGAAAATTAATTGATTAATTGATTTAATTAATTATTAATTGATTTAATTAATTATTTAATTAGATTTAATTATTTAAAAATGATTTAAAAATTCCGAAAAATAGTTTCGAGCTTTAAAATATTATTCTAAATTATTTTTTAAGGCTCGATAATTACTCTAAAATTATTTCGGAGCCAGAACTGGCCAACCGAATCCTGTTTATTAACCCGAAATTGATCCAACGACCCGTATTAATTCTGAAAAATACTTTAAAAATCATTTTAAATACCCGAAAGCTTATTTATGACCCGAGACTTCTTTATAAATGATATGTCATTGATTACGTGATGTATTATGTGTTATACGTGACTTGTTGATTGACTATCGGTCTATATATTCGGTGTTTACTTGGTTATTGCATAACTTTCAATCCGTTAATCGGATTTGGGTGAAACGAAGGGTAGATAGAAGTATGTGTTGAATAGAATCCTGTGAGTTGATGACTGATAGATGCTTATCATATGTGAGTAGAAGAGGAAAATGTAGGAAAGGGAAACAGGTAGTTGAGGAGTAAAACAATTGTGATTGGAAGCGAGTGCAGGATAGTAAGCTAATACCAGGCAAGTGTTCTGAACTTTCTCGAGATATTATAGTACTTGATAGTCTTGTTGACATTGCAAGTGCTTTGAAGCACAGAAACCTAAACCCTGATTTCAGTTATTATTCTTTGGCCATGAACCATATTCTTTCTAAGCCATTGATTATTGTATACCCAAACACGAACCACAAATCTACGATACTACTCCACAAATACATACAAACTAAATACCAGACACTGAACTGAATTATTATATACTCAACCCATGGTATCTTATGCTTTGAAAGCCCAAATCTTTGAACCCTGAAATGTTGATTCCTTTGTTATCCAATTCTTTCATTACCCAGCATCCAAGCTTTTAAATTACCTTATTGATCCTTACAAAGATTGAAACCCTTCCATTATTAAACACTCATTGTTGTTAATGATTCTGGTTATTGTTTATTATTGCATATTCCGTTATTATGTTAGAATTGGATTGTTTTATTAAAATTGTGGACCAGATTCATGGTCAGACCATATAATGGTCAAGTTAAGCCAATGTGTGCTTTGGATCCAGTAGTTAGAGCAATGCTGTGTGCCTTGCTCGGGGTTAATGCGTGTCTGATCAGCAGCCTAACCTTGGTTTTTAAATTAAAAGTATAATATCCAATTCTAAATCATAATCCATTGTTCACTTGATATCATAATCATGTTCACCTGATGATCATTATTCTCAGTTTTGTCATTGTGACTTGCTGAGCTAGTTAGCTCATTTGTGCGATGTTGTTTATATTCTTTCCAGTTAAAAAGGAACCAGTTGGTAGCAAGGATCCCCAGTCCAGTGCGAGAGCTAGGGATTAAGGCTGTTGAAGCTGAGCTAGTAGGCTTCTTTTGGAATAATTTAAGTCTGTAAAAGGTTGTAATAATATTTAATACTCAGTTTGAGTTTGGAATAGTTGGGATTTGAACGGTTTGTAATATATTAGTGTGTTTGGCTTGTGTGCATACTTTAACCTGTTGCGGTCCGTGGTGGTTGGTAAGTAGGGTCACTGCATATATTATCATTATCTTTATTATTGTTATAAGCAGGTTATAAATAAGGTGTGAGTGTGGACCCCAAACTTCTGACCCGGGTTTGGAGGGCGCCACATTATCCATTTCGAATTTTTTCAACATCTCTTTACAATACTTGGTTTTAGGGATATGGATGCCTTCATTAGATTGCCTTATTTGCAATCCCAAAAAGAAGTTTAATTCTCCCATCATACTCATCTCAAATTCTTTACTCATATTTTCAGAGAATTCTTTACATAGTGCATCTTTTGTTGATCCAAAAATGATGTCATCTACGTATATTTGTACGAGCAATATATCATCTTTTTCTTGCCTCATAAATAAGGTTTTATCGGTCGTTCCCATCTTAAATTTATTGTCTATTAGGAACTTGCTCAACCTTTCATACCATGCTCTTGGGGCTTGTTTTAAGCCATATAGAGCTTTATATAATTTATAGACATGATTAGGATGTGTTGCATCTTCAAACCCGGGAGGTTGTTTCACATATACTTCCTTTCCCAAAATCCCATTTAAGAATGCAAATTTCACATCCATTTGATAGACTTTAAAGTTTTTATGACAAGCATAAGCCAATAGCATTCGAATTGATTCAATTCTTGCTACCGGTGCATATGTTTCATCAAAGTCTATTCCTTCCATTTGGGTATATCCTTGTGCAACTAATCTTGCTTTATTTCGAACTACCGTTCCATTCTCGTCTAATTTATTTCGAAATACCCATTTTGTACCAATTATGGAAGTATCATGAGGGTTAGGGACAAGTTCCCACACTTTACTACGAGTAAATTGGAGCAATTCATCTTGCATAGCAGAAATCCAATCCTCATCTAATAAAACCTCTTTTGCGGTCTTAGGTTCTATATGAGATAGAAAACTAAGATGATTCACAACGTTTTGAACTTGTGACCGCGTTTGAACTCCCTTCCTTAAGTCTCCAAGCACATTATCTAATGGATGACTTTTTATAGTGGGAATTGCTTGTGGAAGTTCATCTTCCTTTTCATCTAATTCTAATGGATTTTTATGTACTGGAGTCCCGAGATCCATATTTTCGAATTGTCAAATAACCTTTTCAATATCATCTTGTTCAACATTTTCTTGGTCAACAAAATCTTTATATTTCGCCGGTGGTTTACTTTCATCAAAAGCGACATTCATAGATTCTTCCACCACAAGCGATTTGAGGTTAAACACTCGGTAAGCTTTATTATTGTTCGAGTATCCAAGAAATATACCTTCGTTTGATTTAGGATCAAACTTCGTAAGGTACTCTTTTGAATTTAATATGAAGCACTTGCTTCCGAATACTCGAAAGTAGCTTAGTTTCAGAGTTTTTCCAAAATATAACTCGTAAGGAGTCTTTTGTTTTATAGGTCGTAGCAAAACCCGATTAAGAATATGGCAAGCGGTTGACATAGCCTTGGCCCAAAAATATTTAGGTCGGCGATATTCATTTAGCATTGTGCTAGCCATTTCTTGGAGTGTTCTATTTTTCCGTTCAACTACTCCGTTGGATTGAGGAATGTATGGAGCGGAAAAATTATGTGTGATGCCATGTTCATCACAAAAGTTGGTGAAACTTGAATTCTCAAATTCTTTACCATGATCAGTGCTTATATAGACTATGGTTTTATTTTGTTGATTTTGAATCCTTTTACTTAAGTATGAGAAGGATTCAAAAGCATCACTTTTGGCTTTGAGAAATTCAGTTCATGTGAATCGTGAATAATCATCCACAACTACCAACGTATATGAGCAACCTCCGAGACTTTGTATTGGAACCGGACCAATAAGATCCATATGTAGTAGCTCGAGAGGTCTCGAGGTAGATACCATAAACTTTGCTTTGTGAAAAGCTCGAATTTGTTTACCAACTTCGCAAGCTTCACAAGTGTGATCTTTATGATAGTTTAGTTTTGGTATACCTCGGACATGGTCTTTAGTTGATATATTTTTAATGAACTTCATATTGGCATGTCCTAATCTTCGATGCCATAGCCATGGATCATCATTTATAGTGATTAGGCACACGTTCACCTGCTTGCTCATGTCACATGTATAAACATTTTTATTTCTAGGGCAAGTGAGAACCAACTTTCCAAATTTATCTAATATAGAACAATGAGTAGTGTAGAAAATTACCTTGTAATCATTGTCGCATAATTGACTTATTGAAAGAAGATTGTACCTTAACCCGGTGACTAATTGGACGTCGAAAATTTTAACTTTCCCATTTCCGATATCTCTGATGCCGACAATGTTTCCTTTACTACTATCATCAAATGTTACGCTCCCCGCGGTAACCTTTTTAATGTTATTCAAGAGTGACTTATTACCGGTCATATGTCTTAAACATCCACTATCAAGGTACCATATGTCTTGTTTCGCGGCAAGACAAACCTACATACATGATTAGTTAAATTTATAGGTACCCCTTTGTCTTGAGGGTCCCGGGGTTGGTACATCATATATAACATTTGATTTATGAAGGAATCTAGGCATGGTATAATCATCATTAGGCATATAAACATTTCTAGATGCATAAGGCCTAGTTTGAGGTTGATAATACCTAGAGCTATCATGAAATCTTGATGGAGCATGATAAACATTATATCTATTATTAGCATGGTAAGTAGCATAAGCATTTCTACTAAGAGTTTGTTGTCTTCTAAATGCATTACCATTTACATGATATTGTGTGTTTCTATTTTGAAACATAGTTGGTTGATGAGACCATTGTTGCCTTGGATTCTTATATTCCATATTTTTATAAGGCACAAGTTTATCATCTTTGTTGTATGATTCCTTGAGAATCCATACATGCTTCCCCTTAATTTCACCATTCTTGAATTGGCAATATTGAATGGTATGTCCCATTTTATTGCAATAAGAACATTTATAAGATGGTGATTCGGGTGAAGTCTTTATTGGTGATACAAATCTCCGAGTGTTTCTTTTAGGAGGAGAATTCTTATTATATCCCAAACCTTCATGATTATATGAGGTTTTTGTATGCACCATTTGATCCAACATCTTATTGCCTTTTGTAAATCTTTGAATGACTTCTTCAAGATTTTTATTTTCTTTCTTTAAGGCATCAATCTTGTTGTTAAGGATTCTTTCTTGATCCTTAATTTGAGCTATGAGTTTATAATTTTCTTCTTTTAGCCTTAGAGCTTCACATTTAAGCTCATTGGTTTCTAATAGCTCATTTTCTTTATCAAGATTGTTTTTATAAGATGTTTCTATATCTTGAACATTTGATTCATTTAGAATCTTTAAGTTCAATAGATCAACGTAAAGTTTACAAATATTATCATTCAATTGTATCTTTTCACATTCCATCTCTTCGTCTTTGAGAATTAATGATATATTCTCTGTTTCAAGGTTGATAATATTTTCTTGAAGTTTATTTACTTCAACCTTGATGAGATGGTTTTGATCTTTTAGAGATGTAATCTCTTTTTCATCTTGGACTCTTGAGTCCATCATCTGAGTATACTCTTTATTTTGAGTATGATGTATTTATTCTAATTTCATTTTCTCGGACCATACTAAGTGAAGCCTTTGATCAACATCTTTGTATTTACTTTTATATTCAACCACAAGTCCAATTAAATCATGCTTATTCATGTCCATAAGTGATAAATTAGATTCATCCAATAATTATTTAATTGAGACGTAGTTAGATGTTACCTCTTCATTTGTAGAGGAGACTTTCCTAGATGTAGTTTCTTCTCCGAGAGCCATCAAGCATAGATTCACCACTTCTTCACTAGCTTCTGGAGCTTCTTCATCTTCACTTAGATCCCAACCATTTTCGGCCACGAGACTTCATCCCTTTGAAAGTTTAGGACATTCTCTTTTATAATGACCGGGTTGTTTACACTGGAAACACACATCTTATGTTTCCTCAGGAGATAGATCTTCAGGTTTTGGAGGAGTGTAAACCGGATGGTTTGTGGAGGCATTGTTATAGGTATTTATATTTTGATTGCCTTTGCCTTTATTATAGCTCGTTGACGGATAATTACTCTTATAGTTGGAAGAATAATTTTGAGAGTAATTTGGCCTTCCATTAGAGTTAAAAACTCTTTGTTGATTATTTGATTTTAGGAAGCCTTTTCCGTATCTTTGAGCTTTGCTTTTAAGCACACGACGAAGTTGTCTCGTGAGTAGAGCAATTTCACTCTCATCGAGATTTTGGAGTTCCTCGTTTAACTCTTCGTCATTTTCATCTTCATCAATTAATATGGCCTTTAGAGCCACATTTTTCTTTTTATCATCCACTTTTGGAGCAACCTTTTCCGGAATATTATCTTCTTCGTAAGCACGAAGATTTCCAAATAGGTTATCAATCGTATACTCATTTAAGTTGTGCATCTCTTTTATAGTAGTGACTTTAACCTTCCAACTAGGAGGTAGAGACTTGAGCACTCTTCTATTCTTTTCATTTTGAGTATAATTATTTCCAAGCCGGGATAACTCATCGATAATACGAGTAAATCTTGTTTCCATATCGATGATATTTTCTCCTTCTTGGAGTTTAAAGTTCTCGTATTCTTGGATTAATGTATCCATCCGAAATTCTTTTATATCAGTGGTTCCTTCATAGGTTACCACTAATTTGTTCCACATTTCTTTTGCCGACTTGCAATTATTTACTATTTTATATTCTTTTTCTGCAAGTGCACTTGTGAGAACCATTTCCGCCTTTGCGGCTATATTCATTGTGGCTTCCTCCTCTAAGTTGTATTCACTAACCTTCTTTTCAACGATGATGTCATCGATAGTTTTGGTAGGAATGCGAACACCGTCTTCGATAGCCATCCAAAATTTGACTCCTTGAGATCTGGCATAAATGCGAAACCTCATTTTCCATGTTGCAAAGTTGGTGCCATCAAATAGAGGAGGTCGTGAGCTAGATAGACCTTCACCACATCCAACGGGATTAATATACGCCATTCCGGATCACTTTTTGTTGTGCCTGTAAATCTGCAAATCACTTAACAAACATGTTAAAAAGCACTGCTCTGATACCAATTGTAAGGTCCCATAAGAGGGCTATTTTAAGCTAGAAGGGGGGTTGAATAGCTTAATTACCAATTTAAAAGTTGTAGCATTTTAAAAATATTTTATCCCTTTTTAAAACTTTACCGAGTGGTTATGCAGTTTATATGTGCGAAAAATAAAGTGCAAGGAAAGAAAATACCACACGGTGATTTTATCTTGGTTCGCGATGGCGCAACCTCTAATAGATTCGCTCACCCTTACTCCAGTCCCCGAGCTCCTCTCCCGGACTCGGGATTTTTCCTTATAATAAAATCGCTCCTTTAGAAGGCGGAGAAGCCTTTATACCCTTTATAAGTATTTATCTTGGTGCATAACACAAGGGTCACCACCTCAAAATAAATGTATTACCTACACAACTTATCTTAGACAATAACTCCCCGCTATTTCTTCAAAGTTGTTGTAGAGCCTTTGTGTGGACTTGGCTTCCTTAGCTTTTGCCGGTCTTGGATCTTAGTGATCCGGTCTTGGGTCTTTCCTCTTCTTCACGGTGCGAAGACTACTAACTTCCCGTTAGTACGTCTAGGACTTGGGTCTTAGAACGAGAATCACCTCACGCCACTTCACCTCACTATAAAACTAATAAGATAATCCACGAAACAAAACAAGTAGGAAAAGACTTGTTTTGAACTAGTATGTTACTGTACTAGCCCACAAGTAGTATAATATCCAAATAAGAATATTAAAACTAATTAGTTATATTTGACTTAAAATAATACAAGATGGTCAAGTATATTTATAATTACTCCTTTATAGATTTAATAGAGTTGTGGAGTAATATGAGAAGTCCCTTTTTATATTAAGCACTTATGGCTTATGACTTCTTTTATATTCTTCTTCTTTCGATTAAGTATTTATGGATCGAAGAATACTTTAATTACAACCTCGGAGTTGTAATTTTACCTTTAAGTATATCAACTTAAGGTTTTAAGGTATACTTGTATATTGACGATTATAAGGTCAAAGTATACTCTTTTAAATTGAAGCACGTTTATAAGATTTATGAGTCTTAGCCAAGATCCAATTAAATAAGTGCAAGTAATTGGCTTAAGATTGTGCTTTCGAAGTTTGGACGAATAATTACGAGTATTTTATATATATATCGTAGTATAACCCCACGGAACACTGAAAGATGTTAGAAGGGTCTTATACGATATGACTCGTAATTGTTTATATACATGATATGTGTTAGCCAAGATCTAATTAAATAGCGTAAATTAATTGGCTAACTCGTGGATTTGATTCGTCCTTAATTTTAACGGATGATTACGAAGTAGTTTATATGGAACAAGCTATAATCCCCCGGAACACTAAAGATGTTAGAAGGGATTACACTTTTACTTCGTAATATTTTATATGTACGTTATTAGTTAGACAAGATACAATTAAAGAGCGTTAAGTAATTGTCTAACTCGTATGATCCGTTTTAAGATTTGACAAATTACGAAGTGTTTATATGAGACAAGTAATAATCCCCCGGAGAGCAATGAAGATGGTAGAAAGGATTACACTTAAACTTCGTAATTATTTTATGAGCACGAATGAATGTTAGCCAAGATCCAATTAAAGTGCAAGAAATAATTGGCTAACTCGTACTTGTGTCAAATATAATCTCCCCTTGGAGATAAAGTACTTTTCTTTTTAGATCTTCTCGTTGGAATGATTTATGTGAAGATCAAGTACTTATTCGAATTCCGAGTTCGAATCAAAGTTCTCCCCGAGAACTTCCTTTATAAGAGAGCTTGTATTAGAGCTTAAGATGAAGTAGAGAAATTAAGTACAAAGCTTAAATACAAAGAACTCAAATAAGAAGCTAAAACTAACCACTTTTGAAAAACGGTCGGAAAAGTTTGCCGGAAAAATTCGCCGGAGGTTCGGCCGGATTTTGGCACTTTGGTCAAACTTGGGCAGCCCTTCGGGAGGCCGGGAAGTGGTAGTGGATGAGCTCACTTGGTGGGATAAAGCTTGGTTAGGTGAAGCTAAGCTTGGGTTTCAAAAACCTTGTATATATGTAAGTATATAGAAGAGAGAGAAGGTTTTTGAGAAGAAGTGCGTGTATAGAATTTGAAAGAGATGAAGAGAAGCACTTCTTGAAAAAATCCCAGCAACTTTGTGGCTCTTTAGCTTTTTGAAAATGGGTTGGGGTGGGGGTTTATTTATAGGAGAAGTTGGGTGGAATGAATGATGGAGATTTAAGGAAAATGGATGGTGGATGGTGTATGTCACATGGATTGATGACATGGAAAGTAGGTTGTGTTTCTTTGCAAGTGGGAAGGAAGCACAGGCTAGTATTCTTTCAAATCTCAGCTGATGTATATATATTAAATATATATTTTCCTTTTCTTTTAATCATTCTTTAATTACTTTAATTAAAGATTAAGCACCATTAATTATGACCACCCCAAAAACTCTTAAATAAATATCATAAAAAAATATGATAATTACCTAAATATTATAAAATGATGTCCTGCAAGTTTTGGTCAACTTCATTCAATGGTAACTAGGTCAAACGTGGTCAACTGTGGGACCAACTACCTCGATTTTTGTGCCCGGACAAAAATTCTCTGAATGCTACGAAATTTTATCATACTTAGAAAATACCATTTAAATGATCCCTACCAAATTTCAAGTCATTCTACCATGTGGAAGTATTTTATCTAAAAATGAAATTGTTCTGTTATCCTTTCTTCCAAATAAAATTATCGTTGGTCTTTAAATATAGGAGATGGATCTTTTGACCAAAGTTTTGACTTGTATAAATACTTAAAATATATTTCCTAATATATAAAATATATTTGGATGATAGGAAATGTATTTGAGTATTTTTTGAATAATTTTCTCCGAGAAATGCTGATTTTACGAAACGGGAGAAAATTACTGTAAGTATTCATAAATGAGTTGCAGAACTGGATATTAATATTCCAACCTTGAATATTAATAATATTTGAATAAAAACTCTTTTAATATATGTAGAGATATATTTTGGAGTGAAGAGTTATATATTTTTGATATAGCACGAGACCTCTAAAGAATATTTCTGCAATATTCCTTATTCGAGCTTGTTGCTATATTCCTGTTGCAACACAGATCTAAGAAATATCATATCTTGATGTTTCTTCTTTGATCATATTGCCTTAGAGATATATTCCATAAAGATATAGTTTTGATATTTTACAAAAATGGAATATCTCTTTTATCTGTTTAAAAGACATGATTTTGCTAGTTTGACTTTTTGACTCTGATTTGGATCAATTAAATTTATGTCCTAATGGAGAGGATCTACGTGTTCTTAATTTTATGTTTAATCGTACAAATACCAAAATAAATAATATATTGAAGATATCCTTTCACTTTTTGTCTCGAAGGATATTTGTTTAATCCTCATCCGTCGAATTGCTTTAATAATAGTCGTTAGTTCTATTTCCTATACATGGAATTTACTTACAATCTATAAGTATATCTCGATGGATAATCTTTAGAATTTCAACAATTTATTTTATTTTTAAACGACTATTTTGGGCAAATTTCATTGGTATTTTATTTTTAATTTTACTTGTTTGTTTCTGAGAAAGTATAAAAGCCTCATTTCATTTTCTATTTTGCTTTTATCTTTCTCAAAGCAATTTCTACTAACTCTCTTCGTCTCCAAAGCAAAAACCCTCTTTCGGCATCTACTTTCAATCACAGCAATGGCACCAGTAGTCAAGATCATGTCTCAAACTGGGTTTGTATATGAGAAGAAGAATTTTATAACATTGGTGAACAAGGAGATTGTTGCTTCTGAGGACTATCACAAAATGATGGACTTCATTTGAGGCTGCAAACTGAATTATGATATGCTTGAATCTCCGGTCATCTATTGTGAAGTTGTTGAGGAGTTTGGACTACAGTCGTGTTCAATTCAAAAGATAAGACCATTACCTTCTCTGTCAAAGGTAAGGACCATTACATTTACTGTGATACACTACAAGCATGTTTTAAACTTCCTGAAAATAACACTCTTGTTCCACACACAGACACATATGTGAGCAACATGCTTACTTCTATGGGTTATTCTCTTAATCCCTCCAAGTTAGGTGAGGTTAGGAGAATGGGCCTTAGAAAGGAGTGGAGCTTTCTCTGTGATTCTTTTGTTAAGGCATTTTCTGGAAAGATTAGTAATTTTGATGTTGTTAGCTATTCTATTGTTAACATGCTTTACATGCTTCTAAGTGAAGTATTTTAATTTCAGTAATTCTATAATGTATGAGCTAGGGTACAAACTAGGAGATATATTATGCTAGATTCTTTATGTTGCTAGCTAATTTTGTTTCTGAAGATCTTGTCATTGAGAACCCAACCAACAAGCTTGATTGTTGGGTTCTAAAAAGGAGAGTTATTGCTGACTTAAACAGAGCAAATCACCACAGTGAGGTTCCCCTCATCTATTTGCCAATCATGGAGGCACAACAAGTAAATGAGGTAATTTCTTCTGCTTCAATCTCCACCTAACCACAAATTTCTTTGCAAATAACTGTGGCTATGGCATCTGTGACAGTGACCTAGCAGGTGCCTACCCAAGCCACAATATCAAGAATTTCGAAATCCAAGTCAAAGAAAACCCACTCTAGTCTCTCTCAAAAGAAACTAGTTTTAAAATCTACCAAACACCAAGAGGAAGTGTGCAGGGTGGTGAGCTAGGTAAGGGACAGGGTGAAAATCAAAGAAACCCTAAGGATAAGGAGAGTGAGGTAAGTGAAACCCAAATGAGCCACATTGCAGTCTCCCAACAGATTGTAATGCTTAATAAAGATTTAAGCTCATTGCTAGTTGCATCCTCCCAAAAGGATGTAACTATTGAAACAAGCTCTCAACCAAGAGCACAGGCCAAAAGGGTTAGGGACACAGACCAACCTCAAACTTACATAAGAAAGAAGAAATCTAAAATAATTGGGGATACACAGGGTGCACGCACAGTGCCAACTACAGTCAAAGACTCAGTTAATGCACCATCTCAAAGTCAGATTGATGTGGCTCCAATAAATGTGGAGCCACAATAAAACTCTCACATAATTAAAACACCTCACACATAAAATTCTCCCAAAAACTCACTGGATGTGGACATGATAAACACATCAATTTCTAATTCTCCATCTTTAACTCTCATGAAGAAGCCAAAATCTCAAGCAAGTGAGCATCATCTTTTGGATGATTTGTTTGCTCACTTGCCATTTCTTTCTGATTCTACTGAGAAATCTGTGCACAATCTCAAATTAATCACCACAGATTCTACAGTAGTTTCAACTTCAAACTCTATTATTTCTACTCTCTCGACGGATGTGCTTAACAGTAATTATCCTTTGAATTTTTCAACTACTATTTCGATGGATATCTCTCATCCATTGAATGTCACTACACCACTTGAAATTTCAACAATTATTACAAGTGCAGATGATCTAGTAGTTGTACAATCACTATTAGGATTGAGGGAAGGGAGTGAACATAGTGAGAGGCTAAGTTGCTCTCAGGAAAAAGGAGAGGAAAAGAGTGAACAAATGCAAGCTATTTCTTCCAGCTTGGCAAAAGTGAGTGAGAGTAGTCCCACCTTAGATGGTGAAGGTGAGGGTGTGAGGTTGGGAATCCAAGGGGATCCCTTAATGCAAAAACAGAGAGAAAATAAGAGAAAAGCAGGTATAGATGAATGGGAAATGCCCATTGTTAGTAAGTTAATGGATGTCAATGAGGCTGAAAAGAGACAGCTAATTTAGCAAGAATATCAAGCTGTTTTAAACTCTGTCACTTATGATGTTGAGACATTTACTCACCCTAATCCAGCATATCAAGTTCTTGCAGGACAGGGCAATGAGGCTGCTGAGCAGATTCTAAATTTGGTGCACACAACAACATCTATGCCAAGGGCCAAGAATGCAATCAATGTCATGCCCTCCACGGCTGGTGATGATTTTGAGTATCCCCCTGGTGGTTCTGAAGATTCTTTTGGGGATGATGGTGAGGATGATGAAGGAGAAGGCATGGCCATAGGGGGAGATGTAGACATTTCATCATGGAAGATGCACAAGGAATGCACTCACTCACATCTCCAAACCACCTTTTTCAAGTTAATTCATGACACCCAAAGTGAAATTACAGCAACCACAAGTGCCTGCACCAAAAGTCTACTCAAAGCCCATATGGAGTCTCTACAATTGCACAAGATTCAAGCTTTAAAACAAAGTCAAGATGTGGATGAACTAAAGTAAGAAATTGCTGAGTTAAACATGATTTTGTTGCTAGACTGGATGCTAGGCTTCTAGACACAACCATGACAGAAATAGTCCAGAAGCTAAGAAGGGAAGCTGATTTGAACAGAAAAGTTGAGGACATGGATTCCAGACTTACAAATAAGGAGAAATCAATGGCCAGGATACTTGCAAATCAGGATGCTCAGACAAGTCTACTACAACAATTGGTGGCTGCACAAATCCCAAACCCTGCTCAACTTGATACTAACAAAAAGGGGGAGAATAATGCAATCATTTCATTTAGTAAGGGGGAGACAGTTAGTGAGGGGGAGAAAGTGCACATTCAAGTCAGTAAGGTGATTGTTCCAGAAATTACCTTCATAAAGCCACTAATTATAGACAGCATTGACCTGATACAGATAGCAGTAGCTTAACTAGAGCTGAAAGAGAAATGGAAAAAGATTGATGAGAAGATTGAGAAGAATTTTGGTCAAATTGTAAAACCTGATAAAATAGTGAAACACTTCACTCAATTAAGACCAATCTCAATCAATAAAATGAGCTTAGAGAATTTAGAAAAAGGTCAACCCTCGGCAAGAAGACTTCCACATGCCAATGTGATTTTACGGCCAAAGAAAAACTACTCACAGAATTCAAGAAAAATCCATTGGACCTAGTCTATGCAACTCCCAAGCCTGATGAAGAGAAGCTGCTTGGTAGATCTATTTCTTATCACAAAGATCCAAGAGACTCGGTATTAAAGAAGAGAATTGCTAAAATCTATAGGCATGGCAAATTGATCCGTGTTATGGCTGGACATCCACAATTTGCAGAAGCTAAGAAAAAAGAAAAGGTGAGGCTCAAACAATAAGAAAGGCAAGATACCTTAGATGCCAAGAACCAAGCCAAGAAGCCTGCAACCACAGAAACTAAAATGCCTGCTGTGATAGCTGAGTCTGTGAATAAAGAAAAGCAAGAGGAACCAAAGCAGACAAAAGTACCAAGACAAAAATTTAGATCAAAAGAGGAAGCTGGATTTCGATGAAGAAAAGGAAGAGTACATGCCAACCCAATATACCACTAAAAGTCAACCAACCTTGCCCACAATGAAAACTGGAGGATGTGCGTTGACTACACGGATCTCAATAAGGCTTGTCCGAAGGACCACTACCCCCTACCCAACATTGAGCAACTGATAAACGTCACGGTCGGATACCAGGTACTTAGTTTTCTTGATGCTTTTTCTGGTTATCATCAAATTGCCATGAACGACAAGGATGTGCTCAAGACAACCTTTATAACTCCGAAGGGGACTTATGCTTATATCAAAATGTCCTTCGGACTTAAGAACGTTGGAGCCACATTCCAGCGAATGGTGAACAAAGTGTTCAAGGAGTAGATCGGCCGGAATATGGAGGCTTATGTGGACGACATGATCGTAAAGTCCCTGTTCCAAGATCACGCCGAAGATTTAAGAAAGTACTTCGAGACTCTCCGTAGAAATAACATGAGGATCAATCCAAACAAGTGCACTTTTGGAGTGTCAAGTGGAAAGTTTCTGAGCTACATGGTCAGTGCACGTGGGATAAAGGAGAATACAGAGAAAATTGAAGCAGTTATCAACATGGAGGCTCCTAAATGCATCAGAGATATCCAAAAGTTGGTCGGCAGACTGGCCGCCCTTCGGCGATTCATTTCCAGATCAGCTGAGAAGGCGCTTCCTTTCTTTGCCGTGCTGAATAGGTCAAAGAATTTTGAATGGGGGCACAAATGTCAAAAGGCGTTCGAGGAAGTGAAAGAGTATCTAACTAAGACACTTCTTTTAATGAGGCCAGATCCGAAGGAAACCCTCCATCTCTACTTGGCTGTGTCCGACCGAACTCTAGGGGCGGTACTTGTAAAATATCATGAGGGGAACAACATCCTGTTTTCTATGTATCTCATGTCCTGCAGAAACAAGGTATCCCAACACTGAGAAATTTGCATATGGGTTGGTCATGGCCTCCCGAAAATTACGACCCTATTTTTAAGGATGAATAGTTCAGATTGTCACCGATCAACCATTAAAGACAATTTTGACAAGGCCGGAGGCTTCGGGTAGAATTGTAGCTTGGTCCATCGAGTTGGGAGAATACTACATGGAGTTCGTCCCCCGAACGGTGATCAAAGCTCAAGCTTTAGCAGATTTCATGGTCGAGTGCACATTTTCAGGCCCAAAAGATCTTACACCAGAGGAATAACTCATTCGGACCCCGGGTTAATGGAAGCTTTTTGTGGACGGATCAGTCATCGGGAAGAAGTGTGGGGCGACGGGTTTGAAATATGTCAGGCTATACGGTTCAAATTCCCCCTCACCAATAATGAAGCGGAATACGAAGTCCTCCTGGCAGGAATGGAGTTAGCCCGAAGCCTTGAGGCGAAGCACTTAAGGGCGTTTAGTGATTCCATGCAAGTAGTCAAGCACTTCTCAAGAGAATATGAACAAAGGGATCCTCGGACAAAGGCTTATGCCACTAAGTTGAAAGACTCTTCTTTGTCATTTGAAACTTTTGAGCTAAGTCAGATAGGCAAGAAAAACAATAGTCATGCGGATGCCCTCTCCAGGCTAGCTTCGGCAGAGACATAGAGCCTAACCGGTTCTATATACCTCACCGAAGCCAAGATGCCTTCGATCGAGAAGAAAGAATGCCTTGAGATTCACCAAGGAATCGATTGAATGACTCCAATTCAGAATTTTTTGGAAAAAGGAATCATGCCTTTGGATCGAAGGGAAGCCCTAAAAAAAGTACATGGCATCAAGCTACACCCTTGTCAATGGAACAATGTATTGTCGATCTGTCAGCCATCCCCTCTTAAGCTGCTTAAATACTGAATAGAAGCATCAGGCCTTAGAAATGGTGCATGAAGGAATTTGCGAAGAACATCTGGGTGGTCGGTCCCTTGCCTTTAAGATCTTTCGTCAAGTATTCTTTTGGCCGACTTTGTGAGCCGATGCGAGTGAATATGCAAAGAAATGCAAGCAATGTCAGTTGTTCGCCACGGTCCCGAAACAACCTTCCGAAGAAATGACTTTTGTACTTAGCCCCATTCCAGTCGCCATGTGGGCCATAGATATAGTCAGAATTCTCCCCACAAGCACCAAACAGGAGAACTACTGTATAATCGCCATCGACTACATGACCAAGTGGGTCGAAGCAAGGCCATTATCCGCCATAACTGAAGAAGCGGCCAAGAAATTCTTTCTGGAGCAGATTATTCTCATGTTCGGGATTCCGAAAGTTTGTGTCTCTGACAACGGAACACAGTTCGTTGGGAACAAATCCCGAAGGTTTCTGCATCACTTCAGGGTTCAATAGAAGCTTAGCTCAGTCGTGCACCCCCAGGGAAATGGGGCAATCGAAGCAGAAAACAAGATAATCTTTCAAGGAATAAAGAAAAGGTTAGGCAAAGCCAAGGGAAGATGGGCCGAAGAGTTGCCATAGGTCTTATGGGCTTACCGAACAACGCCCAGGTCTTCCACCGGGGAAACTCCTTTCAGGTTAGCCTACGAAATAGATGCCCTGGTTCCGGTCGAAGTGGGCCTAGAATCTTACAGAACAGCAGTCTACAACGTGGAAATCAACAACTTCGGATTAAGGGCGAATGCGGACTTGTTAGAAGAGAAAAGAGAGGCGGCCCACTAAAGGAACATGAAATACTTACTGCAGGCAGCCCAACACTATGATTTTGGAATTAAAAAGAGGTCGTTCGACGTCGGAGATCTGGTCCTACGAGAACTAGCCGCATTTATGCCAACAAGACAAGGGAAACTTCAGCCAAACTAGGAAGGGCCATACAAAGTAACCGAGGTCATTCGTCCAGGGACTTATAAGCTAGAAACACTGGCTGGCGAAGTAATCAAAAACACTTGGCATGCCAGTCACCTCCGAAAATTTTATCAGTAAGGAAAATTCATTCTGAATTCTATGTGAAAAGTGTAATGACTCAATGATCAGTAAAAATGCACTTCTTCATCACAAATTTATTACTTAAAATTACTACAAACTGAGTCGCCGACTGAGTATTATTTAGGGGCGACCCCGAAGAAGATAAACCCTTCAGCCGCCACGTTTGGTTTGCTTAAGATAAAAGGGCGAATGAATATTATCTAGGGGCAATCCTAAATAGGTCAATATCCTTCGCCCTATAACTGTTATTTAATTATAAAGTGAACGCACTACGGCAAAGAAGAATGAGAAACGTCTAAGGGCAATCCTAAAAAAGACTTTCTCCTCCGTCCTTCCCTTATAATTTCTCACTATCACCAAAGAGAACAACTAGAGAAAAAAACGACATTACCGAAAAAATGAAGAAGGCCTTGTCTAGGGGCGACCCCGAAGAAGACAAACCCTTCGTCCTCCAATATTGCATAAAATTATTACAAGTAAACCTGGAGAGCGAAGAGGGTCTCGTCTAGGGGCAATCCCACAGAAAACGAGCCTTTACCCTTCTAGGTTAAATCGTGTTTCAAATTTTATAAGTCTTGCTTTAATTTTTACAAGTACCGCTTTTGACCGATGGAACGAAGGAAAACTGGCCTTGGGAAAAACCAAAGAAGGCCACCCCTTTGTTCCTTCGCCCAAAAGAACATACCCTTCTCAGTGTTAACGGCACGAGGTTCCCTTCGGGTTGCGACCTTGACCCTGTAACACTTGGGGCCAAAGATGGATAATACATGAGAAACAAAAACTGCTAAGGCAAAAGTTAGGCCAAAGATGCAAGGGTACTACATAAAAATTGCTAACAAAAATTGCTAAGGGAAAATAAAGCCGAAGATATAATGAATGAACAGAAAGAATTGCTAAAAATTACAAAAGAAAAAATAAAGCCAAAGATGCAATGGACTAAGTAAAATAAAAGCATTTTGAAACCTTTGTTCGAAGGCGAGTCGAATTATAAAAGCCCGCAAGCAATTAAAAGTACGAAGCCCGAAGGCAAGAGTATCTAGTACAGATAAAAAGTACAAGTCAAAAAATTTAAGACTGAAGGTCCTCATCTGAGAGCTCTTCGTCTTCGCTGAAAGAAACTGCAGGAGCTTCCACCACTGACCGACCAATAGGGTCCTCTAGGTTATCGTCCAGTAGCTGCTTATAGTCCCAGCCAAGGTCGTGAGCCTTCTCCAGGATATAGTCGGCGCCGAACTGAAAACAGCGCTCCTCTGTCTGGTCCAGCTGCTTCTTTGTCTTTCGAAGCTCCTTTCGGGACTTCTTCAGCTAGACGTTGATAAGTGGCATTTTATACCACTTAGAATGTCTTAAAATGGCTTAATTTGGTGTCTTGAAATCAAGTATTTTGTTTATTTGATGCGTTTTTCTAGTGTTTATGCATTTCAGGGTTGTAGTTACATTTCGGGGGAGGAATCATCAAGAATAAGCCTTGGCATGTGTTCACCATTGCGAGAGGAAAGAAACGGGTAGATTACGGCGAAGAAACGGAGCAAAATCAGATTTTTTCCAGTAGAGGTCTGAGCGCCCGCTCAGCATTGCTGAGCGGCCGCGCAGCAAGCTGAGCGCCCGCTCAGCTATGCTGAGCGGCCGCGCAGGGTCGGGAAAAAAGACAAATTATTTTAGGACTTCTACTTCTGTTTGGTTTCCACTTCTATGTAATCTGAGTTTTATGGGACTATTATATAAGTAGATTTGAGACGTTTTCACAAGTGTGGATTGAAGAAGATTGTGTTTTTACGCAAGGAGCGAAGGAGATAAGGAAGAAGACCGATTTAGCACACCGCAACGAAGAGGAAGCATATAATCTTGTGATTCTTGTTTCGTTGTAATGTTGGATGCTAGTTTTCTTGCTTTAACTTATTTACTCTTGTGACGTACTCTGTTTTAATATAATTAGTTTAGTTATTATTTTCTTGTGTTTGTGTGTCATGATTTCATATGAACCCATGATGACGATAAGTGCTATTATGGGCTAATCGTGATCATGGGGTTGCAATAGATTTATTATGGAATTCTTTAGTAATTGTTTAATACTTTAGTGTGTGATGATTGTATGATATCTAGTATTGGTTGTGCGTATTCGTCTTATGTGCGTCGCGAACATATAAGATAGGGTGTTAATCTCTTGTGAAGCGACGGTGGATCTTAAGATTTAGAACTTGCCATGCTAGCATAGGTTCATGTATGTTGTGCATGATTAGTGGGTAACTCTAACAGTTTTATTTGCCCTATGTAATCAAAAGGAATAACTTGTGCTTAAATCGTTGTGTTGTCAATTTCTGTAGACATATAGGAACTCAACATAATTGATGACTATTCAACTTCTATCTTAATTGTGGATGCTTGGTAGAATGGTATTAGTACAATGAAAGTTGGCTTTTATCAGTTTCGTGTTATTCGATTAATATCATCACTGTCACATGCTAAAGGTAATAACAATGGCTATAGAAGGAAGTAATAATGAAGTTGTGATCTCATGAGTGTTTTATTATTGATAAATTGAAGTGTTAGTTAAGTGGTTAATTAAGTAGTTAATTGTAGTTAATATTTAATCAACAATTTTAAGTGTTATTATCTTAACATTGAGAAGTAATCATACATTGGGGAGTGAGTAAAATTAGACAATAATTCAGTCTGAGTCTCTGTGGGAATATTAGCGCGTGTTTTCGCCCTAACAAGTTTTTGGCGCCGCTGCCGGGGACTCGGCGTATTTGTTTAGTTTATGTACTTACCATCATTGGTCATTAGGACTCAGTGATTAGGACGTAGTAGTTACTTATTTTTTTCGGTTGTGTTTCAGGTACTTTAGCAAGCGTTTATGCAAACTCGTTCTCGTGCTCGCAAGAGGACTTTAGATACAGCTGAGGAGACAGATGAAGTTCTTGATATTCCGGAGAAGTTAGATTTTGAGGATTCGGATTCAGGAACTGAGCAGAAAGAACCAGTAAACATGGGAGATCGTATTGTTCAAGCTGATCCAGCTCTTATGGATTTTTCTCAGCCTAAAATTGATGACATTCAGTCAAGCATCCTTCATCCGGCTATTCAAGCTAACACCTTTGAAATCAAGCCGGGCACTATTCAGATGGTGCAGAATTCTGTTTCTTTTGGAGGAGCGGCAACTGAAGACCCCAACATGCACATAAGGAATTTTGTCGAGATCTGCAGCACTTTTAAGTATAATGGCATGACTGATGAGGCTATCAAGTTGAGGCTTTTCCCATTCTCACTGAGGGACAAGGCTAAAGACTGGTTACATTCTGAACCCGCTGGGTCCATCACTACGTGGCAAAATCTTGCGCAAAAGTTTCTGGTGAAGTTTTATCCGATGGAAAAGACTGCTGCTATGAGGAGTGCTCTTACTCAATTTGCGCAGCAACCTATAGAGTCTATGTGCGAGGCTTGGGAACGCTACAAGGAAATGTTGAGAAAATGTCCACATCATGGAATGCCGGATTGGATGGTGATCACTGGTTTCTATAATGGTTTGGGGGCCCAATTTCGGCCCATGCTCGATGCAGCAGCTGGAGGCGCCTTATGGGCTAAAAGCTATACTGAGGCGTATAATCTTATAGAGACGATGGCTGCAAATGAGCATCAAAACCCAACTCAGAGGATGACGTCAGGCAAGGTAGCAGGTATTCTGGAAGTTGATGCAGCCACCGCTATTGCAGCCCAGCTCCAAACGCTATCAATGAAGGTTGATTCTCTGGCTACATATGGAGTTAATCAAATAGCTATGGTTTGTGAGCTTTGTGCAGGTTCTCATGCTACGGATCAGTGTTCTCTTGTCAACGAATCTGTTCAGTATGTGAATAATTATCAGCGACAACAGCAGCCTGTGCCAGCGACCTATCATCCTAACAACAGAAATCATCCAAATTTCAGCTGGGGGAATAATCAGAATGCTATTCAGCCACCATATCAGCAAGGAGTGAGTAAACAGTTTAACCTACCTGGATTCCAGCAACCACAGCAGTATGTTACAAGGCAATCATATCCTCAACAGGGAAGTACATCGGTGCCTACTAGTGCTGATTTTGAGGAACTTAAGCTATTGTGCAAGAGTCAGGCGGTTTCTATCAAGACCTTGGAAAATCAAATCGGTCAATTAGCCAATGCAGTGCTCAATCGTCAACCTGGCACTCTTCCCAGTGACACGGAAGTACCAGGCAGGAAGGAAGCTAAAGAGCAAGTCAAGGCTATTACCTTAAGGTCTGGAAAAGTAGCTGATGCTGAAAAGGCAAAAGAAGTAGAAGCTGAAATTAGAGATGAAGACTCTAAGCAAAAGGAGAAAGCGGCGGAACCAAGGAAGACTACTGTTGAACACATTCTGCCTGAGGCTAATACAGGGGAGAAACAGCTCTATCCTCCACCAACTTTTCCTAAGAGATTGCAGCAACAAAAGCTGGATAGACAGTTCGGGAAGTTTCTGGAGGTCTTCAAGAAACTTCACATCAATATACCTTTCGTTGAGGCTCTTGAACAAATGCCTAGTTATGCGAAGTTTATGAAGACTATTCTTTCAAGGAAGGTGAAACTGGATGACCTTGAAACCGTTGCTCTCACGTAAGAATGTAGCGCTGTTCTGCAGCAAAAGTTACCACCAAAACTGAAAGATCCAGGAAGCTTCACCATTCCTTGCACCATTGGCAATCTGACTTTTGACAAGTGCCTTTGTGATTTGGGAGCGAGCATTAATCTAATGCCGTTGTCGATCATTAAAAAGCTGGATCTTCCTGATCCAAAACCCACATACATGTCGCTATAATTGGCTGATCGTTCCATTACTTACCCAAGGGGCATAGTTGAGGATGTGCTCGTCAAGGTGGATAAGCTCTTCTTTCCAGCAGATTTTGATATTCTGGATTTTGAGGAAGATAAGAAGATTCCCATAATCTTGGGAAGGCCTTTCTTGGCTACTGGCCGTACCTTGATAGATGTGCAAAAAGGTGAACTTACTATGCGGGTCCAAGATCAGGATGTGACCTTCAACGTATTCAAGGCAATGAAATTCCCTACAGAAGATGAGGAGTGCTTAAAATTGGATGTGATTGATTCTGCGGTTACTTCGGAACTCGATCGCATGCTAATGTCTGATGCATTGGAAAAGGCGTTAGTGGGGGATTTTGATAGCGATGATGAAGATGGCAACGAGCAATTACAATATCTGAACGCTTCTCCCTGGAAGCGAAAGCTGGACATACCATTTGAATCTCTTGGTACTTCTGACCTTAAGAACGCTGAAGGGAAGCTCAAACCATCAATAGAGGAAGCACCTACCTTGGAGCTCAAACCATTACCTGAACACTTGAGGTATGCTTTTTTAGGTGATTCATCTACGTTACCTGTTATTATTTCATCTGACCTTTCAGGTAGTGAGGAAGACAAGCTCTTAAGGATTTTGAGAGAATTCAAATCGGCTATAGGATGGACCATAGCAGACATCAAGGGGATAAGTCCTTCATATTGTATGCATAAAATTCTGCTAGAGGAAGGTAGTAAGCCAACTGTGGAACAGCAGCGAAGACTGAATCCCATCATGAAGGAGGTGGTGAAGAAAGAAATTCTGAAATGGCTAGATGCAGGCATCATTTATCCTATTTCCGATAGCTCGTGGGTGAGCCCCGTACAATGTGTACCTAAGAAAGGAGGTATCACTGTGGTCATAAATGAAAAGAATGAGCTCATCCCTACTCGAACAGTTACAGGATGGAGAGTATGCATGGATTATAGAAAATTGAACAAAGCCACAAGGAAGGATCACTTCCCTCTTCCATTTATTGATCAGATGCTTGACAAATTGGCGGGTCATGAGTACTTTTGTCTTCAGGATGGTTATTCCGGGTATAATCAGATTTGTATTGCACCAGAGGATCAGGAAAAGACTACCTTCATTTGTCCATTTGGCACGTTTGCTTTTCGCAGAGTTTCATTTGGGTTATGTGGCGACCCGGCCACTTTTCAGAGATGTATGATGGCTATATTCTCTGACATGATTGGAAATAACGTCGATGTGTTCATGGACGACTTCTCCATCTTTGGACATTCATATGATGAATGTTTGAATAATCTGCGCGCCGTACTCAAAAGATGCGTGGAAACTAATTTGGTGCTCAATTCGGAGAAATGTCATTTTATGGTGCGTGAAGGCATTATCCTTGGGCATAAGGTCTCTAGCAAGGGTCTGGAGGTGGATAAGGCCAAGGTGGGAGTCATTGAAAATCTTCCCCCACCTAATTCTGTGAAAGGAATCCGTAGTTTTCTTGGTCATACGGGTTTTTATCGGCGATTCATCAAGGACTTTTCAAAGATATCTAAGCCGTTGTGCAATTTGCTTGAGAAAGATGTGTTTTTCAAATTTGATGATGAATGTTTGGCAGCATTCGAGACTCTCAACAAGAGTTTGATCACTGCACCAGTTATTACAGCACTAGATTGGTCAGAACCGTTTGAGATGATGTGTGATGCGAGTGATTATGCGGTAGGTGCAGTTCTGGGACAGCGCAAGAAAAACCTCTTCCATGTGGTCTACTATGCGAGTAAGACTTTAAATGGTGCCCAATTGAACTACACCACTACTGAGAAGGAGCTTTTGGTTATAGTCTTTGGTTTTGAGAAATTTCGATCTTATCTGCTTGGTACGAAAGTAACAGTATTCACTGATCATGCGGCTATTCGCTATCTGGTTTCTAAGAAGGATTCAAAGCCGAGACTCATTCGTTGGGTGCTTTTACTTCAGGAATTTGAATTAGAGATCAAAGATAGAAAAGGTACTGAGAATCAAGTAGCTGACCATCTCTCTAGGTTGGAGAATTCCGATTCTACTTCACAAGATAGGACGTTAATCAATGAATCTTTTCCGGATGAGCAGTTGTTTGCAATTCAGGAGGAAGAACCATGGTTTGCAGATATTGTAAACTATCTCGTCAGCAATATAATGCCTCCTAATTTGACATCCGCTCAAAAGAAGAAGTTTCTGCATGAGGTGAAGTGGTATATGTGGGATGAACCATATTTGTTTAGACAGGGAGCTGACCAGATCATCAGGAGATGTATCCCGTTCTGTGAGACGGAGGGGATATTACGAGACTGCCATTCCACGGTTTATGGTGGACACTATGGTGGTGAGAAGACGGCAGCTCGTATTCTGCAAGCAGGTTTTTTTTGGCCTACTTTGTTCAAGGATGCTCATCAGTTTGTTTTAAGGTGTGATCGTTGCCAAAGAGTGGGAAATTTGTCAAGGAAGGACGAGATGCCATTAAATGTGATGCTTGAAGTCAAGGTCTTTGATGTGTGGGGAATTGATTTCATGGGGCCTTTTATCTCGTCTTGCAATAATCAGTACATCTTGCTGGCAGTCGATTATGTCTCAAAATGGGTCGAAGTTAAAGCTTTACCGACAAATGATGCAAAGGCAGTGCTAAATTTTCTTCATAAGCAAATTTTCACAAGGTTTGGAACACCGCGGGTAATCATAAGTGATGAAGGATCGCATTTTTACAACCGTAAGTTCACTTCTATGATGCAGCGTTATAATGTGAATCATCGAGTAGCTACTGCCTATCATCCGCAAACAAATGGTCAAGCGGAAGTGTCTAACAGAGAAATAAAGCGCATTCTAGAGAAGGTTGTTTGTCCGTTAAGGAAGGATTGGTCTTTAAAGCTCGATGAAGCTGTTTGGGCTTATAGAACAGCATACAAAACTCCACTTGGGATGTCACCGTTTCAGTTGGTGTACGGTAAGGGATGTCATCTACCTGCGGAGCTTGAGCATAAGGCCTACTGGGCATTGAAGAAGTTGAACCTGGATTTAGATGCAGCTGGTAAGAAAAGAATGTTTCAGCTTAATGAACTTGATAAATTTCGACTTCAAGCGTACGAGAATAACAAAATGTATAAGGAAAAGGTGAAGAGGTGGCACGATAGGAAGCTACATCCTAAGTTATTTGTGTCAGGGCAACAAGTTCTCTTATTCAACTCTCGGCTCCGACTTTTTCCTGGGAAGTTGAAATCAAGGTGGTCTGGACCTTTTATTGTCAAAACTGTGTTTCCACATGGAGCGGTGGAAATTTTTGAGAATGATCTGGACGACGTATTCAAGGTTAACGGTCAGCGGTTGAAACACTACTATGGGGACATGGCAAACTGAGAAGTGGTTAGTGCCATTTTGTTGACTACTTGAGAAGGGTACGAAACGTCAAGCTAATGACGAAAAAGAAGCGCTGTGTGGGAGGCAACCCATGAATTGTTGTTACAGGAACCCTTAGAAGTTAATAACCTATCGAAAAATACAAAAAAATCAGAAAACAGGGGCTGAAAAAAAAAATTCCAGTGACCCCCTGAGCGCCCGCTCAGCAATGCTGAGCGACCGCTCAGCAAGCTGAGTGCCCGCTCAGCAAGTTGAGCGCCCGCTCAGCAAGCTGAGCGCCCGCTCAGCTTTACTGAGCGATCGCTCAGGGGTCGAGTAGCAGAATTTTTTTTCAGTTCAGAAAAAAAAAACACAAAAACAGTTTTAGCCCATAAACCCACGATTTGTTCCCACTACCCCATCATTTTAACCCTTAATTCCCAAACCCTAATCTAATCCACACCCTATATATACATACACCTATCCTACATATCTCCCACAAAACTTCCTACACTTAAACCCTCTCACAAACATCAAAAATCAGTTCTTACACACTTTTATTCACGAATCAATGGCACCCAAGAGAGCACGCACTATTGACAGCAGCAGCACAGTTCCTACTGCTGATTCATCGAGGGGTACTGCTGCAAGGCCTCGGTTAACTGACAGAGCCGCAGAGGAGGAGTACACTAGGCTGTTGGGGAAGCCGATTCTGAAGGAGAGGGGGTTTTTACCATCGGGGAGGGATGGTGAGTTGCTGCCCATGATTGCAGAGAAGGGTTGGATAGCTTTTTGTGAGTCACCCGAAGCGGTACCGATGAGCGTTGTTCGCGAGTTCTACGCGAATGCGAAGGCCGAAAAGAATGGGTTTTCTGTGGTCCGAGGGCTGACGGTTGATTATCATCCTGCGGTGATTCGCCGTGTGATTGGACAGCGAGAGAGAAAGCCCGAGGAGGAGAACTGGAATGAAAAGACTGCTGAGGATTTTGACTTGGATTTGATTTGTGCGACTCTCTGTCGACCGGGCACAGTTTGGACCTTCAGGACCGGCACTAATGAGTATCGTCACTTTCCGGCGATCGCCATGAACAGGTATGCCCGTGCATGGAATGCATTTATTTGTGCTAATATTTTGCCTTCTTCGCATGCACACGAGGTCACAGTTGAGAGAGCACAGTTGTTGTGGGGAATTCTGAATGAGGAATACTATGTGGACCTTGGTGAGTTTATCTACCAAGGAATTCTGAAGTTTTTGAGGGGAGCGAAGCATATGAACATCCCTTATGCATCCACGGTTACCAAGCTATGCCAAGCAGTGGGAGTGAACTGGCCGGCTCATGAGCAGTTGCAGTTGCCGGCAGCTCCGATTGATTCTGGAACTCTGAATGGGATGCAGGAGTGGACCGGTGGTGAGCCTGAGGAGCATGGGCTGGGTTATCGTCTTCCAGGAGGGCGTCCAGCACGAGGTGCTACTATGGCTAGGCCAGGGCGTGATGAGGCTGGTTCTTCGAGAGCTCAGGAGGGTGCTGGGATGGTTGATGCCCAGTATAGGAGGCTTTCACGGTGGATGGATGCCATGTATGAGACGCAGAGCAGGTTTGCTCAGGAGCTCACCCTTGCGTTAGGGACTGTTTTTCGGGGCCTTGGAGCTGATATCCAGTGGCCAGTTTTTTGTGAGGACTCTGCATACCCGCCGCCTGATACTCCACCCACTGAGGGTGATGATGATGATGATGACTCCGAGTAGGTATACCCTGTGTTCCTTTCTACTACTTTCACTGAGGACAGTGAAGATTTTTAGTTTGGGGGTGGTAGTTAAGGAATATTGTGTGTGTGTCATTTAGTTGCATATTCATGATAGTTTAGTTCATATAGTTGCATAATTTATGCCATATAGTTTTTTTTTGTTATGAATGTCATGTAGCTCATGCATTTATCATGATCCCTTTTGCAATGATTTATCGACTGAATTGTGATATTGATGCGAGTGTAGTGATAGCATTAAAGTGATATTAAGTTGTGTAGGTTGATATGCATGCTAGAAACAATTGTAAGTCCACTAAGTCTTAGAGAATGCGTAAGGGCTAGATTGTTGTTATGATTTGGTTGTTTTCAAGGTCAATCTACTTATTATGCTTAGAATTCGATTATAGGTTCTTAGTGATAAAGGCATGAAAAAGAAAAAAATTTTGGAAAAAAAAAATATGGAAGTTGTTGCTAGTTGTGGCTAGGCGTCAAATGGCTAGTAGCCGGCTCGCATATGGTGCGAGTAGTCTAGGGTTGAGCAAGATGGAGCGAAACGCACTTGCTCAGAAGTAAAAAGAAAAAAAAAATTATGCATAATTGATCAAGAATGGGCTCTTTGGTATTCGAGTTATTAAGTTCTTAGGGGACTTTGTGCCTAGTGACCTAAGGCTTTTAGAGTCTGGGATCTGCTAACCTAACGCTCGTTACATGGATACCATTGTATAAGTCTTTTGTGGACCTCACTCATTGCACGGTCAAATAAGCATTTGAGTTGTGAATAAAAAGCACGATTCCGTAATAAGCTCCAGAGTTCTTGTAGTGTTGTATATCACTTTGTGCCTAGAATTTTTTTTTCTTTGTATAATCATTGGATTGCCTTGAGGATAGTCGAGTCATAATAATTGGTCTAGTTCCGAAGCATATCTGTTAAGCATTTGCACACACCACGTTTCTGGCTGTATGTCTGTTTGCATGAGTTTATTGATCTTTAGTTGTCTAACTGCATTCGTTGAGATGTGGCAATTTGGTTGGTTAATTGTGGTAAGGGGGATCGCTGTATTTTCATATAGATTGCATTCATGCATGTTTTTATTTGTTTTTGAGTCTGTGACGCTTGAGGACAAGCATCGATTTAAGTTGGGGGGTGTGATAAGTGGCATTTTATACCACTTAGAACGTCTTAAAATGGCTTAAATTGGTGTCTTGAAATCAAGTATTTTATGTATTTGATGCGTTTTTCTAGTGTTTATGCATTTCAGGGTTGTAGTTGCATTTCGGGGGAGGAATCATCAAGAATAAGCCTTGGCATGTGTTCACCATTGCGAGAGGAAAGAAACGGGCAGATTACGACGAAGAAACGGAGAAAAATCAGAATTTTTTCCAGTAGAGGTCTGAGCGCCCGCTCAGCATTGCTGAGCGGCCGCGCAGCAAGCTGAGCGCCCGCTCAGCTATGCTGAGCGGCCGCGCAGGGTCGGGAAAAAAGACAAATTATTTTAGGACTTCTACTTCTGTTTGGTTTCCACTTCTATGTAATCTGAGTTTTATGGGACTATTATATAAGTAGATTTGAGACGTTTTCACAAGTGTGGATTGAAGAAGATTGTGTTTTTACGCAAGGAGCGAAGGAGATAAGGAAGAAGACCGATTTAGCACACCGCAACGAAGAGGAAGCATATATTCTTGTGATTCTTGTTTCGTTGTAACGTTGGATGCTAGTTTTCTTGCTTTAACTTATTTACTCTTGTGACGTACTCTGTTTTAATATAATTAGTTTAGTTATTATTTTCTTGTGATTGTGTGTCATGATTTCATATGAACCCATGATGACGATAAGTGCTATTATGGGCTAATCGTGATCATGGGGTTGCAATGGATTTATTATGGAATTCTTTAGTAATTGTTTAATACTTTAGTGTGTGATGATTGTATGATATCTAGTATTGGTTGTGCGTATTCGTCTTATGTGCGTCGCGAACATATAAGATAGGGTGTTAATCTCTTGTGAAGCGACGGTGGATCTTGAGATTTAGAACTTGCCATGCTAGCATAGGTTCATGTATGTTGTGCATGATTAGTGGGTAACTCTAACAGTTTTATTTGCCCTATGTAATCAAAAGGAATAACTTGTGCTTAAATCGTTGTGTTGTCAATTTCTGTAGACATATAGAAACTCAACATAATTGATGACTATTCAACTTCTATCTTAATTGTGGATGCTTGGTAGAATGGTATTAGTACAATGAAAGTTGGCTTTTATCAGTTTCGTGTTATTCGATTAATATCATCACTGTCACATGCTAAAGGTAATAACAATGGTTATAGAAGGAAGTAATAATGAAGTTGTGATCTCATGAGTGTTTTATTATTGATAAATTGAAGTGTTAGTTAAGTGGTTAATTAAGTAGTTAATTGTAGTTAATATTTAATCAACAATTTTAAGTGTTATTATCTTAACATTGAGAAGTAATCATACATTGGTGAGTGAGTTAAATTAGACAATAATTCAGTCTGAGTCTATGTGGGAACGAACTAGAAAGTATTCTATATTACTTGCGAACGCGTATACTTGCGTGAATATTAGCGCGTGTTTTCGCCCTAACAGACGTTCCGGTGGCTGATCCGCCTGTTCGCCTTGGCCAAGTCCCCCTCCAGCCACTGCTTATCATTCTGCAGCACCGTGGCCTGGCCGACCAGCACCTCATTCTGGGCTTGAATTATTCTCAGATCTTCCTCGGCCGCCGTGGACCTCCTCTCTAGCTCCTTGACCTCGGCCATTCTGGCCTCCATATCTCTGACTTTGTCCTCCACGGCAGCAGCCCAAGGAGCAGGGTGCAAAAAATACACAAGGCAAAAGAAATGTGTCAAACGAACGAAGAGAAGAACATAAAGAAGGACTAAGATAAATATATGTTAATAAACTACATACCAGGGATAGGAAAGACATCAGCTCAGTGCAAGCTTCCGTCGGAGAAGCCGCCGCAAAGGAAGGCAGATCAGCAGGAAGCTGTAGACCATAGCACAGGTCGGAAGCCACATACTTCGTCGACTGCCTAGCCGGGTAGACAGTATGATTGGACGTCAGAATGCCCCACTTGGGGACAAATAATTGAACGACCTTGTCTCGACTTCGGAGCTACTTGGAAGAAACCCTCTCTCCCATGAACTCTGGCTCGTCCCCTTCGCCATCCTCCGAAGCCAGAGGGGCATGTTGAAGTGGGACCGCCCTCTCAGCCTCGGGCCTTTCCTCCGTCTCCACTCCAGAAGGATCCGGGATGACCTTCTTGTCGACCACCTTGGCCCTCGCTGCCTCCTCTGCAGCCCTCTTCTCGGCCGCCTTAGCCTTCTTTCTTTCAATGAGTGCCTCCCTGGAAGATACTGGAAGTCAAAGAAGACAGAAGAAAAGACAGTCTAGACAGATATCATAAAGTAGGAAAATATACAAGGCGTAAGGACGGAAGAAAGAAAAGGCAGAATGAACGTAAAGGAAAACAGTTATGTAAAAATAAAACTACAAGTATGAAAGATAGACGAAGGAAAAGACTGTTACCCCCACCCCACAAGCTTAGAAGCCATTCCTTGTCCCGAAACTCTTCAGGATCAAGCTTGCTCACCTTCGTGTCCACTAGGGCCATGTAAAGGTCCTTCTCCTCCTCCATCAAGTTCGACATTATGAGCGTCGAAGCATTGACGTCACACCACACCGACATCTCGGCCAGCTTAGTAGTCATCCAGTCCGGTCAGCCGGCCGAACGTGCAATATTGTAGAAGCCCAGGCTCTTAGGGTTCTTCCGGAAATCATAATGATACCCGAACAGGCGAGTGAGTGGCTGAACCCCGGCTTGGAGGCACCGATTGTGGAAGCAATTAATGTGGATGAATCCATTCGGATCCATCTGCTCTAGTGCAATTCCCATCTGTTAAAGAGCCTTCTCAGAATCTTCAATAGCGGCACTCGGAAGCTGCACTTGAACGCCGCATCGGAGATTCCGACGGCGCAATCTCTATACCCCTTTAGCATGCCAGGAGTGTCGTAGATCCGCTCGTCTTCCTTGGAGGCATACAACCAAAAGAAACCCCGTGGGATAGAATATTTGAAGTATATCTGCCCCACGCGTTCCTTCGACAGCTCCGAGCGGTTGTTGGCCGCAAGATACGATGCCACGGAGCCGAAGAGTGCTCGTCCCGTCCTTTCAGGAAGAATGGAGGAAGTACCAGCCAGAGTGTTCACTCTTGGAACAGAAGTCCCAGCCGGAGGATTCGCTCGGTCCATGTCCCTGTATTCAGAAATAAAGGGACAAATTAGTCCATGTACTCAGATTAAACGAAAAAAGAAAAAATGAAAGAACAAGGGACCGAGTACATGTCCAGTAACCGAGCGAACAAGAGAATTCCCAGAGTCGGCTCCCGAAGGATGTTCTACAGACAAGTCTTCCCAAAGGAAGTTCTTGCCCCCAGAACCCTTCGCATGCCATGTTTAAACTCAACCGGCAAGGAATAAGGAAAGACTAAGCACTCTGGGTCGGCTCCCGAAGGTTGTTCCACAACCAAGAACCCCCTGAAGAGAGTTCTTGACTGAGAACAACTCGCATGCCCTCTTTAAACTCATTGGGTGCCTTTGAAAAGCAAAAACCCAGAAAAGGACCTAGAACCTACCCAGAAAAGACACCCCGTACAAAAAAACAAACACGAAACACAAAACTTAAGCCCTAAAAGCAACCATTAAAAGAAATAGAACCCGCATGCAAAGAACAACACGGAATAACTTGCATGAAAACATAAAAATGAGCAAGAAAGAACATACTAATTTGAAGATGTTGTTAGACTATGATGGGATGGTTGGGAAAAGTAGAATTGTTGCTGCCCGTGATTGAAAAACTTGAGAGAACTATTACTGTTTGTGTTTGGTTGTTGGAAAGTGATAGAAGAAACGCAAGGGTGTACTGTGGCTCTTATATAGGCGCCTAAATATGTTTGGGTGCCAAAAGGGCGACGTTTGGGGATTTTTTAAAATGGATGGCCCAGATGAAAACGGTTGAAATTCAACGGTAGAGATTGAGCTATGGAACGACGTGACAGACAGTTGTCCCATTAATGCATCCACGACATTGCCACGTGTACGAACGGAAATCGAGGCAAGACTAAAGCAATCGTCCTAGGGTTTCTTCACTCTAAGATGTGCCTAGATTGATGTCCATCGGCACGCCCGAATGCCCAGCCGAAAGAAAGGGACATGTTAACTATGGGCCCAATGAGTCCCAACGAATGAAGGCCCATTAGACAATTGGGCCGAAGGCCCAGCAGGACCATGGACCGAAGCTCACAGAGTACTACGGGTCGAGGGTCATCTTTCCTCCAACCGTTGGGATTGCACAAACATAACGCCCCATTTTCACTCCTTTTCATTATTAAGGTGTAACGGACGAAGTATTGATGTCAGAATTGGGTATGAAACCCCTGGGAAAGTAAGAAATAGACAAGGACACACTCATTCTCTCAAATACTCTATATTTTCTTGTATTCCTTAAATCCACTCTACATCCAGATTCTTATTCTCACACTGGAGGTGAATCGAGGGACAATCACTCGCATTCTCTTCCATTTCAGGTAGCCGAAGATCGTTCCTAAGAGACCGATGATCGTTCATTTAGCCCAAAAAAGATCTGGGCGTGACACATAAATTTGATAATTATACAACTTTCATATGCAAGAATATTTTTTTTAAAAATTTGTGCATACCTTTTATTATAAAATTGGTCGTTTTTCGAAAATAATCGATAAATCGATCATAAATATTTTACGAATTTGCTAAATGTCTAATAAATTAATCAATTTTTTATAAATTATCGGATAAATTATAAATCGATATCGCAGTCGATTAGTTGTGATTTCTGAAATATGTGACCATATACACAATAAATTGAATTAGTTTTAAAGGTTTAACTAATAAGCCAATATACAAATTTATTATAATTCAGACTAATGTTGTGACAATCATATTAAATTAATTGCACATTCGAATAGTTTGTCAAATAAAATCTATCGTACTCTTACTAAAATCCAAAATGAATTAAATTGGAGCGTAGTTTCTAAAACAATATAGACATAAATGCACTTTGCACCCTCAAACAAAGTTGAAAAAATAATTTTGTACGAGAACTTTCGGAAATACAACTTGCACCCCTCAACTTCAACTTACTAATTCAGTATGCACCATTTTGCAAATTATAATTAAAATAATAAGGGGTAAAAAGGGAACTTTATTTTAAAATGTAAATAAATTTTATTTGGAATTTCAAAAATAAGTTAAAATATTTATAAAAATGATTTCTTGTATATTAAATATTAATATTAATCAGAATATTTTCATTAAATGCACTTTAAAATCATAACGACGTCAAAGACTTTAAAATGAAATAATTACATTAAATTAAATATATATAAAAAAATTATTTTGAATTTAATTTTGGTAGAATTATATAATTTTTGGCATTAATAATATTACTAAAATTCAAAACTCAACTATATAATATTATTCAAAAAAATTAAAGATATTATTTTATAGCTATAATAATAAATTTAATTTTTAATATAATCTGAAAAATTAAAAAAAAAATTAGTTAATATTTTACTGAAATTCCTATTCTCCCCCTTACTTTTTTAATAATAACCGTCGAAGGGTGCTTTCTGAATTGGCAGGTTGAACCCTCATGGGTGCAAATTGAGTTTCCAATACTATTGATACACATTTATTTTTGAAACAAAATAAGAGAGTGTAAAGTGCAATTTTGTGAACAATATATAACCCAACTTAAAAAGAAAAACAGAAAATACAATACAACCTCACTTGCATCCTAGCTTCCATTTTGAATTGGTGTCGATTATCCCATCCATTCATCTATCATATACACTACAACAACTAGCAACTAGGCAGCAGCACTACTTTTCTGACCACAAAAGTCAACTATGGAGTCACCGGAGTTCCAAGCCGCCGCCTTCAAATCCGCCGAGAAAATCATTCTCCGGTGGGACTCCACCGCCTCCGAAGACGCTCGTGAACGCATGATCTTCGACGGCGATCGCTACGAAATCAACTCTTACTTACAAGCCGTCGATGATGTTCAACGCTCTATCGAATCCACTACTCTCTCCGATGATCAGAACAAAGCTAGTAGCGCGATCCAGATTGCTATGGCCAGGTTAGAAGATGAGTTTCGTAATATTCTTATTGCTAATGCAACTCCAATTGAAATTGATGCGCTTTTAGATATTAATGTTCTCAATTCGAGTCAATCTTCGTTACGAACTGATAGTAGCTCTGGTGATTTTTCGGAGGATAATTTGAGTAGTAATGATGGAGGATTACAGGATTTAGGTGCGATTGATCAGAGTCGAAGAAGTAGTGCGAGTTATAGATCTATGTTGAGTATTAGGGAACTTGATTTGGTTCCGATGGAGATTGTTACTGATCTTCGTAGTATAGCCGAGAGAATGATTTCTGCTGGATATGTGAGGGAGTGTGTGCAGGTGTATGGGAGTGTTAGGAAGTCTGTTGTGGAATCGAGTTTTCGGAGATTAGGTATTGAGAAGTTGAGTATTGGTGATATTCAGAGGCTGGAATGGGAGGTGTTGGAGGTGAAGATCAGGAGGTGGATTAAGGCTGCCAAAGCGTGTATTAGGATATTGTTTGCGAGTGAGAAGAGGTTGACGGAGCTTATATTTGAAGGTTTGGGATCTTCGACGGATGATGCTTGTTTTATGGAGACGGTTAAAGGTCCTGCGATTCAGTTGTTTAATTTCGCGGAAGCGATAAGTATTAGTCGAAGGTCGCCTGAGAAGTTGTTTAAGATTTTGGATCTTCATGATGCTTTGTTTGAGTTGTTGTCTGATGTTGAGGTTGTGTTCTCGTCCAAGTCGGCTGAGTCGATTAGGGTTCAGGCTGAGGAGATTTTGTCCAGGCTGGCGGAGGCGGCTAGGGGGATATTATCGGAATTTGAGAATGCTGTTCTTCGTGAGCCTTCGAAAGTTCCTGTTCCGGGAGGTACAGTTCATCCCTTGACCAGATATGTGATGAATTATATAAGTTTGATTTCTGATTATAAGGAAACGTTGTTCGAATTGATTGTGTCTAAGCCGGTAACGGGGTCTAGATATTCAGAAGATTTAACTACACCTGATATGGATTTTGGGGAAGTGGAGGGGCAAATTCCATTGGCACTTCATTTGATATGGATCATTGTGATCTTGCAATTTAATGTAGAGGGTAAATCTAAGCACTACAGAGACACATCTTTGGTTCATTTGTTTGTTATGAATAATGTGCACTACATTGTCCAGAAGATAAAAGGGTCTCCTGAACTAAGAGAAATGATTGGAGATTTTTATTTAAAGAAATTGACTGGGAAAGTCAGGCAGGCTGCTACTAGCTACCAGAGAGCAACTTGGGTGAGGGTGTTGCACTGTTTAAGAGAGGAAGGACTACATGTCACTGGTAGTTTTTCAGCTGGGGTGTCCAGGAGTGTTTTAAGAGAGCGATTTAAGGCCTTTAATGCAATGTTTGAGGAAGTTCACAGAACTCAGGCTACATGGTTGGTCCTAGATACGCAGCTTCGCGAGGAGCTTCGTATATCCATATCTGAAATATTAATTCCAGCTTACAGGTCATTTCTTGGTCGATTCAGGACCCATATAGAAAGTGGAAGGCACCCCGAGAATTACATCAAGTATTCTGTGGAGGATCTTGAAAATGCTGTCTTAGATTTCTTTGAAGGAAACCCTGTATCCCAGCTCTCACGAAGGAGATCTGGTTGAAAAGGTACATTGATTTTGCCTGTAAAAGTCTAGGACCAAATTCTTTGATTTTTCACCCTACAATACAAGTCATTGGTAATTGGTTTGAGGTATATGCTCGAAATTTGAGAGCTCGAAATACTCCTACTCCTTAAGAGGCAGACCATCAAATTTATAAGGACGTACATGGAGAAAGATCAATATTCTGGAGTGATCAGCTTGAAGTTCTCAAGAATAGACCAATGTACCTGCACACTTTTGCCCCGTAAGCATGTTGTTTGTTATATCTTCTATAATGTCCACTTTTGTTCTGTTTTTGTTTCATTTGTTCATATATGAATTGATGTATAAGTTATGCTCTGATGTATTGAATGCAATAATTATTTTAGATTAAACAAAATTCTTTCTCAGCTTAAGAAATAAAAAGGTTAAGAATTGTTCATCATGTGCCTCATTGGTGGACCAAGCGCGCAACAGCCAGCTATGATGGTCTGAATAAAGGCATTTAATAAATCTATATATATTTGTCATACTTTGTTTTAAATCTACAAGCTCTCCATCAATGCCACATAGGTTGAAATAGACGTAGTTTGTCTGTATTTTTTAGGGCTTTTCATCACCAGTTGAGATCTTTTGTGATTGTAGCTTTTCTGTAATAAACTTGTTATAATTGATTTAGGCAAAAAAAAACTTGTCATGATTGGGAACCCAGGTTTCATACTGAATGGTTCTTAGTGTTGACATGCGGACCACATGAAACTCATGCAGGGTTGATAATTTCATACAGTAACACTGTTTATATTTAGTGCAAATATTGAATTGCATGACACATGTCATTGAGAAGACTTCTTATATCCATCTCCATGTAAACCTGCATCCACGAATGGCAGAAGGCTACCTCTTATAATAGTGCAGGGTCACCTGAATCGACCAAGGATCAGTTGTGCTGCTATTGTTTACTTGCAGATTTATTTATACAACAAGGGTTAGTCTATTTTCGAAATTGTCTCCTTCCTAGGCTATTTAATGTACTTCCATACAATTTTTTAAACAACTCCGCTGACGGTCAGTGAGAAGGCTTCTTATCTCCATCTCTATGTCAACCTGCATCCATGGTCCATGGATGACGAAGGCTGCCTTTTTCTAATAGAAATTGATCCCTTGAATCATCGATCCATGGACTTGTTATGATGCTCATGTTTACTTTGATCAATTATTTTGATGCTCTGACTCCTTTCTATGCTGATTAGTAACACTGTTGAATTGGCAGCTTTTAAAGCTTTCCCAGAATTAGTATTTTATGTTGGATTTAGTTAACCATCTGTATGATTTTGATCTTTTAGCCTATCACAAGGAACAAAGTTCTATTCCATAAAGGTTTCTAAAAGGACATTTTTTGAAGCTATTAGAGAAAGAGAAAGGTGATCAAGTTAACAATTGACCAGAAGGTTACATGTCGTTTCTTTCCAGAAATAGGTACTAACAGCAAGGTGAAAGCTGTGAATCTATCATAACAGATCAAGATTTTGTAATTAGAAAAAAAAAAACAGATCAAGATTTTGTAATTAGAAAAAAAAACAGATCAAGATTTTTGTCCTTGGCTACTTTCTTTTCGAATGATACTTTCTCTATTGATTCTTTTTCAAGTATCTCTAGAATTTTACAACAATATCATTGCTCACTCTGAAGCCCAGGATTTGGATTCAATAGTGGATCTGTGATGCATCAAGTAGCCGTTAAACAACCCATAATGTACTCAAGGAAGAAAAACAGAGCTGCAGGGGCAAAAGGGCCAATTACTCACACGGGTCAAGGCTAAATAAAAGGGTCCAGCGTCTAAGGGCAGAATGGTAATTGGGTAGGGGAGATATAAAAGGGGGAAGACTAGGGTTTGAGGATATCGATTAATTTGTGTAGTAGCAGAACTAAGGAGGCGGCTGGGCGTCTCAAATTGTCCCATAAACTATCCCTATTTTATGCCATCTATCTATGTTAATTAGTAGAATTGTTAATTGATTCTATTACCCACCAGTTAATTCATTACAAAATGGTATCAGAGCACCGATTCGATGGGGCCGCCGACGTTGAACCAACGATTGGAGGAAATAGAAGGGAAGGTAGCAGGTCTGGAAAGCTCGATATCAACGATGGTTTCGAATGCTGTGGAGAAGGCTATTGAGGCTATGAGGCACTCGTTGACAAAGGTATTGATAGACGGGCAAAACCAGGCCACAAAGAAATTGGGGACTGAATTAGAAATTGCAGCAGGCCGTTTAGAAGGACGAATCTCCCGTAGCCGTGAGTATCAGGAGTCACTAATCAACACTATGAGGAACGAGCAGATCAAATTTCAGGCGGAGGTACGCAGTACTTTGACAGAGTTTCAGACCTTCCAAGCACCAGCAAACGACAAACTTGAAGGCAGCGTTAACCAACCAGCCTCTGGAATAGCAGGTATGAACACTCATGTTCAAGGTTTTCCTACGCCATTACTGGGTTTTGATGAGGGTGGACTGGGGTATCGAGTTAGGCAATGGGATGGTTATGGTGGTGGAGGGGGTAGGAACGATGGGGGTGGATACGGTGGAGGTGGGTCTGTGAGTGGGCCTGGGAATTGGAGGTTCCGTAAACTGGATATGCCGTTGTTTGATGGCAGTGATCCTGATGGGTGGATTCTTAGGGTGGAACGTTATTTTCAATTTTATAAGTTAGCTGAGGAGGAAATGTTAAATGCGGTTGCAGTAGCGTTGGAGGGAGATGCCTTGAGGTGGTATCAGTGGGAGAACAAAAGACACCCAATACGCCACTGGTCTGATTTGAAGACATTTGTGTTGAAGCAGTTTCGATCAGCCAGTGGGGGTTCATTATACGAGCAATGGCTTTCAACAGTCCAGACGACCTCTGTGAGTGAATACAGTAGAAAGTTTATTGAAACGGCTTCTCCCCTTGATCGCATTCCGGAAAATATTTTGATGGGGCAGTATATCAACGGACTGAAAGATGAGGTAAAGGTGGAGGTAAGATTGTTAAACCCTGTAAGTTTAGAGCAAGCTATGAAGGTGGCCACACGCGTAGAGGAAAGGAATAGTGTAACAGGGGGCGGGAAATCAGGTTTGAGCTCTATTCGTCCGGGACCGTTTCCAAGTTTCTCTAAGGGGTCATCATCGGTCTCCAATCAACCTTATGGGTTGCCCACTAGTCCTCCAGTATCTCGAGCTTGGAGCATGAGGTCTAATGAGTCCCAAGCCTCGGTTCAATCCCCAACTACACGGTCACCCTCTAGAAATGTCCCTGGTGGAATTAAAAGGTTAACTGAAAGGGAATTACAAGACAAGAGAGCCAAGGGATTGTGTTATCGCTGTGATGCCAAGTGGTCCATAGGCCACCGCTGTCAAAAAAAGGAGTTAAGTGTATTATTAATAGAGGAGGAAGATGAATCAGAAGGGGAAGAAGGGGACAACCTTCCTTCACCCACGGAAGAGGTGACCACAGAAGTGTCGTTAAACTCAGTGATAGGATTGACAAACCCCAAAACTATGAAATTAAAAGGGTCCATAGGCGAATATGAAGTAGTGGTACTAATAGACCCTGGGGCGACCCACAACTTTGTTTCCCTTGAATTGGTGAAGGAATTAGGGATACCAGTGGAACCAACAGGGAGTTTTGGTGTGTGTTTGGGTAATGGGGACTCGGTTCAGGGAGATGGAATGTGTAGAAAGGTGAGGCTACAGCTAAAAGGCGGTATCGAAGTGGTTTCAGATTTTTTACCATTGGGGTTGGGCAACTCAGACGTGATATTGGGAGTGCAATGGCTGGAAACCCTGGGCGTGGTTATGACTGATTGGAAAAAGCAAGAGATGACGTACAATATCCAAGGGAAGCCAGTGACACTAGTAGGGGACCCCTCCTTAATCCGGTCCAGAATCTCCCTGAAGGCCATGATCAAGTCCTTGAAAAAAATTGGTGGGGGATTTGTCGTGGAATGCAGACAAATGGAGGCCCTTGAATTGCAGCAAGCAGAAAAAGTGAGATCACAGTCGAGTGGGGAAGTGACAAAGGAGTCTATGTTCTTAACGGACATCTTGCAAAGGCATGCCAAAGTGTTCGAAGAACCTAAAGGGTTGCCCCCCAAACGAAATCATGAACATGCTATACGACTAAAAGGAGGCAGTGAACCAGTGGGGGTTAGGCCATATAGGTATCCCCAATGCCAGAAAGACGAGATTGAGAGGCTCATTAAGGATATGTTAGCGGCGGGGATCATCAAACCATCTACTAGCCCATTTTCAAGCCCGGTTCTCCTTGTGAAGAAGAAAGACGGATCATGGCGTTTTTGTGTGGATTATCGAGCGTTAAACAAGGAAACCATTCCGGATAAGTACCCGATTCCGGTCATCGATGAACTTCTTGATGAGTTGAGTGGGGCATTCGTGTTTTCGAAGATAGACTTGAAAGCTGGTTACCATCAAATTCGGGTTCAGGAAGAAGACACTCATAAAACGGCTTTTAGAACGCATGATGAGCACTATGAATTCCTTGTGATGCCATTCGGGTTAACGAATGCACCTGCCACTTTTCAATCTCTTATGAACGATGTTTTCCGACCGTTTTTAAGGAAGTTTGTTTTGGTTTTCTTCGACGACATTTTGGTTTATAGCAAAAGTCGAGAAGAACACGTTAACCATTTGCAACAGGTGCTGGAAAAACTGGAAGAGCATAAATTAGTGGCCAATAGAAAGAAATGTGAGTTTGGAAAGGAGTCAATTGGTTACTTGGGCCATGTAATATCACGACAAGGAGTTGAGGTGGACAAGGAAAAGGTCACTGCCATCCTGGAGTGGCCTCAACCAACCAATATAAGAGAGTTACGGAGTTTCCTGGGAATGACGGGCTACTACAGGAAATTTGTGTCACAATATGCTCAGATCGCACATCCCCTTACAGAACAACTCAAAAGGGATAACTACGGCTGGAACGAGGCTGCCACCCAAGCTTTCAGTCATCTTAAAAAGGCCTTGACCACAGCTCCCGTTCTGTTATTACCTAACTTCAAACAGCCCTTCATTGTCGAAACCGATGCTTCGGGATACGGAGTAGAGGCTGTACTTATGCAGCAGAATAGGCCTGTAGCTTTTTTCAGTAAATTGTTGGGGACGCGAGGGCAACAAAAATCAGTATATGAAAAAGAGCTCGTCGCTATTGTGTTAACAGTCCAGAAATGGAAGTATTATCTTTTTGGAAGGCATTTCTAATAAGATCCGATCAACAGAGCCTCCGATTCTTGACACAGCAGCGAGAAATTAGCGCAGAATATAAAAAATGGGTGGCAAAATTACTTGGGTTCGATTTTGAAATACAGTTTAAACTAGGGGCAGCCAATCGAGTGGCAGATGCCCTATCCAGGAAAAGGACAGGGGAGGTAGTGTTGTGTGAGCTGGTCTCAACTCACGGCGTCTCGTGGGAACAGTTGAGTAAAGAAGTTGAAGCTGATCGGGATCTACAGTTAATAATTCAGGGGCTGAAAGGGGAAGAGGGAGAAACCAGCAAATTTCACATGGTGCATGGGGAGTTAAGGTACAAAGGGCGAATGGTTGTCCCCAGGTCATCGAAGGTTATACCAAGCTTGCTAGAGGCTTATCACGACTCTCCGGTGGGAGGACATGCGGGAGAAGTAAAAATGTATTTGAGGATAGCAAAGGACTGGTATTGGAAAGGAATGCGGGGAGATGTGACAACTTATGTGAGGCAGTGTGTTACTTGTCAACAGCAGAAAGTTTCACAGCAAGCTCCAGCTGGATTGTTACAACCATTGCCCATTCCGAGCCTGGTTTGGGATGATATCACAATGGACTTTATAGAGGGGCTTCCAATGTCTCAGGGGTACAATGATGTCTTGGTGGTGGTAGATCGTTTAACTAAATACGCTCATTTCTTGGGTCTACGCCACCCGTTTGATGCGTTTTCAGTAGCAGCTGTGTTCACTAAAGAGATTGTCAAACTACATGGATTTCCGAGGTCGATTGTATCTGACCGTGATCGAATTTTTGTGTCGACTTTTTGGAGGGAGTTATTTAAGCTGCAAGGATCGAAATTAAAACACAGCACGGCTTACCATCCACAAACGGATGGCCAATCTGAAAATGTAAACAAAGGATTTGAAACCTATCTTCGCTGTTTTGTGGGGGCAAGCCAAAAAGTTGGGCTAAATGATTGCATTGGGCTGAGTATTCCTATAATACTGCTCCCCATTTGTCTACAAAAATCAGCCCCTTCAAGGCTTTGTATGGCAGGGAGGCACCACCAATTCTACGAATGGATAGAGGCCAAGCTACAGTGAACAGTGTAGAGGAAATGTTGCTGGAACGGGACTATATATTGGATTATCCGCAATTTCATCTGCACAGATCCCAGCAGCGTATGAAACATTCAGCTAATGCACACCGACGTGATGCAAACTATGTCGAGGGTGACTGGGTATACCTCAAGATTCAACCGTATAGACAGCAGTCCTTGGCGAGAAGACCCTTGAAAAATTAGCAACTCGATACTATGGACCTTTTAAGATCATCAAGAAAGTAGGCGTCGTAGCATACCAGTTAGAGTTGCCCAAGGATAGCAGAATACACCCAGTTTTCCATGTTTCGCAACTTAAGCGCGCAGTGGGACAGGTTCCTGCAAATCCCACGATTCCAACCCAGTTAACTGAAGAATTAGAGTTGTTGGTGGAACCTGAGGAGGTGTTGGAGGTCAGACAAGTAAAACAAGGGTCAAACTTGAAATTAGAAGTCTTGATACAGTTGAAGGGATTGCCCAAGTTCGAAGCCCCTTGGGAAGAGGTGGAGCGGGCAAAATTACAATTTCCGGACTTCCACCTTGAGGACAAGGTGAATCTTTGGGGGCAAGGTAATGTGATGCATCAAATAGCCGTTAAACAACCCATAATGTACTCAAGGAAGAAAAACAGAGCTGTAGGGGCAAAAGGGCCAATTACTCACAAGGGTCAAGGCTAAATAAAAGGGTCCAGCGTCTAAGGGCAGAATGGTAATTGGGTAAGAGAGATATAAAAGGGAGAAGACTAGGGTTTGAGGATATCGATTAATTTATGTAGTAGCAAAACTAAGAAGGCGGCTGGGCGTCTCAAATTGTCCCAGTAAACTATCCCTATTTTATGCCATCTATCTATGTTAATTTTGTTAATGGATTCAGTTACCCAACAGTTAATTCATTACAGGATCACAGTGACCCCCATCTCTGTAAACAAAGTAACAAACCCAGTGAGAAGTCCAATTTTTTTGTATTTCGAGTTGGGCTTAGATCTCATTAATAAATTTTCTCATATATGAGTGGTCTGGCTTCGTTTTAAGTGAATACGAAATTGTAAGTTCTGGGGGAGAAAGGTAGTTGAGTGCAAACCAATTCATCCCACTCACGGATAAAGGCGAAATATCATGTGTGTGTACCTCCTTGTGATGCACATAATGACTCTAGTCATCTAGTGGTTCTCCTTCCATGCACCAACGGGGAGAAAGACCAACATGAGATTATTTTGTTTTGTAGGTAAGAGACTGTTCTATTCAAACTGGGTTCAGTTTCTCACTTTTCTTCCTCCTTGTACAAATACACATAATCTATTAAGAAAAATAGTAAACCACTTTCATTTTACAAAAGAGAAATCATACTAAAAGCATTCTAACAAAATATTCGTGCCATTGTACATTTAAGACAGAAAATAAAATGATGCACAAGTAAATGAAGTACAAATTATGCCCTAAATCGCAATCAAAAGTATGTTTGCAGGAACAGAAGAAACATTATAACAATTACTTGAAAATTAGAATCGCTGAATAACAGAGAATCTCACATCTGCCTATCAGATGCTTGATTTACCATGGAACATTAAAATGCTTGATCTCACATCTGCCTGTCAACCACTCCAACCTCCAAATTGCTTCAATATTCATACAAATTCAATTCATACGCAAAGGGAAACAGTGTCTACGTGTGGGGATTAAAAAACAAAAATTCTCTGGACCTACAGCTAGTTTGGTGGTGACTACCGCGAAGACGGATTTGCAAGAACTGAAGGTTAGAGAATTCTGAAATCTCCAGAGAACTACAAAGGCACACTTAATATCTAGATTTGTGTCACCTCTAACAAATTCCATCATAAGCTTTAAATAATTATGAGATTGAAGAATCCAAATTATTTTTAGACACTCCAACCACAATAAAAATATTAGAACGATAATACCATTAACACATTTTGGGAATCTTCTTTTGATAGCTTAACACATTTCAATCTTCAATTATACTGTCCAATAAGTGATGATATGCAGCACTTGCATTTGGAAGGGTAAAAGAACTTGAACATTATCTTTACCAATTTTGAAAATAAACATATTCGGAGGATTACACAAAACTGTGCATGTTGAGAATCATAGAGGAGACGGAATCAAAATGACAATGAGACCTAGTTTAATTTCCCAGTGCCAATCACCCGCGATAATATTTGCGGAAGATATTCACAGTAAATCCACATTAGTCCATATCTAGAAATTCCATCCTCTTTCTCATGGTACCCTTCAAATCTGAAGCCTCTCTTTCAGCTTTCTGAGCCTGTCAATAAAAAACAAAATTGTATTGCAAGAGGGTAATCAGGATATTCCTTTTTAAGATACAAGTACCAATACTTTAACAGCATAATGGTGTTTAACTGTTTCCTAATTGATAAAAAAGAAATCTACCAAGCCCACATCTTTTTACCCCCAAGTAAGCCCACATTCATATCGTTGAATTTTATGTTATTCATTGCATCGGGCACCAAATTTAGTTTTCTACACCAGGCATTTACTTTACCAATATTCGTGAATACAAGAAAGGTAAAATCCAGAAGAGAGCAAGTAACCTTTTTAATGATATGAGAGCAGTTTATAAAATAATGCAGTACTGGCACCAGTTTTTCTTTGCTGATATTAGAGTAAAGCAACTACATATCAATTACTAGAAAATGAAATGCAACAATAAGTGATCGGTAAATATAGATTATTTAAAAGTCCAGAGAGCCCAACAAAAAAAAAGTCCAAAGAGATTCAACAATAATGATATTGATTACAAGTTCATGACTTCAGGACCTATTCAAGTAGTTTACCAGCACTTGGAAAGAACCAACCAGAGCCAAGTACATGGTCGGATAAGATTTATTATTAGTGTAAGATATACAGATTTATCTAAAAAAGAGTATTATGTGCTGGAGTGGTTCTTCGTAATGTATGTTTAGATGGACACAATCAAACCCATTTCTCGATTCAATAGAAGCCCAAAGAGGTGAATGGGTTCCAAATAACAAGAGATATGTAAAAAGCAGGTCCAATTCCTACACCTATTCCTAACCCTAAATATAATGTAACGACATAGGGATCCATAAGTAAACAGAGTATCTATTTAGATACGCTCAAAAGACCCCTTCTCATAATGAGAATGTAAATAACCCTATTCCGGTCTGGTCCGGTACAGAATGAACTTATAATCATGGAAAAGTAATTAAAATTAATACTATTCATCCATTTTTACATGATCTACTTTAATGACCATCAACTTTGTGAACATAAAAAAAAGTGCCATATGGCCAAACTACAGCGTTGGATGCTGAGAGAAAATATTAAATTCCTTTCAAAGTAACAAAGCTGTATCCTACTTACCCTTTTTATCTCCGCGGGTGAAACACGAGTCATATGCAGGGGAAGCTCATCCTTTTCCAAATCCTAACCAACCAGGAAAACGTACTACAATAAGTCTTAATTATTTTAAAACAAATGATTGCAGAAAAAAGAATACCAACAGTAAGACTTATACCAGTTCACCAATCAATACAACATTCTCCCCACGAATTATATATAGCCCTAATGGAATGTCACAATATACTTCACCAACAATAACTCGCTCGCATGCACCTTCAAGGACAGCATTAGCTGCAGCATCAAAACAATTATAGTCAGTTAGCTCAACTTCAAATATGAGCATGAAAATGTCTCCTACATGAAAAGGGTAATAAACAGTACCAAATTGATCAAAAGAACGAAGTATTCCCAACAGTTTTCTCCCGTCTCGCAGCAAAACAAGAAGTTTCTCTGTACAAAACAGAAAAAGTGAACTTAAAAAGAAATGCACAACTTGCTTAGGTTTCTTATTAAGTGGTAAATCTCTGTAAATTGTCCCTAGGCAACGCTACTGAGCAATAATTATGTAATCTACATGAATAAATAAACATATCTTAGAACACATAATCTTACTCACATGTCAACTAGTTCAACTACACTGATAAAGTTACAGCCAAACTTGGAAAATTCATCTTCTTTTCCTAAACTGATATTCAAACAAGTAAATTATAAGTAGTTAACTTATATGAACTGACCTACCCTAGTAAGAGCAAGTCCAATGCATGGCTATATTTAGTCTTATAGCTATAATATAGGACTAAAATCGTAAAACTCAATGCCAATGCATAGCTATACATTGATGGATAAATGCATAAATTGATATTTGGTCTTATATTTGAGACCAAAAATGGTTATAGCCATCCTTGCCACATCATCAAATAACTAATAATGGTCCACTTTAAAAATAAAGTGAATGAGTTGGATAAAATGTTAGCTAAATATGAAATTATTTGATTGTAAAATACAACTAGCATTGGAGTGCAAGCGCTATTTTAGCACCAAAAACCACTTTTTGGTGCCATATTATAGCAATGGCTATAGCCATTTTTCATCTAGCATTGGACTTGCTCTAAGCAAAGTAGTAAAGTACTATAAATAATTACTAAATTAAAAATGATTAAAAAGGATAAACTTCGGTGAATTAACTGCGCTACCCCCAAGGGTTTCACATCAGAAGAACAGAGAAAAGTCATAAATCACAACCATGAACAATGGGGAGACTCAATTCAGTCCAATTCACTACGTCAATAACGGAGACTAACATAATTAGTGGGGGTTGCATGACTTATAAAAATGGACTAAGGACCCAAACAATTGGGCTTACTATGAACTGCCTACATATTTTGTAATTCCTGACCTCCTTACCCAAGTAAATTAGATACCCTAGTTTCTCTTCAAGAAAAAACTAAACCATTTACTAATAAAGAAAAGAGATCCCTTTAATTTATTTTTTTGAAAGTAAAATCCCTTTCATTGTTATTCCCCATCAAGTGCCTACCTCTTTCAATGCTCCATAGGCACAATGTTTGGAGTGCTGAGAAGAATCGCATCAATTACATGTTTTTGTTTGTCCGACAACAAACATGTAGGTGTTAGTTTATCAGTAAATAAGACTCAATTTCACCACCAAATCCTACAAGTCGATACCTTTTATAAAACAATACAGTTGCTTCTTGGTCGCTAAACTCTAATCTTCTTAAACAGAATGTGTATAACTGTACTCAGGATTAAACCTGGGTTTAATTATCATCCTATTTAAACAACACATGCAGTAACCATGATCCACCAGTAATCTGCAGGATCACTCACACATTTTTAACTAGCTTGTTGGCTTTGCCCACTTGTAAAACCAAAAGGAAGAGTACTGACATCAACAATTCGCTTACTACAACGCATATCCAATCAATACATACGAATTCGACCAAGCAAACAATCTCACAAATTCACAATGCACAAAAAAACAATCTTATTACACAACACAAACACTAAATGGCAGAACTCAAATTGTACAATAGTCTTCAAACAAAACCCAAAAATTAAAACTTTATCACAAAGTCTCCCGAAAGAAGTCGAAAGAAACATCACCAACTCATAACAAACACATACACAGCATCAATTCACAACAACAAATAAAAAAAAATCAAGACTTCCATAAAAAAACCCCAAAAAACCAAAAACAAAAATCATGCAGCTCATACTAAACACACAATTATAAACATGTAAATAGAGAGAGAGAGAGAGAGAGAGAGAGAGCTCACTGTCAAGATAACTAGCGAGAGAAGTGGAGAGATGGAAATCCTCAGGACCCGCCCAAGACATTTGATTAATTTGTTTTCGGTTTGGCTAAAAAATATTAACCGAAATTAACAAAACAAATTGCAGCATTGGCAGCACCTAAAGCCTTGAATCTTTATGCCCCAAACTAACTTAATTTAAAGGAAGATAATTAATGACCCCTAATCGAGTTATAAGCTACTCAGATCTAAGCCCTAATTAAAGTCGACTATCCCCAAAATCAAATCTGGGGGGTGTGAGAAATTGATTAATTAAGTAATTTCAATTCTCACCCCCTTGGATTAATTTTTCCTATCCCACGAATGATTTTGTAGCTGGCTTCTCACACTTTCTGCGTTCTGGTCATTCAACTTTTACTTTGTTTCTTCTTTGACCCAACTATTTGTATCTTTTACAATAAGGCTGCATAACTTTTGTAATTATTTTAAAACTAATACTCCAACTACGGCTATAAATTAGTCGAATCAAACCGAACTCTATATTTCAATTCGTTAAAAATATATCAAATCCATGAACTTAAACTTAAACTTTTATATGAAAAACAAACTATCAACCATCTATCTGCTACTATGGCAGTTTTTTCTCTCTGTCTTCTATGACAGCTTTATTCTTATTATTTTGCTTCATAATCATTAGCATATATCCATTTCATTATTAGATCAAATCATTTATTGTTCTCAGATCCCACCACTAGTTTTTAAAAAAAGATCTAGTATTATGGCAAGGCATGAGGATTCACTGGAGGATATGTATGCAAAGCTTGTTATCGAGGAGGACGATGAGGAAGGGGTTATAGTGCCGAGTACTGAAATTGTAGAACAACAACAGTCATATGTGTTGATTGGTAGATTCTTAACAGAGAGGAATGTTAATTTTAATGTCATGCAAAACGTAATGACATCCCTGTGGAGGCCAAAGGAGGGGATGGATGTTACGACCGGCATTTTATGTAATATTATTTGTGAATAATATTAAGTTAAATAAAAATATATTCAATGCTTGTACGTTTGTGTGAGTGAAAATTTCTGCATTTTAAATTTGCTTTGGGTAGTATATGATTTTTTCAAAGCAAGAATTTATTTAATTTCTTTATTTTTGATTTATAAGGAATATTCTAAGCTTTGGAAAAATTTTCTTTTAAAAGACATTTTGTACACAAATTGTGAAAATGATTTTATAAAGTCTCTAAAAATACAAGTTAATTTATGGTAGAAATTTTATAATTTTTGAACTTGTATTTTATTTTATAAAAATAAATTATTATAAATTTTAGTTGTCATAATTATTAAATTACATGAATAACCTTGCATGCAAACTCTCTTCTATTTAACCAAAGGGCAAAGAAGACATTCTCCACCCCACTAACTCACATTTTGCTAGCCAAATTACCTCCTTGACCTTGCATGCAAATTTGCCTAACTTTAGCTAGAGGGTTACTCTTGTCATTTCCTAAATCCACTCACATTTAGCCAAGTCAAAGACATAAAAACAAAACTAAAGTGATGATCACTCCATTTTCACTCCACCCTCCCCTTTTCTCCTCCCTCCCTCTCGGCTCAACCCTCCCTCTCGGCCATCCCATAGCCGAGGCCCTCCATCCCCTTCATTTCTTCATTCTTTCACCCAAACAATCATCTTATATTCAAGTAATTTTACTCCCTATATGTTATTCTTATATATTTCAAAAGTTTAGAGTGAAAAACCTATGTTTTGACCTTGCATGGTGATGTTTTTGTTAAACTCAAAGTGAACCTCCTTGATTCTTGTGAATCTAAGGCTTTCACCATGAGTTATAGTATCATAGGGTCAAGAATGGCTAGACATAAGAGTGTTACACTTATGCGAATGCTGTTTTTACCCTAATCCATTCGGCCATGACTTGATAGGAGCCGAATGGATGGTGTTTTGTTGCCTTGTTAACATTTTTGTGTATTTTGTGATGATAACATGAATTTTGTAGTAAAGTCTTGATAAAATCCTTTTGCATGCTAGTTGATCATTTAGTTGTAATCCATGCTAGGCTTGCATGTTGAATTATGATAAAAATTTATTTGGAAATCATGTTGATTTGGCTTGAAAGATCCGAAAGCATGCATGCATACAAATCACTTTTGATTTTTGGAAGTTTTGATCATTTAGATTCATGGTTGTTAGTGAGCCTTAATTTCAGTAGGAATAATGTATTAATATTGATTTATACTTCTTATTGCATGGTAATATTTCGTGGTTATCTTTTATAAAAAAAAATATATATATATATATCTTGTTGCTTCAAGAGCATAAAGGTTTGTGATTTGTAAAGAGTAGTCTCTTTTATTTTGCCATAGTTGCACCATAGGTAAGGATGATCTCACCAAGGGTATTTTGAGAAAAAGGGAGTTAGTTCAGTAGAATACCAAGTATAAGTCTTGGTTTAAGTATTTAGTTGTTGATAATTGGGTTTGTCAAGTCAAAACCTTGGAAAATGAGAGTTATAGTTTCTGCAGAAAAATCAGTTTAGTACCCTGAGGTTTAGAGTGAGTTTTGACCATGTCATTGATGTGCACTTTGAGGCCCAAGCCACCAGAAGTTAGTATGGGGAGTATATAATAGGTTTTAGGAGTTGGTTGGAGGTTTGCATGTCATTTGGTTAGGTGCACAAGTAGAATAACAAAATCTGTCCAGCAGGGGACAGTTTTGTTGCAACTTAGAAATAGGGAGATTTGGCCATGTCATGGGTAGGCCCTCATTAGGCCCAATTGGGCCTTAGTTAGAGGGTATGTCAGAGAAGTTTTTCCAACCATAGTTCATAGGATATGAGCTAGAACCATGTGTCACAAGTTAATTCAAGTCAGGGCATTTTCTGCCCAGAAAAACAGGGGTACCTTGGACTTTTAGCTTAGGCCCAAGAAGGCCCAAGCCAGGCCTTTGAGCCACATCAAGCTTGTGAGATGCCCTTAGGTCAGGAGAGTCTTGTGTAAAAATTTTGAAGAAAAACTTGTAGTTTAAGAGTGTCTAATGCACTCAAGAAACCTTAGTTACCATTCTGAAATTTGCACCAGTGAGCACTTTCACTTATCACATAGTTTTAGAACACTTAGAAGTGAGTATTAGGTCGACCACCATAGTTGTAAGATAGTATAAGGTCAGTAGAACAAAAGGCACAAGTGAGGGTCAATAGGTTTTGGATAATTTAGGAAAGGCACATTGAGTTAGGAAGCCCAAATTCGAAGACTTCGTTTAGTTAGCGACCAAGTAACTTAAGTGGTGAGTCGAGATCATCCGAGCCTAGTGTGGCATTATGGTGTATGTGATGTTATTTGGTATTAATATACGATATGTGATTATGTGGCTACGTGTGTACATTTGAAAATATAAATGGTGGATATGAATTAAGTGTGTATAGGCCTAAGTGCCATCCATGTTTAATTTCGGGTTGTAAATAGGTTAAGATGGAAAGAATATATTATAATGAGGATTATTATTATTTATGTAGGATCTCGAGACGAGGGAAAACTTGCCATAAAAGTCGAGTGAAGCTCCAGTTGTTGCTCCTACCAGTCAGACCAGACCAGTCTATCTCAAGGCAAGTGATTCAACTTGACCTTCGCATTTACTGTAAACAGTTCATATATATATCGATGCAATTATCCTGAGTCATTTTGATATATTTAAATCAAGAGTATCTTTTGTTTATCTTTGAGTTACATAGAGATGCCATGAACCCTCGAGTACGTATTGCAAGTAGTTCAAAAGTCTTTCATGATAGTTTAATGCCATGATAAAATAGAGATGTGTTATAATACCTTATTGATCCTTTTGATTATCATGCTATTGATCCCTGAGAAATCTTGATGTTGCACCCTGATGCTTTGATTCAACTCTTGAAATAACCTCGATAGAAACTTTATCTTGATACCTAAAAGCCAATCTTTTCTTAAATTCATTCATGATTGTTTGATAACCCTATCCTTACCCTAAAGCTTGATACCCTGTTATATCTTGAGCTGATGATCACTTCCTTTATATTTTAACACCTCTATCCTATTGGAACCAGTGATGCTTATCTTCTTGATGTTCTAATACCTATACCTTGTCTACAACCGTTGCTTTAAGCCTAGTTTGGCATTACTCTTTCATATTATCCAATAGCCTTGCTTAATTTCCTTGTCAAAATTCTTGTTTATGGAAATCTCTCGATTACCCTAATATAGTAAAGTCTAGTGGATCATGGCCCTGAGGTTTAGTGTCATATTTCCAGTGTTTCAAGTTGATCTATAATCCCCTGATAAAAATGATTTCAGTCAAAAGAGATTTTGTCATAAATCGGCATCAGTTTTCAAAATGAATAAAAGGTGGATTTTTCAGTCCCAAAGGGGGACAAATGTTTTCTTGAATGGTGGATCTGGACTGAGACGCGAGTCCTTTCCACACTTATATTAGGCTTAAAAGTTGCCTAGGGATTCCCAATAATGTTTTAGAACCCAGCGAGGTTCGGGATTACTTCGCGGCTGATCACCGGCTGTAATCCGTAGCGTCATAAAATGATTTTGATTAAGAATGGTTTTAAAATTTGTTTTGATGCAAGCAAAATGATGCCAATTCACATAAGTTTTATCTCTCGATTATCATTGATTATGTCATTCCATTGTCATTCCTAAAGGTATATCTCGATTTATGCTTTGCGTTGTATTGTTAGCACTTGTTGAGCTTTTGGCTCACTTCTTGCTTTATCCTGATATTACAGCTAGCAGCCATGGTTAGATTCAAGCAGACTGCCCGTAAAACCTGTGATGCTGATGCTTATGTTCGAGCTCAGGTAGAATAAGTAATAATAGTTGTGTGAGGACTCGGTATTTGTAATCAGATGTAATAGTTGGTAGTGTTGGGCTGTTCCAAACCCTAAACTGTAAGATCTTGGATTTTGGTTGTGTAATACTCATTAAAATGATGTAATAGCTATAATTATTTTGCTATTTAAGTTGGGGGTGTGACAGGTTTTGGTATCAGAGCTACGGTTTAGAGTCCCTGGACAGCCCAAATAGGTTATAGGATTTGTGTGTAGGTTATAGATATTACGCGAGAGAGAAGGTAAAGTAAATTATTATTAATACTCCTCTTATTGGTTGTCAGCAAAGGGCGCATTCCTCGTCATCCTCTGGGTCGGACGACACTATTGCTTTCTCCGTGTATGCTGAGTTGAGGCGCGAGTTCGACATGCTTCAGGGCAAGTACGACCGACTGATAGACCGACTGAAGAACGTGTATCCGGACAGCCGAAACTACGAAGGGAAGCCCAAGGAGCAGATGATTGCGAGACTTGAGACCTTGGTTCAGTACGTCAACACTAAGCTTGAGGAGATGCCAGCACACCGAGACCGTACCAGCCAGTATGTCATTCAGATGGTGGCGGATGAGCTCCAGAGCATTGTGAAGACGCTTCGAGAGGAAAAGACTACCAAGCCCCGTTCAGATGGAGTGGAGCCTTAGTTCTTTCCATTTACCTTTCATGATGTTGTACTATCAGACTCTATGGAATCCCCAGTTGTTTCCGTCTTTCCTTTAAATAAGCCTGTTATTCCTAGAATCAGACTATGTCCCAATCCTATGTACTGTGACCTTTAAAAATTTCAATAATTATGTGCTATTGTTCTATTTGCTCTCAACTGTTATTTTATGTTTTTATCATCATATCTGCTTAATTTGGAAACTTGACCCCATATGTAAATGAGAATGCCATGCGATACCCTCGAATCATTTTATCATTCATATTTGTTATAACACAACTCTTATTTCAGGATCATGCCTCCCAAAAAGAAGAATCCAACAACCACCTTCACCACAGACCCAAATATTCTTCGACTACTGGAAACCTTGCAACAGCAAACCAATGCTATAGCTCAACAACAACTAACTCTTCAACAACGAATTGAAAACCAAGATAACCGTGAGCCATACCAACCACCTGAACCACCAGTACCACCAAGACAAATTGTCACTTTCAAGGCTTTTCAGAATGTGAATCCACCTGTATTTCATGATACCACTGATCCAGTGATAGCAAACACCTGGATCAAGGAGATGGAAAGGGCTTTTGAGTTGGTACAGTTAGGAGACGATCAGAAGACGCCGTATGCCACTTACTTCTTGAAGGGAGAAGTCATCTATTGGTGGGAATCAGTAAAAGCTATGGAAGTCACTCAGCAGGTTTCTTGGGAGAGATTTAAAAAGTTATTTCTGGACAAGTATTACCCTAAGTACATGCAGAATCAGATGGAGCTAAAATTTCTTGAGTTGAAGCAAGGGAACATGACTGTATTGGAGTATGAGAAGAAGTTCACTGAGTTGTCAAGGTTTGTGACAAAGTATACCAGCACTGAGGAGGAAAAAGCAAAGAAATTTCAGCAAGGATTGGAGCCTTGGATCAGAGATAGGGTGGCTATGTTTGAGCTTGAAACTTATGCGGGAGTAGTACAGAAAGCTGCTCTGATTGAGAATAATGGGATGCAGTCAAGGAAAGAGAGGGATAACAAGAAGAGGAAGGTTCCATTTTATGGAGAAAAGTCTGAAGCTGGAAGTTCGCAAGATCGGAATGTAAAGAGGATTGGTTTCCAGAAGGGCGGAAATTTTCAAAGGAAAGGAAATTTGGGCAAAAGGCAAGAATCAAAAGGGAACAATCAGGCAAGCCAAGGGCAAATTGGAGAAAACAGGTTCCAGAGGCCAGAATGCAAGCACTGTGGAAGAAGGCACCCCGGAGTATGCAATAAGCTGAGTATGACCTGTTATAGGTGCAATCAGAAGGGACATTTGGCAAATGAGTGCAAGATGCCGAAGCCAGGAGTTACGTGCTACAAATGTGGGAAGACTGGACACATGGCTAGGGAGTGTAAGGCAACAGGACCAGTCAGAGCTCTGATGAACGTGGCAAGTACCAGTGCAAGCGTGCCAGCTGAGGTATTGGCATTACCTCCACCACCCGCACCAACCCCGCAAGCAACAGCAAGGACATTTGATCTAAAGATGAAAGATGCTGTTCAGAATTCTGAGGTGATAGCAGGTACACTTTTACTCAATAATGTCAAAGCCAAAGTATTGATTGATTCGGGAGCCACAAGATCTTTCATATCAGAATCTTTTGTTGATAAGATCCAATGTGATAAAACGGTTATGAGTGAGGTAGTAAATGTGGTAATTGCGAACCAAGAGAAGATTCCTGTGAATCAATTTTGTCCAAAATGTGAGATTGATATTTCGGGATATAAGTTCTCGGCCGATTTGATACTCTTCAAGCTGGGAGAGTTTGATATAATTTTAGGAATGGATTGGTTAGGAGAGAATAGCGCTCAGATAAATTGTAAGACCAAGAGAGTGTATTTAAAGACGAAGAGTGGAGAGAAGGTAGTATTTAAGGGACAGAGGCAAAAGCGACTATTTCTTACAATTATTCAGGCTAAGAAGTTACTTAGAAAAGGTTGTGAGTCGTTCCTAGCATATGTAGTGGATTCAGAGAGAGGCAGCCCCAGCATGGAAGATATTCCTGTAGTTAATGAGTTCCCCGATGTGTTTCCCGACGAACTACCAGGCTTACCACCAGATCGACAAATTGAGTTTGAGATCAACCTTGCTCCAGGCACGGAACCAGTTTCAAAGGCTCCGTATAGGATGGCACCAGCAGAAATGAAAGAGTTGGCGAGCCAGCTACAAGAATTATTGGATAAGGGAGTGATACGACCAAGTATGTCGCCATGGGGAGCACCTGTTCTCTTTGTGAAGAAGAAAGATGGGAGTATGCGTCTATGCATAGATTACCGGGAGTTGAATAAAGTAACGATCAAGAACCGCTACCCGCTACCAAGGATAGATGACCTTTTTGATCAGTTAAAGGGAGCAAAATGTTTTTCGAAGATTGACTTGAGATCGGGATACCATCAATTAAAGATCAAGGAAGAAGATATTCCCAAGACCGCATTTAGGACCAGATATGGGCATTATGAATTCCTAGTAATGCCGTTTGGATTGACCAACGCTCCGGCCGCATTTATGGATCTGATGAATCGAGTATTTAAGAAGTATTTGGATAAATTTGTCGTGGTATTTATTGATGACATCCTTATTTATTCTAAATCGGAAGAAGAACATATGCAGCACCTCTGGATAGCATTGGAGATACTCCGACAAGAGAAGTTGTATGCCAAGCTTACCAAATGTGAGTTTTGGTTAAAGGAAGTTCAATTTTTGGGGCATGTTATTGGAAATGATGGAATTAAAGTGGATCCGGCGAAGATTGAGGCAGTTATGAGTTGGGAGAGGCCAAAGACTCCTACGGAAGTGCGAAGTTTTCTAGGATTGGCCGGATACTATAGAAGATTCGTCAAGGATTTCTCGAAGATCGCCACGCCATTGACTAAGTTAACCAGAAAGAATCAAAAGTTTGAATGGAGTGCAGAATGTGAAAATAGCTTTCAAGAGTTAAAACAGAAATTGGTAACAGCTCCGGTGTTGGTACTTCCCGATGATCAAGGGAATTTTGTAATATTCACCGACGCTTCACATAAGGGTTTGGGTTGTGTGTTGATGCAACACAGTAAGGTAATAGCATATGCGTCAAGACAGTTGAAGCCGCACGAGTTAAAGTATCCGACGCATGACTTGGAACTAGCCGCCATAGTGTTCGCACTCAAGATTTGGAGACACTATCTCTATGGAGAAAAGTGTGAAATCTACACGGATCACAAGAGTTTAAAGTACATTTTTACTCAGAAAGAGCTCAATATGAGGCAGAGGAGATGGCTGGAATTGATTAAGGACTATGACTGTTCGATAAATTACCATCCTGGAAAGGCGAACGTAGTGGCCGATGCGCTGAGTCGGAAGGAAAGATTGAATATAATGATAACATCAAAAGAGTTATCCGAAGAAATCGGAAAATTTGAATTGGAACTTTGTGCTTATGGGAAAGTCAAAGAAGTTTGTCATGCAATGACCTTTCAGCCAACACTACTGGAAAAGATAAAGAAGTATCAAGAGGAAGTAATGGAAAAAGAGAAAAATCAGTTATCTGGAGAAGAGATTAATACTAAAAGGGATGAGCAAGGAATACTAAGGTTTTCATCCAGAATATGGATTCCCCATGTATCTGAATTAAAGAATGAGATCCTCCATGAAGCCCACCATTCGAAATTTTCAATCCACCCGGGAAGCACCAAGATGTATCAAGACTTAAAGAAGAACTTTTGGTGGCCAAATATGAAAAGAGACGTGGCAGAATGGGTTGCGAAGTGCTATACCTGTCAGAAAGTAAAGGCAGAACATCAACGACCAAGCGGATTAATTCAGCCCCTGAAAATTCCAGAATGGAAATGGGAAAATATCGCTATGGACTTTATAGTAGGACTACCGCGAACAAAGTCCGGACATGACGCAATATGGGTTATAATTGATCGTCTTACGAAGTCGGCGCATTTCCTTCCAATAAATGAGAAGTCGTCACTGGACAAGTTGGTTCATCTGTATGTGCACGAAATCGTATTAAGGCATGGAGTACCTGTATCAATAGTTTCAGACAGAGATCCCCGATTTAACTCAAGATTCTGGAAGCAATTCCAGGAATATCTTGGCACGAAGTTGAATATGAGCACGGCGTATCACCCGCAGACTGATGGCCAGAGTGAAAGAATAATTCAAACAATTGAAGACATGTTGCGCAGCTGTGCAATCGATTTTGCTGGAAGTTGGGACGACCACCTGCCATTGATTGAATTTTCATATAACAACAGCTATCATTCCAGTATCGGCATGCCACCATATGAAGCTTTGTACGGGCGAAAATGTAGATCACCAACAAGTTGGGATGAAGTAGGAGAAGGAAGAATTCTCGGCTCAGAATTGGTACAACAGTTGCATGACTCAGTCAAGTTAATACAGAAAAGGTTGCTTGCTGCTCAAGATAGACAGAGGAAGTATGCGGATCCAGCGCGTAAGGATGTTCAATTCCAAATTGGCGAAGCTGTGTTGCTAAAAGTGTCACCTAGGAAAGGGTTGATAAGATTTGGCAAGAAAGGAAAGTTAGCACCTAGATACGTAGGTCCTTTTGAGATTTTGAGTCAAGTAGGAAAGGTGGCCTACGAGTTGGCCTTACCACCTCAGTATCAGCATGTGCATAATGTGTTCCATGTGTCGTTGCTTAAGAAGTACAATCCTGACGCTAGCCATGTGATAGAATATGAACCTGTAGAAATTCAGGCAGACCTGTCATTTGTGGAGCAACCGGTTAAAATACTCGACTGGCAAGTAAAGAGTCTTAGAAATAAATCAGTAAAGTTAGTGAAAGTACTTTGGAGGAACCCTAAGGTCGAAGAGTCGACTTGGGAGTTAGAGTCTGATATGCGTTCCCGGTATCCCCATCTGTTCTCTTAGATTCTGGGGACAGAATCCCTTAAGGGGGAGAGGATGTTACGACCGGCATTTTATGTAATATTATTTGTGAATAATATTAAGTTAAATAAAAATATATTCAATGCTTGTACGTTTGTGTGAGTGAAAATTTCTGCATTTTAAATTTGCTTTGGGTAGTATATGATTTTTTCAAAGCAAGAATTTATTTAATTTCTTTATTTTTGATTTATAAGGAATATTCTAAGCTTTGGAAAAATTTTCTTTTAAAAGACATTTTGTACACAAATTGTGAAAATGATTTTATAAAGTCTCTAAAAATACAAGTTAATTTATGGTAGAAATTTTATAATTTTTGAACTTGTATTTTATTTTATAAAAATAAATTATTATAAATTTTAGTTGTCATAATTATTAAATTACATGAATAACCTTGCATGCAAACTCTCTTCTATTTAACCAAAGGGCAAAGAAGACATTCTCCACCCCACTAACTCACATTTTGCTAGCCAAATTACCTCCTTGACCTTGCATGCAAATTTGCCTAACTTTAGCTAGAGGGTTACTCTTGTCATTTCCTAAATCCACTCACATTTAGCCAAGTCAAAGACATAAAAACAAAACTAAAGTGATGATCACTCCATTTTCACTCCACCCTCCCCTTTTCTCCTCCCTCCCTCTCGGCTCAACCCTCCCTCTCGGCCATCCCATAGCCGAGGCCCTCCATCCCCTTCATTTCTTCATTCTTTCACCCAAACAATCATCTTATATTCAAGTAATTTTACTCCCTATATGTTATTCTTATATATTTCAAAAGTTTAGAGTGAAAAACCTATGTTTTGACCTTGCATGGTGATGTTTTTGTTAAACTCAAAGTGAACCTCCTTGATTCTTGTGAATCTAAGGCTTTCACCATGAGTTATAGTATCATAGGGTCAAGAATGGCTAGACATAAGAGTGTTACACTTATGCGAATGCTGTTTTTACCCTAATCCATTCGGCCATGACTTGATAGGAGCCGAATGGATGGTGTTTTTTTGCCTTGTTAACATTTTTGTGTATTTTGTGATGATAACATGAATTTTGTAGTAAAGTCTTGATAAAATCCTTTTGCATGCTAGTTGATCATTTAGTTGTAATCCATGCTAGGCTTGCATGTTGAATTATGATAAAAATTTATTTGGAAATCATGTTGATTTGGCTTGAAAGATCCGAAAGCATGCATGCATACAAATCACTTTTGATTTTTGGAAGTTTTGATCATTTAGATTCATGGTTGTTAGTGAGCCTTAATTTCAGTAGGAATAATGTATTAATATTGATTTATACTTCTTATTGCATGGTAATATTTCGTGGTTATCTTTTATAAAAAAAAAATATATATATATATATCTTGTTGCTTCAAGAGCATAAAGGTTTGTGATTTGTAAAGAGTAGTCTCTTTTATTTTGCCATAGTTGCACCATAGGTAAGGATGATCTCACCAAGGGTATTTTGAGAAAAAGGGAGTTAGTTCAGTAGAATACCAAGTATAAGTCTTGGTTTAAGTATTTAGTTGTTGATAATTGGGTTTGTCAAGTCAAAACCTTGGAAAATGAGAGTTATAGTTTCTGCAGAAAAATCAGTTTAGTACCCTGAGGTTTAGAGTGAGTTTTGACCATGTCATTGATGTGCACTTTGAGGCCCAAGCCACCAGAAGTTAGTATGGGGAGTATATAATAGGTTTTAGGAGTTGGTTGGAGGTTTGCATGTCATTTGGTTAGGTGCACAAGTAGAATAACAAAATCTGTCCAGCAGGGGACAGTTTTGTTGCAACTTAGAAATAGGGAGATTTGGCCATGTCATGGGTAGGCCCTCATTAGGCCCAATTGGGCCTTAGTTAGAGGGTATGTCAGAGAAGTTTTTCCAACCATATTTCATAGGATATGAGCTAGAACCATGTGTCACAAGTTAATTCAAGTCAGGGCATTTTCTGCCCAGAAAAACAGGGGTACCTTGGACTTTTAGCTTAGGCCCAAGAAGGCCCAAGCCAGGCCTTTGAGCCACATCAAGCTTGTGAGATGCCCTTAGGTCAGGAGAGTCTTGTGTAAAAATTTTGAAGAAAAACTTGTAGTTTAAGAGTGTCTAATGCACTCAAGAAACCTTAGTTACCATTCTGAAATTTGCACCAGTGAGCACTTTCACTTATCACATAGTTTTAGAACACTTAGAAGTGAGTATTAGGTCGACCACCATAGTTGTAAGATAGTATAAGGTCAGTAGAACAAAAGGCACAAGTGAGGGTCAATAGGTTTTGGATAATTTAGGAAAGGCACATTGAGTTAGGAAGCCCAAATTCGAAGACTTCGTTTAGTTAGCGACCAAGTAACTTAAGTGGTGAGTCGAGATCATCCGAGCCTAGTGTGGCATTATGGTGTATGTGATGTTATTTGGTATTAATATACGATATGTGATTATGTGGCTACGTGTGTACATTTGAAAATATAAATGGTGGATATGAATTAAGTGTGTATAGGCCTAAGTGCCATCCATGTTTAATTTCGGGTTGTAAATAGGTTAAGATGGAAAGAATATATTATAATGAGGATTATTATTATTTATGTAGGATCTCGAGACGAGGGAAAACTTGCCATAAAAGTCGAGTGAAGCTCCAGTTGTTGCTCCTACCAGTCAGACCAGACCAGTCTATCTCAAGGCAAGTGATTCAACTTGACCTTCGCATTTACTGTAAACAGTTCATATATATATCGATGCAATTATCCTGAGTCATTTTGATATATTTAAATCAAGAGTATCTTTTGTTTATCTTTGAGTTACATAGAGATGCCATGAACCCTCGAGTACGTATTGCAAGTAGTTCAAAAGTCTTTCATGATAGTTTAATGCCATGATAAAATAGAGATGTGTTATAATACCTTATTGATCCTTTTGATTATCATGCTATTGATCCCTGAGAAATCTTGATGTTGCACCCTGATGCTTTGATTCAACTCTTGAAATAACCTCGATAGAAACTTTATCTTGATACCTAAAAGCCAATCTTTTCTTAAATTCATTCATGATTGTTTGATAACCCTATCCTTACCCTAAAGCTTGATACCCTGTTATATCTTGAGCTGATGATCACTTCCTTTATATTTTAACACCTCTATCCTATTGGAACCAGTGATGCTTATCTTCTTGATGTTCTAATACCTATACCTTGTCTACAACCGTTGCTTTAAGCCTAGTTTGGCATTACTCTTTCATATTATCCAATAGCCTTGCTTAATTTCCTTGTCAAAATTCTTGTTTATGGAAATCTCTCGATTACCCTAATATAGTAAAGTCTAGTGGATCATGGCCCTGAGGTTTAGTGTCATATTTCCAGTGTTTCAAGTTGATCTATAATCCCCTGATAAAAATGATTTCAGTCAAAAGAGATTTTGTCATAAATCGGCATCAGTTTTCAAAATGAATAAAAGGTGGATTTTTCAGTCCCAAAGGGGGACAAATGTTTTCTTGAATGGTGGATCTGGACTGAGACGCGAGTCCTTTCCACACTTATATTAGGCTTAAAAGTTGCCTAGGGATTCCCAATAATGTTTTAGAACCCAGCGAGGTTCGGGATTACTTCGCGGCTGATCACCGGCTGTAATCCGTAGCGTCATAAAATGATTTTGATTAAGAATGGTTTTAAAATTTGTTTTGATGCAAGCAAAATGATGCCAATTCACATAAGTTTTATCTCTCGATTATCATTGATTATGTCATTCCATTGTCATTCCTAAAGGTATATCTCGATTTATGCTTTGCGTTGTATTGTTAGCACTTGTTGAGCTTTTGGCTCACTTCTTGCTTTATCCTGATATTACAGCTAGCAGCCATGGTTAGATTCAAGCAGACTGCCCGTAAAACCTGTGATGCTGATGCTTATGTTCGAGCTCAGGTAGAATAAGTAATAATAGTTGTGTGAGGACTCGGTATTTGTAATCAGATGTAATAGTTGGTAGTGTTGGGCTGTTCCAAACCCTAAACTGTAAGATCTTGGATTTTGGTTGTGTAATACTCATTAAAATGATGTAATAGCTATAATTATTTTGCTATTTAAGTTGGGGGTGTGACAATGGAGGTGCATGATATTGGTGGACTACGTTACTCCTTCACGTTCTTTCATCCGATGGATATCCAGAAAGTTATTGATGGGGGTCCTTGGTCATTTGAACAAGCAACACTGGTACTGCACAAATTTACAGAAGGTGAAGATCCGTGTACGGTTAAAATGCAAAGTGTGGAGATGTGGGTGCAAGCCTATGATATTCCAAGGGGATTCATTTCAAAAGATATACTGAGGAGTGTGGGCACATCGGTGGGAACATTCATTCGGGTGGATTCAAATATGTTCGATGGGACTTGGAAACCATTTGTACGTATTATAGTAGCAATCAATATAGAAAAACCTCTGAAAAGAAGAATGAAGATTAAGAAAGAAGGGGGGACTGGAGTTGGATTAATTTTAAATATGAACGTCTGGGAATGTTTTGCTTTGTTTGTGGTGTTTTGGGCCATTCTGATAGAGATTGTGGTATTGTGTATAGGAACCCAGACAAGGTGATTGAAAAAATGTCTGGTGTGTGGATGCGAGCTCCATCAAAGAATGTTGCTAAAGTTAATACCGGGGCGAAGTGGTTACGTAACATGAATGATGTGAATAACCCGTGGACAAAAAAACTGGGCAAAACACATCGTCAACGACGGTGGACGGGGACAGACCGGAGCCGGAGCGATTCATGGAGGTGGATGGGGTGATTAGAGAAATTCACGGGGATTCTGGTGGAGTCCTAATTAGATTCCGTGATTTTAGCAATCAGGAAAGGAGGGAAAAGATAATGCCAGCAAGTTTTCAAAAACAAACAACCGTGGAAGTAGGGGAAGATAATATGGAAATGGATCAAATTGTGATTGACTCGAAAAGGAAACGTATAGAAGATAAGGAGAAGGAAAGTGTGGAGGGAATTGAGGATGGTTTAAATTTTGTAAATCAGACAGCTGAGCCAAAAAACGTGCAAGTGGCGGGTCCTGGGGTCCAGGCCCGCCTAGGATTATGAGTCTCCTTGCTTGGAACTGTCGTGGGCTGGCCAAACCACAGACAGTTCAATTCCTAAGGGAATTAAATAACCAGTATAGGCCTGGTATTATTTTCTTATGTGAAACATTAGTCAAAAAGAATAAAGTAGAAAAAATAAAGAAGCAGTTAGGTTTCGAGGGATATTTTGCTGTAGATGCTATTGGACATGGGGGAGGGGTTGCTTTATTTTGGAGGAACAAGGGGGGATTATAGTGGTTAATAGTTGTTCTAATTTTATTAATTTTGAGGTTATGCATGATCAAATTGGGAGGTGGCGTTATACGGGCTATTATGGATTTCCGGGGAAAAGTAAACGAAGTGAAGCTTGGAGAATGTTAAAGCAGTTGGCTAACGACTCTGTGTTACCTTGGTGCATTATAGGAGACTTCAATGATATGTCGACAGAGGATGAAAAGAAGGAAGGGCGGTGTCATCCTCGTGCATTATTGCATGGATTTTTAGAAACAATAATGGAGTGTGGCTTACTTGATTTGGGCTTTATTGGAGATAAGTTTACTTGGGAACGGTGTAGAGGTATAGAACGATGGATCTCTGAAAGATTGGATAGAGGCCTGGCAACATCATTGTAACACCCCAGATCCGGGGTCGGGGATCGGGGTCGTCACGGTCTTTCTTTCCACAATATCACTTAACTTAATTAATAATAAATAACCTCATGCTGTGACCCCACACTAACACACACCACAACACGTTATAGTCTCAGAGATGAATACCAAAAATAACACAAGTCATTTTATTCCACAATTATAAGCCATTACACCTCAAAAGGGTTCTGAATAAATTTACATTTCTTTGCCATTATTACAATTCATATAGATACATAAGTCTGGTACAACAGAAGTTGAAAGCCTAGCCTATTGGTAATTCCTACCTCAGCTACAGCGGCATCAACGCCTACAGGAAACTGCGGAACGTTTCCTCTCTGCTCGCAAATTGGGAGCTTGGTCCTGTTCATCTTGTCTATCTGTTGTTGTGTGATGAAAGAAGAAAGTAAGGGTGAGCAAAAAGCCCACCAAAATAATATGTATAATGATTAACAATATATGAGCATTCTCATAGTACTCATGAAAGTCTTGGTCAAAAGAAATGAACCAAGTTTGATATCTTAACGCGACCAAGTCGCAAAATAATCAGTATATATATATATACTTTTCAAAATCTTGGAAATCCTCTTCCATGCATAATATGCACAGGGTTCCAGTTTATAACTATATAAAAATATCGTTGCAAGGTGATCTCATATATCTAACCTTGTCTCAACGTTTTTCTGAAAATTTTTGTCATGCACAAGATAATCATTAACTAGATATAAGTTGAAAAGATGAAGTTACAAGATACTCCAATATACTTATATCTTTTCCAAATACTACTTGAACTACCACCGTTCAAGTTATAATCAGTTTCAAAAGTTCATCACATAGATGAGACTACAAGATAAGACTTGAATACATTCAATCTTTGAAATAACATTTGAAAGAAATGAAGTTACGATATACTTCATTAAGTCCCGATATATATCCATATATATCTCTCATACATTTCCTAAAAACCTCTGTCATGTAAAGTATGAACAGAGTTGTAATATCCAATGAATTTTGGAAAGAATTTTTTTTGGCATAAACCCGATATCTTGCTAATCAGGCAAAGATACCAATAAGTAACATTTTCTACTAGTAGATAGATGAATCCTCCACCGGTCATCACCCTGGCCTCATTAGGACCTTGTGCTGGACCGCCACCCGGCCCTTACGCGTTGATGAGCTGCCACCCAGCCACTTACACTTTGATAGACCGTACCCCGTCCTGTCGCTTATGCCGACTCAATTAGATGGACTTACTTCCCGAACGTTGGGTAAGTAATCAATTCATTTATCAAAACAGCAACCTTGTTGCGAATATAAAATACACCACAAAGCCGGATCCCTCAGGTTTTGAGCGAGTATTTCAATCCCCTTCGAAAGGAGGATCTTAAATATAAAAAAATGAGTTTTGGGATCCGCCCTAACTTTTAAAAATCATTTTGAAGACTCGAAAACATTTTTAAGAATATTTGGAGTAATGCTGATTTAATAAAATAAACCAGTCCCAATATATTAGAAAATATCTGAATATTATTATTTAAATAATATTCCCATAAAGAATAATCTTTATAAAAATAATTAAAGTAGAAGTTTTAAAACTCATACTTGAAATGAATATTAAATAACCAAAGATATACTTATACGAAAGTACGATCTTTATTTGAATAATCAAAAATAAGTTTGATTATCGAAACATTATTTTTTAATAAAATAAAGAATATTATTTAGTAAATAAGCGGAGTCATAAGTCCTCGAATGAATATTCAAAATAATATTCATTAAATAGAATTAACAGAGACATAAGTCCTCGAATGAATATTCAAAGTAATATTCATTAAATAGAATAAACAAAGTCATAAGTCCTCGAATGAATATTCAAAGTAATATTCATTAATAAAAATAAAGTTATCGAATAAACCTTATTCGATTAATAGTTTTGAAAACTATATCTATATATATATATAATATATATAATATACTCGGGAACATCGACTCCCGGTTTTTAGAAAATGTTCGCCTTTGGGTCCCCTATACTAAGGGTATACGCAACTACTGCTTATCTCTAGCATAGGTATTATGCAATTATAAGCATTGGAATCAACAGATAGATATCAAGATTACGAAACAGACATGCATATAAACCATATCAGCATGCTCCAATATATCGCAAGATTTGCTAATTAACCATCATGCATCTATCACAAGATAATGCATATACATATATACATCACAACAACAGTATAACGGGTAGAAAACGTGCCCGAGTGTTCCCGGATAGACTTAAGCTTAGAGTGGGTCCGATAACCTATGAACAACAACATAAGTCGGAATTAAACCCCGGTCGCTTTAAGAAACTAGACTTTAACCAATTGAACCCTAACGTTCGCTTATGGTCACTTCTACGCTTAACGAATCACATAAGTCATTCGAGTACCCTTGGCTCCACCATTTTTAATAAATTAACCATTAAGAATTTTAAGGCGATTCTTTCGCGAGTACCCTACCAACTGCCTAATCCACTTTACATAATTGTTTCACACTCTAATTAGTCATTTAAGGACCTTAACCAAGGTTTCAAAGTAAGGTGAGGGGTAATGGTTCGTTCGCGAAACGCCGTTACTTAAAATGGTCGTTTCTCCTAAACCGTACATCGGATTCAAGCGAACCACATATCAAAACGAAGCTTGTAACATGAACTATCTAATCATAGCAATGGTCAAAACCTAACAGTGAGTTTACGGGTCCTGATGTTAAGAACAAAAACAGTCTAAAGTAAATCGGGCATTACGACGGCTATGTTTACGCGATTACCAAATTTTATACTACTCCAAATCAATCCACAATCAACCCACAATCAACCTACAATCATTATTACAACCAAACTCCATCCATATACTACTACAACAGCCCCAATCATCTCAAGATTTCCAATTTATACTACTTCTCAATCATGAACTAAGAGCTTACTTAAGTTCATTAACTAATAATCAAGATTTACAACTCCAAAAACATCACAAAACCAACCAATCTCTAAATACACAATAATCATGCCTCTCATGAACTATACTACTCATAATAAGCTCTTAACATTCAATAATAATGCTAGGTTAAGAGATTATACTTTCCTTGTGAGTAAGAGTAACTAATGAGTTTGAAACAACCTTGGAAAATCCTTACTAAAGCTTTATCTAAACAAAAACACAGATCAAAATTTCAAGTTCTTGAAAAACACTATTCACTCTCTTCTTCCATGAATTATTGGAAGAGATTGTGAAGGAATTGGAATCTTAGATTCATAGGATATCTATATCTATGTACAAGGAAACTTGGATAATTACCTCACTAATTAACAAGGCTTGGAACTTGAATTTGAATCTTTCTTTCTTTGAAAAAGAGATGAAGCCGAGAGCTTCTTGTTGGAAAGATGAAGTCAACTTTGTGTTTTGTGTTTTTGATTTGTTTTGCTTGGTTGTTTTGTTTTTGTTTTGATTAATTAACCTTTTAACCATGGTAAAATTTGTGTGGTTTATAATCAACCAACAATTCCTTCCCTTTTGGTCATGCTTATGTCATCTTCCCACACTTGTCTTCTTATTGTTGGTGTGATGACATCATCATCACTAACCTCTTTGATTAACTCCTAATTACTTGGCTAATGACCGCTGATCTGTTATACGGTTTGCTTAACTTTCGTTCTCGTTTATCGTTTGAGGGATCATACCCGGGATCTTATTACTTGGGTTTCCTTAACCTTTTTCAATACATTATATTCCTTTTATGATACTCTCTTATAATCCTTGAATTTAAATCCTCTTTATCCTGTTACCTTATACTCAATTCTTTCGGTATCTGGTGGATTTTCGGGACAAATCAAAGTGTTCGAATTTGGATTCTGACGATCTTTACATACACTTATATACCATATAGAGTACTAATAAGATCTCAGAATAACAATAAAAGAACCTTTACAAAATGTGGCATGAAAAGTTTTCTTATTCAGCAAAATCAGCAAAATCACTATTCATAAGGGTTACAAAAAGTCCAAAATTTTGGGGTTATTACAGTCTCCCCTCCTTAAAAGGATTCCGTCCCGGAATCAAATAGAAAACAAATAGGGGTACTTTTCTAGCATTGTGCCTTCTAACTCTCAAGTCAATTTTCCCACATTGTGGTTCTGCCACAAAACCCTAACTAGCACGATAACCTTTCTCCTAAGTACTTGTTCCTTTTCGATCTATAACCCTTCCTGGTTGCTCCATATAGGTTACGTTTGGTTGCATGCCTATGCGCTCATATGCCCCTATTTGTCTGGCATCCGGATTACAATTTCTTAATATTGATACACGGAACACGTTATGAACTTGCTACAGTTTCAGGGGGTAGGCTAGCTCATATGCTAACTTCCCAATATGTCTTAATACCTCAAAGGGGCCAACAATTCGCGAGTTTAACTTTCCTTTCTTTCCGAACCTCATTCATCATTTCCAAGGGAATACCTATAACAACACTAGGTCCCCTACTTCCTATTCTTTGTCCTTTCGTGTTAATTCAACATACTTCTTATGTCCATCTTGGGTTACTACCAGCCGTCCTCTGATTAGATCTATTATATCCTTGGTCCTTTGGACTACTACGGGTCCGAGCATCTTGCGCTCTACAACTTCATCCTAACATAAGGGAGATCGACATTGTCTTCCCTCAAGGATCTCATAAGGCGATACCTCGATACTGACATATGATCTATTATCATAAGAAAACTCAATCCGCGTTAAGTGATCATTCCAAATTCTTTCAAGTCTATTGCACAGACTCTCCTCATAGCTTCTAGCATTATAGCTTTTGCTTCTCAATACCCACTCTTTTCCAGTTCATAAACGTTACTATCTTCCGTTCCTCATATTATACTGGTTATACTTTTGCTCGTTAGCGTTCTATAACCTTTTAATAACCACGTCAACCTTAGTATCACGAACGCGTTAGATTCGGAATACCACCGCACTGATACTACTCCTTTCTAGATGCTTCTATCTTTGAAAGCTTGATCCATTGTATAGAAGTAAAAGAATTTATTGAGAGATCACTATGATCATGAACACTTGTTACATCGCATAGTTAGTACAGAAGGTGGCCAACCTTTAGTACTTCACAAACAATTAAATAATAGATGGTATCCTACTAGGCTTCTATCACACAGATAGATAATCATTCGGCAATACCCCCCTTCTGGAAGGGTTGTTCTTCTCAGCTTATATGAAATGAAAAGGAGAGAAAAGAACGAATTGAAGAGAATTGTATATATATAAAATATACTGCCACAAAATATCTGGCTTAGAATCTACCTCTGAACTATAGAGGTTTGTCATTGGAGACAAAACATATACGTACATATCAATATCAAGTATTATAGTATCGCAATTCATGTTCCTGAATCTTTCACTATTCCGTCCATCATTATATGGACTCATGCTCTTGCTCGAGCTTATAAACAATCACCGTTGAAACTCCCTCGACAGCGAAAATCGAATCTCGGATTTCATTCTAGACATCATAGTTACTAGAATCCATTGCTATACCGCAACCTTCTTCGTATAGTAATACTACTCTTTATCGATAAGAAGGAATAAATATATCATAGGTAAATGTTCGGCTTAGTTGGTCTATCAATAATAACTTATACATCACCACGACCCGATTAGTGGTACTCAATCTCAACATCCATTCCTATACAACTCTCACGATTGTTATCGCCTCATTATTCAAGGAATCGTTAATGCATTACTATAGTCCACCACAGACCTACTATAGTCATTCGTTTTCCTTGGATCTTAATAGTTAATCATACGGAGTCCATTCCTGCCGTACCGAATCTTCTAGAGAGGAAACATAATCGCCATTCCATGATTCATGAAGAACACTCCTGAACTTGGCGTACATATGACATGAAGCAGATAAAATTGCAGAAGAGTTTTAATAAAAGCAACGATAGCAGGTTAATACCATTCTTAATCATATGTCTATGTTAGGAGACATGAAGCTCAAAGGTTCATTTAGTCCTTTTTGAAACATGGTCCTGGCTTATTCTCAAGATAGGACCTTATAAGATGGATAGCCCGCTCACGGCGATTACATAAATTAAATCTTTACCAAACTACTATCACGGTTGAGTATCGCACAATCATCAGAAGGAATGTCAATCTTTTAAACCATAATACAATCTTCACGGCTTTAACCATCATCACTGTATTTCTCTGGCATGAGCGCCTATAATTGTCCTCTTACACTTAAAGTGTCGGCCACCTCTTTGGCCTTTCCTGATAGTAAAATTTCCTTATAATCAATGTCATTTTAACCACCTCCAACTAAATTTTCTACCTCATTTCAAATCACTTCTTATGTGAAAATGCTTTTCTTAAGTCCTTGTGATAAAATTAAAAAAATATCACCATTTTTTTCCATAAGTTACTGCCTTAGTCTTTAATGTAAACATTATCATGGCTGACTCTTGATCATACTTAGGACGTCTTTTACCTTGGGTCCTTCTTGCTTTAATAATTCTGACATTCATTGGTTCAATCTATACTTCTTATGGTTTAACACGTGCCCACCTGGCATTATTATAATTACGCCATATTTCCTTCATCAAAATTTATATTCTTGAGAACTTTGAATATTACCTTTCTCCTTGTAAAACCTCTAAGGTTATCCTTAAATCCTTCATCAGGTACACCCTAGGCGCATGGCATATCAAGATACCATTTACTAATACTAGAACCATTGTCTATATAGTTCTGAAAACTTTCTCCACTGATCTTTAAAGGTTGTTGTTACCTTGATCCTTTCCAATTCATACTGTCAAAACTCATGCTGTCCCTATTAAGGGCGAAATGCCAACCTTTATGCATTCCCCTAGGATTCATCTCAAGTTATCGAGGTTCTATCCTTAATTCCACCTTTAAAAAGGTACATGCATCCTTCCATGGATAAATAAAGTCATATATCCCTGATAAGGGTATCTTATTCAATCATTTCTACCTCGATAGTCTATACCAAATTTCACAATAGCATCCTTATTCAAGTTGAGGTCAATCCATATGGCCTCCAAAAGATAAAAAAATGGTTATCCACTTTTCCTTCCTAATTTGGTAATGATCACATGGATGTTCTGGAAGATATTGGTCGTGTTCAACGTGAACTTCTTCTTAATAAATCCTTATTTACTTTTGTTGTTTATCTTAACAGTCATCTCAATGTTGGGATATCTTTTGTACTTGGTGTCTCCCTTTTGGGTATCAAGTCACAGGTGTTACATACACTTTCCATTTTTGAAGGTTACTTTCTTCATCCAATTTCCTAATTTCTTACTTTCTTGTCTCTTCCGTCTATCCGCGTCTCGTTATTTATCCTTCGAACTATCTCAAGGTTTCCTCGAATCCTCCCAACTTAAAGGGGATAAAATATATGTATCTCTTATTCCTTCAATCATCAACTTTAACTCATGGTGAATCACCCTCATCCTGACGATTACATACTTTTCTATTTCTATTGCTACGAGTCTTTAGGGTTTCCTCATACCCAACTCCCTTATCATTCCTTAAACTCTATTGCCTTTATATTCCTTTCCACTTCAGTTTCTTTTTATTTACCTCTCTCTTACAATCATTTCACGAACCCACTAATCATTGACTTCAAAAATCACGTTGTTCTGGGATTCTTGTCATCAGAACGAATCTTGACAACTTTTACAATCTTAGATTCATAATTTATCATACTCGTCCGCCTTTATTTCAGATCTAAAGCTTTTACACTATCTCCATAACCTTGAGAATTACTTTCCCGAAAACAATTGTCTGAACTTTAATCAGTTTATTATAACCTCTGGCTCCGTACCTTTCTTGGCCTTTCACCAACGGGTGGCCTCTCTCTTAGGAAGGTAAGTGACAAAAACAGACTTTTGCGCTTCGTCAATCATTTAGAATCTCAAATGATTCCTATATTTCCTTTAGCCAGGCTCTTGCCTTGACTGGGTCAACTTGTTCCTTGAAACTCTGAGAGCTTAGCGACTTAAAGGTCCTGAAAGAATTTCCCACTGCATTGTTTTCTCAGGGTGGTGGTTGGGGATAATAGTCTAAGTTCTGTTTAAGCAGGTCCATGAATTGCCCAATAGGAGTACCATCCTGGTTGTCCCTATCTTGTTCGACTTCTATTTTCTCGGTATGAACTGTTTCAACCTTCTCCCAAAATCGGGGTTATCTTATACGTTAAAAACCTTGTTTTCCACTCTATTATGTTATGGTTTCCTTCTTTCTTGATGGCGACCTCCCTGACTATCACATTCAGGGTCTGCCCTAATCTTATTCCTCAACTATGGCTTTCATCCAAGATCTCATCTTTAAGCTCTTGAACGTTTGGAACCCAAGTTCTGTAGGAATACCTTATTATTCCCTTATCATCTTTCTCGGTATTAATCTCTTCTCCATTCATTGGCTCTCTGCCTTCATTTATCACTTCTTCTTGGCATAATATGATCTTTTTCGATAATTTGGGCTGCATTACAATCTCAAACAACTTTTCAGTACCGGCTCCGATTACCTTCACTTCTATTTCCATTTTCTCAAAATCTCTTATCAACTCTCCCAAAGACATTATCATCTTGAGTCTCTCCTTTATACTAAGGGAATTAGCCACCATTTTGGCTTTCCCTGGATGATAAAGAATCTCATAATCGTAGTCCTTTATTAGCTCTAACCACCTCCTCTGGCGCATGTTGAGCTCTTTCTACGTCAAAATGCACTAGAGCACTAATGGCTTGTGTAAATCTCGCACTTCTCTCCATACAAGTAGTGCCTCCAATCTTTAGGGCAAAACTATTGCCACGAGCCCAAGCTCATGGGCGGGGATGTCGAATTTTATATTCTCTTAATTGTCTTGACGCGTACGCGATTACCTTACTGTACTGTATAGGAAGCACCCTAATTCCTTATGCGAAGCGTCAATACAAATCACAAAATCTCCTTTTTCCATCCAGCAACGCCAACATAGGGGCCGTCACCAATCTTTGCTTCAGTTCTTGAAAACTATTCTCGCATTTCTCTATCCATTCAAACTTCTCAGTCTTACGAGTAAGTCACGTTAAATGGGCTACTATCTTTACAAACTTGAACGAACCTCCGGTAGTGACCGTCCAATCCTACCTCTGGTAGTTTCCCTAACCATGGTTATCAATTCCTCAGTGGTCCTTTATTCATTCTTGTCACGATCCTCCAGGGGATCCTCCTCAACAACAATCCCTTCCAGGACAACATCCTCAACCGCTACATCCTCAATATGAACAACATCTGGTCCCTCGTTAGGACGCTCTACCAGATCCACAATCTGATCCCTAATATGTAGTAAAACATCATCGTGCTGTTGCTCCTCAACCTCAGGGTTCGGAGTCCCGCTACCATATATGATAACGAACTACGCTTCTATCACGATATTTATAAGGGTTCCCATAAGGGTTTTAACTGTCAGTACTACGTTAGGTAGCCCGACTATGAACTTGGCAAGAGTTCTTATTATCTTAGTGAACTTATTATCTCAACGCCACATCATCTCTGAGGTTTATAACGCTTAGCTCTGATACCATTTCTGTAACACCCCCAGATCCGGGGTCGGGGATCCGGGTCATCACGGTCTTTCTTTTCATAATATCACTTAACTTAATTAATAATAAATAACCTCATGCTGTGACCCCACACTAACACACAACACAACACAACACGTTATAGTCTCAGAGATGAATACCAAAAATAACACAAGTCATTTTATTCCACAATTATAAGCCATTACACCTCAAAAGGGTTCTGAATAAATTTACATTTCTTTACCATTATTAAAATTCATATAGATACATAAGTCTGGTATAACAGAAGTTGAAAGCCTAGCCTATTGGTAATTCCTACCTCAGCTACAGCGGCATCAACGCCTACAGGAAACTGCGGAACGTTTCCTATCCGCTCGCAAATTGGGAGCTTGGTCCTGTTCATCTTGTCTATCTGTTGTTGTGTGATGAAAGAAGAAAGCAAGGGTGAGCAACAAGCCCACCAAAATAATATGTATAATGATTAACAATATATGAGCATTCTCATAGTACTCATGAAAGTCTTGGTCAAAAGAAATGAACCAAGTTTGATATCTTAACGCGACCAAGTCACAAAATAATCAGTATATATGTATATATACTTTTCAAAATCTTGGAAATCCTCTTCCATGCATAATATGCATAGGGTTCCAGTTTATAACTGTATTAAAATATCATTGCAAGGTGATCTCATATATCTAACCTTGTCTCAACGTTTTTCTGAAAATCTTTGTCATACATAAGATAATCATTAACTAGATATAAGTTGAAAAGATGAAGTAACAAGATACTCCAATATACTTATATCTTTTCCAAATGCTGCTTGAACTACCACCATTCAAGTTATAATCAGTTTCAAAAGTTCATCACATAGATGAGACTACAAGATAAAACTTGAATAGATTCAATCTTTGAAATATCATTTGAAAGAAATGAAGTTACGAGATACTTCATTAAGTCCCGATATATATCCATATATATCTCTCATACATTTCCTAAAAACCTCTGTCATATAAAGTATGAACAGAGTTGTAATATTCAATGAATTTTGGAAAGAAAAGAATTTTGGCATAAACCCGATATCTTGCTGATCAGGCAAAGATACCAATAAGTAACCTTTTCTACTAGTAGATGGATGAATCCCCCACCGGTCATCACCCTGGCCTCATTAGGACCTTGTGCTGGACCGCCACCCAGCCTCTTACGCGTTGATGGGCTGCCACTCAGCCATTTACACTTTGATAGACCGTACCCCGGCCTGTCGCTTATGCCGACTCAATTAGATGGACTTACTTCCCGAACGTTGGGTAAGTAATCAATTCATTTATTAAAACAGCAACCTTGTTGCGAATATAAAATACACCACAGAGCCGGATCCCTCAGGTTTTGAGCGAGTATTTAAATCCCCTTCGAAAGGAGGATCTTAAATATAAAAAAATGAGTTTTGGGATCCACCCTAACTTTTAAAAATCATTTTGAAGACTCGAAAACATTTTTATGAATGTTTGGAGTAATGCTGATTTAATAAAATAAATCAGTCCCAATATATTAGAAAATATCTGAATATTATTATTTAAATAATATTCCCTTAAAAAATAATCTTTATAAAAATAATTGAAGTAGAAGTTTTAAAACTCATACATGAAATGAATATTAAATAACCAAAGATATACTTATACGAAAGTACGATCTTTATTTGAATAATCGAAAATAAGTTTGATTATCGAAACATTATTCTTTAATAAAATAAAGAATATTATTTAGTAAATAAGCGGAGTCATAAGTTCTCGAATGAATATTCAAAATAATATTCATTAAATAGAATAAACAGAGTCATAAGTCCTCGAATGAATATTCAAAGTAATATTCATTAAATAGAATAAACAGAGTCATAAGTACTCGAATGAATATTCAAAGTAATATTCATTAATAAAAATAAAGTTATCGAATAAACCTTATTCGATTAATAGTTTTGAAAACTATATCTATATATATATAATATATATAATATACTCGGGAACATCGACTCCCTGTTTTTAGAAAATGTTCGCCTTTGGGTCCCCTATACTAAGGGTATACGCAACTACTGCTTATCTCTAACATAGGTATTATGCAATTATAAGCATTGGAATCAACAGATAGATATCAAGATTACGAAACAGACATGCATATAAACCGTATCAGCATACTCCAATATATCGCAAGATTTGCTAATTAACCATCATGCATCTATCACAAGATAATGCATATACATATATACATCACAACAACAGTATAACGGGCAGAAAACTTGCCTGAGTGTTCCCGGATAGACTTAATCTTAGAGTGGGTCTGATAACCTATGAATAACAACATAAGTCGGAATTAAACCCCAGTCGCTTTAAGAAACTAGATGTAACACCCCCAAATCCGGGGTCGGGGATCCGGGTTGTCACGAGTTCCATTTCCCTTAATAACACCCAATCTTAATAATTACTCAACTACTCTGTACTGTGACCCCACAATAAACACACACACCACACGTTATAGTCTCAAAGATGAACATCCAAAAATAATCACAAGTCGTTTTATTCCACAATTATATGACAATACACTTTAAAAGGTTTTCTGAATAAATTTACATTTTTTTGCCATTATTACAATTCATAAATATACATAAATCTGGTACATCAAAAGTTGAAAGCCTAGCCTATTGGTAGCTCCTACCTCAGCTACAGCGACATCAACGCCTATAGGAAACTGCGGAATGTTTCCTATCCGCTCATGAATTGGGAGCTTGGTCCTGTTCATCTTGTCTATCTGATGTTGTGTGATGAAAGAAGAAAGCAAGGGTGAGCAGCAAGCCCACCAAAATAATATGTATAATGATTAACAATATATATGAGCCTACTCATAATACTCATGAAAGTCTTGGTCAAAAGAAATGAACCAAGTTGATATCTTAATGCGATGAAGTCGCAAAGTATTCAGTATATATACATATATACTTTTCAAAATATTGGAAGTCCTCTTCCATGCATAATACACACAAGTTCCAGTGTATAACTGTATAAAAATATCGTTGCAAGGTGATCTCATATATCTAACCTTGTCTCAACGTTTTTCTGAAAATCTTTGTCATGCATAAGATAATCATTTACTAGATATAAGTTTAAAAGATGAAGTTACAAGATACTCCAATATACTTATATCTTTTCCAAATACTACTTGAACTACCACCGTTCAAGTTATAATTAGTTCAAAAGTTCATCACATAGATGAGACTACAAGACCAGATTTGAATAGATTAAATCTTTTAAAATATCATCAAAATAAAATGAAGTTACGAGATACTTCATTTGATGTAAACATCATTTTGAACACTTGACCCTGCCAACACTCAACAATCGCCCAACCGTAGCCTTTCTATCGAAGTGCTCTGGGTAGTGTTGCAGAAATTATCCAATTGGATGATGAACTCATTACGGGAGTTTGCCGCGCCAGGAAGACCACTTACGATGATCAGTCGTAGTAGTACAACCCCACCATTTTCTACATGTAGAGGAGAACCTGTCGGATTTACTTGTCAACCGAACACTGAACTCCTAAGGAATGGACCGCCTTAGCGGAACTTCCAGGCCATTTGGGCCAATATAATAAGGCTGCGCCGGCGCTACTCGGCCACTTACGCCACTCCTAGTTCAGATGAAATCCATGACTCTGAAACGTAAAGCTCGTCCCCACTTTCCCCAAGTAGAAACTTGTTGATACGGCTCCACCAAGAAGTCGTATCTAGTTGGAAAGGAGAACTCACCGATATTTCCCAGGCGATGCCTGTTAATGGATTAACCTGTTCCAAGAATTTTACTTCCCGAGTGTTGGGTAAGTAATCGATTCATTTAACAAAACAACAACCTTGTTGCGAATATAAAACACACCACAGAGCCGGATCCCTCAGGTTTTGAGCGAGTATTTAAATCCCCTTCGAAAGGAGGATCTTAAATATAAAAATGAGTTTTGGGATCCCCTCTAACTTTTAAAAATCATTTTGAAGACTCGAAAATACTTTAAAGAGTGTCTGGAGTAATGCTGATTTAATGAAATAAATCAGTCCCAATATATTAGAAATTATCTGAATATTATTATTTAAATAATATTTCCATAAAGAATAATCTTTATAAAAATAATTGAAGTAGAAGTTTTGAAACTTATACTTGAAATGAATATTAAATATCCAAAGATATACTTATACGAAAGTACTATCTTTATTCGAATAATCAAAAGTGAGTTTGATTATCGACACCTTATTCTTTAATAAAATAAAGATTATTAATAAATAATAAGCGGAGTCATAATACCTCGAATGAATATTATAAATAATATTCATTAAATAAAATAAAGGAGTCATACATCCTCAAATGAATATCCAAGTAATATTCAATAAATAATATAAAGGAGTCATAAGTCCTCGAATGAATATTCAAGATAATATTCATTAATAAAATAAAGTTATCGAATAAACCTTATTTGATTAATAGTTTTGAAAACTATTACCATATATATATAAATATATATATAAAGTCTACTCGGGATTCTCGACTCCCGGTTTTAGAAAATGTTTTCACCTTTGGGTCCCTATACTAAGGGTATATGCAAGTTACCGCTATTCTCTGGTATAGGTATTATCAACTGAACCAACATATATATATGGCAAGAATATGAAACAGGCATGCATATATATACCATATCAGCATACTTCAATATATCGCAATATTTGCTAATTAACCAACATGCATCTATCACAAGATAATGCATATACATATATACATCACAACAACAGTATAACGGGTAGAAAACTTGCCTGAGCGACTGGGGGTTACGAATGGCTCGGGACGAGTCTGGTAACCTATAAACAACAAGTAAGTTGGAATTAAACCAAAGTCACTTGTAAATCTATACTCTAACCAACTCAGACTCTAACGCTCGTTTTGCGCTTACTGATTCGCTTAAGTCACTCGGGTACCCTCGGCTCCACCATTTTTAATAATTTAACCTGTACGAGTTTTAAAGCGATTCCTTCGCGAGTGTCTTACCAACTGACTAACACACTTACCATAAATGTTTCATAAATTAATTAACCCTTTTTGGTCTTTAACCTATGTTTCAAAGTAAGGCGAGGGGAAAAGTTTCGTTCGTGAAACGCCGTTACTTGAAACGGTCGTTTCTCCTAAACCGTGCATCAGAATCGAACAAACTACATATCAAAACGAAGCTCGTAACATGAGCTACCTAAACATGGCAGTGGTCATAATCTAGCAGGGGGTTCTCGGGTCCTAATGTTATGCACAAAAACAGTCTAAAGAAAATCGGACGTTACGACGGCTATGTTTACGTGATTTCCCAAATTTAAACCATTCAAAACCAACCACAATTCAACCCCAAATCAATCATACAACCAACATCCATCCAAACCACATCATAACAGCCCCAACAATCCACATTAACCATTAATACTTATTCCCCACATGAACTAAAAGCTTTACTTAGGTTCTTTAACTAATTATCAAGATTTACAACTCCAACAATACCACAAAACCAACTAATCTCTACAACTCCACCAAACTTCAAACAATCAAGCATCATGCTTCACATATACTATATCAAACATATTCAATCCTAATTACTCAAAACTAAAGCTAGGGTTTGTAGTTTATACCTTCCTTGGAGAGTGGAGAATCAAGAGAATGGCTTGGAATCACCCTTAAAGTCCTTATCCAAGCTTAATCTAAACAAAACTTCAAGAACACAAATTTTAGTTCTTGAAAAACACTATTCACCATCTTCTTTCATGATTTATAGAAAAAGATTGGCTTGGAATTAGAAGCTTAAACTTATAGGGAGTATGTAACTATCCATGGGGAAGCTTAGATAATTACCTTGCTAAATAGTAAGTGGTGGAGCTTGGATCTTCAATTTTTAAGAAATGGGCCGAGAGCTAGCTTGGAAAGAAAGAGATTTTTGTGTTTTGTTTGATGAAAAATGAAATGTTTGCTTGGTTAGTTGATTTTTGTGTTGTTTTTAGTTAATTACCTTGTTGCCCTTGAGTTTGTGTGGTTAAAAAGTCACCACATCTCCTTCCTTCCCATATCATGCTTGTGTCATCCTCATGATGTCATCCTCCCCTCCTTGTCCTCTTCTCATTGGTTGGGTGACATCATACTCTCTAATCCCTTTGATTAACTTCCTAATTGTTTGCCTAATGACCGCTGATCTGTTATACGGTTCGCTTAACTTTCGTTTTCGTTTATCGTTTGAGGGATCATACCCGGGATCTTATTACTTAGGTTCCCTTAACCTTTCTCAATATATTGTATTCCTTTTATGATCCTCTCTTATAATCCTTTAATTTAAATCCTTTTTATCCTGTTACCTTATACTCAATTCTTTCCGTATCTATTGGATTTCCGGGAAAAATCAAAGTGTTCGGAATTGGATTCTGACGATCTTTACATACACTTATATCCCATATAAAGTACTAATAAAATCTCAGAATATCCATATCAGAACCCCTACATAGTGTGGCATAAAAAGTTTTCTCATTCAGCAAAAACACTATTCATAAGGGTTTCAAAATTTCCCAAAAATTGGGGTTATTACACTAGACTTTAACCAATTGAACCCTAACATTCGCTTATGGTCACTTCTACGCTTAACGAATCACATAAGACATTCGAGTACCCTCGACTCCACCATTTTAATAAATTAACCATTAATAAGTTTAAGGAGATTCTTTCGCGAGTACCCTACCAACTTCCTAATCCACTTTACATAATTGTTTCATACTCCAATTAGTCATTTAAGGACCTTAACCAAGGTTTCAAAGTAAGGCGAGGGGTAATGGTTCGTTCGCGAAACACCGTTACTAAAAACGGTCGTTTCTCCTAAACCGTACATCGGATTCAAGCGATCCACATATCAAAATGAAGCTTATAACATGAACTATCTAATCATGGCAATGGTCAAAACCTAACAGTGAGTTTACGGGTCCTGATGTTAAGAACAAAAACAGTCTAAAGTAAATCGGGCATTACGACGGCTATGTTTACGCGATTACCAAATTTTATACTACTCCAAATCAATCCACAATCAACCCACAATCATTATTACAACAAAACTCCATCCATACACTACTACAACAGCCCCAATCATCTCAATATTTCCAATTTATACTACTTCTCAATCATGAACTAAGAGTTTACTTAAGTTCATTAACTAATAATCAAGATTTACAACTCCAAAAACATCACAAAACCAACCAGTCTCTAAATACACAATAATCATGCCTCTCATGAACTATACTACTCATAATAAGCTCTTAACATTCAATAATAATGCTAGGTTAAGAGATTATACCTTCCGTGTGAGTAGGAGTAACAAATGAGCTTGAAACAACCTTTGAAAATCCTTACTAAAGCTTTATCTAAACAAAAACACAAGAACAAAATTTCAAGTTCTTAAAAAACACTATTCACTCTCTTCTTCCATGAATTATTGGAAGAGATTGTGAAGGAATTGGAATCTTAGATTCATAGGATATCTATATCTATGTACAAGGAACCTTGGATAATTACCTCACTAATTAACAAGGCTTGTAACTTGAATTTGAATTTTTCTTTCTTTGAAAAAGAGATGAAGCTGAGAGCTTCTTGTTGGAAAGATGAAGTCAACTTTGTGTTTTGTGTTTTTGATTTGTTTTGCTTGGTTGTTTTGTTTTTGTTTTGATTAATTAACCTTTTAACCATGGTAAAATTTGTGTGGTTTATAATCAACCAACAATTCCTTCCCTTTTGGTCATGCTTATATCATCCTCCTATGTCATCTTCCCACACTTGTCTTCTTCTTGTTGGTGTGATGACATCATCATCACTAACCTCTTTGATTACCTCCTAATTACTTGGCTAATGACCGCTGATCTGTTATACGGTTCGCTTAACTTTCATTCTCGTTTATCGTTTGAGGGATCATACCCGGGATCTTATTACTTGGGTTTCCTTAACCTTTCTCAATACATTATATTTCTTTTATGATCCTCTCTTATAATCCTTGAATTTAAATCCTCTTTATCCTGTTACCTTATACTCAATTCTTTTGGTATCTGGTGGATTTTTGGGACAAATCAAAGTGTTCGAATTTGGATTCTGATGACTTTACATACACTTATATACCATATAGAGTACTAATAAGATCTCATAATAACAATAAAAGAACCTCTATAAGGTGTGGCATGAAAAGTTTTCTTATTCAGCAAAATCACTATTCATAAGGGTTACAAAAAGTCCAAAATTTTGGGGTTATTACAATCAGAATGGAGGAGTCTATTTCCAGAAGCAGAGGTTAGAGTCCATACAGTGTCCACTTCGGACCACTTGCCGTTGTGTTTACAGTTAAATAGACAAATTTATTCCCCTAAGAGTAAACGATTTCGTTTTGAGAATATGTGGGTAAGGGAGAATGAATGTCGTAGTATTGTTCAAAGCTGTTGGAATGGGGAGAATAGTAATGATATTTTGGATAAAATGGCCCTTTGTTGTGCTCGTCTTGAGGAATGGGGTGGGGGTTTAATAAAGGAGTTGAAATCTTGAATGTATCAGTATAACAAAGATATGCAGAGGTTTAGGTCCAGACGTGATGATAATGGAGTCCGTTTGTATAGAGAGGCTCGGTGGAATTATTTAAGATTGCTTGAGAAACAAGAAGTGTTTTGGCGTCAAAGAGCTAAACAGTACTGGCTTAGGGATGGTGACAAAAACACGAGATTCTTCCATAAATTTGCATCTATGAGGAAGGAACATAATAAAATCAAGAAGTTGAGGAATGATGCTGGAGAATGGCGAGAAACAGATGATGCAATACAGGACATTATTGTGAAATACTTTGAGAACATATTCACTGCTACAACAACGGAGGAGAAAATGTCGGATAGAATCATGTTTAAGCAAATTACGGAGGATCAAAGTTGTGCTCTTACTCAGGAGGTAACTGAAGAGGAGATTAAAGCTGCCGTTTTTTGATGCATCCTGAGAAATCACCGGGGATTGATGGGCTTAATCCTTGTTTCTTTCAGAGTTATTGGCAAATTGTGAAGCAGGATGTTATCAAGTTTTGTAGAGGCTTTTTCGAAAGTGGCAAAATACCTGATCATGTGAATCAAACTCTTGTGTGTCTTATTTCTAAAGTGAAACAGCCCAAGCAAGTCTCTGATCTTAGACCTATATCACTCTGTAATGTGCTAGTGCGCATTCTCTCAAAAGTAATGGCCAATCGACTAAAACCTTGTTTGGGTTCGATTATATCTGAAACACAGAGTGCATTTATTGAAGGGCGTCTTCTTATAGATAATGCGTTAATAGCATTTGAAATTAACCATTATATTCACAGAAAATCTCAAGGGCAGTATGGGGTGGCAGGATTGAAGTTAGATGTGGCTAAGGCATACGATCGATTGGAATGGAAATATATCGAGTTGATGATTGATAAGTTTGGCTTTCCTCAGGCTTGGATTAGTCAAGTTATGGAATGTGTTAGGACTATCTCATATACTTTTTTAAGGGATGTAAATTTTTTTGGAGATGTGAGACCTCAAAGGGGGATTCGTCAGGGAGACCCTATATCCCACTACCTATACATTCTCTGTGTAGAAGGGTTGACTGGAATTATCCGTAAATATGAGGAGAGTTGACTGATTCATGGATGTCGAGTGGCTAGGGGGGCACCAAGTATATCTCATCTGCTCTTTGCAAATGATTGTTATCTATTTTTTAGAGCCACACAGATGGAGGCTGCCATTGTACGGGATATTTTGAATAAATATGAATTGCTCTCTGGCCAGATGGTAAATTGTAATAAGTCAGAGATTGTTTTTAGCCCTAATACAGGAGTTGAGGAGCGAGTAAGGGTGTGTGACTGTTTGGGCGTGCAAGAAAAAGCTAAGCCAGGAAAGTACTTGGGTATGCCCACGAGTATTGGTAAGAGTAAAACGGAGGTGTTTGGTTTTCTTAGCGATAAAATCCAACATAAACTCCAGTCATGGTGTAATAAGGAGTTGTCGAAGGCTGGTAAATTGACGTTGATCAAATCATCTGCACAAACAACATCTAATTTCTGGATGAGCTTATTTTAAATCCCAGAGACAGTTTGCAATGAAATTGAGAGAAAGATGAATGCATTTTTATGGGGGGGAGCGAATGGAAAAGGAGTGAAATGGTTGTCTTGGAAGAGACTATGTGTCCCGAAAGAGTTTGGAGGATTGGGTTTGAAGGAATTAAAAAAATTCAATATGGCCATGATTGCGAAACAAGGTTGGAGGCTACTCACTGAAGCCAACAAGTTGGTTAGTGCGGTTATGAAAGCAAGATACTATTCAAATTCGAGTGTTCTAAATGCTAAACTAGGGTCTAATCCTAGCTATGTGTGGCGTGGGATTTATCAAGCGTTGGAGGTAGTAAGAACTGGTGCACGTAGAAAAATTGGTGATGGTGAAGATACGATGGTGTGGAAGGTGCCTTGGTTACCAGACGATTCGCATGGATTTATTGCCACTGATGAATATCCTCAACTGGAGAACATTAAGGTTAGTAGCTTAATGTCTACTGATAAAAGTTGGGATGTTGAATTACTTAATGATCTGTTCTGTGATAGAGATGTTGATTTAATTACGAGAATCCCAATTCCTATGCGAGATACCAGAGATTCGTGGTACTGGCTGTTAGATGAGAAGGGAGAATTTACGGTCAGAAGCAGTTATAAGTGGCTTTCATGAAGAGTGTACTGATAGATATACAGATCTGTGGAAGAAGCTATGGCATCTGCAACTTCCTAATAAGGTCTCTAATCTGGTGTGGAGATTGTGCAAGGGCTGTTTGCCTACTACTATGGCACTGGCATCAAAACATGTTGACATAGATGTTCGATGTCCGTGGTGTCATTCTGAGATTGAAACAGATGTGCATGTTATGTTTTTGTGCGATTTTGCGAGGACAGTATGGCTAACCTCTCGTGTAAATCACCTGGTGCAATGTACAATGAATGAATTACCTTGTCAGATATTTACAAGAGTATTTGAGAATGGTACGAGAGAGCAGTGGGTTGAAATTACTATGATTTGTTGGAGCTTGTGGAATAGGAGGAATAGATGGGTCTGGGAACGTAATAATGGCTCGGTATTTGGTGTTCGTCATAGTGCAATCAATCTTCTTGCTGAGTGGAAGGAAGCTCAGGTGCATGATGAGGATCGAAGGCTTAGAGGAGAGTTGGGTCGTAGGGTCTGGTGTCCACCGAAGGAGGGATGGGTGAAAATAAACATTGATGCCGCAGTGTTCCTTGATGGTAGTATTGATGTTGGTACAGTCATTAGAGATAGTCAGGCCAAGTTTTATCGGAGCCAGAGGTCGAAAAATTGCAGGGGCTTGGAGACCAAGAGAGGCTGAAGCTATGGCTTTAAAGGAAGCCTTGTCATGGGTTATGACAGAAGGATATAATCATTGTGTGTTTGAGACAGATTCGTATGAGCTAGCTACTACTTGCAATGGTCGACCGGGAGAGGTTTATTTTGGGACTATTGTAATGGATTGTATCAATATGTTAAAGCACATCTGTCCTGTGCTAGTTGATTTTGCTTATCATTCTGCGAATAGTGCAGCCCATGTTCTGGCACGAGCTGTCTATTCTATGTCAGATATAGGGGAGTGGGTTGTCACTCCACCTGAATTTCTTACTCATGTACTGGATTTGGATTTGAATTAATGCAAGTACGATTTATTTCAAAAAAAACTTAAACTTTTATCGAATGAAAATTTTTATTCGACTATCCACCTATTAATTAAAAAGTTATTTACGAATATCTCACGAACAATGATTTAACAAATAACTCATTAATATTTTTTACAATATTTAATCACAAACAACTTAGTTTATTGACTCGTTCACTAATTCCTTCAATTTTATAAATTTTTTAATTTTTTTTTCAAAAAAGGTAAAAATAACTAATAATAAATTTTTTGAAAACCTTACACACCAAACAAAAAAATGATTTTTTTAGCATTCTAAATTTAATTAAATTTGTTATTTTTATTTAAATAATGATATATACACACTAATTAAATACATGAATATAAATTAAATAAAATATTTATCTATTTATCATCCAACATGTATTACAATAAATGCTATAAATGTTAAAATTAAGAATTTAAAAAAGAAAAAATATATATACATAATTATTCATTAAATATTGTGTTACAATTGTGTGTTCTTAACATGTTTACAAGCATGTATAACTAATAATTCATAAATTTATTCGCTAATTAAACCAACAAGCATGTTCACGCATAATCCTCGTGAACTTGTTCACAAACGTTGTAATGGAACTTGTTCACAAACTTTTGGCTTCGAGCCGAATTAGTTGTACTCAAATTGAGCTTAATTTAAAAATCGAATCTTTATGTTCGACTCATTTATAAACTGAAATCGAACTTTTTTCAAATTAAGTATCGAACTGTTCGTTAACGTCATGTTTAACTTTTGTATGGTAAAAATGATCAAAATTTGACTCAAATTTACATATTTATATAGTTGTAAAATAATAAAAATATATTTTATTAAAAACTATATTTTATTTACTTATAAATGTATTTCAATTTTTTAAAATTATAAATAAAGTATCTTTTAATTATATTTTAAATAATTAAAAAAATAAACATAATCATATAGCAACTTATCGAACAATAAATAAAAGAATATATAAGTTTGCTGTAAGATGTAAATATAATTAAGTTATCATGTTATTGTAAAGTTTTTATATAATTATTTTGTAATAAATTAAACTATAATATTTTAATTATATAAGGTAAAAAAACATTATATCATAATTTAATGTTGATAATACATGAACTCATATATTTAATAAAATAAATAATATTTTTTCATCTTCTAGGTGAATGGGAAGGAAGTAAGTGATTAGAAGGTAAAGTCCTTTCATCCCATTTTTGGAGTGAAAGTTTTGGAGTGAAAGATTGTTAAATTTGCATTCAATAACACTTGCTTTCGCTCCTTTTAAAAACTCGGGAGCACGATTACGGAGGAAAGTGAAACAACTTTACTTACCCTCCACTTGCTTTCCTTCCTTTTTACAACCCGGGAGCAAGTCGTTAAATAATTGACTAGAGGGAGTAAGTTTTTTTGTGTTTTGTGTTGTATTGGTGGTAATTTGGTGTAATACACGTGCACAATATACGCACAATGTATATGTGACTATATACTATCGACATGTATATATCTTGAACTGCAAAATACGTTTTTTGTGTTGCATTGATAAAAATTTCGTGTAATACGCGTGCATGATGATTTAAATGTAATTATATTATTATCTATTTTTTAAGTAAGTATTTAATGCTTATAGTATATCATAAATAATCGTATTAAATGTTAAACAATTTTTTTTAAAAAATATTATGTTTTGCAAGCATACTCTAAAATGAGTTAGTGATGATTTCTTTTTATCAACTACTTAAACCATAATTAAAATAATACACGTTATTAAAAAAATTATGTAATTTAATCATGTTATATTAATAATTATTTCAGATATCTAATCTTAATTAAATTTATCACTTTTTAAATTATAAATATATTATTGAAAATAAGATATATGTGTGTGTATAGTAATTAATTACAAAATAATTAATATGCTTTAATGAAGATAAACTATTAATGGATATTAAATACAAAATAATAAATATGATAAGGGTTAAAATCGTCAATTTACATTGAATAAATTGTCTCACCCAGTGTAAAAATCCGAACTTTTGACATCGGTAAAAAATCTTATGAATAGTAACCTTGCGGCTAAATAAAAACTTTTACAAGTATTTAATTTAAGTCTCCGAGTTGATATTATGATTATACGTAACAAATAAGTGTATGTAAAAGTCATTATTTTCGGAGAAAATCAGTAGTTTAAATGACCCTATTTAGAATGTCTAACGTAAATCAAATACAAGTTGATTATTTATCAATGTGTATTATTTTCACCCAAGATATTATCAAATAACACAACGTTTCTAATACAACTCATTAAGAAATATATATATATATATTCTTGTTTGTGTTATATAATTTGTATTTAATGAATGAATATAAACAGGGTAGTCACTATACGTTTAAAACAAAACGATTAAACTTAATCCGTAGAATGCCGTTAGTATGTTTATAAAGAAAAAATAAAAAATTAACATATATGTTGAATACGGAGTTGACCAAAAATTTTGAATTTCATTTAAATAAATTATATGTACTGGTCTATATATATAATTAGTGAGTTCACTACTAACTTACAATTAACTTACTGAATTTAAAAAGATAAAAAAATGCACAACTGAAGTGAGAATGACTTGCAATCATAATATACAATAATGTAAAATCTACACTACTCTTAATATAAAAAGTTGATTTTAAAGAAAAATGTTAGTTTTTGAAATTCAAAGTATCGAAAAGAATGAAAAAAGTTAGTTTTTTATTTACACTATTGTTAACAAAGTAAGATTAAGTTACATGTGTGTGTGAGCATATAAATTATCGTATGTTACTTTTATTAGTAAATTACACTGGTTTCAATTATTTATATGCTAAATATCTGATTTATGTACATGTATAATCATTATTAACATCTAGTGAGACAATTAATTACTTAAATAACATGCATTTATAATTATACAAAAATTAAAATTATGTAATAAATAAATTTTAATAATTTATATATGATATTCACATTATCACTAACAAACAATCCATATCTATTTTTTACGCAACCGAGTATCAATCATAGTTGTAAAATAAAAATAAATTATATATTGTAAAGACTTTTTATTGATATTCATTATTTTTTTCAAGATTTCGAAGGAAAATTCATAATTATATCGTTATTTAAACCGTTTTAAAGTTTCTTTCATTAAGACTCTAATATTTCTTCATATAATAATTTGATAACAATGTATACTATTCTCTTAAAATTAAATATTTTTCAATTCGATAAAGTTTTATAAATATCAGTTGAACTGGTTAATTCTTTCAAATTATTGAACAATATATTTTTTTATTTAAATAGTATAAAATGCATTGAATCAGATGCTACAATATAGTATAGATATAACTTTATTTGAATTATTCAAAATATTAAAATAATTTAAAATATTTGTTCAATATTATCTTGATCAATGAATATTACTTATCTATTTTTTTTAAAGCTAGTTTTTTTAAGTGAAAAATGAAAAATAAATCGATTTAATATATCATCGTAGTTTTAACAAATCTCGTGAGATCTTATATCAACTTTCAAATATTTTTAAAATCGAGACAAGTCCCAAAAATAATAATGCGCTATTAGTGAAGTTAGTAATTTTAATACAAATAATCAATTGACTTGATCTTATAAAGACATCAAACACATTAATTTATATTAACATAAGATATTAAACAATTTACATTATTGGTAAGATATTCTAGCCGAGTTTGTAATTAAAATTTACTAAACATAGAATGTGACGATGTTTTTCAGTCGGGTCATGTAGTCAAATTTTGAATATTTTTTGAATAATGGACCAAGTTCCGATTTCAAATTCGAAATAAACTAAAATGCATTGACTCATTATAATTAGAACTAATCTAAATATGTAATATCAATATAGATTATTTATATATAAACGATTCTATTTTCAATATTTTCTTTAAAAATTATATATGTATATTTTAATTATTCTTTTATAATAAAAAATATGTTAAAAATATATGAGATATATTTTCAAACTAAAAAATGATTAATAAATAAGATAATAATCCAACTATGTATTATGCATAACTTTATATTTGGAATTCAATTCTTTAAAATTAACTGTACAAATATTCAAATAACTATCTTTTTTTCCTGAAATTCAAGTAACTATCTTTAAAGTTAAATAAAATATTCATTTAACACACTTACATATAATGTGTACTAGCTTAAAACCCGTGCGATACACGGATCGCACAAATTTTTGTTTTAATTTATATAATTTTTTTTAAAATTTTTTAAATTCAATTATTAATTTTGTTCATTTAAAGTTTTAAATGATAAGACTTCATAATAATTATATTAGTAGACGTACATGTTCAATATTTAAACTTATTTAAAGTGATAGTATTGATAAGGGAAAATATTATTATAACGAAATTATTATTTTATTGAGGATAAAAATATAATATCTCAATTATGTTGGGACCTTAAAAAATATTATTTTAGCATGGTGATTACTTAATCGATTAACTATAATTCTATAAAAGATATTTGAAAAAGAAAATATTACTAATTGAACGATATAGTTTTATTGATAATTGTATGTGTATTTTAAAAAAAAAAATATTTAGGTTTTAATTAAAATTTAATTTTTTAGTTCACATCAATAGGATACAAATTATACTTAGTCTAATATTAATTTGATTTATCTCGGATCAGTGGTTTACATTATTTTATTTTACCTCGATGCCCAATACACAGACCAAATCAAACTAATTATTTTTAGTTTAATTTTAAATTTTTTTAAGTCAGGATCAATGAGATAATTGTGTTTTAGACTAAATATTTAGTATATATGGTTTTATTTTTGTTGGTCGAATTGTATTTTTATTTTAGTTTTGTGTTAATCTGAATCAGTTGTATAATGTATTTTTTATCTTGGATAAATAAAATATATTATTTTGTTTATCCAAATTCATTAGTATAATTTTTTAGGAGGATTGATAGTATTATTATAGATATGTGTATAAAAGAAAACAAATGTAATATATACTATACTATTATAAGCGAAATATGGTTTCGTTTGGTCGGTTGATTAACATCATCCTAAAAAGTATGTTAACAACTTCCAAAATAAAGTTTAACAAATATAATTTTATTAAAAATATTAAATCATGTATATAATATAACTATAAACTCTATAAATTATTATTCAACTTAATTTCTAATTGCACTCAACTTTTTTCTTACCTCTTTTGTAAGAAATCAAATACTTTCAAATTTAATTTTAGTAATCTATCTATACTATACTATTATAAGCGAAACATGGTTTCGTTTGGTCGGTCGGTTAACACCTTCCTAAAAAGTATGTTAACAACTTTCAAAATAAAGTTTAAACAAATATAGTTTTATTAAAAATATTAAATCATGTATATAATACAACTACAAACTCTATAAATTATTATTCAACTTAATTTCTAATTGCACTCAACATCTTTCTTACCTCTTTTGTATGAAATCAAATACTTTCAAAATTAATTTTAGTAATTCAAATTACAATATAACAAAATAATTAATAAATCAAGAAAAAATATAAAAATATTATTTAAAAAATAATACCAAGTCATCCACATATACCACTCATATTCGAGACTCCCAATTTCCTATAGGCTCTGCACCGGTACATCAAAGCGACCCAAAGACTGTAGTAAGATGTCATTTTAAGATTTTAATTATCTAAAATTTGAATCCTTCAATAATATGATGTATACAAAATAATACATAAATATCTACGCTTTATTAATCTCAATCTCGAATAAGTGGAAAAACATTAGAAATACATAGACCGCTGCGTAATAGTGCATCTACACGCTTATTATTTTTTATAATTTATATAAAAATAAAAATTTAAAAAATTCAAATATTATAATTATCTCGTGCATCGCACGGGTTATAGGCTAGTAATATGATATAATGGTACAAAGTTGTATAGGTGTGTTAGGTCACACACACACTGTAGAGGGGGTGAATACAGTGTATAGTACACTCAAATCGAACTTAAAGAACTTGAGTAACAGAAAACAAACTTTATTGAAACAATAAACTCTGTTACAATATGGAACTGTTACCTCTCAGTGATGAACAAATATCACGAGAGCTGCTAGGGTTATATAGAATAATAACTTCGATAATGATAACACTTATAGTGTAAACCCTATGCCTGTGTTTATATACTACACAGTTACAAGATAATCGCTAATTGATATGAAATATAATTCTGCTTCTTAAAATATATCAATCAGATATCTTCTATTCCAAGTATTCCATTCTTCACGGAATTCCTTCTTCATGCATATCTCTTCTTATGTTTTATCTCTATCTTCTTTCCTTTAATCAGCTACTGTCCTTATCTGATTGTCCTTCAGCACTTAAGTTCTGATATCTATCTTCTGATGATTATCTCCTGATAATATAAGTACTGATATCCTTAAGTCCTGACTTCCAGTATAAGTACTGATCAACAGTTAAGTACTGATCTATCCTGTTCACACAAGATCTGAAAGCTAAACATAAAACATATTATCCATGACATTATCAAATATATCTAACAATCTCCCCCAACTTGTAAATTAACAAAATATACAAGTTAAACAGATATTTGACGATGTCAAAAACATTAAGTACAAATGCATGAGAAATAGACTAGATAACTACAACTTACAGTCCTTAAAGTTTTACCAATTTCAACTTCTGATAACAACTTCAATCTGCATAAATATCAGAATTTAAGCAGTTGTAGATCTTCGACTTGGCTTCATCAACTTCTGATCTCTCTGATGTCAGGAGTTGTTCTGAGATAGTTCTTCAACAAACATTTCTCAGCATATCTTAGTTCATCAATCATTCTCCTTTTAACACCTTTAAGCTCTGCAGTATCTTCACCAGTTTGAAAGATTGCAGCTCTGAGATCATTAATCTTTGCTTTCCTTAACTCCTGGTCTAGTCTTATGACATAAGCTTTGTCAGATTCAAGATTGAATTCAAGTCCCTTAATACCAAGATACGTTCTGATCTGTGCAGTATTAGGCTTCATATCAACAATATCCCCATTGTGATCTCTGTACTTTGGAACATATCTGCTGTCAGACTTAACAGAATAAAGCCTTTTCTGTCTCTGAATCTGTTCTTTTAAGTAGTTTGCAGCAGTCTCTGTTATTCTGTCATCCACTTGAAGTAAGAAAAGTACATGCTCCAATTCTTCAAAATACTTCAAAGGAATGGCATTTTGTCTTATATGATAAACCCTACCATCTGTCATGAAATACAACATGATGTATTCTTTCAAGTAGGTATGGTAAACCATCTGTACAGATTCTAGTTGATTCAATCTCTCAGGAGTTGCTCCAATACCTGGTTCACTCAAGGAAGTTGGATCATCGGTAGTGTTGTGTACTCTTCTTTCATCAGCACTTCCCAATCCAGTTTTATCTCTAGCTTCCTTTCCAGTAACTACTCTTGCTTCAAAACCACTTGGAGTAGTCTTCAAAGATTGAGTCTGTTTTGCTTTAGTGAATCCTGGTAGGAGGGTTTTAGATCTATTTTCTGATATCAAGTTAACTTGAGCACTGTCAGAGGTTACTTGCTTCTTCTGAATATCAGAACTTACAATTTCTTGACTCTGAACAACTTGAGCCATGTCAGAGGTTGTTTTAAGAACTTTTCTTGAAGTCAGAGCAAGATTATCTTTTCCATCAGTAATTTCTTCTTCCTCAGGAGGTACATAAGGCTTGATAGGTTCACCAACCTTTTCTTTACCCTTGGATCTTGGATCTATCTGTGGTTGTGATCTAGCCAAAGTTTCTTCAGTATGTATCCTTTCTTTGATCACAATGCCTTTAGGTTTTGGAAGTAACTTTTTACCAGAAGCTTCAGATTTAGATGTGACTTTCTCTGATTTAAGTCTGGCTTCTTCTTCCTTTAAACTTTCCAAGTCCATCCCTGGATTTTCTTGAAGAAATAACTGTCTTGACATTTCCTCATCAAGATCTAGAAGTTTATCAGAACTTATCCTTTTACCAGCAGCAGAACTTATTCTTTTCCCAGTATCAGAACTTGTTCTGTGGCTAGCTTGTCTTGATGTAAACCTTCTACCTTGACTATGACCACTACCCATTCCAGAGTTTCCTTGGTCATCTTTTCCATTATCCTTTCCTTGCAGTGTCTTGTTGGTTTTGCATTTGGACTTAATTACCTTCTCCCCCTTTTTGGCATCAGCAGGTAATAAAAGAGAGATAAGTAGTTCCACTGAGGTATGGATTTCAGTAAGTTGTGATTGCTGAGAAGCTTGATTTGTCAGAATTTGATCAATCTGAGCTTGTTGCTTCTCTTGAGTTTTCTCAATATAAGCAACCCTGTCAATGGTAGGTTGGAAGAACTTTTTCTTATCAATTTTCCAAACTTGTTCCTGTTTGATAAAGTTCTCCTGAATCTTGTGTAGCTCTGCATGAGTGTTGGAATGAAGACCTTGTAGATGTTTAGTACTCAATGCAGTGACTCTAAGTTGGGTTTTAAAATCATCAGAATGTAACATTTCATCAGCTTTAGTCAAGTGCTCAGCAAGATGTAAAGCATTTGGAACACATAAAACTGAGTTCCATTCCTTAGTCCACTCCTAACCTGCAGGAGTTTCACTCCAAGGTACTGGTGCATCCCTGATAACAAACTCCTTTACCAGTTCAGACTTAGGAAGAGTCAGTGGAGGAGTATGTCCTGAAGGACCTGCTTCATCAGCATCTACAGTTGTAGCAGCCTCACCAGTATCTCCAACATTTGCAGCATCAGAACTTAGAGAATTAGTATCTTCTGATAAGACAACAGTGTGAGTAGCAATGAAGGCTTCAGCATCCTCTAATTGCTGATCTGATACTAAGTTCTGATCAACAGCCATATCCTGATGTTCACCTAAAATCTGATCATCAGCATCTTGATGCAGAGAAGGTGTTAGTGATAACTCAGGAGTTTGAACAGCATCAGTAACAGGTGTTGTGGAAGGATTATTTGCTGTTGGAGCTTCTAAGAAAAGTATTTCAGGCACAACCAGGTTCTGAATATCAATTTCAGTACTTGTGCCTGGATCAACAAGAGACACAGAAGGTGAAGTAGCCTTGTCAGATACAGGTTCCTGAGATGGAGTTGATGGAGAAGAAGTGACTGGAGCAAATTCCTTGTCTTGTGAGATCAGAGATTCCTGATCCCCTTCCTTAGGTGCTTCCTCCTCATCATCTGAAACTGGCCTGTGTGCCCTCTGTTTCTTGTACTTCCTTGTTGATTTGGATTCCTTGGGAGTTTCAGGAACCGTCATACGTCTAAGCCTCTTGAGAAGCCTAGAACCCCCAATTGCAGAATCCTTCTGAGAAGTTGCCTTCTCAGCTTCATTTACCACAGGTTCTGAAGAGGGAATCTGATCCTCAGAATCTGATTCATCTCTCAAAGTAATGCTCCTCCTCTTTTGAGGTGTTTGAGGAACAGTCTTTGTTCTCTTTGGCTTAGAGGATGTAGGTTTCACAGTAGGTGCTGAAAAAGAAGGTTGAGCAGTCTGTGAAATGGAGAGATAGGATTTGAGATAAGTTCTGAGGGTAGGTTGAGTAGAATGAGAGGTAGGTACTGAGGTTGATGGATTTTGGTTATGGTGAGTTGGTTGAACATTTGAGTAAACAGATTTGTAAGTAGCAGGATCAGCATTTACCAGAATCTGTTTCACAGACTGAGGAATCTGTAATTGTCTCACCAATGATTTCTTTGTGTCAGCATTTATCAGGTCGTTAAAGTACCTTTTTGCAACCTTAAAAGGTGGGGTTTGAGTGCTGACTAACTGGGGTTCAGCAGTACAATACGTATAAATAAGTTGACAGAATCTAGCAAAATAAACAACATCTCGATCCTCTGTCATCCTATCCCCAATAAAACCAATTATTCCAGTTGCAAAATCAAAATGAGTTTGATGGATAATAGCATACCCGATGTGCTGACTTAGAATTGGGATGGCATCAAAATTTGAACACTTGTTGCCAAAAGCCTTGGTGATGCAATCGAAGAAGAAACTCCATTCTCTTCTGATATTAGCCCGTTTCAACTGTCCAAGTTTCGTCAGACTCTTTTCATATCCCAAATCAGTCATTAACCCCCGAAGTTCTGATTCCTCTGGTATAGAGAAGGTACAATCTTCTGGAAGATGTAATGCTCTTCGTACTGTACCAGGAGTGACTACATAGGATGAATCACCCACATGGAAGATAATACTGGGAGTTCCTCGTTTACCACCATCATCAAAAACTCCAGTCCTCCAGAACCGCAGAACTTGTTGACTTGAAAATAATTCAGGCTGAGTTAAGGCGTACCCAACCTCACTATGTGCAAGAAGATCTTGCACAAAGTGCAATTCAGATGGAGCTTCAGCATGATCAAGAATTGCAGCATAGTTGTTTGGAACAAACTTTGCTCCATCAATGATTAAATCCTTTGGTGCCATGTGAAAAAATATTGAGATTTAAGTATGCCTGTTAGATGTTTGAGATAATGTCTGTATGAAAATCCAACGTGAGAAAGAATGAGAAAGAGAGTAAAAGTAAGAAGAGAGATAAAGTATAAAGAAAATAAAAGATTAAAGAAATCTTCTCTCTGTTGTTCTTATACTCTAAAAAAAATGTTACCGTTGGACACCTGTCAGACATGCAGTAATAACGGATAGTTACTGGGCTCGAGAAAACAGGAATGATTACTTACCCAGTTGCCTTGTTTCAAGGAAAAACCGTTCCATTTATCAAGAGACACAGTTTTAATTCAAAATTTAAACCGTTAGCACTGATTGAATTATTTTTCACTGCAACATTAATATTCTGAAAATGAATCATGTTAAAAATGACCGAGATAATTTCGATGAATAAGTGCTGACAAAGAATCAGAACTTAAATAAAGACAAAATTTAAATGGTCATCAGAATATCAAGCAGGATTTAACAACACAAGATAAAATAACTCAGAGACAAAATCTTGAAGTAAAAACAGTTTTCATTAATATATCAAGTCAATACATATATGAAATAGAAATTACATCAATACACGATTTTCCCTAAGCTTCTAATCCTAACGTCAACAGCTTTAGTCCTAGCTAAGAAGCCTGACAAAGCTGAGGATGAAGAAGAACAGGAAGAAGACAAGATTAAGTCATCTTCCTCTTCCTATCTTCGACGAACAAGATGGCGAGTCGTATGATTCGCTCTTGTTGATGGATAGCTTCCCGCCTTTCCTCCTCCAATCGCTCCAGATGGCGATGGTAGTCCATATAGAAGAATAGGAGGTGAGTTAGCACCTCCTGTGGGACAGAATCCCAGATCTCCTCAGGAATGGCTGTTACATGCCACTCCTGCTGCCAGTCGGCACAACTGAGCTCCATTGTGAAGGTTTGTGTGTTCAAAAACATGTTGTATCGAACCATTGTGTTTTTGACAGAAGAAGGAGGATAAGTGTGTGAGAAGAATGTGATGGAAAGACTGATGTGAAGTGGTTGTTTATATAGGCAAAAGAATGCCAAGAGACACAAAGATATTTAATGCTGACAGGTAGAATTAATTCTACCTCGTCTCCCTAGACTTTGAAAAAGAATAACAGTCATTGGAAAGAGGAATCATGGTCTAGACCGCACAAGACACAAGAAACAGTGGACTGTTCAAGTACAAAACCATTAATCCTAATCATAGTGACTATTAATCTTCCACTTCAACATATTCGAGTTCGAACTGAGACTGTTATCAAATTTTATTCACAGATAAGCCAAGTAAAGGACTAGACTGAGAAATCAGAACTTAGACCTATACCAGAACTTAACAGTCATCAGAACATAATTTCTTAACTCGAAAAAGGAATGCCCATCTTAGTAAATACTCATACAAGTTCGGAGTTATGGACGTCAGAACTTAATTATCAGGTCGTGTAACTTAGAACTTGTCCTCAGAATTTGTGCAATAATGACACAATGACTGTTTATCTAAAATAACATAGACCACCACAGAAATTTTCATCATTCAGATGGAGTGATTAGTGTGTGCATTAAGCTAAAAACAGACAAAGAGTAAAGTCGGATTCACTTCAGTACATCTTAGAAATAAGGCATAACTAAAATTTTGCTAAATGTCTGTCATTGTCCTGAAACCTACTGAAGAATGAGTTTATGCTTGAGTCCACCTCAACTGTTTTGTGCTCATTTTATGCATCTTTTGAAATTCTATTTTACAGTGGCTTCTCAGTATAAGTGAGTCACGATTGTTTATTAGAATTTATGCTATTATCAGAGTATTTCTCCAGTAATCATAGAGTGTGAAAAGTCACCAAGAAAATATTTTGCTTTTCTAATGCATATTTACTTAATACCAGCAATGCACTTGGGTCGTTCCTTCCACATTTTTACTCTAGATCTCAAAGGAGTACCTGATTTTAATCTTTGATCTTTTTGCTTTTTCTTTTGATAAGAGAGGTCTATCAGCACTTAGTACATTCAACATTTTTACTAGTATCAGAACTTAACAGATGAGTAGCATTATTCTAATTTGTGACTTAGTAATAAGATATACAAAGTAAACTTAACTAAGCTCAGTTATCAGAATTTGCTAGTGTCATAAGATTTCCACTGAAATAATTACTTCTTCCATGGAATCATTTGTTTATTGAAGATTACTAGGTCAGTATCTAGCACAGTTATCCTCATAGGATTGAATAGGTACTAGAACAAACATATCACTTATCAGAGTTTAGAAACATATATCAGACAACAGTCAGTACTTAAAGACATTTATCAATTAAGCACAGAATACACAATGAGATTAATTCTGTAAATACTGAGCATAAAGTCTGATAACACAGAACAAGTCTAAGCAGATTTAAAGAAAGAACCTGAAACCATTCCAAGTTCATTTACCAATCTTGTAAAAGTAGCTTCACATAATGGTTTTGTGAAGATATCTGCCAACTGTTGATCTGTGGGAACAAAATGCAATTCCACTGTACCTTCGTCCACATGTTCCCTGATGAAGTGGTACCTGATGCTGATGTGCTTTGTCATTGAGTGTTGAACTGGATTACCTGTCATAGCAATAGCACTTTGATTATCACAGTAAATAGGGATTTTGAAATATGTTAACCCATAATCCAGTAACTGATTCTTCATCCAAAGAATCTGTGCACAACAGCTTCCTGCAGCAATATACTCTGCTTCTGCAGTTGATGTGGAAATTGACTTTTGTTTCTTGCTGTACCAAGAAACCAATCTGCCTCCAAGAAATTGGCAGCTTCCACTTGTGCTTTTCCTGTCAATTTTGCAACCTGCAAAATCTGCATCTGAGTAACCTATTAGTTTAAAATCTGATTCTCTAGGATACCATAATCCCAGAGCAGCTGTTCCTTTAAGATACTTAAAGATTCTTTTTACAGCTGTTAAGTGAGGTTCTCTTGGATCTGCTTGAAATCTTGCACAAAGACAGGTAGCATACATGATATCAGGTTTACTAGCAGTTAGATAGAGTAGAGAGCCAATCATACCTCTGTAGTCAGTAATATCTACTGATTTACCGATATCCTTATCTAGTTTTGTCGCAGTGGCCATTGGAGTGGATGCACTTGAACAATCTTGCATTCCAAATTTCTTCAGCAAGTTTCTGGTGTACTTGGTTTGACAAATAAAAGTGCCTTCCTCATTCTGCTTGACTTGAAGGCCCAGAAAATAGCTAAGTTCCCCCATCATACTCATCTGATATCTTGACTGCATTAGTTTGGCAAACTTCTTGCAAAGTTTGTCATTTGTAGATCCAAAAATGATATCATCAACATAAATCTGGACCAGAAGTAAGTCCTTTCCATGGTTGAGGTAGAACAGTGTTTTGTCTATTGTCCCTCTGTTGAATCCACTTTCCAGAAGAAACTGAGCTAAAGTCTCATACCATGCTCTAGGAGCTTGCTTAAGTCCATAAAGTGCTTTATCAAGCCTGTAGACATAATCTGAATGTTTGGTATCTACAAAACCTGGAGGTTGTTCAACATATACCTCTTCCTCCAATTCTCCATTGAGAAAAGCACTTTTCACATCCATTTGAAAGACAGTAAACTTTTTGTGAGCAGCATAAGCCAAAAATATCCTTATGGCTTCTAAACTAGCAACTGGTGCAAATGTTTCATCATAATCAATTCCCTCCTGTTGAGAATATCCTTTTGCAACCAGCCTTTCCTTATTCCTTGTAATTATGCCATCACTGTCAGTTTTGTTTCTGAATACCCACTTTGTACCAACAACAGATCTATTCTTTGGTCTTGGCACTAGGGTCCAGACTTTGTTTGTTTCAAATTCATTCAACTCTTCCTGCATTGCTTGCACCCAATCAGCATCTTGAAGAGCTTCTTCTACTTTCTTTGGCTCAGTCTGAGAGAGAAAAGAATTGTATAGACACTCATTTGAAGTACCTGTTCTAGTTCTGACACCTGCATCAGGATTTCCAATTATCAAATCAGGTGTATGTGATTTTGTCCACTTCCTTGCAGATGGAATGTTTTCTCTAGAACTGGATGCTCCCCCATGATCCATGCTATCTTCATTTTCATTTTATGATGCTCCCCCTGAAACTATGCTCTCTGAGTTGGATTTTTCAGTATTTAGATTTTCAGTACTATCAGAACTTGGCTTATCAGAACTTGACGAATCAGAAGTTGAAGAGTCAGATGCATGTTCTGATGTTTCTTGAGATGTGGTAGGATCTTGAGTATGCTCCCCCTGCATAGGTGCATCTTCCTTTAACGTAGTCACCACAGTTTCAATAACATCAGAGTTTAATCCGTCAGAGTTTATAGTATCAGGACTTAGACTGTCAGGTTTTTCAGTATCAGAATATGAGTCTTCATCTTCAAATCTCAGCTGATCATGGTCAACGAAATCTTTAAGACCAGTGATCTTCTTGTCATCAAAAGAGACATTGATAGATTCCATGACCACTTTTGTTCTCAAATTATAGACTCTGAAGGCTTTTGTGGAAAGTGGATATCCAACAAAGATTCCTTCATCAGCTTTTAGATCAAACTTTGATAGCTGTTCAGGATGAGTCTTGAGAACAAAACACTTGCATCCAAATACATGAAAATATTTCAGATTTGGCTTCTTTTTCTTCACCATCTCATATGGTGTTTTTCCATGCTTGTTAATGAGTGTTGCATTTTGAGTAAAACAAGCAGTCTGCACAGCCTCAGCCCAAAAATAGGTTGGAAGCTTTGCTTCTTCAAGCATTGTACGTGCAGCTTCAATGAGAGTTCTATTCTTCCTTTCAACAACTCCATTTTGCTGTGGAGTTCCAGGAGCAGAAAATTCCTGCTTTATTCCATGGCTTTTGCAGAACTCTTCCATTATCAAATTCTTGAACTCAGTGCCATTATCACTCCTTAAAATTTTCACAGAGTCTTTGACCATTTTATCCAGCTGTTTGACATGATCAATCAAGATAGATGCAATTTCACTTTTTGTGTGCAAGAAATACACCCATGTGTATCTGGTGAACTCATCCACTATGACCAACGCATACTTCTTCTTTGTAATAGACATGACATTTACTGGACCAAATAGATCAACATGTATAAGATGATAAGGCTCAAGAATTGATGATTCAGTCTTGCTCTTGAATGAAGATTTTCTTTGTTTAGCTTTCTGACATGAATCACAAAGACCATCAGGAGCAAATACTGTGTTTGGCAATCCTCTCACAAGATCTTTCTTGACCAGTTCATTTATATTGTTGAAATTTAAATGAGAGAGTTTCTTATGCCAATTCCAGCTTTCTTCAATTGATGCTCTACTTAACAGACAGATTGCAGAGCCATCAGTACTTGTTGAAAGCTTAGCTTCATAAATGTTACCACGTCTATATCCTTTCAGAACAACTTTGCCTTTAGATTTACTCACAATTTCACAGTGTTCTTCAAAGAAATCAACATGATAACCTCTGTCATAGATTTGACTTATACTCAGAAGGTTGTGTTTAAGTCCTGAGACCAGAGCTACTTCTTTAATGATGACATTCCCAAGATTGATATTGCCATATCCCAATGTTTTTCCAATGTTGCCATCTCCATAAGAAACACTTGGGCCAGCTTTCTCCACAAAGTCTGATAGCAGGGCCTTATTTCCAGTCATATGACCTGAACATCCACTGTCCAGAACTAGAATATTTTTCCTGTTGCTCTACAATCATAAAGACCACTAATTATTAGTTTTAAGGACCCAGACTTGCTTGGATCCTTTGGTCTTATTAAGTTTGTTAACATTTGCA